>NC_053152.1:26298892-26973219 GCF_016808335.1 Panicum virgatum | reverse complement strand
CACGCATGGGGATCGACTTCGCTTTCGCCCATGCTACTTTTCCCCTTTCTTTCTAGTCTGTGGATCTGGGTCACCCTCCCCGACTACAGAGTCTGACCACTCTGCACCCATATGTCGCGACAAAAAATTAAATCCTACTACTACAAAGAGGGTGAATGGTCGTTCCACTCGTCGATCCAATCAGGTATTTAAGCTTACTGATTACCATATTTCTCGGCATGTGGCTAGTATGTTCAAACGCATAACGAAATAAGCTACACACCGCGACCTTAACCAATTTCGACTATACCACCGGGGTATCACAACTACAAAACCCCGCCCGTTGTCCTTATATTTCAGCAGGAATTGAAGTCAGTCAATTCCTATCATCTTGTGAAAGGCAGGAAACCTCTCGACTTCTACCGTTCCTAGTTAGCAGGGCAACTAGTCGATAAAAAGATCCGGATAACAAACATAGGTACCTAGGGATCATGCATCTAAGGTTTTCGATCAACGCCTAAGAAAACATAAATGCACAAATAAAATTATTACAACATATATGAATAGTTAGATGAATATAATGTGTAAAATAATGGGTTATGCACTGGGGCTTGCCTTCTTGGGCACTGTCAAAAGTAGTCTTGGGCTCTTCCGAATATTGGTTCGGGTCTTCAGCAGTTTTAGTTAGCAATTCAGTTAGATAGGCTTGAGCTTCACAATAATCCTTCTTGGACTCCGGCAGCAATTCATTCATTCAGTCGATGAGAATATCCGCATCTATATGCAAATGCATGTTCATGAGTTGTGTTTAGAGTCCATTTACATTGGATATTTCACTATAAAGTTGTAATCCAATAAAGCACAATTTTTAGTTATAAGGTTTCTTATTTATATATTATTGGGCAATCATTTATTGAGTAGTTGTTTATCTTACTTAACTCATAAAGCAAGGGTTTGCTGTTTTTCTATTTTATCAATGTGCAGAAAATGTACTTGTCCTAATTAATATTAGAGAAACAATGTGATGTTCATAACTGAAGTTATACATAGTTTCTGATGTTGAAAATTTTACACAAGGTACTTCTCTGAACAAAGTGTTTACTAATAAATTTCAGCTCATTTAGTGCAGTCAATTAAACAAGAAAAATGAAATACGCAGCCACTGCTAGAACAAAGATCTATTTATACAGAACTAACCATGCAAGTATTGATTCTCAAAATTTTACTGGTTGTTCAAAATCTGGTGTTCATGTTATTATAAAATTGTTAGATTTTATTGTGCAATGTACAGAGCATAGTAAATAAGTAAAGATACGCCTAAATTAATCAATTTTTTTTATTCAGAGCAAATTAAGAAAGTGCTGATGCTCAATTTTTTACACAATGTACTAGACTTCAAATCTACTCTACAGTAAAAATTTCAAGCAAAACCAGTAACACATGTAAGCATGAAAAATGATTAAAACATATTATGTTGATATAAACCACAATTTATACAGATTGATTGCAAAAGTTTCTAGAGCTCAAATTTTATAGAAAGTACTACAAATGATATTCTTCATACTGTAATTTTTCCATGATTTAACTGAACATATAACAGTAGTAACTAAATTAACAAAACAAGCATATGCATAGCTAAGTTACATTCTACAGAGAGTTTCTTAAGGTTTTTGTGTACCAAAAATTTATCAGAGCTAGATCTAATCTTAAAAATGCTTCAGTAAAAATATCAGCATTTATTTCCACTAGATTATTTACTTATAAATCAAACTATTTATGAAATTTTATATTCATTTGAGATACAAGATGACCAGTACTGCATGTTAAATTTTACTACATAGCGTACACATACTAACTAAGAACATATCCAAAGGTCATGATCATAAATGAAATATAGCATCCAAAACAAAAATAACAAATCTATGCATGATATCACAAGTATGATTTATAACTATAGTAATACTCAGTAAATGGAGCTCAAACTTTGCAGGCATGGTTACATGACTAAAAAAAGTTCTAGAAATAAACCAAGATTTTTACACTCATAGGAACTATATACCATGAATTAAGTTCGTCTAACAAACATTAAAGAGAATATATAGCAAACTAGATCAAAAATTTCTCAAACTTATAGATTAGCAAGAGTTCGGTAATATGTTCATCCAGGAAAAAATTCAGAGTTAAACCATATCTACACCTACCAGCATTAATATATGAAGTGCACTAGTAGATCTAGGAATCTTTACTATTTGAGCAAGTAAATAATTTCAAACTGAATTCATATTTTTACCAGGTGCTTCTAACAACACTAGGATCAACATATCCAAAACTCAAGCCTAGCCACTGAACCAAATTACCAGAACATTTATGGGCCATTTATTCTAATCTTTTTCCTAGATTAAAATGTTGACAGATTCTAAAGATTTGCATATAACAAAACTTGTAGATTTCATTGCAAGGATTCCAGATCATTTAGATTTGCATTTTTTTGATTTTTCTATGATTTTATATTGAATTTAGAAGTTTGCTGGTTTGAATCTCGGATTCAGTTTCCGTTTCTACACTTGGGTCCCTGGAACATTTTCATTCCTCCCAGATAGGCCCTTGGCCGGAGATAGGAAAAATAGAGGAGGAGGAGGCGGCCGGATTTCGGCGAGGAGGCTCGCCGGCGGTGAGGGGAAAGTGGGGGGGGAATGGAGAGGAGGTCGATGCGAACCTATAGGTGGCCTTGGAGCTCGGGGAGGTGGCTGGGAAGGGGTTCGCCTGCGTGACGAGGATCTCCGACGAGGTGCGGGCGGTGCTCCGGTGATGGTGGTGGCCGGAGGGATGGGGCTGCGGCTTGGGGAGGTCTAGGAGGACGAGGAGAATCTGTTCCGAGGCTCTACTCGGGAGGAGGATGGCTAGAGGAGGGAGCTCAGTATTGGGATCTTTGCTTCTTAGATGCCCAAATAGGGAGCATGAATAGTACGAAAATGGCAATGAAAGTAGACAATTCTCCAATAAATAACTAGAAAATTCCACCCCTTACACTGTGCAGAGAGGGGGCTATTTATACCCTTGGCCCTCGGCCAGATATCCCCGAATTGCCCTCCTCCAACTCATTTACAGCTCACTTACAGATGGTTTCAGGGTAAAATTACACGGTGAGATGTGCACAAATTCGACCTTCTAACGTATTCATGTTTCACACGCACGCCTACTCCCGACGAAGGTTCTGAAGACATTTGTCCGGGTTGCATTCTGCACTCAATATCCTTCGGGTCTCGAGAGCCTTCGTAGGTTTTGGGCTTCAGGCTTGTGCTCCTGAGCGATCAATCGTCACCTCCGGCCTCCCGAAGGTGATCCCCTCAATGCTTCGCAGGTTGTGGTCTTCAGGCTTGTGCTCCTGAGCGATCAATCGTCACCTTCGGTCTCCCGAAGGTGATCCCATCGATGCTTCACAGGTTGTGGTCCTCAGGCTTGTGCTCCTGAGTGATTGGCCCGCACCTTCGGTCCCGAAGGTGGGCTTCCCAGTCCTCGGCGTCTTGGTTGGCACCGAGCACCCATCGGGCTCTATTGTTACCCAACACCGGGGACCTGCAGACAGGTTAGGAGATGTTTTCGAGACTGGGATTAACCTCCGGGCGCATTCCCGAAGGTCCAATCCCCAACAGTAGCCCCTCGAGGGTGAGGTCTGAAGCCGACGGTCCGAATCTGCGTTAATGAAGAAGATTGAACGTAACCTTCGGGAAGCTCCCGAGGAAAAATGTCTCCCGAACCGTCGGCTGCAACGATCGGTTTTGGTTGTGTACGTGTCAGGCTCCGATTGCGTCGCTTGGGCGGCCGACTCCTCGATTTTACCATTGGTACTGTTTCTTTCCCCCGCCTATATAAGCGGAGGGGGGGGGGGGGTAAAACCTGTGCCCTCTTGAGCTTTGCTTACCTTCGATGCTTTTTGCTATAAAGTGGTTTTTTCGAAGGTTCCGCTTCGTGCGAGATCAAGCTGCTCGTTTTTCTCGATGTAAGTAGATTAGCAATTCATGGCTCGCACTAGACAAACAACGAGGTTAATCGAAGGTTCGTTTGAACCCTTTTTTCTAATTTGACTTTCTTCGCTTTTATAATCGAAGGTTCGTTTGAACCCTTTTTTCTAATTTGCCTTTCTTCACTTTTATGTAGATATGGCATTCATTAAGAGGGCGGTTCTCCGCGCAGACTCTGATCCCGTTGAACATCCCGAAGGGTCCGAGGCCTCGCGTCCGCCAGTCCAATGAGAATAGGCCAGCGGCAGTCTTTCGGGGGTTTCAGCGAGTATTTCTGACCTAATGGCTCCTGAGAAGCATAAGACTTTGCTCTTCGAGCCATCTATTGTCTCTCAGAGTACGGTCGATTTCTATGTTTCAAAAGGATATTTTCCCGAAGGTGTGTGTCGCCCTCCTGGCCCAGAGGTTTTCCCGGTGCCTCGGTCTGGAGAGGTGGTGTTGTTTAAGGATTTTTTTACCGATGGGTTGCGCATTCTGATGGACCCAGTAGTTCCAAAGCTGCTGGAGCCATTCAACGTGAAGCTTCACCATTTTACCCCGAATGGGATAGCAGCATTGTCCAAATTTTTGTGGGTTGCGAGGATGTTTGGAGGTGGGGTGTCTGTTGATGTGTTTTGCAGGCTCTATCAGTTGCACTGTCAGCCTCGGAAGGTTTTTGTGGATGATGATGATGAAGAGAGTGAGGTGCAGAATGGGTGTTGCACCTTCGTCGAAGATAGGCTTGACGAAGATTGGCTGGAGTACTGGTTTTATGCCAAGATTGGTTTTCCGGATCCCGAGGGCTTGAGCAAGGAGAGGTTTTTGTTAGCCTCGGATATCGAGGCGTTCGATCACACTTATCAACCTGCGTACAATAAGTGTGTGTCGGGTTTTAAGCCGTGTGTGGAAGCCTTCATGACAGCTTGCCAGGTTTACGGTGGTAGAGATGTGGTGGAAGAGTTTTTGGCCGCGGGGATTTGGCCTTTGTCCGCTGGTTGGGCTCCTCGAGGGTTCGAGCGAAAACGTTTTGCGGGCATGGAGTATGACTTGACCTCTTCAGTTTTTGGGCTTCGGAGGCCCGAAGGTTCGAGCGATGAGGTGATTGTTGCCGAGTTGGAGCAGGAAGCCTAGGACATCTTGGGGTCTTGGAACAGGAAGGAATATCTTTCCTTGGTCGAGGTTTGCAAGAGTTACCTTCGTTTGAACAGATGCTTGGCGGAGATGGGCGTGGAGTACGGCCTTCGGCCGGTGCGGTTCCGAGGATGATGCCTCCGGGCAATGTTGGCTCCGAGGTGGCGTTGAAGAAGTCCAAGGGCAAGGCTAAAAAAAGAGGAGGTGGGGACTTCAGGCGAAGGTGGCGGGGGGGGGGGTGGTCGGGGTCGCGGAAGGGGGAGGAAACCTTCGAGCTCGAAGGCTTCGGTTGTGAGGGCCGAGAGCGCTAAGAGGAAGGCGCGGGATGAGGAGGTTTCTTCGGGAGATAGCCCTCATTTATGGAAGAGCTCATGGGGACGGTGGGCGGGGAGATCGTAGTTCCCGAAGGGAGGCTTTTTAGATCCCGTTATGATCTTAGCGACGACTACGGGACCATGCTTTTTGGTTCCGGCAATCGGGTTGAGGTGGCGAAGGCACCGATTAACCTTTATTGTTCCCCCGAAGGTATAATGAAATGCCGGAGGATTTAGAGTCTTGTTAAGACTAGCGCCAAGCCTTCGGACATTCTGAAGCTGCCTGAGCCGAGACCCACCGGGCCTGCGGCCGGTGCTCCGAAGGCTCCGGCACCGATGATGGCGGTCGCCACACCTACCCTTGCAGCCCGTGTCGTGGAGGGGGAGGTTTTGGTTGGTGAGACGCTGCTCTCTCTCAGGGGCGGGGATTTCCCAAGTGGGTCCTCGGCTCTACCTTCAGATAAGGAGGTGGAGATGTTGGAGGGGTTGAACTTCGACGAAACCGGTAAGCTTCGTTTCCTTGTTTTTAAGAGCCCTTGGTTTGTTTGTGACCTTAGAGGATCCCTCTTTTTATTTCCTTCACAGCTGTGTCTGCGTCGATGAAGCAGCTTTTGGCTGTGATGCACGGGCCTGGCACGACCGGGATTCTTCCACCGGAAAAAGGTAAGTAGGCGCAGGGTTCGGTTTAGCTTTCGCTTAAGTTTTGTGATAACCGAAGGTGACCTTGTATTTGGTGCAGAATTTAACGAAGCGGTGGCGGAGACGTCTACCTCCGATGCTGCCTTTATTGTGGCGGAACTGAGCAAAAAACTTGCCTTCGCTAGCCAAGCTTTGGTGAAGAAGGCTAAGGCTAACGAGGACCTACGGGTTCAACGAGCCAACGAGAGGCTGAGCCTGGTAGAGAAGCTGAAGCGGGCTGAGGCGGAGGTTCAGTCTCTGAGGGATGAGAACCGGCAATTAAAGGTCAAGTGTTCGAAGCTAGAGACAACTACCTCGGACAATGAAAAGGTTCTAGAGAGCCTTCGGAAAACTGTTGAAAGGGACGCAAATGAGAAGGCTGCCCTCAAAGGGAGGATCACCGAGTTGGAGAAGGTTTACTCCAAGGTGGATGAGCTCAACTAGGTCTTTACGGAGGTCACTGCCCGGGCCGAAGGAGTGTACCAGGAGTACAGGAAGGCTCTTGCGGCGCTCGGTGCGGAGCCTCTGCCCTTGCCTGAGCCGGTCGAAGGTTCTCAAGTGATCTTTTAGCTTTTGGATTGGATGATTTCTGAATTTGAGGGGCTTGGAGAGGTGATGAGCATTGCCAATGATAACACTGTGTCCGTCTCATTCGAGGGACTTGTGGGTAACCTGCTCCGTGTTGGCGCCGTTGACCTCTCCAAACTTGAAGGGGACTTTCAGTACGTCCCCTACGAGGGTTTGTCCGAGGAGTTGGCTAAGATCTAGGAAGTCAAGATTGCATATTTTGAGCGGTTCTGGGAGCCTTAGGGCAAGGTCGCCATTCGGACTCTTGCAGCCGCAGCTACTGAGGTAGGGTTGATTCCATGGGCCCGCCCTCTGTTTTTTTCTACTTGTTTTTATTAAGCTTTTCTGCTTACGCAGGAGCCGATTCCTCATCAACCTTTGGAGAACAATCAAATGTCCAAAGTCCAACGGTCTCCTTCGGGGCATGACGTCGGTGACTTATCGGGGGCTCAGGTCTAGAGATTAGTTTGTAGGTGTTTGTTTTGGGAGCTTATGTGCTTGGTTTGTAAATATTCCCATGATGCAGGATGTGAACAGCGCTGTGCCATTGATGAGCTGGGAGGCTTTCAGCCTTGCTCGTCCCGGATGCAGCGTGGCAGAGTACTTGTGCTGGTCAGGTCGTGATTCGTTGTAACTTTACCATGCTGACCTTCGTTGTGACTCTACTCAACCTTCACGCTATTCTAGCAATCGTTTCTGACAATGCTTTGTTTTGGGTATCCTTCGAGGTGCATTTTGGTGTGCATCCTTCGTGATGCTTTTCTCTGTGCATCCTTCGGGTTGTTTTTGTGCATCCTTCGAGATGTGCAAGCGGAGTTTCAGGAAAAACGTCTCGCCCCTTCCTTGCGGGTGGCCCATCGAGGCTAGTTTTCCGAAGCCTTTGGTGTGCTTCGGGTGATATGTGTTTAGGGTTTTTTAGAAAAACGTCCCCCCCCTTCCTAGCACATTTCTCATGAAGGTTCGTTGGGGGGAGAGAATCTGGGAGATGCATGCAGGGTTTTTGGTTTTGGAGAAAAACGTCTCCCCCCTTCCTTGCGTGTCGTCGTCCCGGACGATCCTTATGATTGTTGTGTTTGGTAAGGAAAAGCAACTTCGGGAGAAGATTTGTCGGTCTTGAGTAAGAACGTCTCCTCATTTTGTTGGATGCTGGCTATGTCCTTCGGGAAGCAGGTTACTGCCACCCAAAGTGACATTCGTTAGGGTTGTGTTTTTTGGAGAAAAATGTCTCCCCCCTTTGTTGGCGAATCGTTGCCTGCGAGGCGGTTTAAGTTCCTTTTTGTGGGACTTTGATAGATAATTTGTTCACTGTCGAGGCAACGTGCGCAAATTTTGTGTGTTGGGAAAAAACATTTCCCCCCTTTCTACGAACACGTTTGCCTCGAAGGGTTGACTTCCTCGTTGTATTTTGTTTAGGTTGAATGATGGATGCTGAGAGTTCGAAGAGAAAAATGTCTCCACCCTTTCTGGCATCCATCTTTCGTTTTTTCGAGGGTGTTTTCATTTCGCACCTTCGGGAGATCGAGGTTCCTTGGTACTTGGTGCGCTCTTCCCTTCCTTTAGAGCCGAGGATTTTTGGATTTCTTTTAATAGGGTTGAAGCCTTTTTGGCATTTGTTTGGTACTTATTGCTTTTTGGTGCCGAAGGTTTTTTGGTTTGGGCCTTTTGAAAGGTCGAAGGCCCTTTGCATTTATTTTGTACCTGTTGTGCCTTCTATGCCGAAGGTTTTTGGTTCGGACCTTCTGAAAGGTCGGAGCCCCTTGGCGTTGATTTTGCACTTGTTGTGCCTTCTGTGCCGAAGGTTTTTGATTCGGACCTTCTGAAAGGTTGGAGCCCCTTGGTGTTGATTTTGCACTTGTTGTGCCTTCTGTGCCGAAGGTTTTTGGTTCGGACCTTCTGAAAGGTTGGAGCCCCTTGGCGTTTATTTAGCAAGCACTTATTGTGCCTTTGGGTGCTGAAGGTTTTTTGGTTCGGACCTATTAAAAGGTCAAAGCCCCTTGGCTATTGTTTAGCAAGCACTTATTGTGCCTTTGGGTGCCGAAGGTTTTTTGGTTCGGACCTATTAAAAGGTCTAAGCCCCTTGGCGTTTGTTTAGCAAGCACTTATTGTGCCTTTGGGTGCCGAAGGTTTTTTGGTTCGGACCTTTTAATAGGTCGAAACCCCTTGGCGTTTATTTAGCAAGCACTTATTGTGCCTTTGGGTGCCGAAGGTTTTTTGGTTCGGACCTTTTAATAGGTCGAAGCCCCTTGGCGTTTGTTTAGATAAGTATGCAAAGTTTGCGGATTCTGCATACTTTGCTAACTTATTATTTTAAGGAGCATGTAGATGCTTGCCGAAGCTTGCCATTTGGGCTGCTTAGGGGAAGGGGACACTTTTCTTGGGGGAAATTCATTGTATTGAATTAGCTTACAATGGGTCCGCCTCGTCAAAAACCTCACCTCCGGTGTGGGGTTCCCCCTGTGAGGAAAAGAGTACGGCCCTTTACAATGTGAAGAAAAAATGAAAACAGCTACGGAGGTCCGCAATCGCTTATAGTCTTGCGATGTGGCCTTTTTACATGCTTATATGTAGTACTTCTTGAGGCTGTCAGCATTCCACGGATGCTGCAGCTCGTTGCCTTCGGTGTCAGACAGGTGGTAAGACCCTGGCCTGTTGCTTTTGGTCACTAGGAAAGGCCCTTCCCACTTTGAGTTAAGCTTGCCGGAGGTTTCAGTGTTTGGCTTTTTTTAGGACCCAGTCCCCGACTGTGATGTTCTTTTTCACGACCTTTTTGTCTCTCTACTTCGTGATTTCTTGTTGATACTTCTCAAGGTTCTCCGAAGCTTGAAGGACATCTAGTTCCATAAGGTCCTTGTCGCTCGATGGTATGGCCTCGACTTGGTGAGTCACCCTTAGGCTTCAGTTTTTAAGCTCCTCTAGTGTCATTGCTTCGGCACCATAGAGTAGCCTGAATGGGGTGAACTTCGTTGTCCTTGATTCTGAAGTGTTGTGGGACCATATGACCTTCTGGAGTTCATCGGCCCATTTGCCCTTTTTCTGATCAAACAGGCACTTTTTGATGCTGCCGAAGATGCTGCCGTTGGCTCTTTTGACGGCCCCGTTGGATTGCGGGTGGTACACTGAGGCGAAGATTACCTTCGTGCCCACACTGTAACAGAATTCTCTAAAGAGCTGTGAATCAAACTGTTTGCCGTTATCGACAGTGATCTCCATTGGGACCCCGAACCTGCAGATGATGTTCTGCCAGAAGAATTTTCTTATTGTTTCCGATGTGATGTTGATGAGTGGCTTGGCTTCGATCCACTTTGTGAAGTACTCAACAGCAACTGCTGCGTACTTGTAATTGCCCTGAGCTGTGGGTAGAGGTCCCACTAGGTCAATTCCCCATCTTTGAAGAGGTCAGGTCGGAGGTATCAGCTGAGTTGACTCCAAAGGTTTAAAGGACTTCGGGCCCATCATTTGGCATGCTTGGCATATTTTCACTATGTGCTGAGCGTGCTTAAGCGCCGTTGGCCAGAAGAATCCTTGCCTAAAGGCTTTGGAGACAAGTTGTCTGAAACCAATGTGGGATCCGCAAAACCTGGAGTGAATTTCCTTGAGGAGCTCAACTTCGGTTGTCATGATGCACTTTAACCATGGGCTAGTGATGCCTGACTTGAACAACTCACCCTCGGAGATGACATAGCCCCTCGCTCTCTGGAACATTTTCTTCTCCTCTTTCTCATTTGGCAGCTCGATGTTTCCCCAAAGATACTCCATTATAGGTGTTCTCCAGTCTTCGGCTGAGATGACTGAAACTTGTTTTTCCTTTTTCGGTTTGACCGAAGGTTCCGTAATCTCTTCCAAGAATACGTCCGGAGGTAATTGCTCCTTTCTGGATGCTGCTTTTGCCAGTTTGTCAGCTTCATCATTCATATGCCTCGGGATATGGACGATATCGAAGCCCTTGAAATGCTTCTCCATGGCTCTGACGGCATCGAGGTACTCGATGAGTTCTGGTTTACTTGCTTCTGAGTCTTTTTCAATGTGGTCTCTGACAACCTTTGAATCTATTCTGACTATGAAGTTTTGATGGCCGAGGGCTTTCATTTTGCGAAGGCCCAGGAGCAAAGCTTCATACTCAGTGGTGTTGTTGGTTGATGATTCTATGTTGCCGAAGCTTAGGCGCGCTGCATATCTTGTTTTTGCTCCCGAGGGAGATTCTATGATTGCAGCGATGCCTGCTCCATCGATACACTAGGCTCCGTCACAGTGCACGATCCAAGTTTCGGTCGAAGGTTCCTCCTTAAAGATTGGGGATGTCCAATCAACGATGAAATCTGCCAATACTTATGATTTTATTGCCGTTCTCCTCTCGAAGTCAATGTAGAACTTGGAGAGCTCTGAAGCCCATTTGGTGATTCTGACTGATGCTTCTCTGTTCATGAACAAATCATGTAGAGGTTGATCTGTAACTACGATTATCTTGTGAGCTTCGGAATAATGTCGAAGCTTCCGAGCAGACATGACTACTGCATATGCAATCTTCTCTAGCTCTGAGTACAGAAGCTTCGAGCCTGCAAGTGCTTCGGATACGAAGTAGATAGTGCCACACCCGGTTTATAAAAGAACATAAACCGAGCAATCATATACGTGCCAGGATCAAGTCACACGTATATACAACAGAATGAACAGTATATCATAGCACATATCACGTAAAAAGATATAGTAAAACAAATACGAATGTTATTTATTACAATAATGACAAAATGTCTGATACAGCGGAAGCGAAGTACAAATACGATAAAAGCTCTCCGAAGCTGAGCAGGGCGCCACAGGGATGTCGACTGGGAGACGAACACCTAGAAGTCCTCGTAGTCCTGGTAGCGCTGGACGAACTCCCTCGTATCGGCAGGAACTGAGCAGCAGTAGCGTAGCCAAGAGGAAAAAGTAGAGAAGAGGCAAGAGTGAGTACACAACTTGTACTCAACAAGTATAACACAAACTATGAGGCTCTAAGGTTGGCTGACTCAACTGCATTAGCTTTTAAGTGTTGGCAAAATTTTATTAAAACTATTTACTACAAGTTGATGAATTACCATTAACCCAGTTACATAGTAATTAATCAGAATTAATCATGCTACTACTAAGAACCAAACCAAAACCACCAAGGTAACCCCGAGAGGCACCTCCCTCGTCGGAAGGAGACAACCCCACTAATCAAAAGGAGGATCTGGGCCGCTCATAACCGTGAGCACGGCTAGTATACCAGTTTTACACTCTGCAGAGGTTGCACATCTTTACCCACAAGTCGTGAGCTACGCTAGAGGTTCATCACACTTCCTTAGGTGAGATGACTAGCGACTCACTACGAGGCCGTTACAAAGAATCTCGTTGGTAAGGCGTAACCGCGAGAGATAGGTCAGCGACAATGGGGCCCACCTCCGGGGGTACAAGCACAGGAGCGCAATCCAAGCACAGACCAAGCCGGAGGAGCAGGGACCATTGAAGCTTACTACTCTTGCCCCGCAGGTAAGTTACTCCAAACCAAAAAGACCTAATTAGTAAGCCAAGTCTACCCCATTCTAGCCTTGTGGTTGCGCTGTTGTCCCAGGTTGTCGCTCTATGAACCGGTCCTTATGGAGAGTGGCCAACCAGGCAGTAAGCACCGTGCTGGCCCCCTAAACCATGTTTCTATAAAAACCATCTTTTAACGAGACGTGAGCCACTCATCCACACAGAGGGCCACTCCCAGAATTAAATTCAAGTAAACCATTAATCAATTTAATTAAAAAGGACCAGAATGTGTTATAGTGCAGCAAACTACCACAACTAACCAAAATGCAACCCAAAGGTATATATAAAGGATGAAAAGTGGCTAGGAAATCCTTATAGGCATACAGTATTAAAATGCAGTATGAAATTGTAATTAAAGATGATAGGTGGTGTTCATGTTATACTTGCCTTCCTCGTACTGCTCTGGCTGCTGCTCAAACTGCTCCGAAGACGGCTGTTCCGGGTACTGGTACTGGGGCTCCTCAGATGGATCAACGTCTACTCACGAACACATGGCCAAAACAATGCACAATAATAAGCATACAAGCAAACACTAACAAAAACTAAGAAATAGTACATCAATACATAAGAACAGCACACTAAACTAGTCTAAAACTATTCTACGCGTTACAACGATCGCGTGGATATAAAGAACGTTTAAAATGGAGCTAAAACGCATTTTCTAGGCTAAAAACAAGGTTCAGGGGCTTATTTGTAGTAAAAACAGGGTTCCAGGGACTTTTCTGCTAAAACCGAGGACTAAAACGTAAATAAGGGATAGTTCTGGAGTCTAACTCACGAAATTACCAAGCTAGGACGGCGGGTTCTATATTTAGAAAGCTCAGGGGGCTGGGCGTCAAATTTTGGACTAAAAAGGAAATATTTTTGAACAGATTGGGAGTGCGGGTTGAATAACAAAAAGTGCAGGGGCTCTTTAGCAATTAAACCAGGCCGAACCGGTATCCTCAGATATCGGCCGCTGGATCGCGATCTGGCGGTCCAAATTGGATCGGCCCAAGTCCTAATCGTGCGCGTTGATTCAGGATCTAGCGGCTCAGGGTGAAAGGGCGAGCGGCCGGCGGCGGGAGTCGCCGGCGACGGGGCTTCCGCGGCGGAGGGCTCGCCGGAGACGCCCAAACCAGCGCTCCGGGGGTCAATCCGACCCGGGCTTGGGTCGGGGAGCAACGGCGTGGTACGTGTAGTCCACCTGTGCACACAGGTCAGGGGATTCGGGCACGGGTCGGGCCCGCCGCGGCGAGGGGCGGCTCGGGGTCGCCGGCGAACTGCGTTAACGTAGTTCCGGCCTCGATTCGGTTCGGGTTCAGCTGCTGGGGCTTCTACAAGGTAAGGCCAAGCTACACAAGGTGCAGCTCGGGGCTACGGCACAGCAGGGCGAAGCTTGGCCATGGCGCGGTGGCGGCGCAGCGCCGGTGGCCATTAACCGGCCTTCTAGGGGACCTACGGACTACGGGAGCGCGCGCTAAAAGGAAAAGGAGGTCCGGGCGAGGCTCACCGGGTGTGGGATCGGACGGGGCGCGACGCAGACGAGACGTCGGCGGCGAGTTCGTTCCGCGGGTCGCGGCGGCGCTTGAGGGAGAAGCTGCTGCAGTGGAGCTCCGGCCCTTCTGACCTTCGGGGAAGATTGACGCGGCCCTGTGGAAAGACTACGGGGGTCAGGGGGGGCTCCAGAGTCGCCGGCGGCGAGGAAATCCGGTAGCGGCGCTTGCTCACCTGCGGGTGGATGAGACGCGGCACGGCGGGGTGAGCGGCGCGGCTTCTCTGGATCTCGGCTGCGGAATGGGAGGCGCAGGGGCTGTGGGAGGCTAATTAAGGACCCGCGGGGATCCTGGGGAGGCGTGCCCGGCGGGGAAACCGCGGTGATTGCGGCCGGGCGTTGCTCTGCGGGGAAAGCGGATCGCCCCCAACAGCTTGACTTGATCCGGTCCTAGGGCGGGGCTTCTAGAAGGAGGAGGGCTCCGGATGGCCGGCCAGTGGGCCTAGGGCGCGCGCACGGCGGAGCGGGGCCACGGGCAGCGAGGAAACGCGGCGAGTGCGGAACACGGGAGCTCGGCCCGGGGAAGGAGATGACCCTGTCGAGTGGGTCCGGGCAGTCAGTGGCGGGGCGGGGAGCGCGTGCGGGCCGAGCGGGCGGAGACGCTGGCGCGTGGGGTCGGGCCGTCAGGGAGGAAGGCGACGCGCGGTGTGGGCGAGCGGGCTGCTGCGCGAGCAGGCCGGCACGAGCTGGGCTTTGCGCCCGCGTGAGCTGGGCCAGGCGAGGAGAGAGTGGGTTGGGCCGAGAAGGAAACGGGTTGGGCTGGGGTTTGCTGGGCTGGGTTTGAGTTTGGGCTGGTTTTTCTTCTTCTCTTCTATTTCTAATTCAAACAAAGTTTGAATTCAAATACAAATTTGAATCCAAACCACACTCAAATAAAAACATGCACCAGCATGAATGCAACACAAAAATTAAACCTATGATAAATTTTAATCATTAAGGAACAAAATTGAATTAAATGCCCTACTAAACACAATAAACCTTAGAAATTTAAATAAAGCCAAATAAATTTATTATAAAATGTTGGAATTCAAATTAGGGTGTTACATACCCTTCCCCCTTAAAGAAATCTCGTCCCCGAGATTTAGCTGGGCTGGCTAGCAAAGAGATCTGGATATGTTTTCTTTAGTTCATCTTCTCGCTCCCATGTAGCCTCAGCTTCACTGTGATGACTCCACTGATCTCTGCACATCTTGATGCGCTTGTTCCGAGTAACCCTCTCTGATGTTTCTAGAATCTTCACCGGATGCTCAGTATAAGTCAGATCTTCCTTCACATCTACTCCATCCAGGGGTGCCTGCTCCTCGGGTACTCGCAGACACCTCTTCAGCTGAGATATATGGAAGACATCATGAACTCCTGAGAAGCTAAGAGGCAACTCCAGGCGATAAGCAACTTCGCCTTTCCGCTCTAGCACCTTGAATGGCCCCATGTAACGAGGTGCTAACTTCCCCTTGACATTAAATCTGCGGATTCCTCTCATCGGAGACACCTTCAGATACACATAATCACCAACACTGAAAGTCAGGTCTCTTCGTTTGCCATCTGCATAGCTCTTCTGTCTGCTCTGTGCAATCCTCAGATTTTCTCGCACAGCCTGGACCATCTGCTCTGCATCATCTATGATCTCAGGGCCAAAGAGCTGTTTCTCACCAATCTGATCCCAATAGAGAGGAGTCCTGCATTTTCTGCCATACAATGCCTCAAAGGGGGACTTCTTCAGACTGGCCTGGTAGCTGTTGTTATATGAGAACTCAGCATAAGACAGGCACTTATCCCAACTAGTACCGTACTGAATGGCACAAGCTCTCAGCATATCCTCCAACACTTGGTTGGTTCTCTCTGTCTGCCCATCTGTCTGAGGGTGATAAGCCGTACTGAAACGCAGCTTCGTATCCAACGAATCATGGAGCTGCTCCCAGAATCGAGAAGTGAACTGAGACCCTCTGTCAGATATGATCTTCTTGGGCACACCATGCAAGCAGACAATCCGAGAGATGTACAACTCTGCAAGTCTAGCACCGGAGTAAGTAGTGTTCACTGGAATGAAGTGAGCAACCTTCGTCAGACGATCCACTACTACCCAAATGGAGTTGTACCCTTTCTGAGTACGAGGCAATCCAACAATGAAGTCCATAGTGATCTCCTCCCATTTCCACTCTGGAATCTTCAAAGGCTGTAACAGACCTGCTGGCCTCTGATGCTCAGCCTTGACACGCTGACAGGTGTCACAAATAGCCACGTACTCTGCCACTGAACGCTTCATCCCATACCACCAGAAACGTTCCTTCAGATCATAATACATCTTCGTGCTGCCCGGATGAATAGAATAAGCTGTATCATGGGCCTCACTCAGAATCAACTTTCGAAGATCCTTCACATCTGGCACACAGATCCGATTCTTGTACCACAAGGTACCCTGATCATCCTCTCTGAAGTGTGGGGCCTTGCCCTTCTTGAGCAACTCACGGATCTCCTGCAGCTTCTCATCATCTTTCTGATGCTGCCTGATCTCTGACTCTAGAGTTGGTACTGCCTCAAATGCTGCACTGGAAGTATGATGCAAGAAGCCCAGACTCAACTGCTCAAACTCCTCGCATAACTCCGGAGGCATCTGGAAAGCCACGGCCATGTTGACATAACTTCTTCTGCTCAGAGCATCTGCTACAACATTGGCCTTGCCCGGATGATAGTGAATCTCCAGGTCATAATCCTTGACCAACTCTTGCCATCTTCTCTGCCGCATATTCAGCTCATTCTGCGTGAAAATGTACTTGAGGCTCTTGTGATCAGTGTAGATATCACACCGCTGTCCATACAAGTAGTGCCTCCAAATCTTCAGAGCATGCACAACTGCGGCTAACTCAAGATCATGAGTGGGATAGTTCAGCTCATGCCGATGTAACTGCCGTGAAGCATAAGCAATCACTCTGCCCTCCTGCATCAGAACACACCCAAGACCATCCTTCGAAGCATCACAATACACCGTGAACCTCTTGGTCTAGTCTGGCAGAGTCAGGACTGGCGCCGTAGTCAACCTTTTCTTCAACTCATCAA
The DNA here is from genome assembly GCF_016808335.1 of Panicum virgatum. Lineage (NCBI taxonomy): Eukaryota > Viridiplantae > Streptophyta > Magnoliopsida > Poales > Poaceae > Panicum > Panicum virgatum. The sequence continues at coordinate 26,956,408 of NC_053152.1, read as the reverse complement.
AGGCCTTCTGACGCTCATCAGTCCACACGAAAGCCACATTCTTCTCCAGCAAAGAAGTCAAAGGCTTCGCAATCTTGGAGAAATTCTCAATGAACCTCCGATAATATCCAGCTAAGCCCAAGAAAGACCTGACTTCCTTTACTGTCTGCGGTGTCTCCCACTCTAGCACATCCTTCACCTTGCTCGGATCAATAGCAATGCCTCCCTGAGAGATAACATGACCGAGGAATGGAACCTCGTCAATCCAGAACTCGCACTTGCTGAACTTGGCATACAGCTGATGCTCTCTCAATCTCTGCAATACGAGTCTCAGATGCTCCTCATGCTCTTCTTCTGTCTTGGAAAAGATCAGAATATCATCAATGAAGATCACCACGAAGACATCCAGATAATCCATGAAAACCATGTTCATCAGATGCAAGAAGTAAGCCGGGGCATTAGTCAAGCCGAAGGACATGACTGTATACTCATATAGCCCGTACTTGCAGGTGAATGCCATCTTCAGAATATCCCCAGGACGGATCCTCAGCTGAAAATAACCCGAACGAAGATCAATCTTCGAGAATATACGAGCACCTCGAAGCAAATCAAAGAGGTCCTCGATACGGGGCAGTGGATGCTTGTTCTTGATAGTAACTGCATTCAGCTCCCGATAATCCACACACATCCTCTTCGAGCCATCCTTCTTATCTACTAGCAGCAATGGAAAAGCCCAAGGAGAGAAGCTGCGACGGATATAGCCCTTGGCTAGCAACTCATCAATAGTTTTCTTGACTTCTTCATGCTCTATAGGTGCCATACGGTAGGGCCGTTTTGCAATAGGAGCTGTGCCAGGCAAGAGATCAATACAAAACTCAATGGCGCGTTCAGGCGGCATACCTGGCAGATCATCCGGAAAGACATCCGAGAATTCAGACACCACGCGAATACCGTCCGTGTGTCTAGCCTCCATCTGATGAAGAAATCCAGAAGGCTCTACTGCACTGATAACAACCTCTTGGCCACTGGAAGCTGATAGCAAGACTGTCCTCTGAGCACAATCTATCCGGACTCCCCACTTGGCCAGAGTCTCCATTCCCAGAATGACATCAATGCCCTTGGTGTCTAGCACCATCAGATCAGTACAGAACTCTACTCCCGTCAAGGAAACACTGACTCTCGGGCAGTAAGTGTGAGACCTCAACTGTCCTCCCGGAGAAGATACTAACAGGCACCTCTTTAATGTGCTAGTATGAATACCATGATGCTCGACAAAAGACTGAGTAATGAAGGAATGTGTAGCACCAGTATCAAAAAGCACTGTAGCTGGATATGAATTAACCATGAACGTACCAATAACCACGTTAGGAGCCTCGGCCACTGACTCGGCCGTCACGTGGTTCACTCTGCCCTGAAGTGGCGCCCTGGGCTGAGCTGGGCGCCCCTGTTGTCCCGCCTGCGCCTTCCGGGGGCAAGCGTTGGCGTAGTGCCCCGGCTGGCTGCAGTGAAAGCAGGTGCGAGGAGGTCCCTGAGCCTGCTGTCCGGTAGGAGCTGCCGGACGTGGAGCCTGCGGTGCCGGTGGAGCAGCACGAGCCGGAGGTGCCGGTAACCTCGGGCCCTGACCTGCCTGCTGCTGTCGAGGCGGGTACTGCTGCGGTGGCCTCTGCTGGTACTGCTGAGGAGGCCGGTACTGAGGCTGCTGGTACTGCTGGGGCGGCTGGAGTCGAGGACGAGTGTTGCTGCCGGAAGCAATGGCGACAATCTTCCTCTTCTTGTCCTCCATCTCCAGGTGCTTGTGCTCAGTGTTGAGTGCGCTGTCAACCAGATGGTTGAAGTCGTCGAAGCAGAGGTTGAGCAGCGCGTACTGGAGGTAGTCTTCAAGACCCTCCATGAAGTGCTCCTGCTTCTTGCGGTCATCTGCAACATCGGCAGGGGCGTAGCGAGCAAGCTGCAGGAAGCGATCACGATACTCCGTGACCGACATAGTCCCCTGAAGTGACATAGACAGATAGATATCGAAAAATTAACTCAAGATTTCATAAGGATGGAACAAGGGGCATTAGCTCAAAAGAAACCGCTGAACGATTATATTTAAGATTACCTGCTTCAGTGCAAGGAACTCCTTCTGCTTCATCTTCATAACGCCCGCGGGGACGTTGTGGCTGCGAAAGCGCTCCCTGAACTGGAGCCAAGTGAGAGACTCGCGGTCATGAACTGGGTGGGACTCCCACCAGTCCAAAGCTGCCCCTCGCAGCTGTCCTGCTGCGTACAGAACTCTCTCCCGATCATCGCACTGGGCGATGTCCAGCTGACGCTCCACTGCACGGAGCCAGTCGTCAGCCTGAAGAGGGTCGGACGTGTGAGAAAACGTCGGCGGGTGACCCCTCAGAAACTCAGGACGCCTGTCGCGAGGCTGCGGCGGTGGAGGAGGCGGAGGCTGAGTGTGAGCCTGCTGAAGAGCCTGAACAGTGTTGTTCAGGGTGGCCATCATCTGCATCTGGAGCTGGAAGTACTGCTCCGGAGTCAAAGGTGGAGGCATCGGGATCCCGGTCCCCTGGGTGTTCTGACCCTGGTTGTTCTGCCCCTGCTGGTCAGAACCACGCCTGGTGTTCATCATCTGATTTTGGACAAAAGATTTCACGAGTAAGGATATTGCAGGAATAAATTCAGATGGATATGATAACTCTTTGCGGAAAAAGACTCAGTCATGATAAAGTAGACAGGATAGAGTGGACTGTTTTACCCCCAACGATCTAACTCATTTTATTAATTAGTTAACTTTAACATCTGAGTGATTTTCTTTAAACAAATTTAAACTACTAAGCTATGCAATCAGTCAAAAATCCAAATCAAACATGTAGCATAATAACAAGCAGACAATTTTCACGACTTAGCCGAGTTTAACATACGACTTGACTAACACAACGCGTCGCAGAACATGCTATCGTTTTATTATAAAAGGATCACCTAGCTAACTCATGGTGGTCAGATGACTGATTCAGGCCAAATCTACGAAAACTATTCTTTAGAGAGAAATCAAGGCAAGACGGGTAAAAAGTCAAAAAAGTCAAGGGGTATAATAGTAAAATTGTTTCAGCAGACAAGGATTGGAGAGAAGAAGTGCTAAAACTCGACCAGTTCTATCTAGCCTTCGTCCTACAGTCGATATGGCTCTGATACCACTCTGCCACACCCGGTTTATAAAATAACATAAACCAAGCAATCATATACGTGCCAAGATCAAGTCACACGTATATACAACAGAATGAACAGTATATCATAGCACATATCACGTAAAAAGATATAGTAAAACAAATACGAATGTTATTTATTACAATAATGACAAAATGTCTGATACAGCAGAAGCGAAGTACAAATACGATAAAAGCTCTCCGAAGCTGAGCAGGGCGCCACAGGGACGTCGACTGGGAGACGAACACCTAGAAGTCCTCGTAGTCCTGGTAGCGCTGGACGAACTCCCTCGTGTCGGCAGGAACTGAGCAGCAGTAGCGTAGCCAAGAGGAAAAAGTAGAGAAGAGGCAAGAGTGAGTACACAACTTGTACTCAACAAGTATAACACAAACTATGAGGCTCTAAGGTTGGCTGACTCAACTGCATTAGCTTTTAAGTGTTGGCAAAATTTTATTAAAACTATTTACTACAAGTTGATGAATTACCATTAACCCAGTTACATAGTAATTAATTAGAATTAATCATGCTACTACTAAGAACCAAACCAAAACCACCAAGGTAACCCCGAGAGGCACCTCCCTCGTCGGAAGGAGACAACCCCACTAATCAAAAGGAGGATCTGGGCCGCTCATAACCGTGAGCACGGCTAGTATACCAGTTTTACACTCTGCAGAGGTTGCACATCTTTACCCACAAGTCGTGAGCTACGCTAGAGGTTCATCACACTTCCTTAGGTGAGATGACTAGCGACTCACTACGAGGCCGTTACAAAGAATCTCGTTGGTAAGGCGTAACCGCGAGAGATAGGTCAGCGACGATGGGGCCCACCTCCGGGGGTACAAGCACAGGAGCGCAATCCAAGCACAGACCAAGCCGGAGGAGCAAGGACCATTGAAGCTTACTACTCTTGCCCCGCAGGTAAGTTACTCCAAACCAAAAAGACCTAATTAGTAAGCCAAGTCTATCCCATTCTAGCCTTGTGGTAGCGCTGTTGTCCCAGGTTGTCGCTCTATGAACCGGTCCTTATGGAGAGTGGCCAACCAGGCAGTAAGCACCGTGCTGGCCCCCTAAACCATGTTTCTATAAAAACCATCTTTTAATGAGACGTGAGCCACTCATCCACACAGAGGGCCACTCCCAGAATTAAATTCAAGTAAACCATTAATCAATTTAATTAAAAAGGACCAGAATGTGTTATAGCGCAGCAAACTAGCACAACTAACCAAAATGCAACCCAAAGGTATATATAAAGGATGAAAAGTGGCTTGGAAATCCTTATAGGCATACAGTATTAAAATGCAGTATGAAATTGTAATTAAAGATGATAGGTGGTGTTCATGTTATACTTACCTTCCTCGTACTGCTCTGGCTGCTGCTCAAACTGCTCCGAAGACGGCTGCTCCGGGTACTGGTACTGGGGCTCCTCAGATGGATCAACGTCTACTCACGAACACATGGCCAAAACAATGCACAATAATAAGCATACAAGCAAACACTAACAAAAACTAAGAAACAGTACATCAATACATAAGAACAGCACACTAAACTAGTCTAAAACTATTCTACGCGTTACAACGATCGCGTGGATATAAAGAACGTTTAAAACGGAGCTAAAACACATTTTCTAGGCTAAAAACAAGGTTCAGGGGCTTATTTGTAGTAAAAACAGGGTTCCAGGGACTTTTCTACCAAAACTGAGGACTAAAACGTAAATAAGGGATAGTTCTGGGGTCTAACTCGCGAAATTACCAAGCTAGGACGGCGGGTTCTATATTTAGAAAGCTCAGGGGGCTGGGCGTCAAATTTTGGACTAAAAAGGAAATATTTTTGAACAGATTGGGAGTGCGGGTTGAATAATAAAAAGTGCAGGGGCTCTTTAGCAATTAAACCAGGCCGAACCGGTATCCTCAGATATCGGCCGCTGGATCACGATCTGGCGGTCCAGATTGGATCGGCCCAAGTCCTAATCGTGCGCGTTGATTCAGGATCTAGCGGCTCAGGGTGAAAGGGCGAGCGGCCGGCGGCGGGAGTCGCCGGCGACGGGGCTTCCGCGGCGGAGGGCTCGCCGGAGACGCCCAAACCGGCGCTCCGGGGGTCAATCCGACCCGGGCTTGGGTCGGGGAGCAACGACGTGGTACGTGTAGTCCACCTGTGCACACAGGTCAGGGGATTCGGGCACGGGTCGGGCCCGCCGCGGCGAGGGGCGGCTCGGGGTCGCCGGCGAACTGCGTTAATGTAGTTCCGGCCTCGATTCGGTTCGGGTTCAGCTGCTGGGGCTTCTACAAGGTAAGGCCAAGCTACACAAGGTGCAGCTCGGGGCTACGGAGTAGCAGAGCGAAGCCTGGCCATGGCGCGGTGGCGGCGCAGCGCCGGCGGCCATTAACCGGCCTTCTAGGGGACCTATGGACTACGGGAGCGCGCGCTAAAAGGAAAAGGAGGTCCGGGCGAGGCTCACCGGGTGTGGGATCGGACGGGGCGCGACGCAGACGAGACGTCGGCGGCGAGGTCATTCCGCGGGTCGCGGCGGCGCTTGAGGGAGAAGCTGCTGCAGTGGAGCTCCGGCCCTTCTGACCTTCGGGGAAGATCGACGCGGCCCTGTGGAAAGACTACGGGGTCAGGGGGGGCTCCAGAGTCGCCGGCGGCGAGGAAATCCGGTAGCGGCGCTTGCTCACCTGCGGGTGGATGAGACGCGGCACGGCGGGGTGAGCGGCGTGGCTTCTCTGGATCTCGGCTGCGGAATGGGAGGCGCAGGGGCCGTGGGAGGCTAATTAAGGACCCGCGGGGATCCTAGGGAGGCGTGCCCGGCGGGGAAACCACGGTGATTGCGGCCGGGTGTTGCTCTGCGGGGAAAGCGGATCGCCCCCAACAGCTTGACTTGATCCGGTCCTAGGGCGGGGCTTCTAGAAGTAGGAGGGCTCCGGATGGCCGGCCAGTGGGCCTAGGGCGCGCGCACGGCGGAGCGGGGCCACCGGCAGCGAGGAAACGCGGCGAGTGCGGAACAGGGGAGCTCGGCCCGGGGAAGGAGATGACCCTGTCGAGTGGGTCCGGGCGGTCAGTGGCGGGGCGGGGAGCACGTGCGGGCCGAGCGGGCGGAGACGCTGGCGCGCGGGGTCGGGCCGTCAGGGAGGAAGGCGACACGCGGTGTGGGCGAGCGGGTTGCTGCGCGAGCAGGCCAGCACGAGCTGGGCTTTACACCCGCGTGAGCTGGGCCAGGCGAGGAGAGAGTGGGTTGGGCCGAGAAGGAAACGGGTTGGGCTGGGGTTTGCTGGGCTGGGTTTGAGTTTGGGCTAGTTTTTCTTCTTCTGTTCTATTTCTAATTCAAACAAAGTTTGAATTCAAATACAAATTTGAATCCAAACCACACTCAAATAAAAACATGCACCAGCATGAATGCAACACAAAAATTAAACCTATGATAAATTTTAATCATTAAGGAACAAAATTGAATTAAATGCCCTACTAAACACAATAAACCTTAGAAATTTAAATAAAGCCAAATAAACTTATTATAAAATGCTGGAATTCAAATTAGGGTGTTACAGATAGGTAGCTGTTTCCTCTTTCCCTCAACTTCTCTCTCGAGCACAAGCGCTGCAGTGACAGCAGAGTAGGATGCTGTGATGTACAAGAGCAACACATCCTTCGGATCAGGCGAGGTTATTTTGACCATGTTCTGGAGATAATTTTTGAGTGCCTGAAGGGCTTCGCTTTGCTCGAGGCCCCACTCGAATTTGTTTGCATTGTGAAGGATCTTGAAGAATGGTAGGCTTCGGTCACCGGAGCGAGGGATGAATCTGTTTAGTGCTGCTATTCTCCCAGTGAGTTTCTAAACGTCCCTGATGGACCTGGGCTCCTCCATGTTCCAGAGCGCCTTCACTTTGTCAGGATTTGCTTCGATGTCTTTTGTTGATACAAGGCATTCTAGCACCTTTCCTTTGTGAACTCTGAAGATGCACTTGTTGGGGTTTAAGGATAACCCTGCTTTTCTTAGGTTAGCGAAGGTTTCAACCAAATCTGCCACATGGTTGCTCCTTATTGAGCTGGTCACAACAATATCATCAACATAAGCCAAGACATTTCTTCTGATTTGGTGCTCTAAAACTACCGAGTACATTCTTGAAAAAGACTGTCCTGCATTCTTCAATTCTTCGGGCATCCTCACGAAGCAGTAGGTGCCGAAGGGTGTTATGAAGCTTGTTTTCTCTTCATCTTCTTTTCTCATCCATATCTGATGGTATCCGGAGAAGCAATCTAGTAGAGACATCAGTTGACTGTTTGCCACATCATCAACGACTCTGTCGATTCTTGGCAGCGGGAAGTCATCCTTCGGGCAGGCTTTATTGAGGTTAGTGAAATCGATGCACATGCGCCACTTGCCATTCTTCTTTTTGACCGGCACGGTGTTTGCCAGCCATGTTGGGTACTTGACTTCTCGAATAACATTTGCATCTAATAGTCTCTGGACTTCGGCTTTGACTACCGCAACTTTCTCATCTGCCATTTTGCGAAGTTTCTGCTTCTTCGGCTTGATGTTGGGGTTGATATCCAAGCGATGCTCAATGATATCTCTGCTAACACCCCGAAGGTCACTGGCGGACCATGCAAAAACATCTTGATTTTTGCGTAGGCACTCGAGAAGCTCTTTTTCTTCCTCGGGCTCGAGTGTTGCATTGATAGTTACCATTTTGTCAGGAAGGTGCTCATCTAGGGGGATTTTCTTGACTTCGCAATCTTCTTTGAAGGTTGCTTTTTCTTTGTCTTTCTGCTGCTCTTTGAAGGTATGGGACATGGATTCGGTCCGAAGGTTGTGGACATTTTTCTGGCCTGGGGTGTAGCCCCGCTCTATGTCTCTTGCAAGCTGCTGGTCGCCACGGACAGTGATGACCCCCGCAGGTGCTGGAATCTTCATGCATAAGTATAGTTGGTGAACAACAGCTTCAAACTTGTTGATGGTCCCCCTTCCTAGGATTGCTTGATCCGGCATCTCTACCACATCGAAGGTGATATGTTCTGTTCTTGCGCTGGCTGTGTCACCGAAGGACACAGAGAGTGACAATTTGCCGATTGCATTCACTCTTTTTCCTCCGAATCCCATTAAAGGGATTTCCGAAGGCTGAAGCAGGCTTCGGTCGATGCCCATTTTGTCAAAGGTGTCAGAAAAGATGATATCTGCAGAACTGCCAGTGTCAACTAGTATTCTGCCAATCCTCCAGCCCTGAATATTTGCCTCGATGACAAGAGCATCTGTGTGTGTGTTGGCGCTCCTTAAGTATTCATTTTATCCCGTGTTTAACTTTGATAACATGAATTTAATATCAGAATCACTAACCATCCTAACCTTGGCCCAATTATTGGTCGTTTTCACGTTTGCACATATATTTTGGAGGTACTTCATTTTTGCAGGTTTTTGACCAATTTTGGAGCATGAAATGGCGAGGCCCACGATCACGCGATGACACGAAGAATGACAAAGGCCAAAGCCCGAACAAAGGATCGAAGGCCATGATGATTAGAGGCCCGTTCATGCACATCCACCCTCCAATGAAGCCCAAAAGACAAAGCCCACAAGATAAGATCAAGATACTTCGGGGATAAGCAAAACAAAGAGATATTTAAGGAAGGATTTTCCATCCTATCCTTCTCCTCGAAGAAATCTCGAAGATAACGACATCTAAAGGGGTGCAATCATGAAAGACATAAACTCTAGAAGATTCCAGGAGACTTGGGGAGAAAGATGAGCATGAGCCGGCGAAGGAAAGTGCTAGGCCGGCCGGCCTAGGCTCATTGGGCCAGCCGGCCCAGGCCTTTTTTAGGTCGGTTCGACCTCCCCTTTGACCGAAGGTTCCCTGAGGCTATTTAAAGACCACTCCCCAAAGTTCATGCAGAGATCAATTCGGGAGACGACGCCAAGGAGCAGAGAAGATAGAGGGACACCTCTCAGAGAGCCGAGGGTCGTGCTAGTTGTCTAGGGTTTGCCCTAGCCGATGTGGGAACCTTGCAAGGAAGACCACGTCGGAATTCTTGAGCTAGGATCATCAAGATCAAGGTAGGGCCCCGGTTGTGATCTTGTGATGTACAATCATTCATGGTGAAGTTATTTGTGTTTCCGAATGTTTAGCGACCATGTTCTCCTCTTTCGATTTCGTTCTTTTCTTTGGGTTCGTGTAACACCCTAATTTAAATTCCAGCATTTTATAATAATTTAATTGGCTTTATTTAAATTTCTAAGGTTATTTGTGTTTAGTCTTGCATTTAATCAAAATTTTGTTTCACAAGTAATTAAAAATTTTCTAGGATAAATATGTTTGTGCATTCATGCTGTTGCATATTTTATCTTGCTTGATTTCTTAGGGGTTTGAATTCAAATTTCATTTGAATTCAAATGGTTGGAGTAGTGTTTGATTTGGAAAAGCAAAGGAAATTGGAAAAGGGAAGAAACCCAAAGCCCAGCCCAAAACCTGATGCAGCCCGGCCTGCTCCCTTTCCAGCCCATCCCGCGCTTCTCCCCGCGGCCCAATCCATCTCCGCAACCCAGCCCGCTCACCCCTCTCCTTTTCTCGCACCCAGCCCAGGCGGCCCTGTCGCTTCTCTCCACTCCGGCCCGGTTCACTCTTCCTTTTCTTCAGGTCGGCCCAGTCTCGCGTCGTTCGTTCCAACCCCGCTCAGGCCCGCAAGCGCGCCCCTCGCTCGCTGACGCCGCGGCCCCACCTGGCAGCTCCTTCTTCCCCGCCGTGACGCTCGCGCCTCCGCTCCGCAGCGCTGTGACCCCGCTGTCCCGTGGCCCCACTCCTCACCGTGCGCGCGCCCGAGACCCACCGGCCAGCCACACCGCACCCTTTCCCTCTAGAAGCTTCGCCCAGAGCCCGGATCATGCCGAAGCCGTTCCGCGATCTGTTTCCCCCGCGAGCAATCACGCCCGCGATCCCCGCGCCACGCCAGCACCCGGCACGGCCGCCCAAGATCCCCGGACCCCTCCTTAAGTGGCCCGTGATCCCCTCCTGCGAGCCACGATGCCACACCGCAGCCGCCGCCCGAGTCCCTCTACCCCTGCCTAGCTCCGCCGTGCAGAGGATCCACGCCGCCGTGGTCACGCCGCCCCTCTTCACCACAGTCACCGCGAGCCACCGCCGGAGCTCCGCCCGAGCACCAGGAACGACCCCGAGCCCGCTACCCTCGGTCTCCGCCACGACCACACCGGGATTCGCCTCTGGAATCGCCGCCGCAGGTACACGGTTTCCTGAGCAATTGCTCACCGTCGTAGAGCACCGGACCTCCCTGACCCCCGATATACCTCCGCAGCACCTCCACGCTTCGAACCTCGGGATCCAGAAGCCCGGAGGACCACCGCACCGCCCTGTCCGCGAGCTCTGCCCTGACCACGCCGCCGATCAACGTCGCCGCCGACCCTGCACGGCGCTTTCGCCCATTCCGACCCTCGGTAAGCACCCTCAGGCCACCCCAAACCTTCTGCGCTAGATTAGGTAGGCCGTAGCCCCTGGAATCCCTGGAGCACCCGCTCGCCGGCGTGTCCCGCTGCGCACACCCGCCGCCGCAGCTACTAGCACCACCACGGACCTCCCTGAGGCCCGCAAAGGCCACAGGTGGACTACACGTGTCGCGTAGTCCCCTCCCGACCCAAATCCCGCTCGATTCAACCCCGGGAAGGCCGAGATCGACCTACTCCGGTCGAGCGCCGCCGCGGAACCTCTTTTCCGGCAACCTTCCGCCGCCGCCTGCACGCCCCATCGCCCAAGGCCGTCCGATCGCAGATCTACGGCTCAGATCTGATCGGGCCGAAGTCAAAGAACTCAGAAAACGGTCAGCGTCAGCTGTTTTGCAAAAACCCCCCTATGTTTTACTAAAATGAACCCGCAGTCCTAGTGTGTTCAAAAATAATTACAGTGAGGCCCAGATTTTAACGTTTTGGCCCCCAAGTTTTACCAGAATAGAACCTGCAGTCCACACTTGATGTTTTTGCGAGTTAGACCCCAGAGTTATAGTTTAATTACGATTAGGCCCTCGGTTTTTGCAGAAAACCCCCTGGAACTTAGTTTTTCTCGCAGATAAGCCCCTAGAGCTTGTTTTTAGCCTAGAATATGCGTTTTAGCTCCGTTCTAGGCGTTCTTTATGTCCACGCGATCGTTGTGATGCGTAGAATAGTTTTAGACTAGTTTAGTGTGCTGTGTTTATGAATTGATGTACTATTTCTTAGCTTTTGTTAGTGTTTGCTTGTATGCTTATTGTTGTGCCTTGTTTTTGGCCATGTGTTCGTGAGTAGACGTTGAGCTACCGGAGGAGCCCCAGTACCAGTACCCGGAGCAGCCGTCTTCTGACCAGTTTGAGCAGCAGCAGGAGCAGTACGAGGAAGGCAAGTGTAACATGAACAACCTATCACTTTTAAATATAATTTCATACTGCATTTTAATACTGTATGCCTATAAGGATTTCCTAGCCACTTTATATCTTTTATATATATCCTTTGGGTTGCATTTTGGTTAGTTGTGCTAGGTGCTGTGCTATAAAACACTTGGTCCTTTTTAATTAAATTGATTAATGGTTTACTTGAACTTAATTCTGAGAGTGGCCCTCTGTGTGGCTTGAGTGGCTCACGTCTCGTTAAAATTGGTTTTTGTTAGAAACATGGTTTAGTTGGCCAGCACGGTGCTTAGTACTTGGTTGGCCACTCTCCATAAGGACCGGTTCATAGAGCGACAACCTGGGACAACAGCACTACCACAAGACTGGAATGGGACGGTCTTGGCTTACTAATTAGGTCTTTTTGGTTTGGAGTAACTTACCTGCGGGGCAAAGGGTGGTAAGCTTCAATGGTCCCTGCTCCTCTGGCTAGTTTGTGCTTGGTTTGCGCACCTGTGCTTGTACACCCCGTGAGGTGGGCCCCATCGTCGCCGATCCAACTCTTCGCGGTTACGCCTTACCAACGAGATCCTTTGTAACGGCCTCGTAGTGAGTTTGCTAGTCATCTCACCTAAGGAAGTGTGATGAAGAACTGGCGTAGCTCACGACTTGTGGGTAAACATGTGCAACCTCTGCAGAGTGTAAAACTGGTATACTAGCCGTGCTCATGGTTATGAGCGGCCCAGATCCTCCTTTTGATTAGTGGGGTTATCTCCTTCCGACGAGGGAGGTGCCTCTCGGGGTTACCTTGGTGGTTTCGGCTTTGGTTCTCAGTAGCAACATGTATAAATTTGACTAATTACTATATAACTAGGTTAATGGTAATTCATCAACTTGTAGTAAATAGTTTTAATAAAATTTTGCCAAGACTTAAAAGCTAATGCAGTCAGTCAACCAACCTTAGAGCCTCATAGTTTGTGTTATACTTGTTGAGTACAAGTTGTGTACTCACCCTTGCCTCTTCTCTACTTTTTCCTCTTGGATACGCTACTGCTGCTCAGTTCCTGCCGACACGAGGTAGTTCGCTCAGCGCTACCAGGACTACGAGGACTTATAGGCGTTCGTCTCCCAGTCGACGTCCCTGTGGCGCCCTGCTCAGCTTCAGAGAGTTTTTATCGTATTTGTACTTCGCTTCCGCTGTATCAGACATTTGTCATTAATGTAATAAATAACATTCATACTTGCTTTATTATATCTTTTTATGTGATATTTGCTGTGATATACTATTCATTCTATTTTATATACGTGTGACTTGATCCTGGCATGTATATGATTGCTCGGTTTATGTCCTTTTATAAACCGGGTGTTACAGAGTGGTATCAGAGCCATATCGACTGTAGGACGAAGCCTAGATAGAACTGGTAGAGTTTTAGGACTTCTTCTCTCCAATCCTTGTCTGCTGAAACTATTTTACTATTATACCCCTTGAATTCTATGACTTTTAACCGTCTTGCCTTGATTTCTCTCTCTAAAGAATAGTTTTCGTAGATTTTGGCCTGAATCAGTCATCTGACCACCATGAGTATCAGCTAGGTGACCCTTTATAATAATACGATAGCACGTTCTGTGACGCAATGTGTTAGTCGAGTCGTATGTTAAACTCGGCTAAGTTGTGAAATTGTCTGCTAGTTATTATGCTACATGTTTGATTTGGATTTTTAAATGATTGCATAGCTTAGCAGTTTAAATTTGTTTAAAGAAAATCACTCTGATGTTAAAGTTAACTAATTAATAAAATGAGTTAGATCGTTGGGGGTAAAACAGTCCACTCTATCATGTCTACTTTATCAGGTCTGAGTCTTTTTCCGCAAAGAGTTATCATATCCATCTGAATTTATTCCTGCAATATCCTTACTCGTGAAATCTTTTGTCCAAAATCAGATGGTAAACACCAGGCGTGGTTCTGACCACCAGGGGCAGAACAACCAGGGTACTGGGATCCCGATGCCTCCGCCTCTGACTCCGGAGAAGTACTTCCAGCTCCAGATGCAGATGATGGTCACCCTGAACAACACTATTCAGGCTCTTCAGCAGGCTCACACTCAGCCTCTGCCTCCTCCACCGCCGCAGCCTCGCGACGGCGTGCTGAGTTCCTGAGGGGTCACCCGTTGACGTTTTCTCACACGTCCGACCCTCTTCAGGCTGACGACTGGCTCCGTGCAGTGGAGCGCCACTTGGACATCGCCCTGTGCGATGATCGTGAGCGCGTCTTGTACACAGCAGGACAGCTGCGAGGGGCAGCTTTGGACTGGTGGGAGTCCCACCCAGTTCAGGACCGCGAGTCTCTCACTTGGCTCCAGTTCAGGGAGCGTTTCCGCAGCCACAACATCCCTGCAGGCGTTATGAAGATGAAGCAGAAGGAGTTCCTTGCACTGAAGCAGGTAATCTTAGATATAATCATTCAGCGGTTTCTTTTGAGCTAATTCCCCCTTGTTCTATCCTTATGAATCTTGAGTTAATCTTTCAATATCTATCTGTCTTTGTCACTTCAGGGGACTATGTCGGTCACGGAGTATCGTGACCGCTTTCTGCAGCTTGCTCGCTACGCCCCTGCCGATGTTGCGGATGACCGCAAGAAGCAGGAGCACTTCATGGAGGGCCTTGAGGACTACCTCCAGTACGCGCTGCTCAACCTCCACTTCGACAACTTCAACCATTTGGTTGATAGCGCGCTCAACACTAAGCGCAAGCACCTGGAGATGGAGGACAAGAAGAGGAAGATTGTCCCCGTTGCTTCCAGCAGCAACACTCGTCCTCGCCTCCAGCCGCCTCAGCAATACCAGCAGCAGCAGTACTGGCCTCCCCAGCAGTACCAGCAGAGGCCGCAGCAGTACCCGCCTCGACAGCAGCAGCAGGTAGGTCAGGGCCCGAGGGTACCGGCACCTCCGGCTCGTGCAGCTCCACCAGCTCCGCCAGCACCTCAGGCTCCACGGCAGGCAGCTCCTCCTACCGGACAGCAGGCTCAGCGACCCCCTCGCACCTGCTTTCACTGCGGCCAGCCGGGGCACTACGCCAACGCTTGCCCCCGGAAGGCGCAGGCGGGACAGCAGGGGCGCCCAGCTCAGCCCAGGGCGCCACTTCAGGGCAGAGTGAACCACGTGACGGCCGAGTCAGCGGCCGAGGCTCCCAACGTGGTTATTGGTACATTCATGGTTAATTCATATCCAGCTACAGTGCTTTTCGATACTGGTGCTACGCATTCCTTCATTACTCAGTCTTTTGTCGAGCATCATGGTATTCATACTAGCACATTAAAGAGGTGCCTGTTAGTATCTTCGCCGGGAGGACAGTTGAGGTCTCACACTTACTGCCCGAGAGTCAGTGTTTCCTTGAGGGGAGTAGAATTCTGTACTGATCTGATGATGCTAGACACCAAGGGCATTGATGTCATTCTAGGAATGGAGACTCTGGCCAAGTGGGGAGTCCGGATAGATTGTGCTCAGATGACAGTCTTGCTATCAGCTTCTAGTGGCCAAGAGGTGGTTATCAGTGCAGTGGAGCCTTCGGGATTTCTTCATCAGATGAAGGCTAGACCCACAGACGGTATTAGCGTGGTGTCTGAATTCCCGGATGTCTTTCCGGATGATCTGCCAGGTATGCCGCCTGAACGCGCCATTGAGTTTTGTATTGATCTCTTGCCTGGCACAGCTCCTATTGCAAAGCAGCCCTGCCGTATGGCACCTATAGAGCATGAAGAAGTCAAGAAAACTATTGATGAGTTGCTAGCCAAGGGCTATATCCGTCGGACCTTCTCTCCTTGGGCTTTTCCATTATTGCTGGTAGATAAGAAGGATGGCTCGAAGAGGATGTGTGTCGATTATCGGGAGCTGAATGCAGTTACCATCAAGAACAAGCATCCACTGCCCCGTATTGAGGATCTCTTTGATCTGCTTCGAGGTGCTCGTATATTCTCGAAGATTGATCTTCGCTCGGGTTATTTTCAGTTGAGGATCCGTCCTGGGGATATTCCGAAGACGACATTCACATGCAAGTACGGGCTATATGAGTACACGGTCATGTCCTTCGGCTTGACTAATGCCCCGGCTTTCTTCATGCATTTGATGAACATGGTTTTCATGGATTATCTGGATGTCTTCGTGGTGATCTTCATTGATGATATTCTGATCTTCTCCAAGACAGAAGAAGAGCATGAAGAGCATCTGAGACTCGTTTTACAACGACTGAGGGAGCATCAGCTGTATGCTAAGTTCAGCAAGTGCGAGTTCTGGATTGACGAGGTTCCATTCCTCGGTCATGTTATCTCTCAGGGGGGCATTGCTGTTGATCTGAGCAAGGTGAAGGATGTGCTCGAGTGGGAGACACCGCAGACAGTAAAGGAAGTCATGTCATTCTTGAGCTTAGCTGGATATTATCGGAGGTTCATTGAGAATTTCTCCAAGATTGCGAAGCCTTTGACTTCTTTGCTAGAGAAGAATGCGGCATTCTTATGGACTGATGAGCGTCAGAAGGCCTTTGATGAGCTGAAGAAGAGATTGACTACGGCGCCAGTCCTTACTCTACCAGACCAGACCAAGAGGTTCATGGTATGTTGTGATGCTTCGAAGGATGGTCTTGGGTGTGTTCTGATGTAGGAAGGCAGAGTGATAGCTTATGCTTCACGGCAGCTACGCCGGCATGAGCTGAACTATCATACTCATGATCTTGAGTTAGCCGCAGTTGCGCATGCTCTGAATATTTGGAGGCACTACTTGTATGGGCAGCAGTGTGATATCTACACTGATCACAAGAGCCTCAAGTATATTTTCACGCAGATGAGCTGAACATGCGGCAGAGGAGATGGTTAGAGTTGGTCAAGGACTATGACCTGGAGATTCACTATCATCCGGGTAAGGCCAATGTTGTAGCAGATGCTCTGAGCAGAAGAAGTTATGTCAACATGGCCGTGGCTTTTCAGATGCCTCCAGAGTTATGCGAGGAGTTTGAGCAGTTGAGTCTGGGCTTCTTGCATCATACTTCGAGTGCAGCGTTTGAGGCAGGACCGACTCTAGAGTCAGAGATCAGGCAGCATCAGAAGGAAGATGAGAAGCTGCAGGAGATCCGTGAGTTGTTCAAGAAGGGCAAGGCTTCACACTTCAGAGAGGATGATCGGGGTACCTTGTGGTACAAGAACCAGATCTGTGTGCCAGATGTGAATGATCTCCGGAAGTTGATTCTGAGTGAGGCCCATGATACAGCTTACTCTATTCATCCGGGCAGCACGAAGATGTACTATGATCTGAAGGAACGTTTCTGGTGGTATGGGATGAAGCGTTCAGTGGCAGAGTACGTGCCTATTTGTGACACCTGTCAGCGTGTCAAGGCTGAGCATCAGAAGCCAGCAGGTCTGTTATAGCCTTTGAAGATTCCAGAGTGGAAATGGGAGGAAATCACGATGGATTTCATAGTTGGGTTGCCTCGTACTCAGAAAGGGTACAACTCCATATGGGTAGTAGTGGATCGTCTGACGAAAGTTGCTCACTTCATTCCAGTGAACACTACTTACTCCGGTGCTAGACTTGCAGAGTTGTACATCTCTCGGATTGTCTGCTTGCATGGTGTGCCCAAGAAGATCATATCTGACAGAGGGTCTCAGTTCACTTCTCGATTCTGGGAGTAGCTCCATGATTCGCTGGATACGAAGCTGCGTTTCAGTATGGCTTATCACCCTCAGACAGATGGGCAGACAGAGAGAACCAACCAAGTGTTGGAGGATATGCTGAGAGCTTGTGCCATTCAGTACGGTACTAGTTGGGATAAGTGCCTGTCTTATGCTGAGTTCTCATATAACAACAGCTATCAAGCCAGTCTGAAGAAGTCCCCCTTTGAGGCATTGTATGGCAGAAAGTGCAGGACTCCACTCCATTGGGATCAGATTGGTGAGAAGCAGCTTTTTGGCCCTGAGATCATAGATGATGCAGAGCAAATGGTTCAGGCTGTGCGAGAAAATCTGAGGATTGCACAGAGCAGACAGAAGAGCTATGCTGATGGCAAACAGAGAGATCTGACCTTCAGTGTCTGTGATTATGTGTACCTGAAGGTGTCTCCGATGAGGGGAATCTGCAGATTCAATGTCAGGGGAAGTTAGCACCTCGGTATGTTGGTCCATTCAAGGTGCTAGAGAGGAAAGACGAAGTTGCCTATCGCCTGGAGTTACCCACCAGCCTCTCAGGAGTTCACGATGTCTTCCGTATATCTCAGCTGAAGAAGTGTCTGTGAGTACCCGAGGAGCAGGCACCACTGGATGGAGTAGATGTGCAGGAAGATCTAACTTATACTGAGCATCTGGTGAAGATTCTAGAGACATCAGAAAGGGATACACGGATGTAGGGTCGAGATGGCGGACTAGAGGGGGGTGAATAGTCCTTTCTAAAACTAATTGCGCCGGCTAACCGAAACTTATGCGGAATTGAAACTATTCGCTTAGCCAAGACTTCACCCCTCTAACTATGACTCTAAGGCACCTCCAAAAAGATCCTACACAAAGCAAATGGAGTGTCAAGCTAGTAAGAGCTCTCCTAACAATTCTAATGCCAAGTCATACAAGCCTAAGCACTAGTACTTCACAAACCGGGGGAGCTCCTACACAATTCTAATGAGCAAAAGCACAAAGCCAAACCTAAGCTCACTAGATGCTCAAGGACAAGGATACACAATCCAAATCCAAGAGCTCAACTTGCTTAGCTACAAATCTAAGCAAGAGCAACTAATTAAGCTACACAAGCTAACTAGTTACACTAGGATCTCTACTTCTAGCTACACAAGCAAGAAGATGATTAGCAAGCTACACAAGCTAACTAATCACTAGAGAGCAACTACACAAGCACAAGATATAGATGAATGTAAAAACAAGGCTTGTGATTTGGAGAATGCAAACCACCGAGAAGAGTAGACAAGATTGACACGGTGATTTTTATCCCGAGGTTCACTTGGTTGCCACCAAGTTAATGCCCGTTGAGACAAGCTCCAAGGTTGCCGCCAATCCTCTTGCTAGTGATGACTCTCAAGTCACACTCTCCCACGTGGAGTGCTCACACCGAGCTCTAGCACATGATCCGGCCGGACCACTTGTTTCTCTTCTCGTCTCGCTCAACTAGAGTAGCTCTTCGCGGCTCCCGCGGGGTGAGCACAATACCCCTCACAATCTCTTCTCCGGAGCACCGCACAATCTTCTTGCGGGCTTCAACGGAGCCTCTTGCCACCAAGCCATCTAGGAGGTGGCAACCTCCAAGAGTAACAAGCACACCGGCTTGCAACACGATCACCTAGTGCCACTTGATGCAATCTCTCAAAGCAATCGCACTAGAATCGCTCTCTCACTCGATCGGATGATTACTAACAAGTTAGAGTGAGTAGAGAGCTCTCAAGCACTCTCACACATGGACACCAAGTCCCCAAGGTGCTTAGCCACCTCAAATGGCCGGCCACACCCTCTATTTATAGAGGGAGGCCCCAAACTAGCCGTTACACTCAAATCCCGTGAAAACAGAGTTTTCGCGGACTGTCCGCCTCACAGAGACCGGACCGTCCGCAATTCAAAACCAACGGCTAGAACTGCAATGATTATGTGTCAGAGTCGACCGTTAGAGCCCCGGGAGGACCGTCCGCGCCCAAGGGGCGGACCGTCCGCAGTTAAGAGAACTGACTTCACCAGAGACAAACACGCTCTCTGGTCCAAAAACGAATTAGCCTGTGGACCGTCCGCGCCCCAAGGGCGGACCGTCTGCAGTTCACTTTTCAGCCCAAACCAGAGAAACAACCTCTCTGGTACAAATCTAAGATTAGCCGGCTGACCATCCGCGCCCCAGGGGCGGACTGTCCGCCGTTCAACTTTGAAGCCCACTAGTGAGACACCCTTGTCTTGATCTTCTCCACTTTGGTCACATAACTCCATGTCATGTCTCATATGCAATGAGCTCCTCGATCACACTATATGAGCATAGCATCAACCCTTAGCCATTTCTCCTCCATGGCACATGTTGCTCATACTAGTGTCTTTTTGTGGACTAATCTTCTGTGTATCTCAACATAAACACTTATTAGTCCACCTAAGTTGTCACTCAATTGCCAAAACCAAACAAGGGCCTTTCAACGGAACAAGCGCATCAAGATGTGCAGAGTTCAGTGGAGTCATCACAGTGAAGCTGAGGCTACCTGGGAGCGAGAAGATGAGCTGAGGAAGACATATCCAGATCTCTTTGCTAGCCAGCCCAGCTGAATCTCGGGGACGAGATTCCTATAAGGGGGTAGGGTCTGTAACACCCTAATTTAAATTCCAGCATTTTATAATAATTAAATTGGGCTTTATTTAAATTTCTAAGGTTATTTGTGTTTAGTCTTGCATTTAATCAAAATTTTGTTTCACAAGTAATTAAAAATTTTCTAGGATAAATTTGTTTGTGCATTCATGTTGGTGCATATTTTATCTTGCTTGATTTCTTAGGGGTTTGAATTCAAATTTCATTTGAATTCAAATGGTTGGAGTAGTGTTTGATTTGGAAAAGCAAAGGAAATGGGAAAAGGGAAGAAACCCAAAGCCCAGCCCAAAACCTGATGCAGCCCGGCCTGCTCCCTTTCCAGCCCAACCTGCGCTTCTCCCCGCGGCCCAATCCATCTCCGCAACCCAGCCCACTCACCCCTCTCCTTTTCTCATGCCCAGCCCAGGCGGCCCTGTCGCTTCTCTCCACTCCGGCCCGGTTCGCTCTTCCTTTTCCTCAGGTCGGCCCAGTCCCGCGTCGTTCATTCCAACCCGGCTCAGGCCCGCAAGCGCGCCCCTCGCTCGATGACGCCGCGGCCCCACCTGGCAGCTCCTTCTTCCCCGCCGTGATGCCCGCGCCTCCGCTCCGCAGCGCCGCGACCCCGCTGTCCCGTGGCCCCGCTCCTCACCATGCGCGCGCCCGAGACCCACCGGCCAGCCACACCGCGCCCTTTCCCTCTAGAAGCTTCGCCCAGAGCCCGGATCACGCCGAAGCCGTTCCACGATCCGTTTCCCCCGCGAGCAATCACGCCCGCGATCCCCGTGCCACGCCAGCGCCCGGCACGGCCGCCCAAGATCCCCGGACCTCTCCTTAAGTGGCCCGTGATCCCCTCCTGTGAGCCACGACGCCACACCGCAGCCGCTGCTCGAGTCCCTCTACCCCTGCCTAGCTCCGCCGTGCAGAGGATCCACGCCGCCGTGGTCACGCCGCCCCGCTTCACCACAGCCACCGCGAGCCACCACCGGAGCTCTGCTCGAGCACCAGGAACGACCCCGAGCCCGCTGCCCTCGGTCTCCGCCACGACCACGCCGGGATTCGCCTCTAGAATCGCCGCCGCAGGTACACGGTTTCTTGAGCAATTGCTCACCGTCGTAGAGCACCGGACCTCCCTGACCCCCGATATACCTCCGCAGCACCTCAACGCTTCGAACCTCGGGATCCAGAAGCCCGGAGGACCACTGCACCGCCCTGTCCGCGAGCTCCGCCTGGACCACGCCGCCGATCAACGTCGCCGCCAACCCTGCACGGCGCTTTCGCCCGTTCCGACCCACGGTAAGCACCCTCAGGCCACCCCAAACCTTCTGCGCTAGATTAGGTAGGCCGTAGCCCCTGGAATCCCCGGAGCACCCGCTCGACGGCGTGTCCCGCTGCGCACACCCGCTGCCGTAGCTACTAGCACCACCACGGACCTTCCTGAGGCCCGCAAAGGCCACAGGTGGACTACGCGTGTCGCGTAGTCCCCTCCCGACCCAAATCCCGCTCGATTCAACCCCGGGAAGGCCGAGATCGACCTACTCTGGTCGAGCGCCGCCGCGGAACCTCTGTTCCGGCGACCTTCCGCCGCCGCCTGCACGCCCCTTCGCCCAAGGCCGTCCGATCGCAGATCTACAGCTCAGATCTGATCGGGCCGAAGTCAAAGAACTCAGAAAACGGTCAGTGTCGGCTGTTTTGCAGAAACCCCCCTATGTTTTACTAAAATGAACCCGCAGTCCTAGTGTGTTCAAAAATAATTACAGTGAGGCCCAGATTTTAACGTTTTAGCCCCCAAGTTTTACCAGAATAGAACCCGCAGTCCACACTTGACGTTTTTGTGAGTTAGACCCCAGAGTTATAGTTTAATTACAATTAGGCCCTCAGTTTTTGCAGAAAACCCCCTGGAACTTAGTTTTTCTCGCAGATAAGCCCCTAGAGCTTGTTTTTAACCTAGAATATGCGTTTAAGCTCTGTTTTAGGCGTTCTTTATGTCCACGCGATCGTTGTGACGCGTAGAATAGTTTTAGACTAGTTTAGTGTGCTATTTTTATGAATTGATGTACTGTTTCTTAGGTTTTGTTAGTGTTTGCTTGTATGCTTATTGTTGTGCCTTGTTTTTGGCCATGTGTTCGTGAGTAGACGTTGAGCTACCGGAAGAGCCCCAGTACCAGTACCCGGAGCAGCCGTCTTCCGACCAGTTTGAGCAGCAGCAGGAGCAGTACGAGGAAGGCAAGTGTAACATGAACAACCTATCACTTTTAAATATAATTTCATACTGCATTTTAATATTGTATGCCTATAAGGATTTCCTAGCCACTTTATATCCTTTATATATATCCTTTGGGTTGCATTTTGGTTAGTTGTGCTAGGTGCCGCGCTATAACACACTTGGTCCTTTTTAATTAAATTGATTAATGGTTTACTTGAACTTAATTCTGAGAGTGGCCCTCTATGTGGCTTGAGTGGCTCACGTCTCGTTAAAATTGGTTTTTGTTAGAAATATGGTTTAGGGGGCCAGCACGGTGCTTAGTGCTTGGTTGGCCACTCTCCATAAGGACCGGTTCATAGAGCGACAACCTGGGACAACAGCGCTACCACAAGACTGAATGGGACGGTCTTGGCTTACTAATTAGGTCTTTTTGGTTTGGAGTAACTTACCTGCAGGGCAAAGGGTGGTAAGCTTCAATGGTCCCTGCTCCTCCGGCTGGTCTGTGCTTGGTTTGCGCACCTGTGCTTGTACCCCCCGTGAGGTGGGCCCCATCATTGCTGATCCAACTCTTCGCGGTTACGCCTTACAAATGAGATCCTTTGTAACGGCCTCGTAGTGAGTTTGCTAGTCATCTCACCTAAGGAAGTGTGATGAACAACTAGCGTAGCTCACGACTTGTGGGTAAAGATGTGCAACCTCTGCAGAGTGTAAAACTGGTATACTAGCCGTGCTCACGGTTATGAGCGGCCCAGATCCTCCTTTTGATTAGTGGGGTTATCTCCTTCCGACGAGGGAGGTGCCTCTCGGGGTTACCTTGGTGGTTTCGAATTTGGTTCTCAGTAGCAACATGTTTAAATTTGACTAATTACTATGTAACTGGGTTAATGGTAATTCATCAACTTGTAGTAAATAGTTTTAATACAATTTTGCCAAGACTTAAAAGCTAATGCAGTCAGTCAGCCAACCTTAGAGCCTCATAGTTTGTGTTATACTTGTTGAGTACAAGTTGTGTACTCACCCTTGCCTCTTCTCTACTTTTTCCTCTTGGATACACTACTGCTGCTCAGTTCCTGCCGACACGAGGGAGTTCGCACAGCTCTACCAGGACTACGAGGAATTCTAGGCGTTCGTCTCCCTGTCGACGTCCCTGTGGCGCCCTGCTCAGCTTCGGAGAGTTTTTATCGTATTTGTACTTCGCTTCCGCTGTATCAGACATTTGTCATTATTGTAATAAATAACATTCGTACTCGCTTTATTATATCTTTTTATGTGATATGTGCTGTGATATACTGTTCATTCTGTTGTATATACGTGTGACTTGATCCTGGCACGTATATGATTACTCGGTTTATGTCCTTTTATAAACCGGGCGTTACAGTTCGCTTCATCCTAGATCTATTATCGAGATAGATCGCTTAGCATGATCTTGTAGTCATGGTGGCTAGAGGTTCATGACGGAACTACCAAAGGGGGTTCGACTTGCTTCAGGGTATCTTGTAGAAAGGGATGGCGTCGTGACAGGCCATTGCCACTTAGTAGGTGGGGTATCGAGGGATCGGATTGGAGATTTTGAGTTTAAAGATGCTTTTCATTGAGATTCACATCTATCTTACTTCACTTTATCTAGCTGGAACTACAACATATGCATGATCTAGGTGATCTAGATTGGTTATCTCTAACTTTCTCTTGCTACCTTCGGTGTTTGTCGTGTTTTTAGTAGATTAGATTCGCTTTCACCATCTCACACAAAGGAATCTCTATGCTAGTAGATTGTTTCTTGTCTCTTTGGTTCCATGGATTGATAAACCTTGGGGGAATACTCTAAGGGAAAAGCTACACGAAATCGTGCGCTTGCGGTATATAAATCGGGGGCGCTAAGGAGCGTCAACAAGCTTTCCTGGCGCCGTTGCCGGGGAACCATCGATTTAAGATCCAATCTTACTTGCATTCGTAAATATTTCTTGATTTTTCTTTTTGACTTTTTTTAGATCTCTTATTTTTTCTGAGCTAACTAAAAAAATGGATCTATTCCACGAAAATCAATCTAATCTAGAGTTTTTTTATTTTGATTTATTTTTCTTTTATGTTTTAGATCTTGTATATTCATCTTTTAGATCTCATATATATTTTTTCTTTTTCACTAACCCCTAACAGGAGATGGACGGGAGCCTCTCCAACAAACCCGAAAATTTTGTGGATGATCCAGAAAAAATTTACAGGCAAAGGAGACGAGACGCACGATCAAGGAAGCTGGAACTAGTAGATCCAAAAGTTGAAGCCGACGATTCATTGTCTTCACCTCAAGCAACTCCACCAACAAGTCCAAAGGAGGTGTCACTTCACCAAGCGATGGCGCTACCGGAGCCAGAGCATACGATCGGAGAGCTATGCACTCCGGACGTTCGGGACTTGCCGATCCAAAATCTCGACAACATCGGAGTTCCGTTGGAGATCAAGACTTCAATCATAAGGATGGTGCAAAGCTCGCCCTTCACTGGAAAAGAAGATGCTAATCTACATCTTCAAGCGTTCCTCCAACTATGCCGCACCTTCGACATGCAAGGGATGACTCAAGATCAAATAAGAGCGAGGCTCTTTCCGTTCTCTCTACTTGGGAGAGCGCTGCAATGGTTTCATTCTCTACCATCGCGCACGGTGCAAAATTGGGAGTCCTTGATGAAAGAATTCATGACCGAGTTCTACCCGCCGGGCAAGACTCAGATTCTGCGCAACAAGATTGCAACATTCGCGCAAGCCCCGACGGAGACTATTGCGGAAGCCTATGAGCACTTCAACGACTACATCTGTGCCGTACCTCATCACAAGTTCTCAAGGGAGGATGTGGTCCAGAAGTTCGATCAAGGCCTCACTACTGCATCAAGGGGGATCATTGACGCATCGGCCGGAGGTTCTATCATTGAGCTCACGCCTACTCAAGTTTTCAAGCTATTCAAGAAGGTGGCGGACAATGATGCATGGGCATCATCGGGACGCCTACAACCACTCCAAGCCATGGGCGCCGCGAAGAGTGTATTACAAGTGGAACGCGAAGAAGTGCTAGAAGGGAAGATTGACTCGCTCATGAGAAGGATGGAGAAGATGGAAGTGGAAAAGAGAGAAGCCTAAGCTATCGATTTAAAGGCGGCCGAAGCAAGGTCTACATGTGAAGAATGCGGAGAGTACAGCCATGTACAAAAAGAATTTCCCGGAGGAAGCCAAGATGCTCGACTACATGAAGAAGGGAGAATGGATTCCGCTGACCAACTTTCGCTACGGGCAAGGTAGACCCCAATTTAATGCAAGCTCTTCCATTCAAAACTCGGTGCCTCTTCGTATACAATTAAAGGAGTTCATGGAGGAGCAAGGCAAGATCAACAAGGACACCGTCACCAAGTTCAAGGCTATGGACAAGATCCTGGAGAACATTGATGGCAAGGTGACGAAAGTCGGGAGCTCTAACCTTCAAGTACTCAACATGATGAAGATGCTAGAAACACAAGTAGCCCAGCTCGCCGGACGCCTATCTAGCAACGAAGGAAAATTGCTCGGGCAACCTCAAAGTCCGGAGACGGCTAAGGCAATTCAAACTCGCTCGGGAAAGGAGACCGAAGAACCTGAACATGCAGCGGGAGCAAGGAAGCCTAAGCCAAGAGTTGAAGTGGAAACCATCATCAAGGAGAAGGCACCTACTCCTATGCCAGAGATAGTCACCGAAGAGCCGGAGTTTGAGCTAGATGATATAGACACCAAGATTCTACCGCCAAGGCAACGATACCGCAAAGGTAAACATGAAGATGAGCAGTTCAACAAATTTGTTGACATGGTATGCAGGTTGAGCATCAATATGCCGCTCTTGGATGCTCTACAAGTTCCGACGTATTCTCACTACTTCAAAGACATCATGGGAAACAAGCGTGAGATACCGCCAAGTACTGTCAAGCTAACCGAGGAATGTAGCGCGGCAATCGCTAATGAAGCTCCTGAAAAGAAGAGGGACCCCGGATGTCCTACCATCCCATGTTCCATTGGATCTCTTATGTTCGAAAGAGCACTTTGTGATCTCGGTGCAAGTGTGAGCGTCATGCCAAAGAATGTGTTCGAGAAGCTACGCTCACCGGAGCCGGAGCCCACCGCCATGTGCCTAGAGTTAGCGGACAATTCCGTTCGCTATCCTTTGGGAATCGCCGAAGACGTGCCCGTGAAGATTGGAGAACACTTAGTCCCCGTTGACTTTGTGATTCTCGATATGGGAGAAGGGAGCAAGACGCCTCTCATACTTGGGAGGCCTTTCCTCAAGACCGCAAGGGCAAACATCGACGTTGGCAAGGGGGAGATAAAATTCGACATCAATGGCACCACAAGCGAATTCAAGTTTCGTCTACGCCTCGAGGTATGCAACATGATCAATGTCAAATATGTTCCACCTCACCGCCGTGTCACAGAGGAGAAGCCAAAGAAAGAAGAGGAGCCGAACAAGAAGGAAGCGAAAAAGGAGATAGAAGTCGTCGCATCCATCCCGACAAAGAAGATCGTTGCACCCGTCAAGAAGAAAGCTAAAAGCCCGCTTGTGAAGACCAAAAAGAAGACTAACGTAGAAGACAAACCTGCACCAAGGATTGTGCGGAAGTGGGTACCCATGACTGTAGCACCATCACTGAGCGTTGGTCCGAAGTGAAGAAGAAGAAAGTCTAGCTATAGACTATAAACGAAGCACTTTGCGGGAGGCAACCCGTTCGTCGAGTCAAGAATAAAGCTGCCGGGAGTTCAACCCGTTCGTCGAGTCAAGAATAAGCTGCCGAGAGGACAACCCGCGAAAGGTTTAGGTAAGTGAGTCAAGAATTTTGCTACGCAAGAACATGATATACTTTTGAACAATTGGTAGTTTGGTTAAACAATTCGATTTGGATTTTATTCGCTCAGTCATTCCGATGTTATCTCTTATTCTAAACCAATGACATGAGCCATCCTATGATTTATTTGCCTCTTCTTGAGAAAACCACATCCAAAATTCCATACCTATTTTTGGCGACTGTCCTCTCCGTGACGGCCGGACCAAGTTGAGATAAAACACACGAATAGAGTCGCGCTATGTTTATATTACTTAAATTCTTGATGCGTAGGTTCGCACAAACATAGAGAGAATTTTCAGTTTCATTACCATAGGACTAGAATTTTCCTAACCTTAATTATTCTCTTTTTCAAAATTCTCTCTCTCATTTTGGCAAAAATTAGAACCTAAACCCAAGACCCACGGTTGAATTCGAGATTGTTCGCTATCAATTCATGAAAGTGAACGGTTCCGGTGCAACCAAAATTAATGTAGTCAGGAAATATTTTTTTCGACTTACAAATGTAAAGATGTTTCAATTCCCCTCTAATTATTCATTTAAACTCATTGCATGCTTTGAGTCAATTCTAAAATTTCGAAGTTAGAGGAGGATTAAACATCTAAGCATGATTTGGAAAGGGTTTATGTGCTTGATTAACACCCATTGATCAAAGTGAGTTCACGGGAAAGAGTTGTGCTCTCTACCTACCACCACATGCAAATAATTCAAAGGAGGGAACAGCCTTGCAAGGGAAGGACATGTGATTTTCAGCAAAGATGGCACCATGTGATGCATGATGAAGCATGGGACAAGGTGAATGACACAAAGTGGAGAAATAATATTGCAAATGGACATCAAAGGCAAAGAAGGAGTGGTTCACGGGATTTGGACGGTGCAAAGCATGCAAGATGTACTGGACAGAAGCGAATAATTGCACCAGGAAGCCACCAGAGAAAAATGAAGTGAAGGAGGGCCAGAAATGCCCTAGGTCGGCCGGCCCCAAGGCCCTAGGCTGGCCGGCCTGGCCCCTATTTAAGCCCTCTGGTGCTCTCCTTTGGCAGGTATACTCCTCACCCATTTCCTTGCTTATGTTCTTCAAGTTCTTCGCCCAGAAACATCAGTTAGAGCCCTGAAAAATTCGTCCACCAGAATCTACTCCAAAAATCTCAGAAAATTCACCACAATTCCTAGTTTGTTCCACTCTTCGATATATTGTTCTTCCACCGGCAAGAAACCCCCGGTGTGTATGTTTTTGAGTGTGTGCAGCAAGGAGTCACCATGAGTGGCCTCATGAAGTTCATCGCCGGGAGGAGAAGGACGCGTTCATCAACATCCGACGCATCGGCAAGTTCTTCGCGGAGGCACTCGGTCTCCGAGTCTCCGCGGAGCATGGAGGAAGACAACCCCGCACCGAGGAGCGACATGTTGCTCCTTGGTGGGATGAGAGACCCGAGAAGCTCCTCCATGAGATTCACCGAAGGGATGCCACCTCCTCCACGGCGTTCGACAAGGTCATCCGCACCACCACCATACAAGCCCAAGAATTCAGAATATGGATTTATTATCTTATTGAAGGAAGAAGAAGAAAGGCTCAAGTTCATGAAGGGAAGACTATGAGCAAATTATGATTTTGATGATGAAGCATTGGTGAAGCTGGGATTTCATCATGACATCTATGAGCTATTGGAGAACATCGGTTGGAAGTTATTTTCCGACGGTGTCACGGTTGATATGCAAGAAGAAGTGGCTCTTGAGATGTTCATGACATTAGAAAAATCAACGGAAGTGGTGGATGATGAAGAAGTTCCATGTCTGAAATTTAGGCACAAGAATGAAGAGAAAGTAATCACCTATGGAGAAATAGGAAGCTTGCTCGGATTCAAAAATAATGCATATGAAATGGTGCAAATTGAAGATGGAGAGCTTGAGGAATTTTGGACAAAAATAGCAAAAGATGTCAACCGCCAAAGAAAGAATATAAGTAATGTTACCCTCCAAATATTCCACTCTTGGTTGAGCAAGAGAATTCTCGGGAGGATGAGAGAATCGAAGGTCACCGACCAAGAATTAAATTGGATGTATGCTGCATTGGTGAAGAAACAAGTAATTGATCCCACCAACATCATGGTTGAAAGGTGGCTTTGTGAAGCATCATCCGGCATAGGAGAAGTTGGTTCGGGGTGTTATCTCACAATGATAGCCCGAGCAATGAATCCGAGGTTATGAGTGATCCAAAAATTTTATGTCCCAGGAAGAGATATTGGGATTGATCATTTGAGGCAAGGCCATTATATCGGAGGGGATGAAAAGAAGGGATTTACTATTTCTGAGATGGATATTTCCCTCCCCGATCAAAGGCTGAAATTATTTGCAAGAGGGAGGACTGATTGGCGAGTTGAAAATATTGGAAAAAAGGTGAAGAAATCCAAAAGAGAAAGGTTAATTGAAGGGACATCGGCATAGGCACAACAAGAAGACTTGGAAGTAAACCTTCCACCACCAAGTTGTGCTTATTGGAGGAATGAATTTCAAGGTGCATCAAGTGGACAAGGATACCAGCAAGGATGGACGAGTCAATGGGAAGGAAGTCAAGAACAAGCATGGGGGCACGCTGCGGCGGCACCCCCACCATTTAGCAACTACAGCTACCCACCCTCATCATATCAAGGAGAGATGCCCGACCCGTCATTTGGAGCACAATATTTTGACCTCCCTCAACCAGAACAAGGAATGAGAATTATGGGTGCTTATGCGAGAAGAAACATGGAAGATATAGATGCCATCCGGAGGCATACAACCCAACTAGAAGATGGAACTGCGGGAATCACATATCAAATGGGACTTCTAGGCCTGGCGCCACCAGAACAATTTAATGGAGGAGCATTTCAGCAGTATTATGATCAAGGATACAACGCAAGAGCTAATCAAGGAGATTGATCGACGGCATGACCATGAATAAAATGCTCGCACGTGTGGTTTGGATTTTCTATTTCTTTTCATTTATTTTCAGCATGTGTGCAAGCTTGTGTGTGCGTAGCAATTTTCTGTTTTATTTATTTCAGCATGTGTGCAATTTGCTTTCTTTTGTTTTCATCACCATGATAAATAAATGCATCACCTACGCTTTAATGTTATGGTTAGTAATGATGATAGAAAGTTTGTGCCATGATAAAATATGATGATCGTTGCCGCTTTGTCTACTTTCTTGTGCTTGGTTTATGCATGATTAAACTAATGCTCTCTCTAACATGATCTGAAAATTAATTAAATGCCGGCTAATTCAATTGTGGAGGTTATGATAAATTAAGACCCATATCTTTATTCTTGCTCTCTTACTTAAGCTTGTCAAGGAAAATTTAATTTGGATTTAATTCTGAGCTAACCTTGTCAATGATACCTTTTGCAATTGCTCTACCCTTCTACAAGCCTAAATGATATATCATAGCAAACCATAGAGCAAGAATTATTTTCAGGTGAATTAATTCAGGATTTGTCTTCTTTGGTACGAGACTAAGAAGCTGACCATTTCGTATTTTTGCGTACCTCTCTTTTGCTAGCCATTCTATCCATGCATTGTGAGTTTCTATACTGTGAACATCGCAAACCTCGCTGGATATCCACCCTTAACCAAAAACATCTTTTTTGTGAAACACCTCCTTAACCACAACCTATATATTGAGTATATATTTATTTCGACGGCAAAACAGTGGAATCAAGAGCAAAATTCAGTAAAACATAAGCTTGGAAAGCATCAAAGAGTTCACAGAAGAAAAATCCGAAGAAGTGGAGGCCTACAGGTAGTAGGCCGGCCGGCTCAACACCCCTAGGCCGGCCGGCCTGCCCCTTTTCCTCCTCTGTTGGCTTCAATCTTTCACGAAGAGATGCTCCCTTGAATTCCAAAGTTGAGTCCAGAGAATTGATAAAGGTTTTGTGCACTCACTCCATCAAGTTATCATCACTTCATTGCTTGAGGACAAGCAAACGTTCAAGCATGGGGGGGAGGTGGAGTAAGTGCATTGTGTTGCCAACGGATCTGAGGAGCAAAAAGAAAGAAAAAAAAGAGAAAAAAATGAAATAAATGATGATGAAAAGCTCCTCGGTCCCTTTAGCTTCATTAAACTCCAGGCACTTTGAAGATTATTCTATACTCAATTATTCCAACCATGTGCAATCCGATAACAAGGACTTCAGTCATGCCTTGGGATCAACCGTTGCCATTTGCACATGTCCACCATCTAAAGTGTGTGTTCCATTCTCTCCCTCTCCACAAAGAAATTATTTTTCCAATGGTCTTTTTGAAGAGTCTCGGTAAATCCATAAGAAGTATTTCTTGTTTTGATAATATCTTGATTATAATATCTTTTGTTAGGACTAACCTTTCCAAAGCTCCAGATAAAGCCTCACACATACATATGAGAGAAAGAAAGGAGAGAGTTCTAGCAAGATTGAGAGATGAGATGAGCTGAGAGTTTCCATGAGCAAATTGCAATGAGGTTTGAATTATTGATCTTGGTTTAGCATTACTCATGGAACTTACTTTCTTAATTCTGAGACTTGTTTAATTTTGAGAGCATGTGCTTAATAATTGTGGGGAAGCATTTAACTTGTATCTACCTTCCACATTGAAAAAGCTGGTTACAACTTAAACTATTAACTGCAAAATATTTTTGGGAGCATTGTGTTTTCTCGTGTATGATCAAGTGCAGGGATTGGACACTGAAAGGCAGCGCTGATTTTTATCAAAGACTTACACGAGGACGAGCAAGGTTTAAGCATGGGGGGAATGTTGGCACTACTTAAGTATCCATTTTATCCCCTGTTTAACTTTGATAATGGCATGAATTTAATATCAGAATCACTAACCATCCTAACCTCGGCCCAATTATTGGTCGTTTTCACGTTTGCACATATATTTTGGAGGTACTTCATTTTTACAGGTTTTTGACCAATTTTGGAGCATGAAATGGCGAGGCCCACGATCACACGATGACACGAAGAATGACGAAGGCCAAAGCCCGAACAAAGGATCGAAGGCCATGATGATTAGAGGCCCGTTCATGCACATCCACCCTCCAATGAAGCCCAAAAGACAAAGCCCACAAGATAAGATCAAGATACTTCGGGGCTAAGCAAAGCAAAGAGATATTTAAGGAAGGATTTTCCATCCTATCCTTCTCCTCGAAGAAATCTCGAAGATAATGACGTCTAAAGGGGTGCAATCGTGAAAGACATAAACTCTAGAAGATTCCAGGAGACTTGGGGAGAAAGATGAGCACGAGCCGGCGAAGGAAAGTGCCAGGCCGGCCGGCCTAGGCTCATTGGGCCGACCGGCCCAGGCCTTTTTTAGGTCGGTTCGACCTCCTCTTTGACCGAGGGTTCCCTGAGACTATTTAAAGACCCCTCCCCAAGGTTCACGCAGAGATCAATTCGGGAGACGACGCCAAGGAGCAGAGAAGATAGAGGGACACCTCTCGGAGAGCCGAGGGTTGTGCTAGTTGTCTAGGGTTTGCCCTAGCCGACGTGGGAACCTTGCAAGGAAGACCACGTCGGAGTTTTGGAGCTAGGATCATCAAGATCAAGGTAGGGCCCCGGTTGTGATCCTGTGATGTACAATCATTCATGGTGAAGTTATTTGTCTTTCCGAATGTTTAGCGACCATGTTTTCCTCTTTCGATTTCGTTCTTTTCTTTGGGTTCGCTTCATCCTAGATCTATTATCGAGATAGATCGCTTAGCATGATCTTGTAGTCATGGTGGCTAGAGGTTCATGACGGAACTACCAAAGGGGGTTCGACTTGCTTCAGGGTATCTTGTTGAAAGGGGTGGCATCGTGACAAGCCGTTGCCACTTAGTAGGTGGGCTATCGAGGGATCGGATTGGAGATTTTGAGTTTAAAGATGCTTTTTGTTGAGATTCACATCTATCTTACTTCACTTTATCTAGCTGGAACTACAACATATGCATGATCTAGGTGATCTAGATTGGTTATCTCTAACTTTCTCTTGCTACCTTCGGTGTTTGTCGTGTTTTTAGTAGATTAGATTCGTTTTCACCATCTCACACAAAGAAATCTCTATGCTAGTAGATTGTTTCTTGTCTCTTTGGTTCCGTGGATTGATAAACCTTGGGGGAATACTCTAAGGGAAAAGCTACACGAAACCGCGCGCTTGCGGTATATAAATCTGGGGCGCTAAGGAGCGTCAACAGTGTGGGTAGCTGATGAGGTTGACATCTTCTTCGGAGAAGGTGATCGGAGAGTGTGACCACTGGGTTCTCATGGTTGGACCTTCGGAGACGATGCAATGGACTTTCCTGAAGTAGTCTCTGCGCTGTCTCTTGTTTTCGAAGTCCAGGGTGGAACCTCCGGAGATGGGCATGATCATCCCGAAGGTTGATAGTACCGCGGGTTGGCTATTTGTGGTTTGGTTTTCTTGTTTTGGTGGGTGGATTGGGGGTGGTAGTAGCTACTCTTGTGTTGGCTGAGTTGGCTGGTGGGTTGACTGGGTTGCGTTTGAGGGTTTGGCTGCGGCTGCCAGTTGTGGTTGTATTTGTAATTGAACGTGGGTGGGCGGTATGCTTGGGTAAATGGGGGGGGGTGGAACGAACAAAGGTTGTGTGTACTGTATTTGTTGAGGTTGAGTTTGTGGAGTCTGAGGCCATGTAGTATGCCCAACTAGCTTGGCTTTTTTCTTGGACTCCATTCTCTCAAGGGTCTTCTTCTTCTCTGGGCACTGGTTTGTTCTATGATCAGAGTCAGACCTGTGGAAGTGATAGAAGAGTTTTTTGGGCTCACGTGAAGGTCCGCAACCTCAGCCTCTTCATCTGCCGTGACCTCTGCCCCGTGCTCCGGATGAAGGTTGCTTGTCATTTGTGTGTTGAGGTTCCGACTCTAGTGGTATCATGAAGGGATCAAAGGTTAACTGTTCCTCATCATCTTGTGAGGGTTCCACAGGTAAAATGAGTTGTTGAGCTGGCTGCTTCTCTTGCTGCCATGTTTGTTGATTGTATTTTTCTGCCTGATGCATAATTCTTCTTTGCTCTACCCTTCTGCGGTGGTCGGTATCTGACTTCGCGTACTTCTCTGCTTTTGTATAGAGCTCCTCCAGGGTCCTTGGGGGCTCTCTTGTGAGATGAGAAGCAAGCTGGCTAG
This sequence comes from Panicum virgatum, assembly GCF_016808335.1. Classification (NCBI taxonomy): domain Eukaryota; kingdom Viridiplantae; phylum Streptophyta; class Magnoliopsida; order Poales; family Poaceae; genus Panicum; species Panicum virgatum. The sequence goes on along the minus strand of NC_053152.1, from coordinate 26,922,407 downwards.
GCAGGAGACCATTGATGCATTTCTCAATCGCATCTTTCTCTGGGAAGTTTGGGATTTGAGCCTTCTTCTGAACGAACCTCCGGAAATAGTCAGAGAGAGGCTCGCGGTCATGTATTGAGCACTTGAAGTCTTTCACAATGTTGGTGTTTAGCCTTCTAAAACCCTGGAAGTCCCGGAGGAGCCTTCCTTTCAGCTAGTACCAGTTATTGATTGATTGTGGGGGAAGGTATGAGTACCAGTTGGCCACAGAACCTTCGCAAGCCATTACGAAGGACTTGGCCATGATTGAGTCGTCACCTCCGGCCGAAGCAATAGTTGCTTCATAGGCCATGAGGAACTGGGTTGGATCAGTTGTAGCATTGTACTTGGGGAGCTGTGTGGGCTTGTAGCCTAGCGGCCATGAAGTTCACTGCAGAGCGACTGAGAGTGGCGAGGTCGGGTCAAATGGGAGGTTGACCGGTGGTGGCCTTCGGTCTTCATTGTGAGCGATGGTTGTCTGGTGGATGACGCGGTTTTCTTGTTGGGCAGAACCTTCGGGCATTTCTTGGTATGTCCTCTGCAGATTCTCAACTTCTGCCTCCATTTCTGCTAGTTTGCGCCTGGCCTCGGCTAGCTTGTTTGCTTGGTCTAGTGCCCTCTTTTTGGTGGCGAGCTGAGCTTCAATGTTTCTTTTCCTCATTTCAAGGGCCTTGAGCTGGAGTGCTGCTTCTGTGAGCTCCGTGGATTGGGTTTGATGAGCTTCGGTGTCTTCGCTGTCTTCAACCGGATCTCCATGAAGGCTAGCTTCGGTGGTGATGTCTTCAATTTGTGGGTTGGCTTCTTCGTGCTGCGATGGAGAGCCGTCGAGGATAGGGCCAGGCTGAGTGGAGTTGCTAGTGGTGCCGGCGGGGGCTTTCCTCTTCGCTGGGGCCATCGAAGGTTGTTTTTTGAGCTGGAACGGTGGGCGCCGCTATTGTGATCTTTGCTTCTTAGATGCCCAAACAGGGAGCATGAACAGTATGAAAATGGCAATGAAAGTAGACAATTCTCTAATAAATAACCAGAAAATTCCACCCCTTACACTGTGAGAGAGGGGGCTATTTATACCCATGGCCCTCGCCAGATATCCCCGAATTGCCCTCCTCCAACTCATTTACAGCTCACTTACAGATGGTTTCAGGGTAAAATTACATGGTGAGAGGTGTACAAATTCGACCTTCTCACGTATTCACGTTTCACACGCACGCCTACTCCCGACGAAGGTTCTGAAGACCTTTGTCCAGGTTGCATTCTGCACTCAATATCCTTCGGGTCTCGAGAGCCTTCGCAGGTTCTGGCCTTCATGCTTGTGCTCCTGAGCGATCAATTGTCACCTCCGACCTCTCGAAGGTGATCCCCTCGATGCTTCGCAGGTTGTGGTCTTTAGGCTTGTGCTCCTGAGCAATCAATCATCACCTTCGACCTCCCGAAGGTGATCCCCTCGATGCTTCACAGGTTGTGGTCCTCAGGCTTGTGCTCCTGAGTGATCGGCCCTCACCTTCGGTCCCGAAGGTGGGCTTTCCGGTCCTCGGTGTCTTGGTTGGCACCGAGCACCCTTCGGGCGCTCTTGTTACCCAACACTGGGGCCCTGCAGACAGGTTAGGAGATGTTTTCGAGGCTGTGATTAACCTCCGGGCGCATTCCCGAAGGTCCAATCCCCAACACTCAGCATGGAGCGGATCTTGCCAGTGGCAATGGTGCTTCTGTGCCGTGCCGGCGGTCCTTCGGCGAGGTAGGGCAGCGATGGTCGGGCTTGAGGGTACCAGTGGAAGGTGAGGAAGGTGATGGAAGGTTCCATTTGGGCAATGAGGGCGCGGGGAAGTGGCTCCACGGTGGACCGAGCTCAGCGGCGTCCATGGAGGTTGGCGGGTGGTGTTCTGGTCGCGTGCGGGGGGCTCTGCTCGGCTTTTATAGGCGCGGGCGAGAGGAGGAGGGCGAGCTAGGGCTCCTTAGCTACGACGGAATGGCCGGTTGGGCAGTTCGGGCAGGGATGCGGGCAGCGGCCGGGCAGCTATGCGACGGTGAGCAATGGCGTGGCAAGCAGAGCAACTAGCGGGGTGCATGGTGAGCTCACGCAGCGCCAGGTAGGAGCAGGTTTAGGCGAACCCGTGGGCGCAGGGGCGGTTTCGACCTGGGAGCGGCCAAGTGGCAAGGACAGGTGGCACCGGCGGTGTACGGTTCCGGCCATAGGCGCAGTGCAGGGGAGGAGAGAGGTAGGAGATGAAGTCAGGGACTGGTTCGCTATTTCTAATGTTTCCAGGGACTGCTCTGTAAATCAATATTATCTCTTTATTAATGATCTCAAATGAAAAAGTGTTGAATACCAATTTTGTTCAACTTTTCGAGATCTACAACTTTCCTTTCAGTCAATTTTTCATTTGAGCAACGAGTTGAAAGTTATCTAATTATTTCAAAAACTACCATTTAATGTACTTATCATTACATGTGAATTTTGGCACTTTTACTCCTAGGCTTCAACTAGACTTCTGTTTAACATGACATGGTAAATATGCCTATTCATTTTCATATGCATATTTGCATTGGTTTGAAAGTTATTTTAACTTCCTTACTACTTGAACTCCTGTTTATTTTATTTGTTTAAATTTAGAATTTGCAAAAAGTCTATAAAATTAAACTATGTGTCACAAAATATGAGTGTGCCTTATAGTACATTTTTGTGACAAGTTTAGCATGGAAGTTTTGAGAATATTAAAGGAACAAGTTTTATATCCACACATACTCCTATACAAGGATGCATTATTGTTTTGTTTACATATTTGACATTATGTGCTACGGGAATGTTTAACACTTGTTTGAATTATTATTTTGTTTCATAACTCCGAGTTGTCATTTAAGAAAGAAAGGAATAACTAAATATTTTCTTACTGGACCTCCGAGGTAATTATGTTTTATGTCTTCTTTTCTTTAAAATGATTTTCAAGATTTCAAACTACTTGTTTGTTGAATATTGGTGGCCTTATTTTATTATTTTGTTTGAACTAGTAGTTCTTCACAAATCAAGGAATAGTTCCATTGATCATTTCATTTGATGGTTTTCCAGTTTGAATTTGATTTGCATATAAAGTTTATTGCTCATTATGAAAGGTGTATTTTAGTGCCTTATTACCACTCATGTCAAGTCAGGTTTAAATATATGAGGTTATGCTAATTGCTTAGCTTTGGCTAAACTGACACCTAGGTGTCACACCCTCGCCGGAACAGCGCCAGCAAGCCGAGCTCTGTTCGAGCTCCGGCGACCCGAGGACCCATTTGTAATTTTAAAACTTGATTCCAGGGTTTAAACTGCAAATGTTACATGAACACCTAGATTCAAAATAGTGAACTCGTAAAATCGATATAAAATCATAGAAAAATCCTAAAAATGCAAACTCAAATGTTTTGCACTCCCTGAACTGAAATCTACAACTTTGTCAACATCCACTTTAGCTGAATCTGAATAGTTTTATTTCTAAGTTAAATGCAACATTAAATGGAGTATAATTGTTCTATGAGTTTGGCTCAGTATCTTTAGCTGGTTTTTGGCTGGATAGCACATCCTGTTAGTACTAGCACATGGTAAAAATTTGAGCCCCAATGCATCCCTGAAACTAGATGAAATCTTGCACTTTGGTAGATCTACTAGAAAACTTTACATTTTATTTGTGACAAATCTACTTTAGCTCTATTCATGAAACTTTTTCCATGAGTTAGACTTGCTAAATTCTCACCTATACGCAAGTTTGAGTATTTTTGGATCTAGGAATCTTTATCTGTGATTTAGTCCATGTTTAGTAGTACTTAATTGTGATAAATAGTTCCTGTCCCTAGTAAAATCTATAAATTTTGTAGAACTTCATTTTAGTCATATGAGCATGCCTGCAAAGTTTGAAAACCAGAGAATGAGTAGGATAGGAGCTATATTTTGTTCTTGCTATCCCATGATTAGTTTTGTCATTTTTTCTATGGTCAGAATACTTCATATCTGCTTATGATTTTTATACTAGAGCTTGGATTCTATACCAATATGCTGTACAAAAAGTTTGATAGGTTTTACTTAACAGCAAGTAGCCCAAATGATTTATGATTTTTTTCATGTTAATAAATGCAATGCTAAAGTTAATTTTGGAAATAATTGTTGATATTTTTACTGAAGCACTACTAAGAGTAGATCTAGCTCTAGTAAAATTTTCGTACACAGAAACCATAAGAAACTCCCTGTAGAAATTATTCTAGCCATACTTATGCTTGTTTTGTCAAATTTATTGCTACTGACATATACTTATTTAAATTCTGGAAAATTTACAGTACAAAGACTATCATGTGTAGGGGTTACTGTAAAATGTTGAGCTCCAGAATTACGAGGAATCATTCTGTATAAAATGTGGTTCATCTTAACATGCTAGGTTTTAATCATTTTTCATGCTTGCTTTTCTTAATATTTTTAGCTGGTAATTTTACCATAATTTCCTGAGTATAAGTTCTGAATTATGTAATTTTGTGGCACCAGATCATGTCCCTAGCTGTTGCTTTAGATTTTTGAACATCTCCTTAAGTTTATTGACTAGGAAATGAAAACCCTTCCCATCGCATTTTATGAACTAAAATAGAAGTAATAACTACTCTATAAATGACTGCCCAGGAAATGGAGCTAAACAGGATCTTCACCAAAATAACTTGTTCAATGGATTACAACTTTATTTTGAAGGACAGAAGTGAGTTATATCATGTTTTAACAAAGATCACTTTGCATTCATATAGAAACAATAAATTTATCTGATGGCGTTTACGAACTGACTCCTACCTGCGAAAATTTTGTGGGTGGTTGTTCTGTGAATCTAACTGAGCAAAATCAGGACCCGGACCAAAGTCTGGAAGATCCCAAGGTTGTGTTTGATAGTACCCAAAAAGGCAAGCCCTGGTGCATAATCCCATTATTTACGCGCTATTTACATCTGACTATTTGATATATGTTGTAATAATTTTATTTGTGCATTTATGTTCTTAGGAATTTGTTGAAACCATAGTTGCATGCTCCTAGGTACCTATGTATTTACCCGGATCTTTTCTAGATGCCCTGCTAACTAGGCACGGTAGAAGTCGAGTGGTTTCCTGCCTCTCGCGAGATTATAGGAGTTGACTGACTGACTTACTGTTGAAATATAAGGACAATAGGCAGGGTTGTGTAGTTGTGATACCCCGTCGGAATAGTTGAATTTGGCTAAGGTCGCGGTATGTGGCACATTTCGTTAAGCTTTTGAAAGTACTAGCCACATGCCGAGAAATATATTAATCGGTAAGCTTAAGTACCTGATTGGACCAGCGAGTGGAACCACCTTGCACTCTCTTTTGGATTGGGTCCAGGATGAGCGCAACATGTGGCTGCAGAGTAGCCGCACCCTGTAGTCGAGGAGAGTGTCCCGGATCCACGGACTAGAAAGAAAGGGGAAAAGTCGTGTGGGTGGCGTAGTTCCCCATGCGTGTGTGTGTGTTAGGTTCGCCTGGCCAAGTTAAGAAACTCGATTCGAATCGTCCGCCTCTCACGGTTTGAGATTGCTTAACAATTTTTGTCACATAGAGTAACAAGTGGAACTGATGGAAAGAATTATGGTTATATGTAAAAATGTTTGTGCAACGATGCATGCTTAGAGATAGATACAAACTTAGAACGGTTAATCAACCTAGAATAAGCAAGTTAAAATCTAAAATTAAGGACATACTCTTTGTTGCTTTTAAGCAAAATAAACCCAGAGCCTTGCAAAGCCTTGCATGTCTAGATAACGAACTAAGGTATATCCGATGACGGGTAAGATTTGCTGAGTATCAGTATACTCAGCCTTGCTCGTGGCACTATTTTCAGAAACTAACTTTGAAGATATGATTGCGAGTCTTATTTGGCCGTGCACTCTGCCTCCAGGCTGGTCAGTAGAGTGAGATGGTCCTTCAGCTGGCGCTAACACCCCTCCCGTTGACTAATATCTCGTATGGGCTTTATTGAGGCATCCTTTGTTTTGCTAGATGTCGTTTTACCACTTCCGCTGAAATGTGAGACTTGAATAAATTTGTGTAGCATAGCTCTTTAGAACTTCGCTACTTTCAAAACATGATTTGTAATAAATAACTTTTGTTGCAACTCTGAGATATATGAGATGATCTGTGTTGTAATCTCTGGACTCACCTTTGTGTGAGTGTTGTTTGTTTGATCTTGAAAGCATGGCTTTAATCGAAGCTTCACTCGAGGAACTGCCGGTGAGTGCGATTTGTTGTCACAGTTGCCTAGCAACAATGATCAGAGCACCTGGGCTCGATTTATTTTGGGTGGTTCCGCCACAGCTGGTATCAGAGCTAACAGACAGCCTACCAGAGACTGCAGCCTAAAATTTGACTTCAAAACTACTAAAGTTTTGGAAAATGTCTAGGATCTCCAAGGACAAGTCTAGAATGTAAAGCCCTAGGGGATATTATGGATACGATCAGGTGGCTTACATAGTATGGCTAACTTCCAGCACATTACTTTTCAGTATTTAAATTCTGCATTTATGTTCTGTATCGACACGTCGCCACGGAGGTATGCTTGATTAGTCAGCTAAGGGAGTCTGACCTTCCCATCGGTGATGCGAGCTGAATGCTAGGCTCAAGTAGTGGCCTACTTGAGCTGCTGCCCATATACCAACCCTCGATTGATTATATGGGGAGTAATGGTTCGAAATTGAAATGCCAGTTCTATAGTAATCGGTAATGCATGGGAACACTTTCGTGAGTGCTGGCATGAAAGATTCATTTTATATATAGTCAATCTTCTGCAGGTACGCTAACTCGAAACCCGAATCCTAGGACAGATAGTTATATCGACTAGTTATATAGCGAGAGACGTAATACGTATGCCACCGAAGCTAACTGCACAAGACCAAAGTTATTTGGCGATTATTTTCTTTTGTGAGGGTGAATAGGGTCTGCATTCATCCCTAAAAACTCAGCAAATAAATGGTTAAGAAAATCCATGACAGAAAAAACTGAAAACCATCCATAAGGATCTTCTAGAGAATGTGTTTGAAGCTGTGAAATCTAAATCCCTCGATTTTTTAAAATTAGTGAATCATCTTAAATCATGTTTGGCCATGATGTGAAATGCAGGGATACAAAAGTTATTTCTTCTGTAAAAATTTGAGAATTTTTGGAGCTCTTATCTTAGTGTTTTATAATAATGACTAAAACACTGCAAATCTGTTAATTTGGAGCAGTCTGGCTAAACGAATTTTTCGACCAACTTTAGTTGATTATCTGAAAAGTCGTCCAACGTGAAAGTTATAGATAACTTAACAAAGAAACTACTGTAAAATTTTAATAAAATCATGGTCAAGTGGTTTGGTAGTTGTAGTCAAATTACTCGCTCTCTGGACAAACTGTTTTCAGGATCAATCTCCCTTCAAATACTTAAAGTTTTCACCCTCTTAAGTACTGATCTGGACCTAGGGTTGACTAGAGAAAGTGATCCTTATTGTCTTAGGCATCTTCTATAAAATTTTGACAATTTTTGGTTCATGTTATCATTAGCTATGATCAATTCTTCCAACTGTTCAGAATCAGCCTATTATCTTTTTGAACTGTCAGCTGGTCCGTCTATCTTTGTTGGGCAGATGGACGAGCTGGTGGTGATCGACGAGCACGAACACATGCACTTGGCGTGTTTGCACTGGGCTGGACTCCCACGACGGCTTTGGGAGCTGTTGAGTGCAGCCGGGTACCCCCAGCCACCTCTCTACGAGGGCCACAACTTCGCAGATGACGGAGTGCGCTGCTGCAGTGTCACTATAGTGATTCCACAGCACTCGCACAATGAGTGGGTGTCGATCATGGCCTAGGTGATCGGACACCGACTACTGGACTCCTGGGAAACTACGGCGTTGAGAGCTCTTATCACCTTTTGCTCTCAGTACCTGTTGGAGAATCTACTGTCAGTGTTCGGACTGTTTCCTGCCCACGACCCGGCCGACCCTCTAATGCTAGACCGGATGGCTAACTTGGAAATAGTTGCAGGCCTCGACCACGTTGGTGCTCTCTGGACGACGGGTGAGTGCTTGAGCACACTCTATTGTCTGCAGGTGTACCAGAGCCAGGCCATGGCTCAGCTTGTCGGCCAGGCTCAGGCTCTAAACATGACTATCCAGCTGCGAGACGAGCAGTTGCGTGAGGCGAGTGACGAGCTCGAGAGCAAGGGTGCTCTGATTGCCCAGCTTGAGGGCCAAGTCCTGGAGTTGTAGGACACCATTGCAGACCGCAATGCGACGCTTCAGTTCTTGGAGGATCAGCTCCATGACCTGCAGTTGGACCTTGACAATGCCTAGGGGCAGCTTCACCTGTAGCAGCACGCGCAGGACGCTCTTCACGGTCCTCCTGATGAGATGCAGATGGATGGTGAGGATGAGCCCTAGGAGGTGCAGGGTGTTTCCGAGTTATACTTTGGGGAGAGGGCTCCACAGCCCACGCAGATCGAGTCCCACTCCCTAGTAGTGAGTGAGGCGTCGGTCAACATGTAGACTCGGGATGCTAGTTGATATCTTTTGTTAGACTCCTCTTATGTGTAGCCTAAATTTTGGATGTTGGGCTACTAGGCTAACTTAGAGTTGATTAACCCCCTAGTATTGGTGTTAGAATGACCACAAGTGGAAGTAGAAATGATGGTTGATGTAATGAACTCATATGACATATGTATATATTAATGGCAGTTTGTGAAATCGGAACGTAGAATCTAGTTCAAATTTTTACCCTTGCTTCCACTCTGAATTAGCTCATGCATTGAATACCAAAGTTGTTCAAATTTCATCATCTAAATGCTCACCAAATTTCAGCTCAATCGGAACAATACATCAGGAGATATTAGCAAAATATGGAGACTCTGTGTTCTGAAAAATAGAAAAACTGGAGGAGTAGTATTTGAATTTTAAGACTAACTTGCTCTGGGAATTTATCTCTGAGTTGACTACCAAAGTTGTAGATCACAAAGTTTTCTATCTCTTGTAAAGGTTTCAAGTTCATTGTATGTACAGAGCTCCAGTTATACCATTTTTCGCATTACCTGTTCTCTGTATCAATTCATTCATCGATTTAAACTGCTTCGTTGATGCCCTCTGCATGTTTTGTCACCATGTGAAATTATTGAAAACTTGTGGCCGATGAAATCTTGTTGTATTTCAGATGGTGGGCTCAACTAGAGGCAAACCAGGTGGGTTTGGAGGAGCCAGTGGGAGTGGCACACTGCCCCCACCACCACCACCACCTGGTTTCGCGAAGGAGCTCGCGGCTCAGACTGAGCTTCTCCGTCAGATTGCTCAAGGCCAGCAGCGGGGTGGGCACAATGTTCATCACCAGCAGGAGACCAGTTACCAGGACTTCCTGAGCACCCAGCTGCCGTTGTTTAACAAAGCCAAGGAACACCTCAATGCGGACGCTTGGATTCGCACGATCGAATCCAAGTTTTCTTTGCTGACGATTCCTTGTTCCGAGGCAAGCAAAGCCCATTTCACTGCGTGGTAGTTATGAGGTGCAGCGCGTATATTGTTGGATCATTACCATGACATGCTCCCCGCTGACCATGTGGTGACATGGGATGAGTTCAAGACGGCTTTTCGAGCTCATCATATTCCTGCGGGTCTTCTCGAGCGCAAGTTCAATGAATTCTTGGCATTGACTCAGGGATCTCGCATAGTGTTACAGTGTGCACAGGCTTTCAATCACCTGTGTCAATATGCTGGCTATCATGCAGATACCGATGCTAAGAAGTGTGATCGCTTCCGTTGGGGGCTTAGCATCAGGAGTGCCTAAATCTTGTTTGGGTGGATACTTCTAATGAGTTGGTGAACATGGCAATCACCCAAGAGGATTTTGTCACTGCTCTTCGTGCTGGAAAGAAGAGGAAGGCACCAGTGGGATCCTTGAGCACTCAGACGCCAAGGTATCGTATTGTTCAAAATGCTCCAGCCGCATCCTCTCAGAGTGCCTCTCAGCCTGAGCGTTAGGTCATTCGACCACCTCACCACCAGTAGCAAAATTGCTATGCTCCACCTCAGCAGCAGCAGCAGAATCACAATGCTCCATCTCAGCAGCAGCAGACCGGCCCAAGGCCGAATATACAGCAAGCATCTTGCCCTGATCTTAACAATAATTGCTTTAAATGCGGCAGCCCAAATCATTTTGCCAAGACATGCCCCCAAGCGGGTCAATCTCAGGGGCAAGGTTTTCGCCGTGATGCTCCCAACAAGGGCAAGAAGCCGGCTGTGCAAATCTGGCGAGGGCGGATCAATTTCACAAACTTGGTTCAATTACCGGAAGGCGCACCGGTTATGACGGGTACCTTTTCTATCAATCACAAACCCACAGTTATTTTATTTGATTCCGGTGCATCTCATAGTTTTATTAGTGCAAAATTCAGAGCTAAAGTAGGTTTAGATTTCTATCATACTAGAGGCTCTTACATGATATCTACACTGGGAGGGAAAATCGCATCCAACCAAATGATAAGAAATATACCACTCAAGTTGGGTAGTAAAATCTTTCCCACCGATTTAATCTTGCTAGCGCTGGAGGGTATATACGTCATTCTAGGTATGGAATGGATGACTAGACATGGGGCAATTTTAGATATCTCTTCCTGATCTATTGAGTTAAACTCCCCGACCTTTAGCAACTCAATTATGTATTTACAATTCAAAGAATGCATCAATTCGTGTGCTTTCACCATGCCGATGTGTGTCCGGATGACTTGCCCGGATTGCCACCGAATCGGGATATCGAATTTGTCATTGAACTTCAGCTCGGTACCGCACCTATATCCAAAAGAGCGTACCGAGTGCCACCTAAAGAACTAGCCGAGCCAAAAATCTAGTTGTAGGAACTACTTGACAAGGGTTTTATTCGCCCAAAGTCTTCACCATGGGGTTGCCCAACCCTATTTGTGAAAAAGAAAGACGACAGTCTGAGGTTGTCTGTTGATTACAAACCTCTCAATGCGGTGTCCATCAAACATAAATATCCTCTCCCTCGCAATGATGTACTGTTTGATCAATTGGCGGGAATTTTCTCCAAGATTGATCTTCGTTTGGGTTATCACCAAATCAAAATCCGACAATGTGACATTCCGAAGATGGCTTTCTCTACCAGATATGGGTTATATGAATTTTTGGTTACGTCTTTCGGACTCACAAATGCTCCGGCTTACTTTATGTACTTGATGAACTCGGTATTCATGCTGGAACTCGATGAATTCATCGTGGTTTTCATCGACGATATATTGATTTGTTCCAAAAATGAGACTGAACACGAGCAACATTTGCGTGTGGTGCTCCAATGTCTCGGGGATCATCAGCTGTATGCCAAATTCTCTAAATGTGAATTCTGGTTGGACAGTGTGGAATTTCTGGGACACAATATCTTCAGTGAAGGCATCTCAATTGACCCTAGCAAGGTACAAGAGGTAATGGACTGGAAATCTCCTACCTCCGCACATCAAATTCACAGTTTTCTGGGTTTAGCTGGATATTACCATCACTTTATTCTGAATTTCTCCAGAATAGCTAAACCTATGATAGAACTGCTGAAGAAGGGAGTTAAATTTGTGTGGGATGAGAAATGTGAAAAAGCCTTCCATAGTCTAAGGCAACATTTGACCACAGCACTAGTATTGGCTCAACCCGACAATAGTAAATCCTACGATGTTTATTGTGATGCTTCGGAACTGGTCTTGGCTGTGTTGTCATGCAAGACAATCGGGTTATTGCTTACGCATCCCGAGCTCTTCGACCACATGGACTTAATTATCTGACCCATGATCTTGAGCTAGCAGCGGTTGTTCATACTCTCAAGATCTGGAGGCACTATCTTATGGGAACTTGATGCAACATCTATACTGATCATAAGAGTCTCAAATACATCTTCACTTAGTGTGATCTTAATATGCGACAAAGGTGATGGCCTGAATTAATCAAAGATTATGATTTGTAAGTTCATTATCATCCGGGTAAAGCCAATGTTGTCGCAGATGCGCTCAGCCGCAAGGTTCCTTGCAACTGCCTTTCAGTTGAATCATATAATGAGACCTTATGCGCTGAAATGCAAAAGTTGAACTAAGGAATTATTCCTCAAGGGACTTTGAATCACTTTTCAGTTGAACCAACACTCTTTGACCAAGTCATCATGGCTGAGCTACATGATAAGGGTGTCGGAATCTGTAACACCCAAAGTGAACAAAGGTTAAAATACATTTCTACATGGGAAAACGTAAAGTTGATAGCCAAAATTAATTTTTTTATCCATTGCTCGAATGGAAAAACGGGCACTGTGGTTGCGTAAAGCTCGTCGAGTACATTCTGTTTGACTATTTACATGTCGCGTTTGGAGTTCGGATCAAATGGTTATAGTTTTTTTAGTTGCTAGGCGGTCGGGCCTGCGCTATGAACAGTGGCCGACCCCCCCCCCCTCGAACCCGAAGCCACGTCCCTCCCTATGCCGCCACTCCTTGTTGCCGTGACCAGATCAAGAACAGAGAGGTAGAGGAAGAGAAGAGAAGGGAGATTAGGGCACGCCACCGTCCGTCATCGTTGTTTCCCTCCAAAAACCGGTAGGATTTTCTCCCCTCTTTCCGTTTTTCACCATCTCAATGGGTTCTCCTCGTTGTTCATGGTGGTGCCACCTTGTGTGGTGTAGCGCAGTGAGGTTGGATGCAAGAAACAAGGGGGAACGGAGTGGAATCGCCGTAGTTGTCATCGTTATTGCCGTCGCCTTTGATCTTTTCAAGGAGAAACCCTAGGTGAGACATGCCCCTTCTGTAGAACTTGATTTCCCTCTGGTTTTATAGGTTTTTAGTTCATAGGAGTAGCGGTATTAGTCGCCGTGCGGACTAGGGTTAAGGGTTTACTCTCGTCCCTGGTCTCAGAACGTTGTCAATCTGCACAGTTTCTGTTCGTGACAGTTTTTCATGCTTTTATTGATCTAAAAAAAATATTAAACCTTTACATGAGTTGGAGAAGACTTTGTAATCTTTCCGTGGCCGCAAAGAACACCTCAATTGGATTTAAGATGAGGGAGAAACCAAAGTTGGAATCTGACTATTTTTCAGTCTAGTAATTCTGGGCAGAGTGTATTAACATGAAGTTTAGGAAACCTTATTTTCAGAATTGGACTTTTTGGTACTTAGAAGAGTTGTAGATAATTTCACAAGCTTTCCATATTGGTAAATTTTGTAATCATAAAATTTTGGTGCTTCAGTTATGACTGTTTTAGTAGGACAGTTTGCAGGATCTGTCAGATTGTCATATTAAGGTTCACCTCAAGTTTACCCAATGATTATGATTTTTCCTATACTTTTGGATAACTAGAACGTTGTAGGTTCTGGAATTATCTTTCATGTAGAAAAATACCAGAATTTTTTTCCATCAGTATTTAAGTATACAAAAAGAATAAGTGGCAGTGCTACTGTTATGTCTAGATTGGAGTGTTTTGTGTGAGGACGATGGGTTCGGACGTAGGAATGCTTTACTCAATGTATTTCTTTATGAAGTGTGTTTGTTTTGGTGCTGAGCCATTTTTGTATACAGGTGATGCATCTTCGGACCGTTCTTAGGTCACATTCTTGATCTTCGGTGAAGGCAAGTAAATGTAGCGATGTAGTCTACTCGCTTTAACTTTGTTATTTTAATTGCCTCCATTAAATTTCAGAAGCTCACACTATCTAGATAAGATCTGAATTTTTTCTTTATTTATGGATTTATATGTTTATCCACTTGTGGCATTGCTCTTGGAGTTATAAATTTTTAGAGGTATATGAAGTTCATGCATTGCCATCATACATTTGCATTCTCATATCGAATATACATATGAAGAAATCGCAGCCGAATTGGTGTGGTAAGTACCGGTACAGCAACGCACATTAAGATATAACAATGTGGTTGCAGCCCTCACTTCTTTTCTTGGGATTTGTGGGTAGAAGTGAAGTCATGCATTGCATTGCACCATTTGCATATGCATTGAAGCATCTTTATGAAGAACTTGTTTATATATCTCTACCTGAAGTTATACATTATGTCTTTATGATACTTCCTTTTATCAAATTATTAATCTAATGTTTAATCAAATTGTGATTTGAATAGCTTGGTTAAAGCAGTTTGCTTGCTGAGGTTTTCCATAAACCTCATACGTTTTCCCCCTCCGCAGGTTCTTGAGTTGGAGGGTGCAGTGTTGGGTGGGAGTAGTAGCAAGTGTGCACATAGTTATCTATATTTGTTGAACAAATGATTATAATAAAATGTTTGGATGTGGAGACTTTGATGTTGTTTTAAATTCTCTCATGTGGTTCGGTTTGTGTTATGCTTAAGTCTTTGTTAATCTATCTGAACGATTTATGTTGCTTCCGTGTACTCTGTTTTATGTTTGTGTTGTCGTGTGGTAATTCTCTAGAGAATTATTCTGTATTCTTCTGGGGTGTTACAGTTGGTATCAGAGCTTAGGTTTATATCCTAGGCTGAGTTCTTTTTGATAAAATTGACTCACTTTAAAATCTAGGTTGGGGGTTGGTTTTCTTGTTGTCGGTTTTATGTGTATTTTTTACATGGCTGGTTGTGTACTTATGCATTCAATTGCTTCCATTTGACTTGTTGCTTGTTTGTTTTATTGATGGTTGTAGTTATGCCTCCTCTTACGCGTAGGGGAGGTCGTCGCGGTCGTGGTAGTGGCCGAGGCACTGGAGAGGCTGCTCCTGAGGGTGCTCCTGTGAATGTGGACATGGCTGTAGTGTTAGCAGAGATGCAAGCTATGCATGCAGAGTTAAATGCTCTTCGTCAGGCTCCTGAGTTGGGGGCTGCTACTAATGGCCCTGTTCCTGTTGCTCCTAGTGGGGTGGCTACTGGTGGTGGAGAACCGGTAGTAGCTCCGCAGCGTCCTTTGGATTTGAGAGATTGGTGTGGCATGTCACTGGAGAAGTTTGCTTGTACTGGTGCTCCTATTGAGGTAGTAGATTGGCTATTTACAGTTACTGACAAGTTAGAGTCCTTTCAGGTTCCTGCTTCAGATTGGGTACATTGTGCTCATCAGTTACTGAAGGGTGAGGCTCTTGTGTGGTAGAGGAATGTCCAGTTGTCATGTCCTGCTGCTCGTGGTCCTATCACTTGGATAGAGTTTGTTAGTCAGTTCGAGAGGAGGTTTTACCCTGTTGCATTTGTTGATAAGATGAAGACTCAGCTTGAGAGGTGCCATCAGGGCAAGAGGACTGTGACAGAGTATGAGATGGATTTCAACCAGATTATGCGCTTTGTTCCTCATGTGGCGCATGATGAGTATGAAAAAGGCAAGGATTTTTAGACAGGGTTTGAAGGCTTGTATTCGCCGAGTCTTAGGGGCTTTTGTTTTGGTGGACTTCCGCTCGACAGTTGAGAGAGCCTTTGGGTGTTGAGGTTCAGGATGATTACACTGAGGAGCTAAGAAGTGGAGATCAGTCTCAGGCCCAGAAGGATCAGAAGGGTTCATTCTAGTGGCTCTAGTCAGAAGAAGGACAAGCACCGTCGTCATCATCCTTATAGTGGTAGTTCATCTCAGTCTCATGCTTTTGGAGGTGGTTCTAGAGATGGCTCTACCTAGTATCGAGCTATTGTCAGGCCAGAATTGGGACTAGTGTGTTTTCGGTGCGGTGATGCCCACCGCCGTGCGGATTGTCGATGGACTGGACAGTGCTCGAGGTGTGGTAAGGATCACAAGGAAGTGCTATGTAGGAAGAATCCGAATAGCAAGGTTATTTGGGAGCCAGTATCTTCTTCCTCATCTGGACAGTGTGGTTCTGCACGCATGATGACTGGAGTTTCTTTTGGGCAGCAGCACAGTACTCCGACGCAGCAGTTACTACCTGCATCCTTTGTGCCGCAGTATTTACCTGCGTCCTCTTCGCAGCAGTTCTTACCGGCGCCTCCAGTGGCTCCGATGTTTGGTTCTTCACCAGCACTTGCACCCGGTGGTGCATATTGGCTCTCCCAGGCTCCTACTCCATCAGCTCCTATGTGGACACCTACTCCGTCTAGGATTCCTAGGCCTTCTACTTCTAGTGGTGTTCAAGGGGATATACCATGACCTCAACTGATGGCCGAGACCGTGGTGATGTGGTGACAGGTACTATCTCTGTCGTCTCCTTTGATGCATATGTCTTATTCGATTCTGGAGCTAGCTTCTCGTTTGTTTCGGAGGGTTTTGTGGTTCGCACTGGTATTTCTGTTCAGCAGATTACTCAGGCAGTTACAGTCAATTCTGCTAAGGGACCTATCTCTAGTACCTTTGTTTGTCCTGGTTGTCGTACCTCCCTAGTATATGAGGATTTTGTGGCTAATCTAGTGATTATCCCACTGGATATGTTTGATGTTATACTTGGGATGGACTGGCTTTCTCAGTATCAAGCTGTTATCTCTTATTTCTGGAAGACAATCTCACTGCAGGCGCCTTCAGGGCATGAGGAGGTGTTCCATGGTAGTGCGCCCAAGTTTTCTCTTGCACTACTTTGCTACATGTTTCCTAGTCGCTGGTTGAGGAAGTCAGGTCTTTTGTGGGCTATGACCGAGGTTCGTGATGCTACCTTGAGCATTAAGGATATTCCAATGGTTTGTCGGTATTCGGATGTTTTTCCTGTGGATCTTCCTGGTTTGCCTCCAAAAAGGGAGTCTATCTTTGAGATTAGGTTGGTCCCTGGGACTCAACCTATTTTTAGGTCGCCATATAAAATGGCACCTGTTGAGCAAGTTGAATTGAAGAAACAGATTGATGAGCTTTTAGCAAAGGGATTTATTAGACCAAGCGTCTCTCCTTGGGCAGCTCCCGTGATCTTTGTAGAGAAGAAGGATGGCAACAAGAGGTTGTGTGTTGATTATCGAGGGCTTAATTAGGTGACAATCAAGAATAAGTATCCTTTGCCTCGCATTGATGCTTTATTTGATCAGTTGAAGGGTGACAAGGTATTCTCCAAGATTGATTTGCAGTCTGGTTAACACCAGTTAAGGATTAAGGAGGAGGACATTGAAAAGATAGCTTTTAGGACAATATATGGGCATTATGAATACGTGGCATTGTCTTTTGGTCTAACAAATGCTCCTGCTATTTTCATGGAAGCCATGAACAGGATGTTGCACCCGTACTTGGACGTATTTGTGGTACTGTTCATTGATGATATCTTGGTTTATTCAAAAACCGAGGAAGAGCATGAGGTGCATCTTAGTTTGGTCTTGGATAAGCTGAGGGAGTATAAATATTATGCCAAGCTGAAGAAATGTGCATTCTGGCTTTCTAAGGTTGCTTTCCTAGGTCATGTTATTAATAAGCATGGTATTATTGTTGATCCGAAGAATGTAGCTTCTGTGGTGGACTGGCAGAGACCAACTACTATTACAGAGGTTCGAAGTTTTCTGGGTCTTGCTGGATACTATCATTGGTTTGTTCAGGATTTTTCCACCATTGCAAAGCTGATGACGAAGCTAACAATGAAGGGTGCTCAATTTGTTTGGACTGATGATTGTGAGGGGAGCTTTCGTACTCTGAAGGAGAAGTTGGTGGGTGCTCCTATTTTGGTGTTGCTAGAGAGTGGCAAGCGTTTCACAGAGTACACAGATGCCTCCCGTGTCGGACTTGGTTGTGTGCTCATGCAGGAGGGAAGGGTGATCTCTTATGCTTCCAGGCAGTTGAGAAAGCATGAAGAGAATTATCCTACACATGACTTAGAGTTAGCAGCCGTGGTTTTTGCATTGAAGATTTGGAGACATTATCTCTATGATGAGTCATGTGATATCTTTATAGATCATCAGAGTCTCAAGTATATTTTCACTCAGATGGAGTTAAACTTGAGACAGAGGAGGTGGCTTGAGCTAATTAAGGATTATGATTTGACTATCCATTATCATCCTGGCAAGGCAAATGTTGTTGCAGATGCACTCAGTAGGACGGTTGTTCCTAAGACTTGTATGCCTTTGATAGTTGACTTGGATCGTATGGGTATTTCTTTCTGCTATGATGGTGTAGCCCGTGAGGAGATTCGGTTATTGATCCAGTCACCATTGCGTGAGCTGGTGCGAGTGGCACAATTGCAGGATCACTTGATTCAGGCTGTTCGCAAGCGTATTTTGGCGGGGAGACCTCACGAGGTTAGTATGGAGATGGATGGCACTATTTTTCATAGAGGTCGTCTCTATGTACCACAGAAAGTTGCAGTAAATATGGAGATTTTGAGGGAAGCTCATAGCAGTGCATATACAGTGCACCCTGGTGAGACAAAGATGTATCAAGATTTGAAGCAAAGCTTCTGGTGGAAGCGGATGAGGGTTGATATTGCTAAATATGTGGCTTCTTGTGGTATATGTCAGAAAGTGAAGGCTGAGCATCAAAGGTCAGGTGGATTGTAGAAACCATTAGAGATCCCCATGTGGGAATGGGAGAATATTACCATGGATTTTGTGGTTGGTTTACCTCGTTCTCCTAAGGGTAAGGATGCTATTTGGGTTATAATTGATAGACTCACGAAGGTTGCCCATTTTATTCCCATGAAGACTACAAATTCTGCTTCAGATTTGGTTCCCTTGTATATCAAGGAAGTGGTAAGGTTGCATGGTGTTCCTAAGTCTATTGTTTCTGATTGTGATTCCAATTTGTATCTAATTTTTGGAAAAGCTTGCACAGTTATCAGGCTACCATTAAAATGGCTCCATATGAAACATTGTATGGCCGTAGGTGTATTTCCCCACTTTGTTGGGATATCGTAGGTGAGAGGTCTTTGGTTGGTCCGGATTGGATACAACAGACTCATGATAAGGTACGGGAGATCCGCCAAAACTTATTGACCGCTCAGAGTCGTCAGAAAGAGCTATGCAGATGTCAGATGGAGGGACTTAGAGTTCTCAGTTGGTGATGAGGTTCTTCTCAATGTGTCACCAACAAAAGGTGTTGTTCGTTTTGGCACTAGAGGAAAGCTCAGTCCGAGGTACATTGGACCTTACATGATTATCGCTCGTGTTGGAGTCTTGCCTTATCATTTGCAGTTGCCTGAGTCGATGAGTGGTGTGCACCCTGTGTTCCATGTATCGATGTTGAGGAAGTATCTAAAGGATCCAGAGCAGAAGATGGATGCTGAGCCATTGATTATTCAACAGGATTTGACTATGGAGTGTCATTGATAAGGACACGCCTATGATGCCCAATAATGTGCCCAAATCTTTCACCGTACAAGAATCAATAATCAATATAATCTGAATTTATTGACAAGCTGAATTTAGATTCAATATAAAATATGCACTAGCTTGACTGAACTATTTGCAATGATCAAGTGGCCTCAAGCAATCTAACGTGAGTAGTAGCAAACAATTTCCCAAGATGCTATTTAAATACACAAATCCAATTAACTATTGAATAGTTGAAGTTGATTATTCCACACAGCCGCAGAATGCAATTGGAGAAAGAGGCAACTCTCACGTCAACACAAAATTAACCAGCAACTATTTTCACGGCACAAATCAATTGAATATAGTACTTCAAATGGGATCCAGCAATGATTAATTAATTCTCCACAAGAATTATAGTGCGGATCAAAATAACAGACGTAACGATAGTAGATTCACACATATAATAGTTGTAGATTATCAGATAGATGATGGACATGGCTTACAGTAGATGCACTCCAAACCCTAGATAGATCTTCCACCCATAGCCTCGATGAACTACGATCAGAAGAGAGGGGAAAACCAGCAGGAATCCCAGCACGCACCCAGATCGAATAACAATATGACCACATTCTTCACAATCCAAGAAGGATCGGCAAGGTACATGAGATCGGACGGCGTCTCGCTGTTCGTAGGAGAAACCCTAGACGAGAGACACAAATAGAATCCAATCTAAAGATACATGGGCGTCAGCCCTAGGCTATATGGCACACAGGCCAGCCACAACCCCAAGTCTGACTCGACCATAGCCCTGAAATACACACGGACTCAACATGACCCGACACTTGTTTTGACAACTGCGACTCATACAAAATAGATATAACTGTGGCGCCGGATCCATTGGAAAGGTATTGAAATTATCTTTCCAACAAGTACTCATAGAGCACAAATGGACTTCGTATGAGGAAGATATGGCCAATTTACTCTGGTCTTGTAAAGCTGTGACGTGGCAATCCGAATTGAGTTCAAATCTTCCTATCTTGAATCTCCTTGTTAGATTCGAAACAAAGTCTTACCATACTTGAAAAACAAATTCTTTTCCACTATAATTTTGCTCAGATTAGCCCCAAAAAGTATGGTCTTCATTGAATTATTTTTGTCCTACATTCTCACAACCCTATGAACATTTTGATCAGCCATGGACTCATCAATCACCCAGTGCGCATATTGGATTTTTCTGATCGTGTTATGCGGAATAGGACCATCAAGTATGTGAAGGTTCCATGGACTAATTAGTCAGAGCGGGAAGCCACATGAGAATTTGAGTTGCAGATGCGTGAGAAATACCCGGAGCTCTTCGAGCCTGGTAAGTAATTAGATATTTATATGTGGTTCTTTACCTAAACATGCGTTAGTGACATTGAATTCGGGGGCGAATTCCTTTAAGGAGGGGAGAATGTAACACCCAAAGTGAACAAAATTCAAAATACATTTTCTACATGGGAAAGCGTAAAGTTGATAGCCAAAATAAATTTTTTTATCCGTTGCTCGAATGGAAAAACAAACACTGTGGTTGCGTAGAGCTCGTCGAGTACATTCCGTTTGACTATTTACATGTCGCGTTTGGAGTTCGGATCAAATGGTTATAGTTTTTTTAAATTCATAGGCAAACGGGCCCGTGCTACGAACAGTGGCGTGCAAACGGAGTGGAATCGCCGTAGTTGTCATCGTCATCGCCATCACCTTTGATCTTTTCAAGGGGAAACCCTAGGTGAGACATGCCCCTTCTGTAGAACTTGATTTCCCTCTAGTTTTAGAGGTTTTTAGTTCATAGGAGTACCGGTATTAGTCGCCGTTCGGGCTAGGGTCAAGGGTTTACCCTCGTCGCTGTTCTCAGCACGCTGTCAATCTGCGCAGTTTCTGTTCGTGGCAATTTTTTGTGCTTTTATTGATCTCATAAAAACATTAAATCTTATATGATTTGGAGAATACTTCAAGATATTTCCGTGGCCGCAAAGAACACCTCAATCGGATTTAAGATGAGGGAGAAACCATAGTTGGAATCTGACTGTTTTTCGGTCTCATAATTCTGGGCAGAGTATGTTAACATGAAGTTTAGAAAACCTTAATGGCAGAATTGGACATTATGGTAGTTAAAAGAGTTGTAGATAATTTGACAAGATTTCCATATTAGTAAAGTTCATATTCATATGAATTTTGGTGCTTCAGTTATGACTGTTTTAGTAGGACTGTTCTACAGGAACTGTCAGATTGTCAGATTAAGGTTCACCTCAAGTTTACCCACTCCTTATGATTTTTCCTATACTTTTGGATAACTAGAAAGTTGTAGGTTCTGGAATTATCTTTCATGTGGAAAAATACCAGATTTTTTTCCATCAGTATTTAAGTATACAAAAAGAATAAGTCGCAGTGCTGCTGTTATGTCTAGATTGGAGTGTTTTGTGTGAGGACGATGGGTTCGGGCGTAGGAATTCTTTACTCAATGTATTTCTTTATGAAGTGTGTTTGTTTTGGTGCTGAGCCATGTTTGTAAATAGGTGGAGCACCTTCGGACCGTTCTTAGGTCACGTTCTTGATCTTAGGCAAGTAAATATAGCGATGTGGTCTACTCGCTTTAACTTTGTTATTTGAATTGCCTCCATTAAATTTCAGAAGCTCACACTATCTATATAAGATCTGAATTTTTTCTTTATTTATGGATTTATATGTTTATCCACTTGTGGGACTACTCTTGGAGTTATAAATTTTTAGAGGTATATGATGTTTATGCATTGCAATCATACATTTGCATTCTCAAATCGAATATACATATGAAGAAACTGCAGCCGAATTGGTGCGGTAAGTACCGATATGGCAACGCACATTGAGATATAGCAATGTGGTTGCAGCCCTCACTTCCTTTCTTGGGATTTGTGGGTAGAAGTGAAGTCATGCATTGCATTGCACCATTTGCATATGCATTGAAGCATCTTTATGAAGCACTTGTTTATATATCTCTCCCTGAAGTTATACATTGTGTCTTTATGGTACTTCCTTTTATCAAATTATTAATCTGATGTTTAATCAAACTGTGATTTGAATAGCTTGGTTAAAGTAGTTTGCTTTCTGAGGTTTTCCATAAACCTCATACGTTTTTCCCACTCCGCAGGTTCTTGAGTTGGAGGGTGCAGCATTGGGTGGGAGTAGCAGCAAGTGTGGACATAGTTATCTATATTTGTTGAATAAATGATTATAATAAATTGTTTGGATGTGGAGACTTTGATGTTGTTTTAAATTCTCTCGTGTGGTTCGGTTTGTGTTATGCTTAAGTCTTTGTTAATCCATCTGAATGATTTATGTTACTTTCGCGTACTCTGTTTTATGTTTGTGTTGTCGTGTGGTAATTCTCCAGACGATTATTCTGTATTCTTCTGGGGTGTTACAGAATCATTAAGTAGAAATTATCAGAAGAAGAGGAAAAATATAAATGCTTTTGTCTAGATGATAAAGGAATTTTGTGGTTCGAGTGTCGCTTAGTCGTTTCTAAAAATCCATAACTACGAACGTGGATCTTAGACGAAGCTGGTCTTTCAAAATTCTCTATTCATCCAGGTAGCACCAAGATGTATCAGGATCATCGGCAAAATTTCTGGTGGACCTGAATGAAGCAAGAAATTGCCAATACATTGCAGAGTGTGACACCTGTCAGAGAGTGAAAGCTAGTCATTTAAAGATTGCTGGAACTCTCCAACCTCTGCCTATTCCATCCTGGAAAAGGGGGGATATCAGTATGGATTTCATCATGGGCTTACCCAATACATCACAACATCATGATTCTATTTGGGTCATTGTGGATCGACTCACCAAGATAGCTCACTTTATTCCCATGCATACTGAATATCGAGCCAAAAAATATGCAGAGATCTATATCGATCGTATTGTTTGCCAATATGGAGTACACAAGATGATTATTTTCGATCGTGGTACTCAGTTTGTTGCACGATTTTGGGAGCAACTTCAGGAGGCTCTCGAAACCAAACTAATCCGAAGTTCAGCTTACCATCCGCAAACTAACGGGCAGATTGAAAGGCTAAACCAAATTCTTGAAGATATGCTCAGGGCATGTGTCATTCATTATGACAAGCATTGGGACAAATGTCTATCCTTGGCGGAGTTCTCGTATAATAACAGTTATCAAGCCAGTATGAAGATGGTACCTTTCGAGGCCTTGTATGGTCGATGGTGTCGAACTCCTTTGAGTTGGTCATAGACTGGGGAACGCAAAGTCTTAGGACTCGATATAGTTGTCGAAGCTAAAGAAAAAAAGTGAAAGTGATTTAGGAGAATCTGAGGTCAGCTCAATCCAGACTGACGGTGGATGAATCCAGACTAACGGTGGATGATTACCACTAACAGGGATTCGTGGGAACCCCCGTTTAGATATTCGGCCAGGGGTGTAAACCGCGCAAGTATCTCCCTTAAGGAAGCGAGTTGAGATTGTGATTTTTATACAGGTTCAGGCTGTCCGGAGGCGTAAAACCCTACGTTCTGTGTGTTGTGATTGGTTCTTTGGTGATCCCGAGTTGGGGAGCCCAAGCCCCGATCTGTATGAGTTAGGTACTGAAAGAGCCGGTCCCCTTACATGTCCTGGGACCTTTCAATTTCTAGACTACAACTGCCTTCTCTGTTTCCCTCTAACCTGTGTGAACGCACCCTTTGCATGGTGGGCGCTGACGGATGTAGATCTATGTACATCCCTGCCGAGTGGGGTTCCCGAACCCGGGAGACCACCCTGCTTGGTGACTCGGCTACGACTACTCGGCGTGTAGGACTCAGCTGCGTGAGGAAAGAATCTTCAGTAGATCAGGATGAGAGGCTCAAGCTAGAAGCCCAAATATCAAGGCATCTTAACCGACCTCATTCCTTGTAAAACAACCCAAGCATACCATCCTTGTACCCCTACGGCTCCTAGCCTATATAAAGGAGACGTGGGAAGACCCATAGACGGGGCTTCCTTTTCGCAGCATTCTACAAACCCTAATACAACCCCGAACACAGGATGTAGGGTATTACGCTCATCGTGACCCGAACCTATCTAAGCCCCTGTGTCTTTGTGTTACCATCGAGCTCTTGGTCCTGAGATCCCCATCCTGAAACTCTACCGCCGGGTACAGCCCTGGTGGACTGGCCGGAATAGCAATCCGACAGTTGGCGCGCTAGGTAGGGGACTCAGGGCGCATATGTCGAGTTTAATGGCAGCCAACACCGGCGTCGTCTTCTTTGCTAGCGTCACTGTTGACGGTCATTAACGACCCATTTTGACCGTCAACTATCGTGCAAAAGTCGAGCATCAGAAGGAATAAATGTTAGCATAGGATGATTATTTGACGAATTCCACAAATGCTGGTCTGAGAATGTGTGCAGGTGAATTTGGGCCAAAACTGCGTGTAACAAGCATATTATCTAAGGGATAAATTCCAGGGCCAAGCACAAGCAAGCCCAAAGGCCAAAATGGCCCACTTGGCAGCTGCACATGAGAGAGAGACGCAGCCCATAAGCAAGGTGACACATCATCAATCCGAGGCAACACCTTCTCGATGAATTAGATGCGTTCACGAGGATCCACAGGCCCACCAGAGCTACCAAACCGACATAGGTTCGTGCCAAGTCACCAAGAACCGACCTAAGGGCCCACTCATTAGTCACGTGTCCAAATTTGGGGGCGAAAGGCGGTGGCCAGAGGTCGGCCAACCAAGAGGTCGACCGACCTGGCACTGGGCCCTCTCGCCTCCAGCTTCCACGCGTCACTTCCCTATTGCCTCTAGAAGGCGGTTTGAGGAGGCTTGGCTGCATTCCCGGGGTGGCTCCCTCCTATAAATACTAGGGGAGGGGGTGAGAATAAACAACACACACAACACACACCACACTCCACACATCACACCTTCTCTTGAGTTCTCACTTGAGTGAGAGTTGTCTTAGGGAGTTTAGGAGTAGAGGTACTCAAGAGGGGCCCCGATAACAGCGCTCTTCTCCAAATTGTACCTCTACAAGAGTGAGGAAGATACTCAGGGGATGTGCCGGGCTTGTTGGCGCTCTTCTCCGCTTGTACCTCGACGGATGCTTATTCGGTTGTAAGTGTTCGAGACTTTCTTTGCTTATTTAGAATTAGAGTTTAGAAAAGGATAACCTTATATTAGTTGAGTTTAGAAAAGGATCATCTCTGCCTTATATTAGTTGATGTGTATGCTAGCGAGTAGCATTTGACTCTAGAGTTGGGCTCCGAATAGAAAAGGATAACCCTATACGCCTCTAGAGTTAGTAGGGAAAGGCGTAGACGTGGTGTCAAGGCTGGACTATACCACTCAGTTGTCTGATAGTCCCACGGTTAATAGGGAGCAGCTATCCTTTCCACAACTCTCTTCCCCAATGGGCGAGTTCTTTGAGCCATCACCATCTTCCTCATCTAACCATGAACTCGACCCTGGCTTTATAGCCATAGTTCGGAAGCGACCCTTCTCTGGAGAAATTCATGAAGATCCCTATGAGCATTTGCTAGAATTCGAGGAACTGTGTTCAGGTTTAGTAATCCTAGGCATGACACAGGAAGCCTTGCAGTGGAAATTGTTTCCTTTCTCTCTTATAGAGAGGGCGGAGCAATGGTACACCTGCACGATAGGAAATATGAGCGGTGGTTGGGAGGAGCTTCGAGATGACTTTTGTTACTCATTCTCGTTCACCGAACGCATAGACTCCCTACCGACCGACATCCTCGATTTTGAGCAATTAGAGAAGGAGTCCACAGGTGCAGCATGGGCTAGATTCTCACGCCTTTTGGCAACTATCCCAGACATGTCTATACTCGATGAAGTATCGTTGGAAGTTTTCTACTCGGGTTTAGACATGGAAACTGCCCTAGAGCTTGACGACGCCAGCGGAGGATGGTTCTTACACACAACTCTGGAAGAAGGAAGAGACATCCTAGATAGTTTCTTAGAAGACTCTTGCTTCGCTACCGACCATAGTGAACCCCGCCGGGAGGAATCTGCGTCGAGCCATGAGAGTCTCTTAACACCCGAATCTGAGCCTTTATCTTCCACATCCCAATGTTCGTTTGTTGAGCCCTCTCCCGAACCACGAACACCGAAGGAAGAAGAAATTCAATCTTCGAAGTTCTCTTCCCAATTCGTGGATGACCCTTCAGGGAACATCAAAAACACCTCAAATCTTAGGCACGAGGAGCCTATAAAACTGATGTGTCTTTATGAGACCCTCAATATAATTTCCCGTCATACACCTGCAATTGATTGGTCAAAGGAGGCAAAGCTTGCTTCCGAAGCGATTCGGATTAGCCCAACCTCTGCAACAATCACTTGTTCTATCAAGGGAAAAATCATAGAAGCTCTTCATGACCCTGCTGCTGAGGTTTGCATCTTACCCGAGTTCCTTTTGGACACTCTCATTGGTAACAAGCCTCTAACCCCAACCGACAAGTACTTTAAAAGTCCATCCGGACAAGTACTTACCCGAGTTCCTTTTGTCTATCACAATAGACAAAACCGAGGTGCATTTAGATTTTTACATCTACGATATCCTCGATTTTGATCTTCTCCTAGGCCTCCCGCTAGAAAAACTTCTGGCATCTCATTGGAGCCTAGATGAAAAGCTTAGGGAAACCGGCTCGGCCATTGCTACTCCTCATCTAGAAAATCTTCTGGCCAAGCCACTTCCCGAGCAAAACCTGCTCAAGGAGATGATACATACATCTCCGTTCATATCATCCAAGCCTGTTCTCTTGGGAGTTCTAGAATTCTCAGAAGAATACAACTCGGAAGATAGCCTTCACTTTTGTGATGAAGAACGTCCATCATCACCCTTGATCGAGTTTGAGCCTCTTCCCGATGGCCTAGAATCTGTTGTTCTCGACCTTGATCGGGGTACAACTATGATCTTCACGATGAATCTCTTGAGATGGAGAAATCATGGGCCAAGGAATTTTGTGAGGCGCCGACTCTGGAGTCCAATGAAAAGGATTCCTCAAATGAGCATGAGAATTTCACTTTTAACATACTATGTAGACCATGCTCATTCAATGCAACTCTAGAGTCAGGCATGCTTAGTGTACCGTGCACACACGAGGACTACAACCAACTTAAGGTCCTCTTTTGCAAAATTTTCAGAAGGTTGGTTGTAGATGTATATGTTTATCGTAAACATTGCAGATTTCGTGCGTGCACCGTGGCACTAACCTTGTAGCTAGCTTCAACAATTAGTGGTGAAATAATGACCCATCACCAATGATGGCTACAAGAGTTATCATGGTTGAGCTTATGACTAAAAACAAAGCACTACCGGGAGATAGCCCATACTACTATCTTTTATTTACTTCTGTATTTCCCTTTCAATAAAAAGCAAGAGTATGTTCTAGGATATAGTTTTCCTTCGGGTATTTTTGGTCGCTAACCATTCGAGGGGAAGATCAAAGAGAACGATGGATAGACAACACCTATAAACATGTGAGCTACACCAACTACGACACCTCGATATGCCTTATTAAGGAACAACTAAAGAAGGAGACTTGAACTCCATACACTTGAAGTTTTTCAAACTCCAAGTGTGGGGGAGGTATGTGAGTACCCCGAAGTAAGTTCTTTTCTCAATTCATATCTTGTCTTGGAATTGGTGTATGTCCTCGTATCTTGCTCTATAAAAAAATGAAAAAATGGGAGGAGTTGCCATGGTGACAATATTATCTCCATCAACAAGATGTCGTGGTAAGTACTCTCAATGTCCTGCCTTTGACATTAAACAAAGCCCTGTCGGGAGGTCGCCCGAGGATCACCAGGTACAAACTCATGTCTATCTCTCTTCGAATAATGCTCAATCATGCTTCCATGCTTCCTTTATCCGTTCTTGTATGCTTTGGTTTGAATGTATGACGCAGTGATTACATTCATAGGCATTTTAAATTGAGCATGGTGCTTAGGTTAAAATGTCTTCTTCGGTCAAACTGACATGGTGTCAAGTTTGATTGATGAACCTCAGAGTTAATACTTGTGTATATATTGGTTGCATATATGGACTAACCCCTACAGAAATTTCCGAATCCAATTGGGCGAGTCACTGAGCTGAATTCAAGCAGAAAGGTAAGCCAAGGTTTTGGATTAATATTGTATAGCATACTCATGCTGATGCAATCTTGATTCAACCTTGCTTGAGTAAGTATCTTGGTGAGATTAAAATTTAGTTTCAAATAAATTTTAGGAGCTCTCTGGTTCTTAAAACCGGTAGAGCTATTAGTTTGTTTCCACATTTTTGTTTTTGAATAAGCACCAGGTACAAGGACAAGTGTGGGGGAGATCTCTCGGAACTTTCAAGCATATACACTCGAGATCTCCCACAACACGTGCACAACACCGAACGAACCAGCATGCAAAAGGCCAAGACAAATTGATGCTAGCAAGGTTTGGCCAACCGATACTACTACCATTCATTCTTCATCGCGACGGTTTGCGCACTATAACCCTCACTCTCCCAAGCCTCTGAGTTTAAATGAAAAACCTTTGATTAATCATTAAAAATTAAACTCAAGGATATCCTCTGGTTCTATGCTTCTCAATGATTGGCTTGCATACTTTTTATTCTTTGCTAAACCTGAGCTTGTGAGTCATATCATTAGGGAACCCATAATTGTTAAGTTGTTGGCTAGTGAGATATGGTTTGATGGAAGGATCCTTGCCTTCTCTGCTTATATATCTGGGAAATTTTTATCAAAAAGAAAACCTCCATAGCTTTACAACTCCACGTGTTTGTCCTATCAAAGCCATATGTCGATCTTCATGATACAAACCTTTACACATATGTGCCTTGTTGTTGCTTTGAGCATCTTCAAACTTTGTGACCATAGTGAGATGTTTTTCATACTTGCTTGATCAAGATCACGTGCACTCCACCAGCAGAACTTCTACACTGGAAGTCAGCTATGCCATTCCATCCATCCACAAAATAAAACTCCATGTTTAATGATCTCTCTCTCTCTCATATCCTTCAAATGAGGCATGGGCTATTCAAAAAAAAGGAGAAAAGATGGCATGCCCAAGAAGCATGACCCAAAAAAAAGAAAAAAAATGGACACATCAATGTCCATGAAAAAAAAGAGAAAAAATATATATATAGCTATGTCCTCATGTTATCCAAATAAAGGAGAGAGAGATTCATAAAAGGAGTATTTCATTCCATTACCATTCACCTTCCACATTTGTGCACGATCTTGATCAACTTGTTTGATTTGTTATCTTCATGGATCCGTTGTTTGATTTTGCAATAAATGTGGCACAAGTGCATGCTTCCATTTCCCTACCTTGAGCTCCACATAAGCTATCTTTAGAAGTAGGGTGAAAAGAGGCAATACCTTGGTGAGGATATATACACATGAGAGATCCTATGGAGAAGTAAAGCTACGGTTGGTCTTTGCAAAAATATTTCCAAAACCCCAGTCATATAGTAGGGAAGTGGAGGAGACTGAAGTCAATACCATTCCACTCTTCAACTTCCCAAGCAATTCATGGTAGACACATCAAAATTCACAGGCAAAGGTAAGGCTTAGAATAATTTGTATGCAGATGTCATATCATGTGAAGTCAGGTCCGCCTTAGTTCTTGCCTTTACTCGCGGACGAGCAAAGAAGTGTGGGGGATCTTGTTGACGGTCATTAACGAACCATTTTGACCATCAACTATCATGCAAAAGTCGAGCATCAGAAGGAATAAATGTTAGCATAGGATGATTATTTGATGAATTCCATAGATGCTGGTCTGAGAATGTGTGCAGGTGAATTTGGACCAAAACTGCGTGTAACAAGCATATTATCCAAGGCATAAATTCCTGGGCCAAGCACAAGCAAGCCCAAAGGCCAAAAGGACCCACTTGGCCGCTGCACATGAGAGAGAGACGCAGCCCATAAGCAAGGTGACACGTCATCAATCCGAGGCAACACCTTCTCGATGAATCAGATGCATTCACGAGGATCCACGGGCCCACCAGAGCTACCAAATGGACATAGGTTCGCACCAAGTCACCAAGAACCGACCTAAGAGCCCACTCATCAGTCACGTGTCCAAATTTTGGGGCGAAAGGCAGTGGCCAGAGGTCGGCCGACCAAGAGTTCACCCGACCTGGCACTAGGCCCTCTCGCCTCCAGCTTCCATGTGTCAGTTCCCTATTGGCTCTAGAATGCGGTTTGAGGAGGCTTGGCTGCATTCCCGGGGTGGCTCTCTCCTATAAATACAAGGGGAGGGGGTGAGAATAAACAACACACACCACACTCCACACATCACACCTTCTCTTGAGTTCTCACTTGAGTGAGAGTTGTCTTAGGGAGTTTAGGAGTAGAGGTACTCAAGAGGGGCCCCGATAACAGCGCTCTTCTCCAAATTGTACCTCTACAAGAGTGAGGAAGATACACAGGGGATGTGCCGGGCTTGTCGGTGCTCTTCTCCGCTTGTACCTCGACGGATGCTTATTCGGTTGTAAGTGTTCGAGACTTTCTTTGCTTATTTAGAATTAGAGTTTAGATCGCAAGTTATCATCTCTGTCTTATATTAGTTGATGTGTATGCTAGCGAGTAGCATTTGACTCTAGAGTTGGGCTCCGGATAGAAAAGGATAACCCTGTACACCTCTAGAGTTAGTAGGGAAAGGCGTAGACATGGTGTCTAGGCTGGACTATACCACTCAGTTGTCTGATAGTCCCACGGTTTGTAGAGGTAGCTGGCTGGTGGTGACAGCCCTGTTCGAGCCTTTTAGTAATCCTCCACATTCGGATATTGGATAGAGCACATATTGGAACTATCAGCTTGTATAAGCCGGTCGATACCTTTAGCTCGAAGTATAATGGCGACGAGATCTCTTCTTCTAAACATAGATTCTAGATCTTAGAAAGTCCTCTCTTTCCTATCCTCCTACACCAGTGGGTGTGTCCTTGGATAGCCTGAACCCGTAGGTAGTGTACTCACGTTCTCTAGTGGATACTATACCCTGGAATACTCTTGGGTGAATGCTACAGTGGTATCCATGCGCTTGTGGATTTTATTCATGACGTTACAAAATACCAACAGTCACCGCCCAGATGGAGGCGACAGTCGGCTTCTCCTTCGCCTTCGGGAGTTTCCCGGAGACCTCGAATCCCAGGAACCCCGCTTCCGGCCCCTCGACCGCCGGAGGCAACGTCTTCGCCGAGGTCAGATCCGATCTGACCCCCCAGGCTATCTTCACATCTCGGATTCCCGAATCCGAGAACTTCGACGTGGCAACCACGCCAACCAGGGTGACCCATCACCCTGCCGAATCTGCTAACAATCTGATCTTCCAGATAGATCATGTTGGTAGATCTATCGCCGAGTGCATCCAACTCGGCGAGTTCGCGCTTCAACATCGAGACGATCCTGATCGAGTTCTCCGCGAACACGGCAGCGCCTGCACCAGGACCAGATCCTATCTAGTCACCTCGAGATCCGTCATGTAACACCCTAATTTAAATTTCAGCATTTATTAATAAATTTAATTGGCTTTATTTAAATTTCTAAGGTTTATTGTGTTAGACTTGCATTTAATCTAGCTTTTGTTTCACAAGTAATTAAAAATTTTCTTAGGTTTAACTTTGTTAATGCATTCATGCTGATGCATTGTTTTAATTGTTTGATTTCATAGGGCTTTGAATTCAAGATTTATTTTGAATTCAAATAGTTGAGCTTGAGTGAGACATGAAATAGAAATAGAAATAGAAAAGGAAAAACCCAAAGCAAACCCAAACCCAATTTCCCAGCCCGACCCAGCCTCTCCCCGGCCCACTCCTCTCCCCTCTCCCTTTCCCACGCACTTGGCCCAGCTCCGCACGGCCCGCCCCGCGGCCTGCCTCCGCCTCGCGCCCGGCCCGCACGCGCTCCCCGCCTCACCCGCTGACCGCCCGGGCCCGCTAGTCAGGCTCGCCTTCCTCCTCCCGCAACGCTCGCCCGCGATCCTCGCCGAGGAATTCGCCGGCCTTCCCACCCAGGCGCGCACGCCAATGCGCCCCGCCGCCCTATAACTACCGCCCGCGCACCCCCCGGGAGACCCATCTCCACCCCGCCGCCACCACACCCCTGCGTCCCGTCTCGCAACGCCACCGCCCTCGCCTCGCTCCGCCGCGCTGCTCCTCTGCGCCGCTGCTGACACGCCGTCCCGATGCACCGGAGCTCCGGCCAGGCGCGTAGAAGCACCGCCCCGACGTCCCGAGTTTTCCCAAGGCTAGCACTCCTCGATCTCGGCCCCACACGTGCCGAATTTCACCCACGACCTCGCCGCCGGTGAGAAACTCCGCCCGCTCGATTTCTCGCCGCCAGTGGTTTCCCGACCTCCCTAACCCCCTACACACCTCCACAGGCCATTCCCGGACTTCCTCTGCGGTTCAGCAGGCTCGGAGACGGTCTGCATCGACCACGCCGCCGAGTTTTGGTTCTGCGCCGCCGCTCGACCTCATCGCCGGCATCTATACGCTGCACCACCGGCCACTTCAAACCCACGGTGAGAACCTGCACATCACCCCGCTTCTTTTGGCGCTAGGTTTTGGGTAGTTGTAGCACCGGGAGACCCCGAACCACCCTGCACCGGCGAGGCGCGCCGCCCAGAGCCGCCATCGCCGGCGAGCACACCGCCTCGAGCCCCGCCAAGCCCAGATGATGCACTAGGTGGTTCACGCATCGCGCAACGAACCTTCCTGACCCAGACTCGGGTCGAAATGACCCCCGGAGTGCCGGATTAGCTAGCTCCGGCGAGTCCCCGACGAGCGCCGCCACGGGATTTGTCGCCGGCGACCTACCGCCGCCGCTCCGCGCGCCCAAATGCCCTGAACCGCCCGATCCGAATTTGACGCGTGAGATTAGATCCAGATCGGGATAGGTCCGGATCGTTGGATCTAGATCCGGCGGTCCATATGCGAACATACCGCTTCAGCCAGGCTCTTTTGCATAAGAGACCCTGGAGTTTTCTTTAATAAACCCGTCGTCCCTGGTAGTTCAAAAACAATTAGATTTAGGTCCAGGTTTTTAGCACTTAACACCCTGAGCTTCTCAAATTTCAAACCCGCCGTCCAACACTCATTCTTTCACGCGTTAGACCCTAGAGTTAATGTTTAATTACGTTTTAGTCCTCAGTTTTTGCAGAAAACCCCCTGGAACTCTGTTTTTCTTACAATTAAGCCCCTAGAGCTTGTTTTTAGCCTAGAAAATGCGTTTTAGCTCCGTTTTTAGCGTTCTTTATATCCACGCGATCGTTGTAACGTGTAGAATAGTTCTAGAATAGTTTAGTGTACTGTTTTTATGTATTGATGTACTGTTTCTTAGTTTTGGTAATGTTTGTTTGTATGCTTATTTTCGTGCATTGTTTTGGCCATGTGTTCGTGAGTAGACGTTGATCCATCTGAGGAGCCCCAGTACCAGTACCCGGAGCAGCCATCTTCCGAGCACTTTGAGCAGCAGCCAGAGCAGTACGAGGAAGGCAAGTATAACATGAACAACCCATCACTTTTAAATACTGTTTCATACTGCATTTTAATACTGTATGCCTATAAGGATTTCCTAGCCACTTTATATTCTTTATATATACCTTTGGGTTGCATTTTGGTTAGTTGTGCTAGGTTGCTACGCTATAACACACTTTGGACCTTTTTAATTAATTTGATTAATGGTTTACTTGAATTTAATTCTGAGAGTGGCACTCTGTGTGGCTTGAGTGGCTCACGTCTCGTTAAAATTGGCTTTTGTTAGAAACATGGTTTAGGGGGCCAGCACGGTGCTTAGTGCTTGGTTGGCCACTCTCCATAAGGACCGGTTCATAGAGCGACAACCTGGGACAACAGCGCTACCACAAGGCTAGAATGGGATAGACTTGGCGTAATAATTAGATCTTTTTGGTTTGGAGTAACTTACCTGCGGGGCAAGAGTAGTAAGCTTCAATGGTCCCTGCTCCTCCGGCTTGGTCTGTGCTTGGGTTGCGCTCCTGTGCTTGTACCCCCGGAGGTGGGCCCCATCGTCGCCGACCTAACTCTCGCGGTTACGCCTTACCAACGAGATTCTTTGTAAAGGCCTCGTAGTGAGTCGCTGGCCGTCTCACCTAAGGAAGTGTGATGAACAACTGGCGTAGCTCACGACTTGTGGGTAAAGATGTGCAACCTCTGCAGAGTGTAAAACTGGTATACTAGCCGTGCTCACGGTTATGAGCGGCCCGGATCCTCCTTTTGATTAGTGGAGTTATCTCCTTCCGACGAGGGAGGTGCTTCTCGGGGTTACCTTGGTGGCTTGGTTTTGGTTTGGTTCTCAGTAGTAACATGTTTAATCTTGATTAATTACTATGTAACTGGGTTAATGGTAATTCATCAACTTGTAGTAAATAGTTCTAATAAAATTTTGCCAAGATTAAAAGCTAATGCAGTTGAGTCAGCCAGCCTAGAGCCTCATAGTTTGTGTTATACTTGTTGAGTACAAGTTGTGTACTCACCCTTGCCTCTTCTCTACTTTTTCCTCTTGGATACGCTACTGCTGCTCAGTTCCTGCCGACACGAGGGAGTTCGTCCAGCGCTACCAGGACTACGAGGACTTCTAGGTGTTCGTCTCCCAGTCGACGTCCCTGTGGCGCCCTGCTTCAGCTTCAGAGAGCTTTTTCGTATTTTGTACTTTGCTTCCGCTGTATCAGACATTTTTGTCATTATTGTAATAAATAACATTCGTAATCGCTTTATTATGTCTTTTTACGTGATATGTGCTATGATATACTGTTCATTCTGTTGTATATACGTGTGACTTGATCCTGGCACATATATGATTGCTCGGTTTATGTTCTTTTATAAACCGGGTGTTACACGTCATCCCTTCCCGAACCCGAGGCGGACTACGTGATGGCCATCCCTTCCAGAGCGACTCATCGCCCTCCCAGATCTGCTAACAATCTTATCTCCCAAATAGATCGAGTTGGCAGATCCATCGCCGAGTGCATCAGGCTCGGCGAGGTCGCACTCCAACACCGCAACGATCCGGATTAGGTCCCCTTCGGACTCTGCAATGCCGCGACAACGTACTTGGATCAGATCCGAGTGCGACTCTTCGACCACGCCACCCTGGGTCAGATCCGATCTGACTCGGCTCTGGAAGCGGAACTCGGCTTCCAAGATGCTTCATTCACCCTCCCAGCCAACCGCTCATCGGTGATGGAGCATCGCCGGATCTTCATCATCTTTGACGACTCTGACACTCGCCCCAACGTGGACAACGAAGACAGGGAGAACCGACTTCACTGCAACGAGATCCGTGCCGACTTCACCGCAACAAGATCCGTGCTGACTTCACCACAACCCTAGGAACTGGCGTTCACCGATCCGGCCACACAACCTTGATGCTGACTTCGTCCTCGACTACAACGGCCAAGACGTCTTTGCCACGCCATCGGCCAACCTCGCCGCGGTGTTCCAGGTGCTCGAGGGCCTCCAGGAGAACCCCGAGATCATCAAGGCTCGCGCTCGCCTGCACGTGGCTGCCACGCAAGCCCAGCAGCTGTGCAAGGACAACTCAGCCTACTGCGCCCAGTCGAGTTATCACTCGACACGACCCCACGCCGATGATGAAGAGGAGGTCAACCAGAACGATCTTTGTCTTTGACTCAACCAACAAGATCTACTCCCACGCATCAACAACAGCCATCGCAAACGCGATGCCGCCGAACACGAGCGACGTCGCCAGTACGATGAGGAGCACGGTGTCTGTCGATGTTTACCACCAAGCTTACTCAGGGATACCCTTAGCAGTAGGGTTTGTAGGTAGGGATCGACGGCTCTGGAACTCAATGGTGCAAGGAACACAAAAGATTTAGACAAGTTCGGGCCGCGAGTTGCATAATACCCTACGTCATGTGTGGTGGTTTGTATTGCCTTAGGTGTAGATGTGTTTCGAGGGGGTCCCTGTCCGCCCTTATATATCCGGGGGGACAGGATTACATGGAAAGTCCTAGCTGAGTACAGTTGGAGTCCTTCTACAACACGATCGGATAGTTTTCTTGTATTGCAGCTAGTTCTACGCCTAATCGGGTAGTTACAAAAGAGGTAAGGTACATCCATGAGCTATCCCTTATTCTAGAACATTCTATGTCTGTAAGCAGTCCCACTGCCCCGGGTCTGACAAGCCCGTGAGCTCTTCGTAGCCGAGTCCTGCAGGCATCGAGTACTTGGCTGGGCGTCTTTGAGTCCTTCGAGTAGTCAGAATATCCTTCTGGTTGCTTCTGACTCTTCCTTCAGATACGTCGAGTAGTCCTTCAAGTGCTTCCGTTTGCTTCGAGGCTGTGAGGTGCTCAAGCCCCGAAATCTTGATCATATATAGTGCGCGAAGTACTCGCGCTCCATATGAAGTAGCCCCCGAGCCTTAGGTTGAATCGTAGAATCAGGGTGAGGGTCACTTCAGTCTTTTTCTTCTTATTTATTTTTCTAAAAATTTGAAAATAAATCTCTGATACATATATTCCGCAGCCCCCGAGTCTTGAATTTAAATCCCTCCATTTAGATTTAAGAATCAATGTAAGCTTGTGGCAACAACTAAAAACTTCCCTAAGAAGGAGAGAATCCGTTGGCATCCCAAATATTCACAAAATTACCCCTGAAGACCGTATAAAGCCGGTTAAAAACTTCCAAGGGTTTCACCTCTTGAACTCCTGGCCGCCGTCAAACTCAGATTTCACATTTGTCTCTTCTCAGTCAAAATCCAAAAGCCCCTCTCGTAGCCCCCGAGCCAAAACTCGTGACTTTGAGATGGCTCCCAAGAAGAACAAATCCAAAGTTGATGAGGGAACTATCGCCAATATGTCCACAGGTTGGCATAAAAGTAAGATGTCTGAATCATTGGTCCGGGAGTTGGAAAATATGGGTCTCCTCCAAGAGCAGGGTGTGAGCCAATGGCGCGCTGGTGAAGGAGAAGATTACCCCATGGAAGGTACCCTTGAGACCATTATGTTTCGCGATTTTGTAGAACGTGGTCTCACTCTTCCCGTGTCAGAATTTTTCTATAGACTTCTTCAGTTTTGGGGAATTCAGTTACACCATCTCACTCCCCAGTCCATCTTGCATCTTTCA
Organism: Panicum virgatum; assembly: GCF_016808335.1. Lineage (NCBI taxonomy): Eukaryota > Viridiplantae > Streptophyta > Magnoliopsida > Poales > Poaceae > Panicum > Panicum virgatum. The sequence continues at coordinate 26,885,085 of NC_053152.1, read as the reverse complement.
ATTTTCACTCATTTTTGTGAGGAATTCCTTGGACTTCTCCCCCATTTCCATCTTTTCCAACATTTCTTCTTTCTTGTTCCAATCCCCAATGCCGCCAATCCCGCCATCGTCGGGGGATGTGAATTGGTACTCCGCCCTGAGAACCGAGGCGAGTACTTGGCTTATGATCCATGAGGTCAAGGAGCTGAGTGGAAGAAATTCTGGTTCCATGTTGGGAACTTTGAATCCCCTCTTCCAGAAAGGACTGCTAGTGCCCCCCAAGTCCAGGAGAGCTGGTCAAGTAGAGGACCTGGTGGCAAGCAAGTTGAAGCCATTCTTCGTGCGATTGCCATTATTAAGAAAAAAGGAGTCACTGGAGATCATGTGGCCTTCTCATTTATCAGTCGCTGGACGCAGCCTCTCCAGCTGTGAAAGCATCCTGCCTTTAGATATGAAGGTACACAGGATCCCACTAGGATGTCCTCCGAACCATTGGCACAGTCTGAAGTAATAAAGAGATGCTGCAAAGTACTCGATAACTTCGACAAGTCTTTGATGCTTCCAACACTCTTCTCGGCACAAAATCCTCCCGAGAATGCCTGGGTACGTGCTTTAGATACCACGTCGAGTACTTGTAGTTAACCAGTTTTGATCTTCTGACTAAGTATTGGCTTCTTTCTGCAAAAGAATTATAAATCCTGGTATTGTATGCCTCCGACTTCTGCAAATGTTGATTCTGACGACAGCAAGAAACGGAAGGTGGCTCAAGGATCAATATTGCAGAGGAAAGTTCCTCGTCTCGATGCCGGCAAGTAAGTATATAATATTTTGTTGATTGTATCCCATTTGTCTCAGCTTTCTTATTCAGAATCTTGCTTGGCTAGGGTCCAACATCTTTCTGCGCATGAAAAAGATCAAATCCAAGACTTACGTAACTGGTTGTTGAGTGGCTCGGAAGAAACTAGTTGATCAGCCCCCGATTCCCCTGTAATTGGGTTGATCGAGACCCCGACTACCAGTTTCCCAAGTGCAGACGCAGCTGAGAAAACGAGCGAACCAAGCCATGAAACATCTGTTACTCTCGCAGCTGCTGAAGGAGCTTCCAAAGCTGGTGGATCTGGGAGTAGTGGAGTAGAAGGTTCAAAAGGTCCTTCCGTTCGACTGGTACCATTCTAGTCTATGCCTCAATCAGGCCAAGAAGAGCTAGGAAAAGAACTATTTGATGATCCACTGTTGTCTCTAGACAATATAAAGAAACTTGCAGATTGTATGCAATGGAGCTTTAAATTCACCAAGGTGAATCTTCTGCCATTACTTGTCTTTGTCAAGTAGTTGTTGATGTCTGACCAGAATCGCCTTGTATGTCTCAGGATGTAGCCAATCGATCTTTCTTGAAGTCTCATGCTTTATATAATACTGTAGACAATCGGAAGATCTTAGAGGAGCAAAAGATCATGATTGCCAAACGTCTGGATGAAGCTCTTGCTGCTCGGAACAAACTTTATGAAGCCAGTCAGCAGCATCATCTAGAGATGGCTCTTGTGGATGTGGTTGATACTGAAGAAGAGTCATCGAGTAGCAAGTTCTTGGTGGAGCGTTTGGAAGAAGCTCCCCAGAAAATTTTTGACGTTATGATGGCTACTTCCAAGAATTATCTAACCCACATGATAGGAGTTGTCAAGTCATACTTGCCTCAGTTTAATTTAGCTCCAATAGCTAAAGGAATAGCTCCCATTTGCTCTGATGAGAAATTCCGAGAGTATTGTAAGGAATCAGAAGTGATTGCGGAGGAAATTCTGAAGAACATGGCAGAATAGACTGCTTGTTACAACTCTTATAATCTTCAGTGAGCTTTTGTTGTTGTTCATAGCTTGTATCTTGTTGGTGTGTCTTCAAAAGCATAATCTGATACCGTAGGATAAGTATGAACTAGTCGATCAGTCGAGTAGAATACCCGCATGGAGTAATCTTTAAAGTTAATCAGTTAGGATGAGTCCCGTTTGGACTATCCAAATAGAAAAAAACTCGTAAAGATTCCCATGAACTACTCGATCAGGCGAGTAGTGTGTCCTTACCAAGGACTGGAGTAATCCGTAAGACAGAACTATTAGGTATGAACCCTGTCAGGCTTCCCAAGACATAAATGTCATAGGGATATCCAAAGCTTACTCGAGCAAAGTGAGTATGGTGTCCTTTAATCAAGGACTGGAGTAATCCTTAAGGCAAAACTGTTAGGTACGAACTCCGTCGGGTTGTCCAAGACGTAAATGCCAGAAAGATATCCAAAACTTACTCGAGCGAGGCGAGTAAGGTGTCTAACTTGTAGACTGGAGTAGCTACTAAGATTGACCTGTTAGGGCGAACCCCGTCGGGTTGCCCAAGATGGACAAAATGTAGTAGTATCCATAACATACTTGACCTGTTAGGATAAACTCCATCGAGTTATCCAAGATGGACAACTAGTAAAGGTATCCATTCACCTTCTCGAGCTAGGCGAGTAGGTTGTGCCCTTTAAGGGAAAGGATGCAGCTTGTGTAGTTGTTCTGATGGAAAACTATGTAAGCTTATCCCGGACTTGTGATGCTATAAGATTGCCTTTAATGTAGTCGATATGTCGATAAAAATCCTCACCTTATTAAAGAAAATCAACTGACACCACTAGTCTGCTTGGATCAAGGATAAAAACTTGCGCAAGTGCTCAATGTTCTAGGAATTCGGTACCTCATTGCCATCTACATCAGTGATTCTGTATGAACCTGGTCTTGTAACCTTAGTTACAATGAAGGGACCTTCCCATCTGAAATTTAACTTGTACAGTCCTGTTTCATCCTGAATCCGGCGAAGTACTAGATCTCCAATGTTGAAGGATCTTTGCTGGACGTTGCGGTCATGATAGCATCTGACTCCTTGAAGATATCTAGCCGATTGAGTTAAGGCATTGACTCTGGCCTCTTTGACTGAATCTAGCTCTAGTTGTCGAGCTTCATCTGCTTCTCCATCTTGATAGGCTTCTACTCTTGGGGATCTCCACATGATATCCGCGGGTAGTATAGCCTCTGACCCATAGGTAAGGAAGAAAGGAGATTGTCCAGTTGCTTTGCTAGGCTGGGTTGGCAGCCCCTAGACTACATGAGGTAGTTCTTGAATCCACTTGCCACCTTTCTTGGTGTTGGCGTCGTAGAGTCTTTTCTTCAAGCCATCGAGTACTAAACCATTGATGCGCTCAACTTGACCGTTTGCCTGAGGATGAGCCACGAAAGCATATTTTACCTCGATGCAGGAGTTGTCACAGAAATCCCGAAATGATTGTGACATGAAGTTGGAGCCAAGATCTGTAATAATGGTGTGAGGAAAACCAAACCGATGGATAATGTCGGAGATGAAGTCCACTGCTCTATCTGATGAGATCTTGACAATAGGCTTGTACTCAATCCACTTGGTGAACTTGTCGACTGCTACCAGCACATGATTGAATCCTCCTGGAGCGACGGTTAATGGTCCGATCATGTCCAAACTCCCATAGGCGAATGACCATGTTGGAGGGATTGTTATCAGGTTGTGTGCTGGGATATGAGTCTTCTTGGCAAAGAATTGGCAGCCAGGGCACCATCTGACCAAGTCTTCTGCGTCCGAAACAGCTGTTGGCCAAAAGAATCCAGACCTATATGCCTTGCCAACTAGTGTCCTTGATGCAGCATGATTGCTCCTTCGTGTATTTCTCAGAGGATATCTTTGCCTTCTTCAAGGGTAACACACTTCATGAGGATGCCTGAAGCAGAGCGCTTGTATAGGTTGTCGCCGACGAGGACGAAACCCTTGCTGCGCCTGGTTATGCGGGCAGCTTTAGTACTTTTAGGATCAACATGTGGTGGAAGCTTGAATTCCTTGATGAAATCATTAAACTGAGTTCGCCAATCTTCATCAATCATCAGCACTTCTCTGACTATGGCCGGGGCCTCTGTGTCAGTGGCTTGTTGGCTTTGTTCCTTGAGTGATGGATGGTGAAGTTCATGGACAGAAACTCCTGGTGGAACAGCTGCTCGAGTGGACCCAAGTTTGGAGAGGACAACAGCTCCCACGTTGTTGTTGCGATCGACAAGGTGGATTTCCAATCCTGAGAACTTATTTTCGAGCTTTCTGATTTCTACAACGTATGCGTCCATTGTATCCTTGTTGATGTCCCATTCTTTATTGACTTGTTGAACGACGAGAAGAGAATCGCCGTAGACAAGTAGTCGCTTGATGCCGAGAGATACTGATAGTCAGAGGCCGTGTAGCAATGCCTCATATTCAGCTTCATTGTTGGAGACCTTGAACAAGATTTGGAACACATACTTTAATTGTTCTCCCTTGGGGGAGATGAACAAAACTCCTGCGCCACCTCCATCGATCTTGAGTGAACTATCGAAGTACATCACCCAATGCTCTGGAATATTCTGGGGTGCTGGAATTTGATTTTCCTGCCATTCAGCCAAGAAGTCGACTAGTGCCTATGACTTGATTGCGGTTCTTGGCTTGAAGTTGATTTCCAAAGCTCCCAGTTCAACTGCCCACTTTGAGATTCGTCCAGTGGCATCCCGATTGTGGAGTATATCCCCCAATGGGAAGTCAGTTATGATTGAGATCTTGTATTCGTCGAAGTAATGCCGGAGCTTCCTGGAGGTGATTAGAATTCCATACAGAAGTTTCTGAATGATGGGTATCTAACCTTTGATTCAGAGAGTACTTCGCTGATGAAGTAGACTAGTCTCTGAACACCATAAGCGTGGCCTTCCTCCGGGCGTTCGACTACTATCGCCGTACTGACTACATGGGTAGTCGCAGTGATGTAGAGGAGTAATTCCACACCGGGTAGTGGAGCTGTTTGAATCGGCGATGACTGGAGATGTTGCTTGAGGTTCTCGAGTGCTTCCGCGGCTTCTGTAGTCCACTCAAATTTATCTTGTCGCTTTAGGAGTTTGAAGAAGGGTGATCCCCATTCACCAAGCATGGACAAGAATCGATTCAAAGCTGCCATGCAGCCTGTAAGCTTCTGGACGTCCTTGATGGTAGCTAGGGCGTCCATGGCCATGATGGCATTGATCTTCTCTAGGTTAGCTTCGATTCCTCGGTTGCTGACGATAAATCCGAGTAGTTTTCCAGAGGGTACATCAAAGACGCACTTGGTTGGGTTGAGCTTCTAGCGGAATTTTTGGAGGCTATTGAAGAACTCTTCCAGGTCAGTAATGAATTGATCCTGGGTCTTCATTTTGACGACGACGTCGTCAACATAATCTTCAACATTGCGATGTAGCTGGTCGGAGAAGCACAGCTGTATCGCGCGCAGGTAAGTAGCGCCAGCGTTCTTCAACCCGAAGGACATGGTCTTGTAGGCGTATGCCCCATAAGGGGTGATGAAGGCCGTCTTGATTTGGTCTTCTTCTTTTAGGGCGATCTGATGATACCTTGAGTTGATTACTGTGGCGGATTACTGTGGCGGAACCACCCAAAACTACTGGGCCCGGGTGCACTGATCTTTGTTGCTAAGCAACTCTGACCCAAATTGGCACTCACCGGTAGTTCCTCGAGTAAAGCCTCGATAAAAGCCACGCTATTCCAGGATCGCACAGACAACACTCACACGAAGGTGAGCCCAGAGATTACAACACAGATCATCTCATACATCTCAGAGTTTGCAGCGGAAAGGAATTTTATTACAAACCATGTTCAGAGTAGCAAAGTACTACAGAAGTCCGAACTACACAAATTATTCATTTCTTATTATTGCAGCGGAAGGAGTAAACGACTACTAGCGAAAAGTGTGACGCATCGATAAAGCCCATACGAAAAGCGTCACTCAGTGGGAGGGTGGTCAGCACTAGCTGAAGGGCTATCCCACTCAACAGACCAGCTCGGAGGCAAGGTACACGGCCAAGTAAGACTCGCAGTCAGATCTTCGAAGTTAGTACCTGAAAACAGTGCCACAAGCAAGGCTGAGTATACTAATACTCTGTAAGACTTACCCGTCACCGGATATAACATAGTCCGATAACTAGACATGCAAGGCTTTTTGGTTGGTGGGGTTTGTTTTGCCAAAAACGCCACTAAGAGCTGATCCTTATTTTCAGATTTTAACTTTACCATATTCTAGTTGAATTAACCGATCTAAGTTTGCATCTAACTCTATACAAACATGGTAGAGCAATCATTTAACCATACAGAAGTATTATCATCATCAAGTTGCACTTGTTACTCTATGTGACCGAAAACATTAAGCAATCTCATGCGGGGAGAGGCGGACGATTCTGAATCGAATTTCAACCTGGCCAGGGAAACCTAATGCACACGCATGGGATCGACTTCGCTCCCGCCCACGCTACTGTTCCCCTTTCTTTCCAGTCCGTGGATCCGGGTCACCCTCCCCGACTACAGAGTCCGACCACTCTGCACCCGTATGTCCGGAAAAAAATAAAACCTACTTCTACCAAGAGGGTGAATGGTCATTCCACTCGCTGGTCCAATCAGGTACTTAAGCTTACCGATTACCATATTTCTCTGCATGTGGCTAGTACTTTCAAATGCTTAACGAAATGAGCCACACACCGCGACCTTAACCATTTTCGACTACACTAGCGGGGTATCACAACTACATAACTCCGCCCGTTGTCCTTATATTTCGGCATGAATTGAAGTTAGTCAACTCCTATAATCTCGCGAAAGGCAGGAAACCTCTCGTCTTCTACCGTACCTAGTTAGCGGGGCAACTAGTCGAGAAAAAGATCCGGATAACAAACATAGGTACCTAGGGGACATGCATCTATGGTTTTGAACAACACCTAAGAATACATAAATGCGTAAATAAAATTATTACAACCTATATGAATAGTTAGATGTAAATAACGCGAAAATAATGGGATCATGCACCGGGGCTTGCCTTCTTGGGCACTGTTCAAAAGTAGCCTTGGGCTCTTCCGAACATTGGTTCGGGTCTTCAGCAAATTCAGTTAGCAAATCAATTAGATTGGCTTGAGTTTCAGAATAATCCTTCTTGGACTCCGGCAGCAATTCATTCATTCCGCCGACGAGAATACCTGCATCTATATGCAAATGCATGTTCATGAGTTGTGTTTAGAGTCCATTAACTTTAGATATTTCGCTATAAGTTTGTAATCCAATAAAACACAATTTTTGGTTAAAAAGTTTCTTATTTACATATTCTTGGGTAATCGTTTATAGAGTAGTAATTTTTCGTACTTAGCTCATAAAGCAAGGGTTTGCTGTTTTTCCATTTTATCAATGTGCAGAAAATGTACTTGTCCTAATTAATATTAGAGAAACAATGTAATGTTCATAACTGAAGTTATACATAGTTTCTGATGTTGAAATTTTTACAAAAGGTAGTTCTCTGAACAAAGTGTTTACTGAACAAATTTCAGCTCATTTGGTGCAGTCAATTAAACATGAAAAATGAATTACACAGCCACTGCTAGAATAAAGATCTATTTATACAGAACTAACCATGCAAGTATTGGTTCTCAAAATTTTACTGGTTGTTCCAGATATGTTTGTGAGCATACAGTAAATGTTTCATAATTTTCCTATGCAAAATCTAGAAGCAAAAATTTATCCAAACTAAATCTACATTTATCAAGATCTAATTATATAGAGAGTTTCATAGTGTTTTTGGGTCTCAACATTTTACTAGAGCCTTTCCTAAGCATGAACATGCTTCAGTAAAAATATCAGAATTTTTCTACAGCAGAATATTTAGTATTGCATTTACTTAACTCAGCATATACATTGTGGCAGTGAGAAAGGCTTGATTCCAATATTTTAAAGGCATAGAAGCATTTGCAAGAAGAGCAAGCCCGACATCCACAATGTGACGGTGTTTGCGCTCAGCAGCACCGTTTTGTTGGTGAGCATGTGGGCAAGAGACCCTATGGGTGATTCCTACTCGTTGAAAAAAGGAATTTAGTTTCTCATATTCTCCTCCCCAATCGGACTGTATGGAGAGAATTTTCTTGTTAAATTTTCTTTCAACAAGGCGCTGAAAGTCTTGGAACACAGAGAAAACATCAGACTTCTTTTTAAGAAGATAGATCCAAGTATACTTACTATAATCATCAATGAAACTAACATAGTAAGTATATCTTCCAAAAGAGATAGGAGCCGGTCCCCAAACATCTGAATAGATTAACTCAAGAGGAGAGCTTGACACTTTATTTGATTTTGAATAAGGAAGTTGATGGCTCTTAGCCATTTGACAAGCATCACACACTGACTCACGACTCTTATCACTAAAGAAAGATAAATTGTTCAAGCTAAGAACTCGATCAACAATAGGAAGGGCAGGATGTCCTAGCCTACTATGCCATCTTGATGTAGATGTTTTATTAACATAACAAGCTTGTCTACTTGGATCTCCACGAGAAGAACTGGTTCTTAGGGGATATAAACCGTCACGGCTTCTACCTTGATGAAGGACTTCCTTCGTTTGTTGATCCTTGATAAGAAAAAAGTCAGGGTGAAACTCCACAAAAGCATGGTTGTCCCGAGCTAATTTGTGAACAGAAACGAGACTTTTGTTTGCTTTTGGGACATGAAGAATGTTTTTTTAAGATGTAAATCCTTACTAGGGGTATGTAGAATTGAATGACCAATATTACTAATTCCCATACCTGAGCCATTTGCAGCATGAACTTGATCACGTCCATTGTATTTGTCATGGACAGTCAGCTTTTCAAGTTCTCCAGTGACATGATCGAATGCCGCGCTATCAATGTACCAGTTTGTATCATGGCCATTCCCAGAAGTAGCCGCACCAGCAACCTTGTGGTTCTGTTGATCTTCTTCTTCATCATCATCATACCGGTACCAACATCTTGGTGCTTCATGGCCATACTTCTTGCAAATCTGGCACTTGGGACCCTTTGGCTTGGAACTTCCAGCAGGGCTAGAGTTTGCATTGTTGCTGCGGTTTTGTCCTCCACCACGGCCTCGGCATCTACCGCCTCGGCCACAGCCACCTCCATTGCGTCCTCGGGTAGCTGAATTAGCCGAGGATTGATACTGGCCTCCTTCCTGGTACATCTCCAGGCGCATATCATATGCCAACAGTTGGGAGTATAGATTGCTCAGAGAGATTGATCCAACCCGCCCAAGAGTAGAAGTAACAAAAGCATTGTACTCAAAATCAAGGCTAGCCAGAATATATTGAATCATCTCATCATCATCTATGACCTTACCAACTGTGGCAAGTTCATCTCGAAACGAACACATCTTGTTGTAGTAGATGGAGGAGGACATGCTTCCCTTCTTGAGAGAAGCTAGCTTCATGCGCAGGTTTGCAACCCGTGCCTTGGAGTGTGCAGAGAACATCTCCTCCAATGCCTTCCATGCTTCTGCCGATGTGGTCACCGTTGCAACTAGTGCCAATGCCTCTTTCGTCAGAGAATTCAGCAGATAGCTCAACAATTGTTGATCCTTTGCAATCCATGAGTCGAACTCTGGATTGTTCACGGTTTCTGTTGTCTTGTCCGCCTTTGTCACCTCAATTGTTTTGGGTGGCTGGGAGGTAGATCCATCAAGGATCCCCATGTACTGGGCTCCACGGACAGCAGGGAGGAATTGAGCTTTCCATATAAGATAGTTTTCTCGGGTGAGCTTTTCCAAGACAACTCCGAGCTGCATTGGCGAGGAAGATGACGACGCCATGGAAGATATGTGGATGTCTATGGAAGAGTAGCTCTGATTACCATGGAAGATTTTAGGTAACGTGATTGCCTATCTTGGCATGTCACGGTTGCATGTTTATATAGGACAAGAAGCCAAAGCAATTACAAGTAGCAGTCCACGTACTCATGTAGGACTCGGTTACAAACTTAAACTCCAAGTAGCAAATCTATCTCTAACTATATTCAAACTATATCCGAGTCCCCTTAGTACAGGATGCTAGATTGATTCTAGAAAGATATTCTAGAGTTACATACATCGACTTCTTCTAACAGCCTCCCACAATCTAAACTTCTCTTCCTTTTGAGATTTAGATTGCCCTTGAAGTCTTCAAGCTTACCAGCCAGTAAAGCTTTTGTGAAACCATCCGCTAGTTGATCATTAGATGGCACTAGTCACACTTGTAGCTGTTTGTTTACAACTCTTTCTCTGACAAAATGAAAGTCAATTTCAATGTGCTTGGCTCGTGCATGGAAAACAGGATTTGCTGCCAATAAGTTGCTCCCAAGTTATCACACCAAAGTATGGGTGGCTGATCCAGCTTGATATTTAATTCTTTCAGCAATGATTACATCCAAACTAACAAAGCAAAGTATTATCCAACCTCCTATCTCTATCTCTCTCAATCTCACATCCTTCACCATTGGGCGATCAGGGGAGAACACCGGCACCTCTACCAACGGCGGCTAAGAACTACGTAGTTGTGGCCCTGCTACCCTAGACGCCGGTGCCCTTGACATTATTCTACTAGCGGAAAAAAATACCAAAACTTTATGAAAATTCCTGTATGTTATCATTTTTGTGGTTGAAAATCTAAATTGATGTGTTTGAATATGATAACAGACCTAACTGTATGTGACGGAACGGCTAAAAAATTAAACAAAACTAGTTTTGGAGGCCAAGTAGCCAAGTTCAAGGGAAAAAGGGCCAAGAAACTAAGCACACCTTTTTTTAGGGCTAAGAAAATAATTCTCTCAAAGTAGATTATGTTGTTGTTTTGCACTACTATCAACCCCATGCGCAACTTAATGCTGTGAGTATATCTAGCTACTTAAATAGCTTATCCTTTTCAAGGATAGAACAAAATTTAGTTCACCATGGTTCTAATGTACCGAAAGGCATTCTGACAAAATTCTAGCTTGATGTCATATCTTACCATATAATTCTAGTTGAGTTGCTGATCGTAGGAACTGAAAGGTAGTGTCAGACAAGACATATTTTCTTTTGTTTCTGTTTCAGTTATAAGCCATCTCAAATAGTTAGTATGTGTTTGAGGAATTGGCTATTTTCACAAAATAAAAGTGGGAAATGGAATATTTATACTACTTTGATCTATCGGGATTGTATGATATGGCTTCAGTTTGATCTGCCCCTCTGATAGTAACAGGTCGAAGATCTTGTCAGCCTTGGTAATATCAAACCCATACTTTTCGGGCTCTTTGTTACCGAAAGGACATGAGATCGGCTTCTTATTGCTCTGAACCCATTCAGTTGATCCCACCATCTGATCATCATCCGAATCAGAAGCATCTGAGCAGTCAACGAAATTGGCCTTTTTCTGGAAGTTGCTCCTTTTCTGTTCATACGGTCTTGCCTCCCCCTGTCATCTTGTTGGCCATCTAACAGATGCTGTAGAACTGCTAAGAAGCATACTTCTCCTTGATGTGTGGCAGGAGTCCTTGGAAGGCAATCTCTGCAAGCTACTGATCAGATAGAACCAAACTAAAGCACCAGTTCTTGACATCTCTGAACCTCTGAATAAAGGCAGCGACCGATTCATCATTCCGTTGCCTCAGGTTGGTCAAATCGGTCAGCTTCATCTCTTCTATACCAGAGTAGAAGAACTGGTGGAACTGCTTCTCCAGATCGGCCCAGCATATAATGGAATTAGCTGGCAACATCGTGAACCATGTAAAGGCCGATCCGGACAGGGACATAGAAAACAAACACACTTTTAATGCGTCTTGTTGAGCTGCTTCTCCACATTGCATGATGAATCTGTTAATGTGTTCAACTGTGGAGACTTCCCCCTGTCCAGAAAACTTGGTAAAATCTGGAAGCTTGTACTTGTGGGGCAATGGCAGTTGATCATAAGCAGCTGGGTATGGACTTCTGTACATTAGATTCTGCTGTTTTGGCTTCAAACCAAACTGATCTCTCATCACCTCAGCAATCTTGGATGCCTAGTCGATCTGCTGACTACCAGCTGATGCCGCCTGTGGTGCTGGTGGAGTCAATGGCAAGGCTGCCGATGCTAGCTGGACGTTTGGTGTGGTCATCGGCTGAGCAGCCGATGTAGTTTGTGTGACTTGCTGATGGGGTTGATTGGATGGTGATTGGTCGAGCATTATCTCATTACCATGATTGTTCTGCGCTGTCCTCTGATTAGGCTGTTGCTGTGCTACAAGAGGCACATTCACGTGACGCACAAAACCAGTCGCAAGATCCTGGAAAACCCAGGTGACTCCATTGGCATGAGGAACTCTGTTTGCCAGGATTTCTGTAGAAGACTTGGGCTGCAGCATCATCGCCAGATTTTATTGTTGAGGTGTCAGCCATGGGGCCGACACATTGCTTGGACTTGCTGGCGAAGGCACTGACGCAGGTATAACCACTAGTTGTGAAGCTAGTGCGGTATCTTGAGGCTGAGTCGGCTGTGCAGCCGATGCATTCATTTGCTGATTCATCAGCTAAGAAGCCGATGTGTTTGGTTGCCCTGTTTGAGATGGAATCATGAATTCTGGAGGCATACCAAGTCTAGTAATTGGATCCCAACCAGCCGGGTATCCTGACATAAAGCTCCCCTGTGCATAAGTAGCCATCGGTGTAGAGTTGGTGTACACAGGAGGAATCTGAGTTGACGCTACAGTACTAATCAGTTGTGCATCTATGATACCCACATCAGCCAGAGCTTGAGGATGGATCTGTGACGTCCCAGTAGCCGATCCAGTAGGACAGAAGACCATCTAACTAGCCTGATGATAAGCCGGTACCACAAAGCCAGGTGTTCCCTTATATTGTAGTGTCTTGAGCACAATATTGTGGACATAGTTAGCCATGATCGGAGCATGATTTACAAAAGCGTGTCCGATCGCCTGATTCATCTGATGTATCATCCTGTCTTCCTTCTGTGACTCTTCATATGGTACAAAAGTGGGAAAATTGAATTTTTTTATTACCTCCCCACTCCAGTTGGTGCTGAAGGATAAAAGGCATTGCTGCTCAAAAGCATCTGTGATTGCTTTAAGTTCTGCCTTATGTTCTTCCTTCAGCTTCTCCTTGTCAATCGGGATCTGGTTCTGCTCCGAAACCTCCGCTTTCTCATTAGTTGACATCTTGATGTTTCTTGTCCCACCGGGCGTGCCAAACGATGTGTTGATGCTAGATGATCACACACCAAGCCCAGGAGCCCCATACGCCAAGCCCGGACTGCACTTGATTCAAACCAAGGCGTGCCAGTCAATTAGACCTATAAATTGACAAGGAAGCTGCAAACCGTCAAATTCAAGAGTGTATCGGCTGGATTTTCGAATCACTCTTACACGGGGTATCGGCAAGGCCCTGCCGATACAGAAGACGACAAAGATCGGGTATGATGAGCGTGTAATAAAAGCGATCTATAATGGATCGGCAAGGAACTGCCGATGCCCATAAGCAACTAGACGGCTAGATCTAAAGCCGACATGTGCCGAGTAACAATGTACAAACCCACGAATGTATGAATCTGGACAAAGCTAAGCTTATGATTCGATTTAATCGGCTTTACAGGGTTTATTGTGATAAACAAGGAGCTTACAGCCAATTAAACAGATCACTAAGCGGGGTAGTTTGTGAATGAATCTAAACGAGAAAACAGCGATGCGCCCGAGATCAAAGCTTAGATAAATTCAGTAAATTTTGAATAGATTTGAATGAAGCCACAGCGATGCGCCTAGAAGCTAAAGCTCAGATTTACTCGATAAACGAAAACTTACTAGCAAACCAAGTTGCTCGAATGTGAGGCGTCCTTGATCAGCTCGAAAGAACTCGCAAAAAGAAAAAGATGGCGAAGCCGCCGACGAGAAAGTAAGTTGCAAGTAGAGTAAAGTTCATTTGTTGGATGTGTATCAATCTTTACAAAAGTCCGGGGGCTCATATTTAGACCCCACGCTAACACAATCCTAGCCGATCATGGCAAAGCACGATTCTATTCTAGGGAATAAAAACTACTTCTAAATTAAGATAACTCTTGCTAAACCGAAGCCAAAATATCTGGTCAACTTCCCTCTCTTCAGTCAGCAAAATCTTTTGACTGTGGTACATGATCACCCCTCCTAAGCTGTCGAGCGTACAATGCAGAACTTTTTCTCCTCTGCAACATGCCTCCTTGACATGTGCCAAAATCTAGTGTCAACAGGCCTGTCGGCGGTGCAGAGAGGAGCTCTCCGCCTATTGGACGGCGGCGAGTTCCACTAGGTTTCTTACCTTGCGGTGAAGATCCCTTTGGGCCGGATCCTCCGGCTCTAGCAGTGTTTGCAGGAGGATCGCCGCCGCGGTGATTTTCTGGCCCGCGTGAAACTATTGTGGGAGTTGCATGCGGGCGTCGTTGATGATGACGCGTTTGACCCCACGCGCGCGCTGCCGTGCGGAGCCTGCGGGATTTCCCTCCTTTAACTCGGAGTTGGCCTGCGGAAGCTAGTCCACGAGTGGGGGCGTGTGCTGCCGCTGAAGACGAAGATCCTCGGCGTGGGCCTGCGCGTTGGCGAGCGCTTGTGTGCGATGGTCTGAAGGGGTGTTTGTCTGCTGAGACAGCACCACTTCCGGTGGCAGGTCGTTGGGAGCGCCGGCCATGGCGCATACATGAGGTGGCACGGATGCCCCCTCCAGGTCGTTGTCTCCTATGCTAGAGGAGTCGCTCAGGGGATCCTCGTAGCACAAGTGGTCATGGACGGAGTCGGGGTGACTTCCTGCCATGCCCACGAACTAGGACGTGGGCTGGCGCCCGTGAGCGGCCTTGTGCATCTCCCAAGGGTAGACGCTCGCAGAGTTGCGCAGGCCAAACGAGAGCTGCTTAGAGAATGAGCGGGGCATCGGCAGTGGAGGCCCGCCCACGAGCTGCCGGGAGACATTGGCCAAAGAGAAGAGGACCAAGTTGACATCCTCGATGGCGGGGTTGGTGGCCATCATGAGCGCGATGCGGAGGAGCACCACACGGGTTGGCTTTGATGGCCTGCGCTTCCTGATGTGCCAGTGAATCAATCGCCGGCGCTTCAGTTTGTGAAGCTTGGGAGGAGGAGCGGGCTCCTCCACGGCCGCCGGGGTGGCTTCCTCCTCGTGGAGGCGCAGTGCACCGAGCTGGTCGGTGATGAACTCCAGACTTCCGAACCGGAAGGTCTGGGAAGGCGGGAATAGTGGAGGCGCCCACTATCTGTTGCGGGGGATTATGGGAAACTCTAGGGAGCTGAAGCAGACCGTCTCGCTCTGGCTCGCCGCCGGGCGGCGAATGGATTGATCGAAACCATCTGATCGCCGAAGTAGTGAATGCACAAAGCGCTCCCCACGGACGGCGCCAAACTGTCACAGCCGGAAATGAGCGACTACAAAACTACTCGATTGCTCGGTTGTTATGCGCTTGATCGGATATGGTCTAGCACGCAACAACACGAGGGTTTAGACTGGTTCAGGCTGAATGTGCCCTACGTCTAGTATGGGGGGTGATGTTCTTGCTCTATTGCTCTCGAGCCCGGGTGCTCAAAGTTCAGGGGGGAGCTTACAAATAGTATCCAGCAGTGTCGAACCTCTAGGAGCCCAACCCTTTCCTACGCGGGGGGCTTTCCCTTTTATAGTCCAAGGTGGGACCCCCATTTACATATATCTAACGCTATGTCTTGGTTTCGTCTGGGAGTCCTTTGTCTTTGTCAGTTGTCGGGGCCCACTCGGTCAGTCGGGAGTGGGGAGGCTTGAGTCTAGTTGGTTTTCTTGGGCAACGGGTTGTCCAAGCGCTGTCCCATCCTTGGCCAGTCAGGATAGCCTGGTCACTCGGATGGCCGCTCGGCGATCATCTCCGGTCTTATCCGCCTGGACCTACGCCTCCCATCCGCAGGGCTCCCCCACATACTTCTCGTATAGCCCCTGCCTAAAGGACAGCACGCTCGGTGAGGGCTACCTTACCGAGGTCAGGCAGGGCCATCCGGTCACACTCGCTGGCGTAATGGAGTGGTGCGTAGGGGCGACCATTATTAGGGCACGGGAGGCGATGTCTGTTGACGGCCTCTCCCGTTGTGTCGCGGGGCCCACATGGGAGGCGCTCTCCCTCTGCCAGAGAGCCCTGTAGGCTACGTTCACGCCGCGCGATAAGGGGAGTGGGCATCTTGGAGCCTGTACAGGGGGCCTGGCTTGACTGGCTCACCCGTCGTGCAGGGCGGCAATCTTGGAGCGCACAGCCCGGGTCGTCCGGTACGGCTTTGACCTGGGGCACTAGGTCGGGGTGCCTCCACGTGTCCCGGGGGGTCAGGCTTCCGGCCATGTTGGCTTATGAAGGAAGGCAACTATCCACACTGATTGGCGGGCTGCGCCGCGTCCAGCCCAGGAGACTTGTTGGGCTTCCTTTACGCGAGTCAGGCCCATTAGGGGTCCCGGGTTCATGCCCCCATCACGCACGGATATACCATTGTAGCATTTCACCCGTGAGTATTCGGGTATCGTTATTTATATTTTTCCAAAGAATGGCAGTGGCAAAGGTGCTGTACTTAGTAATAATCATGGCAATGTTCCATAAGTAATAGACATAACTCTGACAGAGGTAAGTCATGTTAAAAGATAAATAGGGTAATACGACACAACACACAGGCACACTCAAGAAAGGAATAAAAGAAACAAAGAACAAAAGAAAGATTAAACTATCCTATGTTAAATTAGCTGGAGCTTAGGCTAGGATAGGGGTACTAGTGTATCTATTCAAAGCAAAGGTTATGTTAGAACCATGGTTAAGACGGTAGGTGCTAGGAAAATGGGATAACGGGAAGAAGGTCCCATCCCAAGTACTGTTAGGGATGTTACCTCTTTGCATGAACTCCTACACTGAACCCGAACGTCGGGGAATATGATAACTGCAACGAAACCGTTATGGCGGATGGATAGAGTTGTCACCACATGCCGTCTACCCCAGTCAAACCGTAGTGCACAGTCATATCCGAAGGATCACGCATATCCGAGTACCACGCTCGTGTATGAGGTCACTACTCTAGTGTCCCTAGGACCCCCACCCTTCGGATGGACAAGCATAATGCTAGAGCAAGCCCGAAGGCACAACAAACCGGTATCCACACCCGGATCATCTGGCCTAACCATATTCGTCACACAACTCATGATAAACAGAAGTATGGATCGGTAAACTATCGAGATAGCATCACAACCATGATCAAGCTCTATATTATGAATAGAGTACTGACAGAAAGAATACAAAGTCATACCGAAAGCCGAGGATCGCTCAACGACTCTGAGGACGACTTGATTCGCTAGAGGAAAATTAGCATAGCTCCACTAGCCTACACTAAGAGCAAGAGCGCTTTGAGAGAGAGTGTGTGAGAGGTGTTTGTTGAGAGGGGGGTGGAGAGGCCCTATTTATACTCTTAGAGGTCGGTTTCCGCCATCTGCACGTATGAAAGGTAATCAGGTAGTGTGGCCGTGACTCCTCCTCGAAATGCACCTAGATAGGTGCTTGTCTAGGTTCGCTTCAGATTTTTGAGATCGTGGAATGTTGATCACCTCAAAAATGATATCTATCTTGGAGAAGTTTGATTTAAGAAAGCATTGCCCATATTGTCCATGGCTCATGGGACTAATCTTGCTGCAAGTATCGGACTGCCAAAACACTATCAGGAAACAATCCAAAGGAATGGCCCAGCAGCAGAGCAGCAGCCTTCGCTCCCAGAAGTAGTGCAGAATGCACTACCATGAGGACCGAAAGAACCTACGCATTGGCCTGAATGTGAACCGACCAAACCAAAGAAGTGGCTACAGAACAAGCATTTGAATGGTGCACGTTCCGTTCATGTCTGGAATTGAGTTTACAAAAAAAAATAACATGGCTAAAACAATGACCAAAATAATCCAGCTAGTAATATGTGGCTATTAGTTTCATTGTATATCCACAGCTTATAGAGAGTAAAGCTTCAAAAACAATAGAAAACTTCAGCAACGGCTACACGTACCATCTGAATGATAATTGACCTGAAAAATAATTGACCAAATTCTTTTGATGTTCAGTGTCACGTTCCAGGGCCGAGACCACATCGCAGCTCCCCCACACGCGTTCCAGGACTTAGGCTAAAAAAAATTAGAAAAGAAGGGAGGGTATTTATCTCCGAATATATTTTCTTTAACATCATAACTAGCTATGCTTTAGATCCCCATTCAACGGCGTAAATGATTTTCAACAGCTCGTTCGATAATTGTTTTTAGAGGAGAAGCTAATGTGTTGCTCTTCTTTTCCTTATCTTCAAATGCAAAGTGCTATGAATCAAACTTCATAGAAAGAGCTCGCATGAACCACGACATCATATATCATTGAAATACATATAGCAGCAAAAGGTCACATTTTGCAAACTGTTAAAAGCAAACTGTAGTTGCTGCTGTTAATATAATGATGCCATCTGCTTAAATTATAACCATAAAATAAATTGTAATTCTAGTTGAGTTGCAGCCACCCCTGCAGGCCCTTCGGTTGGGCTGATCAGCCCATCCGGCCCGGAATCAGCCCTGGCCAGCTGGATTGAGTGCAACCGACCAGTGTGAAAGTCGCAAAGAAAAATAGGCCCGCGACAAAAAGCCTAGGCCGACAAAAACATCCTCTACTGGGTTGTGCGCTCCGGAGATCCATGGCGGCCCGGACTCTCTCCTCTCTAAACCCCACCCCAGCCCAACCCATGCCGTCTCCGTGTCTCCTCCCTTCGTCGCGACACATCTGAACGCCGCAGGCCGCAAGCTCTCGCCACCGCTACAGGCAAACACCCGCCGCAGCCCCCATGTTGAAGACCGGGGAGCAGCAGCCGGCGGACATGGAGGTCGACTCCTCTGCTGCCGTCGAGGAGAAGCAGGCCGTCAAGTTCTCCATCAACGGTGAGCTTTACCCTCCCTCCACCTCCTCCGGCGATCTGGCCCCTCGCTCGGTTTCCTGACCGGTCTCGTCTCCCGCAGTGCTGGAGCTCATGTGGGAGGCGCAGATGCAGCACGGGCTCCGCCAGAGTGACTACACGCGGTACAGGTGCGTGATGACACGCGTAGTGGTCCATCCAATCCTGCTCTACCCCTCCCAGATCTGCCCTTTGATTTCACTCGATTCCATGCGTGTAGATCGACTAGGGTCTCTTATATATATCTTCTTATCTGCTATGATTTCGGATGAGATTTGGGAAGGATTGTCTTCCTATTGTGTTGCTGTGCATTGTAACCCAAATTGTCAACGAAAGCCCTTGTTACTAGTATATTTGAGTCCGAACCTGTGGTACTGTTGAAAACAAAGAAACTTTACACATCTACTTTACTATAGTTGCTCCATTTGACCACGTTTCTAGGAAATCATGGTCTTCTGCCTCTTGTATGTTTGTTTGCCCATGCTGTGTGTTATGAGCTAGTGACTCCTGTCATGGGTGTATGTGCCTCTTTTACTAAATAACTTTGCATGACCTGTAGGAGGTACTGTTCTGCGCGACTCAGAAGGTTGTACAAGTCTCTTAAGTTCTTGCATGGCCGTGGTAAATACACCAGGAGGAATATAACCGAGTCAACAGTCACAGATGTCAGGTGTGATGACTTCTTCTGATAATATGTTATATTGGATGCTATTTCTTCCTCAATTTTTAGATGAAATATAGAAGGGAAGGGTTGTTCATGATAGGCCATGTTTCTAGAACTCTAGCATGCGTCCTAGCGGACTCTTTGTTGATGTTTGCTAATAGCACCACAAAAAAGTATTCGGCGCTGCTAGCATCTGGACGTCCGATGGGAAATTTTCCATCGGACGCTCCATCGCAACATTGAGAAAGTAACATCGGACATCACTTATTGCAACATATGAAATCACACGTAAAATTGACTCTAACATCTGATCCCGAGTATAAAATTCCAACCGCAACATGTACATCATGTCTCGTGCAACATCCACTCAAAATGCTAACATGCAAAAACAATGTTTGCAACATTGACGCTTACCTTTTGGAACATTCAAAATTATATGTTGGAACATCAGAAATCACAAATTGAAAACATTGTATAAAAACCGATTACCCATTGCAGCAACATAAATCATCTCCTGCAACATTCAAAAAGAATCTTTGCAACATCTCAGCTCGGCGCCCTACTGCTGCAACGTGGGGTGGGTAAGTCCCGGGCGCATGGGAGCCTTCGTGCGCCCCCACCCCTGATCCTCGCCACCTGTCCCAGATCCGCATCCAACGGTTCATAGCCTGTGTGCATGGGGTGATCAGGGGCTGTACGGTTGGTTAGTGGATGGAGGTAGGTATTCAATGGGGGGGGGGGGTAATTGGGCGCAGGGACCGTTGGATGCAGATCTAGGACTGGTGGCAAGGATCAGGGGTGGGGGCGCTCGAAGGCCCCCATGCGCTCGGGGTCACCCCATTTTTTCTGCCCAGCCCGCGCATGGTACGACGTGCACGGGCGGTCATGGCCTCGCCGACGGTGAGGGGCAGAGGAATCATAGGGGCTGCGTGGAGACGCGGCGAGGCTCATCATGGGGGTCGCGGGGTGGGGAGACTCGGCAACGAGGATGTGGCACGGATGGCGACAATGGTGGGGAGGGCTTGCAAGGTGGCAACATGGAGGGGTGAGTATGGAGTTGCATGCACCGACAAGTTCAACCCAAAAGCTTAAGCTAATGGGGGATAGGTGGGCAATTCACTTATATTCCAACACTCCCCCTCACGTGGAGGCTCCCTCAGACCTCAGACATGGAATAGGAGCGAGCAGCAATTATACCGTCATACTTTTGGATGTTCGTAGGCTTGAAATTCTTCGGGTACTCGATGTTGTCGAAAACCTTGCTCAGGGCTTGGAAGCGGTCGGAGTTGTCCACAAGTTGCGCTCTGCGTCTTGCGTTGATGATGTCCCGTGCGTCAACAATGGAATCGGCTGCCTCTTCCCTATTGTTCCCACAGTTGTTGTTGTTGTTGTGGTTTGGCTGAGGGCCAGGAGCTTGATTTGCTTGTGGTTGGCCACCTCTGGGGCGATGACTACTTGCAGCTTCCTGATCCTCTTGGTTTCTTCGGTTCTGTTGTTCCTGCTGCTGTTGACGCTGGTGGCCTCCAGGGGTACGGCTTGCTTGAGGTATTACTGTTGCAGTAGCCCTTGATCGCGTACCGTGAAGCGAGGACAGGGGGTTCTGTTTCTCGAGTTGTTCAACAGCATTTTTGGTGAGATTTATGACTCGTTACAACTCGGGATTCTGAGGCATCGTCATGAGTCGCAGGGTTGCTTCTGTCATTGCGGCGATTGGTGTTCTGAAGATGGGATCAGCAGCATTGTTGAATTCGTTGTTGAGGTTACGTGGCGGGAGATGAGCACGTTCGGCCACATGAGTCCTGCGCCCTTCTTTGTGTTGATTCCTTTCTCTATGAGCTGTACGAGTGACTTCGTCTTCATCAGCAGGAGCGTTTTGGGTCAGGTTGTCTGCTGAGATCTGATCCAAGACTTCGTTTGGATCATGGTCGCTTGGAGCACCTTCGGGCTAGATGATTACCGAAACCAAATGCTCGTGAGAGAAGCTTTCTAGGTCTAATTCATAATCAGCTAGGACAGTTCCATCGGAGCCAGTTTCCCTCTCGGTTTCGACGGGGGTGCCGTGTTGAAATGGGAGATCATCAATGCTGGCGACTTCTCGCAGATTGTCGAGTAGTTCTGCGAGAGTATGACCTCGGCAAGATTTGAGTTGCATCTTAGCCAGCGCATTGGTGATGAAATCTAGGCTGTCTTGAGGTGACTCGACTAGATCTGAGTAAACATCAAAAACGGGTGCCTCCCGGCTAGCGGTGGCTGATTGGTTTTTGACGTGAAGTATGCGATCCAAGCTATTTTCATAGGAGGATCTAATCATCTGTTTGTAGACAGATGATGAATTGTACAAACCAAAGATGGGTTGCGCGATAAGAGTCCCAATCCGAGTGGATTTCGGTTTGAGATCAATCTGAGTCCGAGTAGAACTCGAGTTGTTTTCGAGTTCTGACTCGATCTCCTTGGCAAAGTCGGGAAGCAACATAACGCTGCGATCATGAGATCTGGTGAGCTTGTTGGAGTCTTCTGATGTGGAGCTCTTCAGCGTGGGAGAGTTGGTTAAGTGGCTATCGAAGCCGCCTGAACCATTGGCGACGCAGACCCACGAACCGAAGATGAAGGTGGCGCCTCTGGGAGGCGTCATGGTGCTGAAAGAGAAAGTGGCCATCGAACTTGCCGATGAACTCGCCGAGTCCCCTACCTGGCGCGCCAGCTGTCGGTGTTTACCGCCAAGCCTGCTCAGGGATACCCTTAGCAATAGGGTTTGTAGGTAGGGATCAACGGCTCTGGAACTCGATGGTGCAAGGAACACAAAAGATTTAGACAGGTTCGGGCCACGAGTTGCATAATACCCTACGTTCTGTGTGGTGTTTTGTATTGCCTTAGGTGTAGATGTGTTTCGAGGGGGTCCCTGCCCGCCCTTATATATCTGGGGGGACAGGGTTACTTGGAAAGTCCTAGCTAAGTACAGTTGGAGTCCTTCTACAACACGATCGGGTAGTTTCCTTGTACTGCAGCTAGTTCTACGCCTATTCGGGTAGTTACAAAAGAGGTAAGGTACATCCATGAGCTATCCCTTACTCTAGAACATTCTATGTTTGTAAGCAGTCCCGCTGCCCCGGGTCTGACAGTGTCCCCAACGTCGACAACCAGAACCATGGCTGCTGGGGCAACAACCCACCGCGACGACCTCGTCGCGACTATGAACCCGGAACGAGAAGGCCGAGAGCTTTGGAAACACGTCGAGTCGGCAAGGCAGCGGAAAGCTCTGGAGTGCTCAGGAAAAGGGTGGCCGCTCCATGCCGCCTTCCCTGTTTAAATATCGGAGGCTGCAGAATGAGCAGATCCAAAATCAATGGCCGGATCGGATCGGGCCGGGAATCTTACGGCGGACGGGGCGGGATAAACGGTAACTTTCTTTTTACCGTTGCCCTTGACAGCCCCGCTCCTCTGTCAGGCGCGTCATATCCGCACAGGGGGGTAACAGCTGGATTTTTACCACAATGAGAATATGCTTCGAATATTCCTAACACCACCCGGTGTGTCTCCGTGACCCAGCCAGAGCCTCAGGACTCGGACGCCGTGACTACTCGGTGCGTCTCCGTGACTCTGCCAGTGACCTGCTCGGGGGCTGGGCCCGCTCACGACCCGGCATGTCTCCATGACCCAGCAAGAGCCTCAGGGCTCGGATGCCGTGACTACCCGGTGTGTCTCCGTGACCTAGCCAAAGCCTCATGGCTCGGACGCCGTGACTACTCGGCGCATATCCGTGAATCCGCCAGCGACCCTGCTCGGGGGCTGGGCGCCTCTCACAACCCGACGTGTCTTCGTGACCCAGCCAGAGCCTCAGGGCTCGGACACCGTGACTACCCGATGTGTCTCCGTGACCCAGCCAGCGCCTTAGGGCTCGAACGCCGTGACTTCTTGGCATGTCTCCGTGACTCCGCCAGCGACCCTGCTCAGGGGCTGGGTGCCGCTCATGACCCGACATGTCTCCATGACCCAGCCAGACCCTCAGGTCTCGGGCATCGTAACTACTCGGTGCATCTCTATGACTCCGCCAGCGACCCTGCACGGGGGTTGGGCGCCAGCGTGTCTCTGTGACCCAGCCAGAGCCTCAGGGCTCGGACACCGTGACTACCTAGTGTGTCTCCATGACCCAGCCAAAGCCTCAGGGCTCGAACACCATGACTACTCGGTGCATTTCCGTGACTGCGCTAGCGACCCTGCACGAGGGTTGGGTGCAGCTCACGACCCGGCGTGTCTCCGTGACCGAGCCAGAGCTTCAGGGCTCGGACGACGTGACTACCCGGCATGTCTCCGTGACCCAGCCAGAGCCTCAGGGCTCGGACGCCGTGACTACCTGGTGTGTCTCTGTGACCCAGCCAGAGCCTCAGGGCTCAGACGTCGTGACTACTCGGTGCGTCTCCGTGACTCCGCCAGAGACCCTGCTCGGGGGCTGGGCGCCACTCACGACCCGACGTGTATCTATGACCCAGCAAGAGTCTCATGGTTTGGGCGCCATAACAACTCGGCGCGTCTCTGTGCCTCTGCCAGCGACCCTGCACAGGGGCTGGGTGCCGTTCATGACCCGGCATGTCTCCGTGACCAGCCAGAGCCTCAGGGCTCAGACGCCGTGACTACCCGACATGTCTTCATAACCCAGCCAGAGCCTCAGGGCTCGGAGGACGTGACTACTCGGCGCGTCTCCTTCACTCCGCCAGCTACCCTGCTCGGGGGCTGGGCGCCGCTCATGACCCGGCGTGTCTCCGTGACCCAGCCAGAGCCTCAGGGCTCAGACGCCATGACTACTCGGTGTGTCTCCATGACCCAGCCAGAGCCTCAGGGCTCGGGCCCCGTAACTACTCAGCACGTCTCTGTGACTCCGCCAGTGACCCTGCTCGGGGGCTGGGCACCGCTCACGACCCGGCGTGTCTCCGTGACCCAGCCAGAGCGTCAGGGCTCGAACACCATGATAACCCGGGGTGTCTCCGCAACCTCATCAGGTCCTCAGAGCTTGGATGCGGGAACCACTCGGAAAGTCTCAGTGACTCAAACCAGGGCTTCAGGGTCAGGGAACCGAGGTGGATTCACATGTTGCGGCTATCTCGGGGTAGCTAAGGACTGGTACCCCCAGGGGATCGGTGTGACAAAACGTTCGCAGAGTGCTCAGGCATTCAGACCAACAAGAGTTAAAGATTAGTTCTTTGACCCTCGAAATGCTTCTCCAAAACCTTCCAAGGCTCGGGGGCTACACCCAACGGGTGCGCCCAGGGGCGCATCCCGTTCTGGATCTGCAAAAACGAAGGACATTCTAAATGAGCACCGAAGGACTTCGTTCAGTACGACAAGGTTCAACTCGGCCCTCCAGCGCTCGGGGGCTTGACGGATGTAGATCTATGTACCTCCCTGCCGAGTGGGGTCCTTGAACCTAGGAGACTACCCTGCTCGGTGACTCGGCTACGACTACTCAATGTGCAGGACTCAGCTGTGCGCAGAAAGGATCTTCAATAGATCAGGATGAGAGGCTCCAGCTAGAAGCCTGAATATCTAGGGATCCTAACCGACCTCATTCCTTGAAAAATAACCCGAGCATACCTTCCTTGTACCCCTACGGCTCCTAGCCTATATAAATGAGATGTGGGAAGAACCATAGATGGGGCTTCCTTTTCGCAGCATTCCACAAACCCTAATACAACCCCGAACACAGGACATAGGGTATTACGCTCATCGCGGCCCAAACCTATCTAAGCCCCTGCATCTTCGTGTTACCATCGAGCTCTTGGTCCTGAGATCCCCATCCTGAAACTCTACCGTCGTTGACACCCTTGGTGGACTGGCCGGAATAGCAATCCGACAGGCGCCATCTTCCAGGCAGCCCGGCCTTAGTAAGGTGGGCAGGCGGCTTGTCGGGTCTAATGTAGCATGCTCTGGGGGGACCCACCAGTGTCAAGAGTGTTCCGGGGTGACCCTGGGGCATCCCGAGGTGTTCTAAGGTGGTCGTAGACGCTGACGGGTGGACCCCCCATGCCCCAGGATGATTAGGGGCTGTCTGGCCAGTCCTCGTGCTCCGGGATGTCCTGGGAGACACCCGAGGCGGTTTTTGGGGCCGTCCCTTGGACCCTCCTGGTACGGGGTGACCTTGGTCAACCCCGGGGCGTCGCCCAGGGTGGCTCTGGTTTTACTACAACTGGGATATGCTAAACGATGGTGGGACCCAGCCACCGTCCATCTTCAAGCAGATGTGATGGGTAGCTCTGGGATAAGCTATCCGCCGCTTGTCGTCTTATCTTCTGAGTGAACGGCATCCCCGTAATCATGATGTTCTTACGAGGAAGCCTCTCACCCCTTCAGGCTCTGCATCGAGCCCAGCGGTGAGGCGTCGTAACCACCTGGTAATGATCTCTTTACCAGCCGGGTGTATTCGAGGGGAAGGAAACGTCCCCCCGGGCTTCACGTGCCGGGTCAGGCCTGGGCCACTCCAGTCGGGTGCCCACCTCCATGGGCGGATGTACCTAGTGGGGCCCATAGCCGCGCTTGGCTGACATCACCGGCTGACACGGCTGGTAGGTCCCCTCTTCCTTAATCGCACATAATTCCAAGGTCATGGGGACCCCCATTCCCATTACACTAACAGTAGCCACCGGGCCCACTGTCAACCCGCGGAGTAGGTTGGTGGTGGGGCCAAGAGCCCTTTTAACGCCGCAGCCGTCCAACTTCCGATGTTGTCGTTGTGGGAGGTCATGCCAAATCCGTCGGGGGAGTAGAGGTGCCATGGCAGCTGATCCACTTATCGATCCGCCTCCCTCCCGCCCATAAGTATATAAGTGAAGGGGAGGGCACAACTGGCTGCTAAGCTCTCTTCTTGCCCTCAGGCTCCTCTTCCTTACTCACTCTCGCCTTCAGCTTTCCTAGCTTCCGCCATGACTCGCCGAGGTGCGCTGGCGAGCTGGCGAGTCATGTATTCTTGATTTTGTCCCCTCCGTGGTCGACGACGACCTCGCCATGCGGGTGGCAGAGAAGTTGGTGCTGGCGGGCACCTTGCTGCGCCGGGCGAAGCCTTCCCAGTGCTATGCCATACACGGGAGGTGGTAAACTTCCTCCCTAACCTCCTAGTGGGGCTGGTTCCTCCATCTTGCCATTCTTCATGGCGGCGCTAGAGGAGTTCAGCCTCCACATGGTGCATCTCACCCCCAACGCCATCCTCACCCCGGCACTTTTTGCGCACACGTGTTAGGCGTTCGTGGGGGTGCGTCCGTTAGTGATGCTCTTCCGCCACTTCTTCAGCCAAGTGAGATCTCCTTCCATCTCTCCCGAAGCTGGTGCCGCCCCGCAACACCGCACCGTCGGCAGGGTCTTCTTCAAGCAGCGTGGCGCTGGCTTCCTTCCCCTTGCTCGGAAGGACAAGTGGGATAATTGGGAGCGACAGTGGCTGTACATGGAAGTGGACAATGCCTCCCCCTGCCTTCGTCTTTCTCAAGGTCTGCCGGTGAGCCATACCCGGTAGTCCGAGCCGCCAGTGATGGGCATGGCGTGGTCGCCGGTGCTGGAGCGGATCAATTTGGTCCGGGTGGTGGGTCTTACCGCGACCATGGTGGCCGCAGACTTCTTCCGCCCCTGCATCGCTCCACTTCAGGCTCGCCCCAACCCGGCGTGGGTCTACACCGGCGACGACGACGCCGGCCATCTGGCGTGCAGCGTAGAATCCAACCCCGACACCGACACGGTGGTAGCATGGCTGGACCAGGTCCTGGAGAAGAGGGATCCGGCGATGGCTTTCCTCCTAGAGGGGGTGATGCTCCTGTGCGAAGATCCGGCGGTGGTCGTCGTGATCGGCTGCCTCCCGGTGACGGACGAACGGGGACTGGCCCGGCTGCCACCGCCGCCTCCTCCCGGTGGCGGCGATGGTTGCGCCCTAGCCCTAGGAGGAGGTGGTGCCGCCGGAGCGAGTGGGGGCATGCCAGAGTTGATCTGGGGAGGGGTCAGTGAGCGCGATCCCCCCATCACCGTGGACTCGTCATCGGTGTCGCCCTCGTCTTCGCCGTTTGCGGGGAGTACTCCCCAGGAGGCGCTTCCTCAACTGTAGCCTTGATGAGGACATCCTCCACTATTACCCGCTGGCAAAGACGCAACAGAAATGGGCCAAAGTGGCCTAGTTGTAGTCACCTTAAAAAGGAGAGCCACCCTTGCCCTATCGAACTAGTCTTTTGGGGTGATTGGACCTTTTCCTGACGGGTGCATTGGAGTACGGTGCTAAGATTGCCAAGGTTCAGGTCGTTGGGCCCTAGTGGATTCCTGAGACTAGATCAGTGCGTCGTATTTTCAGCTGTCAGTGCTCAGATTGCGGGATTCGGGGAATCCGGATCGATGTGTCGTACTTTTCATCCAATCCCACCTAGGCCGAACCCATCAGGCCTCACCCTCCGCCAGGGGGAGGGCGCATGCGCCAAAGTAGCAGGCAATCCTTTCCCCGACCTTGCAGTAGGTGCGACAGACGAGCACCAGGTACGCCCTGGTTTCATACTTTCTCTTCTTGGTTTGCTTTCTTCTTGGGCAACACTTTGACGTGTCTCCTTTGTCTTCGACAGGAGCGCCACTGGCGCCACTTCTGCCGCACCGCGGATGGGCCCTCTGGCGGGAATGCCGTCAGCACTTGTCGCATTGCCCTTGGTGCCACCGGTCGGGGTTGACGTCGAGACCGCCGACACGGTAGAGTAATCATTGCTTGGCAGGAAATCTTTCATTTCAGTCTAAGTTTAAAGTGAATTTGCATTGAAAAAGACAAAAGTCCTTTGAATTCAAATCCTCTTTATGTTTTCAAAAATAACTCTTTAACCTTTGATCAAATAAATTTTTGCACAACATCAAATTTGTAGATCTTGAAAAGTTGAACAACTTTCATGTTGGGCACTTTTTCATTCGAGCCCTAGATTAAAAGTTATTGCAGGTTTACAGTTGGGTCCCTAGAATTTCGGAAATTGCAAACTAGTCCTTTCTTCCACCTCCAGCCTGCCTGCCTGCCTCTCTGCTCTCTCTCACTGCCGGCAAAGCGGCGCTGCTGCCGCCGCTCAGGGCCGTCCCCCGGGCCACCTCCTGCTTGTGCTGGCCGCCCACGCGTCGCGCCGAAGCTCCCCACCGCTTCTATCCCTCACGCTGCGCCCTCCTCGCCTTGCCACGCAGCAGCAGACCACCGCCGGCCGCCACCTCGCCGCCTCCGTGGATGGCTTGCTGCAGTACCCCAGAGCCCTATCTTTCGCGCGCACTAGCACTACAAGAACTCCCGCAAATCGTTCCCCTCGTTCTTTTGCCATTTCCCCAACCCCAGACCCCAGAACGCCGCCGCCGCTCCGCCCGAATGCCGGCGAGCTCTACGCCGCCGTGAACCCGCCTCTCCGCAGCCTCTCCGCCCATGTTGACCCCTCCATCAGCTGCGCCTCGACCTCGCGCAGCTCACCCACCCCTCCTCCTCGCCCAGAACTCACCGGAGCGCCGCCTCCGCCGTTCTCCTCCGCCGCTGACCCGCCTGCTCTTGTCGCGCCACTACTACAGGCCACCACGACCTCAATCCCGGCCATCTATAGGTGCGCAAGGGCCTGGTGAACCTCCCACGTCCCTCCACCCTTGCCGGCGGCGATCACCGTCACCGGATTTGGCCGGTCAAACCCGCGCCCTTCCTCTGACCATGGCCAGGGACCTCGGGTTGAAAGAAACAAAAACCCAGGGGGCTGTCTGCGAAGCCCGTGACTCAAGTGAATAGTGTCTTCAGGGACATTTTTGTTATTTTGGCTGTAAACTTTGAAATTCCATAGAAATTCAGAGAAAAATTAGAAAAATGCAAATCTAGATGTTTTGGAATCCTCTTGAAGAGATCTTTGCAGTAGAATTATAATATGTTGGGTGTTAGTTGAAAGTTTTTGCTGTAAAAATAGATTTGTGTTACTAGTGTTTAAATGCTAGTTGTTTTATCTTTTTCTTAACTGATGATTGAAACCATGTCTTGCTGTGAAATTTTTATAGTAAGATTTTCATGTGACCCTAGTGTTGCTATGAAAATTTCGTGGTCATTCCTTCTGTTTAACTATTTCTTTGATTTAATAATTGTTAAGTGAGCTTTAATCATGTTAAATAGTTTTCTTGCTTTGAAAATCCTGGTAATTTTTGTAGAGACTTGTTTTAGTTATATGTTACCCTCTGTAAAATTTGAGCACTAGTTCATGATTAGAACAGAAGATACAAATGAATCTTGTTAGTTTGCTGTCAGTATTATTTATTTTCTCAGAATAAATTCTATGTAGAATAAATCTTGAAAAATTTACATTTGCTAAGTTAGATCTGTGTCGACCTACTGTTAAATTTCTAGCTTCTAGGTTGCTCTGATCTTACCTGTATAATTCAATCTTGTTATAGGAGTTGTCTAAATAAATGAATTGTTCTGATTAAATGGCTGCATGTTTTGGTATGAAATTTGCAGGGTAGATCACTCTGTTTACCTCCTGTTTGATGTAATTTTTTTATGAATTTACTAATGAATGTGTGCTGAGTTAGGTGTTTATTAGCAAACCATAACTTGCATGCTATAGGTACCACTACAACTTGTCTTATGAAGTTAGTAAGCTTCTTTTGTGCTGTTGATCATGATGCCTTGTGTAGTTAGAAATGTTAGTTATCTACTCTATAAATGATTGCCCATATGCTAAGTTGTGTTGCTATTTGTAGACTACAACTTTATCGTGAAATGAGTGTGTTTGTAATTTCACCTTCTGCATCACATATAGATACGACTGCTCTAGTGGACGGGACGTACGTGCTGATCCCGGATTCCGAAGGAGGTGATCCCGAAGCTCAAGTGAACGCTGCTGTACTAACTGAAGCCCCGGACCAAAGTTCGGAAGAGCCCCAGTCTGAAATAGTTAGCGACTACCGAGAAGGCAAGCCCCGGACATAACCTATATTTCAATTTATTACCATTTATCGTTATTTCTTACTTGTGCATTTATAGTTCTTAGGATTTGAATTGAAACCCTAGATGCATGATCCTAAGAACCTATGTACTGAACACTAGAACTGAGTTCGAATAATTGCTAAGCTTATAGGACCGGTAAAAGTCGAGTGATTGTCTGTCACTCGCGAGCTCTATAGGAATTGCTTGTTTACTTTCTGTTATCAATATAAGGATGACAGACGGGGTTGTGTTCGATATCATGACCTTGTGTGAGACCCTGTCTGTGTTGATGAACTTGCTAAGGTCGCGGTGTGTGGTAGTGCTGGTTAAGTTTTTGAACGTACTAGCCACATGCCGTAAGTATGGTACGCGGTAATCCTAGTAACTGATCGGACCGGGGAGTGGATATATTGACACTCTCTCTTAGAGATAGGTTTTTAATTATGTTTATGTTGATCAACACCACGGGTGCAGGGAGGAAGTTGGTGCCCTATAGTCGGGGAGAGTGTTTTTGACCAACAAGGTATTTTTGAAACCAACGTAATTTCGTTAGGGGTTATGCATAGAATGTAAAGTCCTAGGGAATTTACGGGAATTACTAGGTGGCTATCTATGTATGGTTTATTTTATCTGATTTCCAGCACTTTACATTTTTGTCAAACCATACTCACAAGCAACCCTTGATTTTTGTAACGACGCATCTACATTAAGGTAAGAAGGTAAGGATCCTTAGTCAGCTGAGGGAGTCTGACCTTCCCGTCGGCGATGCGAACCGAACGCTGCGCTCAAGCAGTGACCTACTTGAGCTGCTGCCAATATACTGACCCTCGGTTGATTATATTGGGAGTAAAGGAACTCGTGAATACGCTATCTCAGTGGCGTATGTTAATGTTGGCCATACGGCGGAAATTGTATGGTTGCCGCTTCTATAGTGAGCGGTAATGTATGGCAACGCTTTCATGAGTGCTGGCATGAATGGTTCAATGGTTATATATATGTTCTGTCAATCTTCTGCAGGTACACTAACCGCGATTCGATAAGTTAAGAACGGTTAGAATTTATCGACTAGCCATATAGGGAGAGCCGTATCTGTGTTATGCCACCGTGCTAACCACGTAAGCCCAACAATAGTTGGCAATTTTTTATCTTGTGAGGAACGAACAGGACGTGCATGCATATTTGGTTGATGTTTGCTTTGATTCCTAGAATTGGAAAATGTTACATGAGTCTTCTTAAGGAATCTCTAGAGTTTGTTTTCTTGAATATGTTTTAGTGTGGTTAAACAATGAGTTGAATGAAAACTTGGTTTGAGAGAGGGAGATTGAGTCATGTCTTTATCCATAGTTCCATCTTGATGTCTTGATAATCTTTTCGTTCCATAGAATCTCAAATGATGAACCAGTACCAATTGTGGTTTGTTTACTTCCTGAGCCTTGTAAACTTTTGAGTTAGAATCACATTTTTTCCGCAGTCTTCTTAAAGTTATATTTGAGAAGTCTTGAGATAATCATATTACTCACATTTGAATCCTTTTTGATTCAGATGGCGGACTGTCACAATGTCTTTTGGGATGAGAAGGGATGTGCTCATACTGATTGCTTATACTGGGAGGGCTTTCAGAGGATTTTGTGGGATACACTCCGTATTTTTCACTACCCAGACCCACCCCGGTACAAGGGACGCCAGTTTTCTGAGGATGGAATTCAAAAGAGCAGAGTTACCATGACCATTCCTCAGCACCCCACCTTGGAGTGGCTGCCTATTGAGATTGATGTGATTGGGGTATCGTCTTGTGGACGCTTTTGAGACAGCAGCTCTCAAAGCTGTCACTACTTTTTGTGAGCACCATCCCGAGGAAGTAGCTGCTTATCCTATTGGTTTGTTTCCGGCAGTCAATGCTGGCAACACAGAGTGGCTTTTCAGGACCACCCACTTTGGACACCTAGTTGGAGATGTAGTGGAGACTATTCAGGCTGTGACCAGGTATATGAATGCTCAGTCCCACTATCAGATTCTCCAGCAGAGGCACATGGAGCAGGTGATAGACTTGGCCTAGACTTTTCAGCAAGGTCTTCGTTTGAGAGACACTCAGATTCAGGGGCTTAATGAGACTGTTGCTGGGAGAGATCACACTATTGCACAGTTTGAGCTTCAGGTTCTGGAGCATGGTGCTGAGATAGTGCAGCGCAATACAGTTATCGTTTTTCTTCAGGGGCAGGTTCATGAGCTCCAAGTAGATCTGGATGATGCTATGGCCCGTTTTGGTATGCTCCATGAGCAGCCAATACCCCCAATTGTTCCAGCCGAGCCTGCAGCAGCAGAAGACACAGAGGAGATTGATGGAGTTTCTGATATAGATTCAGAGCACGCGCTTGCCGAGCCTAACCCTTAGCCGGATGACTCTTCCTCCAGCAGTGCTTCCACTGTGGGCAACCTCGACGACTTCTAGGCACCTTAGGCTTGTCCTAGATAGCATGTGTTTTTCCTGTTGTAGTATATGTACATAGGGAAGAAGATGTTGTAAAATAGCCCTAGGAAGGAGTACCACTTGTTGTAACATATGTGGTAAGGGTGTGTGATGCTAGGTTGTAAGAAAAAGGCTACTTTGGATGTAATATAAGTAGCGACTACCAGTTAGAAATCATGATCTTTCTACTTGCCAAATCTCTTTCATTTGTGCATTTCTAGGCTGTTTGATGAATACTAATGATGTTGCAAATTTTGTGGCATGGGTGCTCATCAAATTTTAGCCTATTGAATCTGTGAGACTATATTTATAGTCCAATCACTACTATGATCTTTGATGATTAGCAGCATTAGCTGCATAGCACAGAACGATGAAAAGTTCATTGCATGTTTCTGGGAGCAATTGCAAGAATCCCTTGGAACCAAATTGATTCGTAGTTCAGCTTATCATCCACAAACTGATGGGCAAACTGAATGAATCAATCAAATCCTTGAAGACATATTGAGGGCATGTACTATTCAATATAGCAAGAACTGGGATAAGTGCCTAGCACTGGCAGAGTTCTCATATAATAACAGTTATCAATCTAGCTTGCAAATGTCACCATTTGAAGCGTTATATGGTCGAAGGTGTCGAACTCCTTTGAGTTGGTGTTGTCGGTCGAAACCCACCGGTGAGTAGCGACGGGCAACACGAAGAGCCGGGAGGTTGCTGGGGCGCTGGCAGGCACTGCTCCCACGTCGATGGCCCGCAATTCCGTCACGCGGCCGGAGGTTTTGTGGAAAACCGGGCGTGCCACCTAACCTATACCCGATCAGGAGGGTGCAGACGTGCTCCGAACAGTTTCCTGCATACAAAGACACGTGTAAACGTAAGTCCGAGCCGTGGTCGGTTCCCCGGGACGACTCTTGCATCGGCTTTAAAGAGCCGATCGAGTCCCGGTGTCAGGTTGGATCTGCATCTATCCAGATATTGATGAATAAAGCGAATAACTGTAAAGCTGCTTCAATTAGGTCTAGCTAATCTAATCCACGATGGTAAAAGCTTCACTGCTAGATCGGAACATCCTACACGTGACTAGGCCTAATGCACGTAATAGACAACTGAACCAAAACCCAAAACAGAGGCCTAAGAACTAGCAAGAGCCGATTCCCGGAACAATCCCTATCAAGGCCAAGACAAAGCATCTACTACGCCACTGGATCATCCAATCCGTTTGCAAGGCCTAACCTAGCAGATATTACACCAACTCTTAAGATAAGAGCAAACCATAACAGATTAGATCTACTGGACATAAAAGAAACAGGGTGTTGCCTCTGTGCAACTAATTCTATGCGACAAGAACTAGCATAAGATTGAAACGTGACAGCACAGAGACAACGTGATGTTTGTAGATGATAAGCAACGAAGCATAACAGATCTACCAAAAGCCATGCTACGAACATCAGGATAACTAGCATTACTCGCCATCAAAAACGCTTCAGTATGAGTAATACCAAGGTAAAAGCAAGAACAATGCTTCCCTGATCGCAAGAAGCGATCAGGGCAGCATGCCGCTTACTTGAATGAAACCCTGGGATTAGGGGTGGCGATGCGCCGAGAGTTGTTGTTTGCGAGACGTGATGATGCTCTCCTTTACGAATAACAAAGGGTACATATTTATAGTCCGGAGACTTGGGAAACAATCTAAACTAATCTTGTCCCGATTGGACTCTATCTCTAATCTTGAACTAAATCTAAGGATACATGGCCAATGTGGCCCAGATGCTCACGCAGGAGCCGATTTACAAGCCTTCCTCATCTTCTGCTTTAAGCCCATCTTGCTTTCGGCCCATAAATTAATCCTGTTAATTTATGGCGATAACACATGCCCCCCTGGTTTTGGCAATGATAATTCTAAAACCAATCCGTCGCTTCATCTTCCCGTTAATGCTCATTAATCATACTGTAACCACCAAGGAAGACGCAACATCTCTGCAACTGGCTCCTCGTAGAATGTGAAACTGCCGATTCGTCTCCCATCTTTTTACTATTTAACTTCGCTCCGCATCGGCTCTTCTTCATGGCAAAACTCCTTCTTCATCCCAAAGCCAGTAGCGCAGAAACCCCAATCCTTCACCAGCCATGGCCATCTCTTATTCCTCCGGCTCAAACTCTTTTGGAGACTCCTCTTCTTCCTCTTCTCCCTCTTCTTCTTCTTCCCTTTCCACCTCCTCCATTGATCCTATTTCGGAGAGCCGAGAGCCGACCCCCGAGTGGGACCCAACAGCAACCTACGAGGCGGTGGCTCCTCTGCACTGGGATGCAGAGGAGTTCGACTTTGGGGTCGCCTCCGAGGAGGACGAGCCCACAACTGAGGGAGAAGAAGACCTCCAGTTCCTATTCCCGGAGGAACTGGAGAGCAGCGAAGATGACGCCTTCTCCTGGGAAGGAGCCGACTCCTCCGAAGAGATCGGCTCTTCTTCCAGTGATGACACGGCGGCAGGAGGAAACCTCCACCCATTCCTCAAGGCTCCCTCGGAGGGGAGCGAAGAAGGAAGCAGCAGCAGCGGCGGCGGACGAAGCAGCAGCAGCGCCGATGACAGCGGCGATGGCAGCAGCGATGATGACGATGATGACGACGACGATGGCGGAGACGCACCGTCACGAAGCCCGAAGCATCGTAGGTGTTCGGACACCTATGACTGGTAGATGTAGGTAGCATCGTAGGAGTAGGATCATAAAGCCGAAGGATTGATTCCTTTGTAAAATCGGCTTTCCTTGTAATAAACTTTCCTTTAATGAAATCGAGTTTCTTTAATTTTGTGTGTCTTCGTTTACTTTCCAAAAAGCCGATGGCAACGCATCAGACTTCCATAAATATCCAAGAGCCGACGAAATTCAAACTAGAAGTAACCCGTACAAGAGTAGAATAGCGCTTCCAGCTTGAACCGAACTCGACGAACTCTCAAATTCGAGCGTAATTCGAAAACCAAGCTCTACAAATCCGAGCGAGAACTCTCCAAGCAGCCGAAATTCGAATCTGAGCCTACAGCAAGCAAACCCTAAGTCAACAGATCTGTACCATGGCAGATTCTGCAACTCGGACGACAAGCTCTGCAACCGATGATACGGCAATCTGCGGCCTGAAGGTAATATTCGGCCTAATCCTTTAGTTTTCTTCAGCTCACTAAGCTTCTAAAACTAAAACTCTGAAATATGACACCATACACACACTTCTGAATTTCTTAACTTCAGGTGTCAGACATCCTTCTGCCGCATCCCTCCAATCCAAAATCTTTCTGTCTTGGCCCACAAACCCATGAAAACCCCACAGATTTGATCTCTTGTGAAGCAAATAGGATCCCTTTTGTGAGTCAAAACATTGATCTGAACCTCTGGGCTGACTTACATGGTACAACAGAGTAGCAAAAGCTCACATGCCCTTGTGGCAAGATTTAAACATAGCCGATGCACTTAGCCTATCACTGTCACCCCTTGACAAAGATGAAAATCTTCTGAAAACCATCGGCTATTTCTGGTCTGATGCTCTGAATTGTTTCCTCTTTGGTCATGAACCCTTGACCCCTACTCTGCTGGATGTCACCATGATCACTGGACTAGACATTAGCTCTCCTAATCCTGCTGCTCACAAAATGGCAGAAGTCCCCTTCAAACTTTCTTCCAAGATTAACTGCACAAACTGGGGTACTTACATGAGTCAGCACATGAAAACGAAAGGTCCAGTGACTGAGAAGGAACACATAGCCTTCTTAAATCTTTGGCTAGAGCACTTCATCTTCTGTGGTACTTCTTTAGCTCCAACTAAGAACTATCTCCCCTTGGCCTATCACCTAGCCCATGGTAATCACACCGGCCTAGGCAAACTTTTCCTTGGAGAAACATACAGATATCTCCATTTGATGACATCTAACTTGCTTAACCACATGAAACTGAGAACTGGAGGCCCTTGGTGGTTTATTCAGTTGTGGGCACAACTGTACTTCCAGCACCATATTCCCAACTTCCAAGGCCTGACCAAGAACTCCTTTCCTGATGAGAATGGCAAACCAATTAGATGTACTAGTTATGGCCAAGCTTTATTCAGTCTCCCTGGCAGTAAACTGAATTCAGCAGATGCAGCAAACTGGTTCAGAGTCTTCTACAAAGGACTAGATAATCCCCTATATTTCCCATTTACTGAATCTGAATCCTTCGAAAACCCGGCTGCCTTCAGACTAGATAGTTTTGCTGATGACGACAGCACTCGGCATCTATATTCTTTTATGATTCGACCTGGCTCAGTTCAGTTGGCTTCCAAACGAAGACAAACTTCTGCAGTAGTTGCCCCCCGAGTCTTGACCAAGAAAAGGAAGATGATCACAAGGCGAGTGATCAAGAAACCAGTACCAACTTCTCCGAGTCCATCAGAGTCAAACACCAACCAGGTAACTCATCATTCAAAACCTTATTCTTTATTTCATACATATGTACTATGGTTGACTATAATTCTATTTTCAGGATGCAGCTGAAGAAATCCCCAATGTAGAAAGCCTGGATCAACATGAGATGACTGCAACTCCTGGTGCACTAATGGATACAAACAAGGAACAAGCTGATACAGTCGATGTTCTTGATGCTAACACCAGCTCTGATAGGATGACTGCTCCTGAACCGCCCAACACTTCTTCTTCAGAACAGGTAACATTATAGAACCAATTCTGAACCAGCTGTAACACCCTAATTTAAATTCCAGCTTTTAATAATAAATTTAATTGGCTTTATTTAAATTTCTAAGGTTTATTGTGCTAGACTTGCATTTAATCTTAATTTTTGTTCTATAAGTAATTAAAATTTATCATAGGTTTAATTTTAGTGTTGCATTCATGCTGGTGCATGGTTTTGTTTTGTTTGTTCGTATAGGAGTTTGAATTCAAATTCATTTGAATTCAAATAATTTTGAGTTGAGTGGTAGGAAATAGATTTAGAAAAAGGAAAACCAGCCAAAACGCAGAACCCGGCCCAAACCTTTCCCCGCGGCCCATCGTCCTGCCCTTCCTTCCCTGGCGGCCCAGCCCGCACACCACCTCCTCAGCCCACGCGACGCGCCAGCACGGCCCAAGCACCCGGCCCACTCCTCTCCTCCATGCGCACGCGCCCACGGCCCGCTCGCAGCGCCGCCAGCGCGCCCGCCTCTCACCCCGCACTCGCCGGGCCCGCCTGCCAGCGTGCGCCCGCTCCTCCCCAGTCAGCCCGCGCCTCGCCCCCCCTCACTGACGGGCCGACCCCACTGTCAGGCCCGTCTTCCCCCTCGCGCAACTACCGCCGAGCATCTCGCCGGAGATCTCGCCCGCGCGCCCCGTGGCACGGACGCCCAGGACCCCAGCCCCTTCCTTTAAACCCCCACGACCCCCCTGCACCCTCACCCCATGCCAAAGGCCACCCCAAAACCCTAAGCCGCGCCGCCCGTGCTCCCGGAGTCGGAACAGAGCCCCCCTCGTCGCCGGTACGTGTTTCCGCCGCCGCAATTCCACGCCACCGGGTCCGCTCTGTGTCTCCTGACCCCCGTAGCGCCTCTGTAGGGACTCCACGCGACGATCCAAGGGATCCAGGGACCCGGAGAGTACCCACAACGGCCTGTCCGCGAGCACCGAGACAAGCTCCGCCGCCGGTCCACGCCGCCGAACACCCTGCGCCACGTTTTTCCCCAATCCCGACCCTAGGTGAGCACCCCATGGTCCCTGTCCTCCTTTTGCGCTAGATTTGGACCGCCCTGGCTCACTCTAGGTGCCTAGTCCTCGCACTCCGGCGAACTCCGTGGCCGCCGAGCCGCCCTCGCCGTCGAGGAACCCCAGCCGAGCCTCCCCGAGCTCCGTTTAGAGCCCAGGTGGACTACACGTGCCCTGTAGGTCACCCCAGACCCAAGAATGGGTCGATTTGACCCCCGAACAGCCAGATTTGGCCAAGTCCGGCGAGTTTCCCGCCGCGCCGCCGCGGAACAGAGCCGCCGGCGACCTACCGCCGCCGCCCGCGCGCCCAACCCCCCTGCGCCGTCCGATCCGGTTTCAACGCGCGTGATTAGATCTTGGATCCGTTAGATCTAGACCGCCAGATCTAAATCCAACGGCCTGGATCCCTGGATACCGGTTCGGCCGGTGCCTTTTGCTAAAGAGCCCCCCGGGTTCTGAGTATTTAACCCGCAGTCCACCTCCATTGAAA
Source organism: Panicum virgatum (assembly GCF_016808335.1). Taxonomy (NCBI): domain Eukaryota; kingdom Viridiplantae; phylum Streptophyta; class Magnoliopsida; order Poales; family Poaceae; genus Panicum; species Panicum virgatum. The sequence continues at coordinate 26,846,020 of NC_053152.1, read as the reverse complement.
ACTAATTGCAGTTTGGCCCTGTTTTATTCACGGACCCCCCTGAGTTTTACCAGATTTGAACCCGCCGTCCACCCTTGGCGTTTTTGCACGCTAGACCCTGGAACTAATGTTTAATTACGTCTAGGACCTCGGTTTTAGCAGAAAACCCCCTGGAACTTCAGTTTTCTTACAAATAAGCCCCTGAACCTTGTTTTTGGCCTAGTTTATGCGTTTTAGCTCCGATTTTAGCGTTCTTTATACCCACGCGATCGTTGTAACGCGTAGAATAGTTCTAGAGTAGTTTTGTGCACTGTTTTCATGTATTGTTGTACTGTTTCTTAGTTTTTGTTAGTGTTTGCTTGTATGCTTATTATTGTGCATTGTTTTGGCCATGTGTTCGTGAGTAGACGTTGATCCATCTGAGGAGCCCCAGTACCAGTACCAGGAGCAGCCGTCTTCCGAGCAGTTTGAGCAGCAGCCAGAGCAGTACGAGGAAGGCAAGTATAACATGAACAACCTATCATCTTTAATTACATTTTCATACTGCATTTAATACTGTATGCCTATAAGGATTTCCTAGCCACTTTATATCCTTTATATATACCTTTGGGTTGCATTTTGGTTAGTTGTGCTAGGTTGCTGTGCTATAACACTCTTTGGTCCTTTTTAATTAATTTGATTAATGGTTTACTTGAACTTAAGTCTGAGAGTGACCCTCTGTGCTTCGTGCTTGAGTGGCTCACGTCTCGTTAAAATATGGTTTTTGTAGAAACATGGTTTAGGGGGCCAGCACGGTGCTTAGTGCTTGGTTGGCCACTCTCCATAAGGACCGGTTCATAGAGCGACAACCTGGGACAACAGCGCTACCACAAGGCTAGAATGGGATAGACTTGGCGTAATAATTAGATCTTTTTGGTTTGGAGTAACTTACCTGCGGGGCAGGGGCGGTAAGCTTCTATGGCCCTCGTGCTGAGTGGCCTCGTCTGTGCTTCGTGTCTTGACGCCCACTAGACCTGCTCCATAGTCGCTGATCCACCCTCGCGGTTACTCCCTACCAACGAGATTCTTTGTAAAGGCCTCATAGTGAGTCGCTAGTCATCTCACCTAAGGAAGTGTGATGAACAACTGGCGTAGCTCACGACTTGTGGGTAAAGATGTGCAACCTCTGCAGAGTGTAAAACTGGTATACTAGCCGTGCTCACGGTTATGAGCAGCCCAGATCCTCCTTTTGATTAGTGAAGTTATCTCCTTCCGACGAGGGAGGTGCTTCTCAGGGTTACCTTGGTGGCTTGGTTTTGGTTTGGTTCTCAGTAGTTTCTTAATTAATTCTGATTAATTACTATGAAACTGGGTTAATGGTAAATCATCAACTCGTAGTAAATAGTTTTAATAAAATTTTGCCAACACTTAAAAGCTAATGTAGTTGAGTCAGCCAACCTTAGAGCCTCATAGTTTGTGTTATACTTGTTGAGTAAAGTTGTGTACTCACTCTTGCCTCTTCTCTACTTTTTCCTCTTGGCTACGCTACTGCTGCTCAGTTCCTGCCGACACGAGGGAGGTCGTCCAGCGCTACCAGGACTACGAGGACTTATAGGTGTTCGTCTCCCAGTCGACGTCCCTGTGGCGCCCTGCTTCAGCTTCGGAGAGTTTTATTCGTATTTTGTACTTCGCTTCCGCTGTATCAGACATTTATGTCATTATTGTAATAAATAACATTCGTATTCGCTTTATTATATCTTTTTACGTGATATGTGCTATGATATACTGTTCATTCTGATGTATATACGTGTGACTTGATCCTGGCACGTATATGATTGCTCGGTTTATGTTCTTTTATAAACCGGGTGTTACAGAGTGGTATCAAAGCCGTATCGACTGTAGGACGAAGCCTAGATAGGACTGGTCGAGTTTTAGGACTTCTTCTCTTCAATCCTTGCCTGCTGAAACTATTTTACTATTATACCCCTTGACTTCTATGACTTTTACCCTTCTTGCCTTGATTTCTCTCTCTGAAGAATAGCTTCGTAGATTTTGGCCTGAATCAGTCATCTGACCACCATGGGTTAGCTAGGTGACCCTTTTATAATAAAACGATAGCACGTTCTGCGACGCGTTGTGTTAGTCGAGTCTATTGCTAAACTCGGCTAAGTTGTGAAAATTGTCTGCTTGTTATTATGCTACATGTTTGATTTGGATTTTTGACTGATTGTATAGCTTAGTAGTTTAAATTTGTTTAGAGAAAATCACTCAGATGTTAAAGTTAACTAATTAATAAAATGAGTTAGATCGTTGGGGGTAAAACAGTCAACTCTATCCTGTCTACTTTATCATGGCTGAGTCTTTTTACGCAAAGAGTTATCATATCCATCTGAGTTTATTCCTGCAATATCCTTACTCGTGAAATCTTTTGTTCAAATCAGATGGTGAACACCAGGAGCACCGGTTCCGGTTCTGGCCAGCAGCAGGGTCAGAACAACCAGAGTACCGGGATCCCGATGCCGCCGCCTTTGACTCCGGAGCAGTACTTCCAGCTCCAGATGTAGATGATGGCTACCCTGAACAACACCGTTCAGGCTCTTCAGCAGGCTCACACTCAGCCTCCGCCTCCTCCACCGCCGCAGCCTCGCGACAGGCGTGCTGAGTTCCTGAGGGGTCACCCACCGACTTTTTCTCACACGTCCGACCCTCTTCAGGCTGACGACTGGCTCCTTGCAGTGGAGCGTCAGCTGGACATCGCCCAGTGCGATGATCGTGAGCGAGTTCTGTACGCAGCAGGACAGCTGCGAGGGGCAGCTTTGGACTGGTGGGAGTCCCACCCAGTTCACGACCGCGAGGCTCTCACTTGGCTCCAGTTCAGGGAACGCTTCCGCAGCCACAACGTCCCCGCGGGCGTTATGAAGATGAAGCAGAAGGAGTTCCATGCACTGAAGCAGGTAAATCTTAAATATAATCATTCAGCGGTTCCTTTTGAGCTAATGTCCCTTGTTCTATCCTTATGAATCTTGAGTTAATCTTTCGATATCTATCTGTCTTTGTCAATTCAGGGGACTATGTCGGTCACGGAGTATCGTGATCGCTTTCTTCAGCTGGCTCGCTACGCCCCTGCTGATGTTGCGGATGACCGCAAGAAGCAGGAGCACTTCATGGAGGGTCTTGAGGACTACCTCTAGTACGCGCTGCTCAACCTCCGCTTCGACGACTTACCATCTGGTTGACAGCGCGCTCAACACTGAGCGTAAGCACCTGGAGATGGAGGACAAGAAGAGGAAGATTGTCCCCGTTGCTTCCGGCAGCAACACTCGTCCTCGACTCCAGCAGCCCCAGCAGTACCAACCTCAGTACCGGCCTCCTCAGCAGTACCAGCAGAGGCCACCACAGCAGTACCCGCCTCGACAGCAGCAGCAGGCGGGGCAGGGCCAGAGGTTACCGGCACCTCCGGCTCGTGCTGCTCCACCGGCACCGCAGGCTCCACGTCCGGCAGCTCCTACCGGACAGCAGGCTCAGGGACCTCCTCGCACCTGCTTTCACTGCGGCCAGCCGGGGCACTACGCCAACACTTGCCCCCGGAAGGCGCAGGCGGGACAGCAGGGGCGCCCAGCTCAGCCCAGGGCGCCAGCACAGGCTCGAGTGAACCACGTGACGGCCGAGTCAGCGGCCGAGGCTCCTAACATGGTTATTGGTACGTTCATGGTCAACTCTCACCCCGCTACAGTGCTTTTCGATACCGGTGCTACTCATTCTTTCATTTCCAAGTCATTTGCCGAGCAGCATGGTATACCGGTTTCTTGTATGAGGACAGCTATGGTAGTTACCTCACCTGGGGGTCAGATTCGTACATGTTCTATATGCTCCAGAGTTAGTATTGTCATAAAGGGGGTAGAGTTCCGCACTGGCTTGATAGTTATTGACTCCTCGGGGATAGATGTGATTCTGGGCATGGAGACTCTTACCAGATGGGGAGTCCGTATTGATTGTGCTCAGCGGACAGTTCACTTATCGGCATCTGATGGCCAAGAGGTGACAGTCAGTGCTTCAGAGCCTTCGGGATTTCTTCATCAGATGGAGGCTAGACCCACGGACCGTATTCGCGTGGTGTCTGAATTCCCGGATGTCTTTCCGGATGATCTGCCAGGTATGCCGCCTGAACGCGCCATTGAGTTTTGTATTGATCTCTTGCCTGGCACAGCTCCTATTGCAAAGCGGCCCTACCGTATGGCACCTATAGAGCATGAAGAAGTTAAGAAGACTATTGATGAGTTGCTAGCCAAGGGCTATATCCGTCGCAGCTTCTCTCCTTGGGCTTTTCCATTGTTGCTGGTAGATAAGAAGGATGGCTCGAAGAGAATGTGTGTGGATTATCGGGAGCTGAATGCAGTCACTATCAAGAACAAGCATCCACTGCCCCGTATTGAGGATCTCTTCGATCTGCTTCGAGGTGCTCGTATATTCTCGAAGATTGATCTTCGTTCGGGATATTTTCAGCTGAGGATCCGTCCTGGGGATATTCCGAAGATGGCATTCACCTGCAAGTATGGGCTATATGAGTATACAGTCATGTCCTTCGGCTTGACTAATGCCCCGGCTTACTTCATGCATCTGATGAACATGGTCTTCATGGATTATCTGGATGTCTTCGTGGTGATCTTTATTGATGATATTCTGATCTTCTCCAAGACAGAAGAAGAGCATGAGGAGCATCTGAGACTCGTATTGCAGAGATTGAGAGAGCATCAGCTGTATGCCAAGTTCAGCAAGTGCGAGTTCTGGATTGACGAGGTTCCATTCCTCGGTCATGTCATCTCTCAGGGAGGCATTGCTGTTGATCCGAGTAAGGTGAAGGATGTACTCGAGTGGGAGACACCGCAGACGGTGAAGGAAGTCAGATCATTCTTGGGCTTAGCTGGATATTATCGGAGATTCATTGAGAATTTCTCCAAGATCGCGAAGCCTTTGACTTCTTTGCTGGAGAAAAATGTGGCTTTCGTGTGGACTGATGAGCGTCAGAGAGCCTTTGATGAGCTGAAGAAGAGGTTGACTACGGCGCCAGTCCTGACTCTGCCAGACCAGACGAAGAGGTTCACGGTATATTGTGATGCTTCGAAGGATGGTCTTGGGTGTGTTCTGATGCAGGAGGGCAGAGTAATTGCTTATGCTTCACGGCAGTTACGTCGGCATGAGCTGAACTATCCCACTCATGATCTTGAGTTAGCCGCAGTTGTGCATGCTCTGAAGATTTGGAGGCACTACTTGTATGGGCAGCGTTGTGATATCTATACTGATCACAAGAGCCTCAAGTACATTTTCACGCAGAATGAGCTAAACATGCGGCAGAGGAGATGGCTAGAGTTGGTCAAGGACTATGACCTGGAGATTCACTATCATCCGGGCAAGGCCAATGTTGTAGCAGATGCTTTGAGCAGGAGAAGTTATGTCAACATGGCCGTGGCTTTCCAGATGCCTGCAGAGTTATGCGAGGAGTTCGAGCAGTTGAGTCTGGGTTTCTTGCATCATACTTCCAGTGCAGCATTTGAGGCAGTACCGACTCTAGAGTCAGAGATCAGGCAGCATCAGAAAGATGATGAGAAGCTGCAGGAGATTCGTGAGTTGCTCAGGAAGGGCAAGGCTCCTCATTTCAGAGAGGATGATCAGGGTACTTTGTGGTACAAGAACCGGATATGTGTGCCAGATGTGAAGGATCTTCGAAAGTTGATTCTGAGTGAGGCCCATGATACAGCTTATTCTATTCATCCGGGCAGCACGAAGATGTACTATGATCTGAAGGAACGTTTCTGGTGGTATGGGATGAAGCGTTCAGTGGCAGAGTACGTGGCTATTTGTGACACTTGTCAGCGTGTCAAGGCTGAGCATCAGAGGCCAGCAGGTCTGTTACAGCCTTTGAAGATTCCAGAGTGGAAATGGGAGGAAATCACTATGGACTTCATTGTTGGATTGCCTCGTACTCAGAAAGGGTACAACTCCATTTGGGTAGTAGTGGATCGACTGACGAAAGTTGCTCACTTCATTCCGGTGAACACTACTTACTCCGGTGCTAGACTTGCAGAGTTGTACATCTCTCGGATTGTCTGCTTGCATGGTGTGCCCAAGAAGATCATATCTGACAGAGGGTCTCAGTTCACTTCTCGATTCTGGGAGCAGCTCCATGATTCGTTGGATACGAAGCTGCGTTTCAGTATGGCTTATCACCCTCAGACAGATGGGCAGACAGAGAGAACCAACCAAGTGTTGGAGGATATGCTGAGAGCTTGTGCTATTCAGTACGGTACTAGTTGGGATAAGTGCCTGTCATATGCTGAGTTCTCATATAACAACAGCTATCAGGCCAGTCTGAAGAAGTCTCCCTTTGAGGCATTGTATGGCAGAAAATGCAGGACTCCTCTCTATTGGGATCAGATTGGTGAGAAACAGCTCTTTGGCCCTGAGATCATAGATGATGCAGAGCAGATGGTCCAGGCTGTGCGAGAAAATCTGAGGATTGCACAGAGAAGACAGAAGAGCTATGCAGATGGCAAACGGAGAGACCTGACTTTCAGTGTTGGTGATTATGTGTATCTTAAGGTGTCTCCGATGAGAGGAATCCGCAGATTCAATGTCAAAGGGAAGTTAGCACCTCGGTATGTGGGGCCATTCAAGGTGCTAGAGTGGAAAGGCGAAGTTGCCTATCACCTGGATTTACCTCTCAGCCTCTCAGGAGTTCATGATGTCTTTCATATATCTCAGCTGAAGAGGTGTCTGCGAGTACCCGAGGAGCAGGCACCACTGGATGGAGTCGATGTCCAGGAAGATCTGACTTATACTGAGCATCCGGTGAAAATTCTGGAGACATCAGAGAGGGTTACTCGGAACAAGCGCATCAAGACGTGCAGAGTTCAGTGGAGTCACCACAGTGAAGCTGAGGCTACATGGGAGCGAGAAGATGAGTTGAGGAAGACCTATCCAGATCTCTTTGCTAGCCAGCCCAGCTAAATCTCGGGGACGAGATTTCTTTAAGGGGGTAGGGTCTGTAACACCCTAATTTAAATTCCAGCTTTTAATAATAAATTTAATTGGCTTTATTTAAATTTCTAAGGTTTATTGTGCTAGACTTGCATTTAATCTTAATTTTTGTTCTATAAGTAATTAAAATTTATCATAGGTTTAATTTTAGTGTTGCATTCATGCTGGTGCATGGTTTTGTTTTGTTTGTTTGTATAGGAGTTTGAATTCAAATTCATTTGAATTCAAATAATTTTGAGTTGAGTGGTAGGAAATAGATTTAGAAAAAGGAAAACCAGCCAAAACGCAGAACCCGGCCCAAACCTTTCCCCGCGGCCCATCGTCCTGCCCTTCCTTCCCTGGCGGCCCAGCCCGCACACCACCTCCTCAGCCCACGCGACGCGCCAGCACGGCCCAAGCACCCGGCCCACTCCTCTCCTCCACGCGCACGCGCCCACGGCCCGCTCGCAGCACCGCCAGCGCGCCCGCCTCTCACCCCGCACTCGCCGGGCCCGCCTGCCAGCGTGCGCCCGCTCCCCCCAGTCAGCCCGCGCCTCGCCCCCCCTCACTGACGGGCCGACCCCACTGTCAGGCCCGTCTTCCCCCTCGCGCAACTACCGCCGAGCATCTCGCCGGAGATCTCGCCCGCGCGCCCCGTGGCACGGACGCCCAGGACCCCAGCCCCTTCCTTTAAACCCCCACGACCCCCCTGCACCCTCACCCCACGCCAAAGGCCACCCCAAAACCCTAAGCCGCGCCGCCCGTGCTCCCGGAGTCGGAACAGAGCCCCCCTCGTCGCCGGTACGTGTTTCCGCCGCCGCAATTCCACGCCACCGGGTCCGCTCTGTGTCTCCTGACCCCCGTAGCGCCTCTGCAGGGACTCCACGCGACGATCCAAGGGATCCAGGGACCCGGAGAGTCCCCACAACGGCCTGTCCGCGAGCACCGAGACAAGCTCCGCCGCCGGTCCACGCCGCCGAACACCCTGCGCCACGTTTTTCCCCAATCCCGACCCTAGGTGAGCACCCCATGGTCCCTGTCCTCCTTCTGCGCTAGATTTGGACCGCCCTGGCTCACTCTAGGTGCCTAGTCCTCGCACTCCGGCGAACTCCGTGGCCGCCGAGCCGCCCTCGCCGTCGAGGAACCCCAGCCGAGCCTCCCCGAGCTCCGTTTAGAGCCCAGGTGGACTACACGTGCCCTGTAGGTCACCCCTGACCCAAGAACGGGTCGATTTGACCCCCGGACAGCCAGATTTGGCCAAGTCCGGCGAGTTTCCCGCCGCGCCGCCGCGGAACAGAGCCGCCGGCGACCTACCGCCGCCGCCCGCGCGCCCAACCCCCCCTACGCCGTCCGATCCGGTTTCAACGCGCGTGATTAGATCTTGGATCCGTTAGATCTAGACTGCCAGATCTAAATCCAACGGCCTGGATCCCTGGATACCGGTTCGGCCGGTGCCTTTTGCTAAAGAGCCCCCCGGGTTCTGAGTATTTAACCCGCAGTCCACCTCCATTGAAAACTAATTGCAGTTTGGCCCTGTTTTATTCACGGACCCCCCTGAGTTTTACCAGATTTGAACCCGCCGTCCACCCTTGGCGTTTTTGCACGCTAGACCCTGGAACTAATGTTTAATTACGTCTAGGCCCTCGGTTTTAGCAGAAAACCCCCTGGAACTTCAGTTTTCTTACAAATAAGCCCCTGAACCTTGTTTTTGGCCTAGTTTATGCGTTTTAGCTCCGATTTTAGCGTTCTTTATACCCACGTGATCGTTGTAACGCGTAGAATAGTTCTAGAGTAGTTTTGTGCGCTGTTTTCATGTATTGTTGTACTGTTTCTTAGTTTTTGTTAGTGTTTGCTTGTATGCTTATTATTGTGCATTGTTTTGGCCATGTGTTCGTGAGTAGACGTTGATCCATCTGAGGAGCCCCAGTACCAGTACCAGGAGCAGCCGTCTTCCGAGCAGTTTGAGCAGCAGCCAGAGCAGTACGAGGAAGGCAAGTATAACATGAACAACCTATCATCTTTAATTACATTTTCATACTGCATTTAATACTGTATGCCTATAAGGATTTCCTAGCCACTTTATATCCTTTATATATACCTTTGGGTTGCATTTTGGTTAGTTGTGCTAGGTTGCTGTGCTATAACACTCTTTGGTCCTTTTTAATTAATTTGATTAATGGTTTACTTGAACTTAAGTCTGAGAGTGACCCTCTGTGCTTCGTGCTTGAGTGGCTCACGTCTCGTTAAAATATGGTTTTTGTAGAAACATGGTTTAGGGGGCCAGCACGGTGCTTAGTGCTTGGTTGGCCACTCTCCATAAGGACCGGTTCATAGAGCGACAACCTGGGACAACAGCGCTACCACAAGGCTAGAATGGGATAGACTTGGCGTAATAATTAGATCTTTTTGGTTTGGAGTAACTTACCTGCGGGGCAGGGGCGGTAAGCTTCTATGGCCCTCGTGCTGAGTGGCCTCGTCTGTGCTTCGTGTCTTGACGCCCACTAGACCTGCTCCATAGTCGCTGATCCACCCTCGCGGTTACTCCCTACCAACGAGATTCTTTGTAAAGGCCTCGTAGTGAGTCGCTAGTCATCTCACCTAAGGAAGTGTGATGAACAACTGGCGTAGCTCACGACTTGTGGGTAAAGATGTGCAACCTCTGCAGAGTGTAAAACTGGTATACTAGCCGTGCTCACGGTTATGAGCGGCCCAGATCCTCCTTTTGATTAGTGAAGTTATCTCCTTCCGACGAGGGAGGTGCTTCTCAGGGTTACCTTGGTGGCTTGGTTTTGGTTTGGTTCTCAGTAGTTTCTTAATTAATTCTGATTAATTACTATGAAACTGGGTTAATGGTAAATCATCAACTCGTAGTAAATAGTTTTAATAAAATTTTGCCAACACTTAAAAGCTAATGTAGTTGAGTCAGCCAACCTTAGAGCCTCATAGTTTGTGTTATACTTGTTGAGTACAAGTTGTGTACTCACTCTTGCCTCTTCTCTACTTTTTCCTCTTGGCTACGCTACTGCTGCTCAGTTCCTGCCGACACGAGGGAGTTCGTCCAGCGCTACCAGGACTACGAGGACTTCTAGGTGTTCGTCTCCCAGTCGACGTCCCTGTGGCGCCCTGCTTCAGCTTCGGAGAGTTTTATTCGTATTTTGTACTTCGCTTCCGCTGTATCAGACATTTATGTCATTATTGTAATAAATAACATTCATATTCGCTTTATTATATCTTTTTACGTGATATGTGCTATGATATACTGTTCATTCTGATGTATATACGTGTGACTTGATCCTGGCACGTATATGATTGCTCGGTTTATGTTCTTTTATAAACCGGGTGTTACACCAGCCGATAACCCCATAAATGCATCTTGCTCTAACTTCAGATACGCCCATAGAGCTTTGACATTTCAGGTTTGCTTTCTTTCGACCCGGCATCAATGGGTCTGACTGTCCCTAGAGTAGAAATATCATTTCTGCAGCAATCGGCTAACTTGGCACATCAGCTTCAACTCATCAAGGATCTTCTATCTGCCCCAATCACTGCTCTAGTTGATGATTCCAGCAATATAAAGAACATCTTCGAGCAAATAGAATCCCAACTCCCGGAGCCATTGCAAATCAAGCTCTGGCCAGCCAGCAACCTCCCATTCTTTCGGATAGAAGTCAGTAAAGCACAACAAAGGATGGAAGCACGTCGCTCTCAAGCTTCTCTGAAAGCTGACATTACCCAAAAGTGCAAGACCCTCAACCAGAAGAAGGCAACTCTAGATATCAAAGCTGATGTGTCTGCCAACATGAATCGACTAGACCTCCTGAAGAAAGAACTGGCGGAACTCGAAGAAAAGGTCCGCACTACCAAGGAACTCATCCAGGCCGAGAAAACTTCCATTGCAAACTCCAAACAAGAAACCCAGGAAATATTCGAGCAGATACAAGAAGAGTTTGCAGAGATCAGCACCTTGAGTCGGCAGATAGTTACAGGCGATGACAAGGATGACGAAGCGATTGTAGCACGAGCAGACGCCGTCCGAACTGAAGCCATCCATGCCATAGAAGAGTTCCTGAACCAGTAGATAGGCTCAAGAGACAATTAGTACTGCCTGCTAACTTGCAACTGTTTTTAAAAACATCTTAAGTCGATGGTTACACATCGGCTGTTCGCTTCTCATATATATTTTTACTAGTAGCCAACTCAAAGTGTTGGCCTGTCATGATTTTTTTTTGCTGGCCAACTCAACGTGTTGGCCTATCATGATACAGCCAGATGGATCTCATCGGCACTCGTTACTCGCCTTCCCACATGCTCGGGAAATACTTCTTGAGATGTTGACCATTGACAGCAACAGGAAACTTGACGCCGTCCAATTCCTCGAGCATGTATGCATTCCCAGGCAAAACCTGATCAACCTTGTACGGCCCATGCCAAGTTGGAGACCATTTGCCAAACCTTTTATCTTTAGTTCCCAATGTCAATACTGCCTCCCCAACCAAGTCTCCGACTTGGAAATCCTTAGGCTTGACCTTCTTGTTGTATGCACGGGCAACTTTAGCCTTATTTTCCTTGATCTTTTCCAATGACCAAAGTCTTAGCTCTGTCAGGTCCTCCACATTATCGTTCATCAAGGCCGCATACTGTTCAGCAGATAAATCATTCTGAAATTCAACACGCCTTGATCCGGCCGTGATCTCCCATGGTAGCATAGCGTCTTGGCCGTAGACTAAATGGTACGGCGATGTCTTGGTGGACCCACGACACAAAATATGATATGCCCACAAAGCTTCCAATAACACCTCATGCCAGCGCCTAGGATATTCATCGATCTTTCTCTTTATGAGCTTGATGAGCCTCTGGTTGGATGCTTCAGCCTGTCCATTAGCTTGGGCATAATACGGAGATGATCTAATCAGCTTAATCCCGATGTCATCAGCAAACTTTCTGAACTCGTCTGATATAAAGACCGATCCTCCATCGGTCGTAATGGTCTGAGGAATCCCAAATCTATGAATGATGTGCTCTTTGACAAAGCTGATCACATCTCTTGACGCTACTGACCTCATGGGCACTGCCTCCACCCACTTTGTGAAATAATCTGTGGCAGCTAAGACCCATTGGTAACCTTTACTAGATGACGGGTTGATTTGACCAATCATGTCCATGGCCCAACCTCTGAATGGCCACGGTTTAATGATAGGATTCATTACTGATGCTGGCACTATTTGAATCTTGCCAAATCTCTGGCATGCCTGACATCCCTTGTAATATTTGAAACAATCTTCAAGCATAGTGGGCCAGTAATAACCCGATCGCCTAATCAGCCACTTCATCTTATGAGCCGATTGGTGAGTACCGCAGGATCCTTCATGAACCTCATGCAAGAGCTGATTTGACTCTGAAGGTCCCAGACATTTAAGCAGTAGTCCTTCCAAGGTCCTGTAGAACATGTCATCCCCTATCAGAACATACTTCATGGCCTTGAGTCTTATCCTTCTGGGTGCCCCCCGAGCCGAATCCTTCAAGTAATTGAAGATATCGGCTCTCCAGTCTCCAGGTTCCAGAAACTGAACCTCTACATCGACTCCATTGACTGTTTCCTTGTAGCCAGAAGCCATCTGTGCCAAATCATTGGCTTCATTATTCAAAGTCCTGCGTATCCAGTGGAAATTGATGTACCTGAATCGTGACATCAACTCACGGCACTGCATCCATATCGGGAAAAGAGCCTCGCTCTCACATCTATATTCCTCCGTGAGCTGAGAAATCACCAACTTTGAATCCCCAAAAATTTCCACCGCTTCTGCTCCAGCTTCAAGGAGTAGTTCCATCCCTCTATGAACGGCTTCATATTCCACCAGATTATTGGTGCATGGGGCAGTCATTCTGATAGAAAAGGAGTAAGTCACCCCACGAGGCGACACCAACAGAATTCCCACACCGCACCCATCATCACAAGCCGATCCGTCAAAGAACATAGCCCAAGCACGAATAAATACCGTAGCAATATCAGTGCTGATCCTGTCTGCAACAAGATCCACCAGTGCTTGTCCCTTGACTACTCTTGCAGGCTGGTACCGGATATCGAACTCTGACAATACAAACATCCATTTTCCAAGTCGGCCTTTCAGGACGGGAGCCGACAGCATGTGCTTTATGACATCCGATTTGCATATGACAATTGTTTCCGCCGAGAGCAAAATATGACGAAGCTTCGTACATGTAAAGTATAAGCAAAGGCAAAGCTTCTCGATTTCAGGGTACCTGGTCTCGGCATCTAACATGCGTCTGCTGAGGTAGAAAACCACCCTCTCTTGGCCGTCATGCTTCTGGACCAACACTGAAGCAATGGAAGTGTCACCCATGGATAGGTACACGTAAAACGGCCTATCATGCTGAGGAGGAATCAACACTGGAGGCTTTGACAAATATTCTTTGATTTCATCAAAAGCTTGCTGCTGTTCTGCCCCCCAGCGAAACTCATCATCGGATTTGATCTTCACCAAACCCATGAACGGCTCAATGCGTCTAGACAGATTAGAGATAAATCGTCTGACAAAGTTAATTTTACCGATGAGCTTCTGCAATTCTTTCTTCATAGTAGGTGGTTTCATCGTCTTCACAGCTTCTTGACTCTTTAGGCCGATCTCGATTCCCCGTTCATGCACCAGGAATCCCAGAAATTGACCGGCCGATATGCCAAAGGCACACTTCTTTGGGTTCATCTTGAGCCCAAACCTTCGAGTCCGTTCCAAAACTTGGCGCAGATCTTCTAGATGCCCCCCAACTGATTTGGACTTGACCACAACATCATCAATGTAGATTTCTACCAATTTACCGATGAGATCATGAAAAATGTAATTCATGGCACGTTGGTACGTTGCACCGGCATTTTTTAGTCCAAAGGTCATAACCAAGTACTCGAACAAACCGACTACGCCTAGCACTCTGAACGCGGTCTTGTTCACATCTTCCGGGGCCATGAAGATCTGGTTGTAACCGGCATTGCCATCCATGAAACTCATCATTTTGTGACCGGCAGCTGCGTTGATCAATGTCTCTGCAATAGGCATCGGGTATTCGTCCTTCGGCGTTGCTCTGTTGAGATCTCTAAAATCGACATAGACACGCCATCGGCCGTCCTTCTTTTGCACTGGTACCACACTGGAGATCCATTCTGCATACCGGCACGGCCTAATGAACCCAGCATCCAACATCTTCTCCACTTCTTTCTTGACTTCCTCTAGGACTTCGGCCTTCATCTGACGTGCTGGTTGCTGAAACGGTCGAAACCCTTTCTTGAGCGGGAGCCGATGCTCGACGATGCTTCTATCCAGACCGGGCATCTCAGTGTAGTCCCATGCAAAACAGTCCCGATACTCTTTCAGTAATGCAATCATCTCCTCACGCAAGACCGGATCCAACTTCTTGCTGATAAATGTCGGCCGTGGCTTATCCCCTGGACCGATGTCAACCTCTTCCAAATCATCAGCTGACGTGAACCCGTATCCTAGTTTACCGTCGTCTAAAAAACCAGCTGCGAACGCAGGCGAGTCTTCATTGTCTACAAGATCAGCAGCAAACATAGGGAGATGACAAGAAAAATTATTTGGCCAACCGCACGGGCTGGCCGCTTCTGTTCTTCCATTATCTGTAACACCCTAATTTAAATTTCAGCATTTTATAATAAATCTAATGGGCTTTATTTAAATTTCTAAGGTTTATTGTGTTAGACTTGCATTTAATCTAAATTTTTGTTCTGTAAGTAATTAAAATTTTAGCATAGGTTTAAATTTTGGTGTTGCATTCATGCTGGTGCATAGTTTCAATTATTTGAATGTGGTTTGAATTCAAATTTGTATTCTAATTCAAACTTTGTTTGAATTAGAAATAGAATAAAGGGAAGGAAAAGATTTAGAAGAGAGAGCCCAACCCAAAACTCAACCCAGGCCCAGCTCTCTTTTCCCTCTCCCTGTGGCCCAGCCCCTGCCAACACTTCACTCCCCGCTCGGCCCGCACCCGACAGCCCGAGCCGGCCCAGCACTCGCCCCGCCCTCCATGCGCAGCCCAGCCAGCGCCGCAGCGCCCGTCTCTCTGACAGCCCGGGCCCGCTCGTCAGCTGCCTTCCTCTCCACCTTCCTTCTTCCACCTCTCGCCCGAACTCCTATGCTCCGCTCCGCCCGCACCCCCCCCGCTGTCCGTGGCCCCACTCCGCCCCGTGCGCACGCCCGAGGCCCACTGGCCAGCCATACCTGCGCCCTACCCTTCTAGAAGCATCAACCCCGGGCAAATCGGTTGCTCGAGATCCGCCTTGGCCGCGCTGTGCCCGCGATCCTCGCCGGACTTCTTTCCGGGAGCACGCACGCCCGTATCCACGGCCCTGTCTATAATTGGCCCCCGCGTATCTCATCTGCACTCCACTTTCCGTTCCGCGCCACCCAGAGCCCGAGATCCACCCCGCCGCTCCGCTCCGCCGCGCCGACCTCCCTGCGCCGCCACAGACCGGCCACGCCACTGCCTCCCAGGCCCTGCACCGCACCGCAGGAGAACCGCCGTGCACCCAGGGACCTCCCCAAGGTCTTTGCCCTGGCGACCAGGCCCCACCTCGCTGGAATTCGCGCGCGAATCGCTCGATGGTGAGTTGCGCCGCCCACTTGATTTCATGCCACCGGCGTCTCTCGTGCCTCGCTGACCCCCGGCCTTGCTTCGTAGAGCCGCCACGCGTCGACCCAAGGAATCTAGGCGCCTGGAGGAGCCCCGCGCCGCCCGGACCACGAACGCCGCCCCATCACCGCCGCCGGTCGAAGTCGCCGGGCCTCTACGCTGCAAGTCCGACCGCCTCGACCCCTCGGTGAGCTGCGCCCCGACCCCCTCTTGCTTCTGCGCTATTTCCCGTAGCCAAGGCGCACCCTAGGCGCCAGAACGTGCGCACGCCGGCGAGCCGGTCTGCTCAGAGCCGCCGCCTCAGTTGAATACACTGCCCTGAACCCCGCCAACCCTCGCTGTGGCCCTAGGTCGATCACACATGGTGTGATGAGCCACCCAGACCCAAGCTCGGGTCGATTTGATGCTCGGAGCACCAAGTTTGGTGAAATCCGGCGAGCTTTTCCCTAGGTCGATACCGCGGGTGAAGAATTCCGGCGCGTTCCGCCGCCGCCCCGCGCCCAAAACCGCTGGAGCCGTCCGATCCGGAACCCGTGGTCAAGATTAGATCACCCCCCATTTAGATCCAGACCGCCAGATCGCGATCCAACGGCCAATATCCTAGGATACCGGTTCGGCCTTGGATTTTTGCTAAAGAGCCCTCGGCCTTTTACTGATTCAACCCGCAGTCTAGGGGCTTTCAAAAATATTTGCAGTTGGGCCCAGCTTTTAGCAGATAACCCCCTGGTTTTTCACAGAATAGAACCCGCAGTCCACACTTGATGTTTTTGCAGGTTAGCCCCTGAAACTAAAGTTTAATTACATATAGACCCTTGGTTTTTGCAGAAAACCCCCTGGAACTTAGTTTTTCTCGCAGATAAGCCCCTAGAACTTGTTTTTAGCCTAGATTATGCATTTTAACTCTGTTTTAAGCATTCTTTATGTCCACGCGATCGTTGTAATGCGTAGAATAGTTTTAGACTAGTTTAGTGTGCTGTTTTTATGTATTGATGTACTGTTTCTTAGTTTTTGTTAGTGTTTGCTTGTATGCTTATTGTTGTGCCTCGTTTTGGCCATGTGTTCGTGAGTAGACGCCGAGCTACCGGAGGAGCCCCAGTACCAGTACCCGGAGCAGCCGTCTTCTGACCAGTTTGAGCAGCAGCAGGAGCAGTACGAGGAAGGCAAGTGTAACATGAACAACCTATCAACTTTAAATACATTTTCATACTACATTTTAATACTGTATGCCTATAAGGATTTCCTAGCCACTTTATATCCTTTATATCTAACTTTGGGTTGCATTTTGGTTAGTTGTGCTAGGTTGCTGCGCTATAACACTCTTTGGTTTTTTTTAATTAATTTGATTAATGGTATATGCAACTTAATTCTGAGAGTGGCCCTCTGTGTGGCTTGAGTGGCTCACGTCTCGTTAAAATTGGCTTTTGTTAGAAACATGGTTTAGGGGGCCAGCACGGTGCTTAGTGCTTGGTTGGCCACTCTCCATAAGGACTGGTTCATAGAGCGACAACCTGGGACAACAGCGCTACCACAAGACTGGAATGGGACGGTCTTGGCTTACTAATTAGGTCTTTTTGGTTTGGAGTAACTTACCTGCGGGGCAAAGGGTTGTAAGCTTCAATGGTCCCTGCTCCTCCGGCTTGGTCTGTGCTTGGTTTGCGCACCTGTGCTTGTACCCCCAGAGGTGGGCCCCATCGTCGCCGATCTAACTCTTCGCGGTTACGCCTTACCAACGAGATTCTTTGTAACGGCCTCGTAGTGAGTTTGCTAGTCATCTCACCTAAGGAAGTGTGATGAACAACTGGCGTAGCTCACGACTTGTGGGTAAAGATGTGCAACCTCTGCAGAGTGTAAAACTGGTATACTAGCCGTGCTCACGGTTATGAGCGGCCCAGATCCTCCTTTTGATTAGTGGGGTTATCTCCTTCCGACGAGGGAGGTGCCTCTCGGGGTTACCTTGGTGGTTTCGGTTTGGTTCCCAGTAGTAACATAATTAATTCTGATGAATTACTATGTAACTGGGTTAATGGTAATTCATCAACTCGTAGTAAATAGCTTTAATAAAATTTTGCCAAGACTTAAAAGCTAATGCAGTAGTCAGCCAACCTTAGAGCCTCATAGTTTGTGTTATACTTGTTGAGTACAAGTTGTGTACTCACTCTTGCCTCTTCTCTACTTTTTCCGCTTGGATACTCTACTGCTGCTCAGTTCCTGCCGACATGAGGGAGTTCGCTCAGCGATACCAGGACTACGAGGACTTCTAGGCGTTCGTCTCCCAGCCGACGTCCCTGTGGTGCCCTGCTCAGCTTCGGAGAGCTTTTATCGTATTTGTACTTCGCTTCCGCTGTATCAGACATTTTGTCATTAATGTAATAAATAACATTCATATTCGCTTTGTTATATCTTTTTACGTGATATGTGCTATGATATACTGTTCATTCTGTTGTATATATGTGTGACTTGATCCTGGCACATATATGATTGCTCGGTTTATGTCCTTTTATAAACCGGGTGTTACAGAGTGGTATCAGAGCTATATCGACTATAGAACGAAGCCTAGATAGAACTGGTCGAGTTTTAGGACTCCTTCTCTCCAATCCTTGCCTGCTGAAACTATTTTACTATTATACCCCTTGAATTCTGTGACTTCTGCTCATCTTGCCTTGATTTCTCTCTCTAAAGAATAGTTTTCGTAGATTTTGGCTGGAATCAGTCATCTGACCACCATGAGTATTAGATAGGCGACCCTTTTATAATAATACGATAGCACGCTCTGCGACGCGTTGTGTTAGTCGAGTCGTGTGTTAAACTCGGCTAAGTCGTGAAATTGTCTGCTTGCTATTATGCTACATGCTTGATTTGGATTTTTGAATGATTGCATAGCTTAGTAGTTTAAATTTGTTTAAAGAAAATCACTCTTATGTTAAGTTGACTAATTAATAAAATGAGTTTGATCGTTGGGGGTAAAACAGTCCACTCTATCCTATCTACTTTATCATGGCTGAGTCTTTTTCCGCAAAGAGTTATCATATCCATCTGAAATTATTCCTGCAATATCCTTACTCATGAAATCTTTTGTCCAAAATCAGATGGTGAACACCAGGCGTGGTTCTGACCAGCAGGGGCAGAACAACCAGGGTCAGAACACCCAGGGGACCGGGATCCCGATGCCTCCGCCTCTGACTCCGGAGCAGTACTTCTAGTTCTAGATGCAGATGATGGCCACCCTGAACAACACAGTTCAGGCTCTTCAGCAGGCTCACACTCAGCCTCCGCCTCCTCCACCGCCGCAGCCTCGCGACAGGTGTGCCGAGTTCCTGAGGGGTCACCCGCCGACGTTCTCTCACACGTCCGACCCTCTTCAGGCTGACGACTGGCTCCGTGTAGTGGAGCGCCAGCTGGACATCGCCCAGTGCGATGATCGTGCGCGCATCTTGTACGCAGCAGGACAGCTGCGAGGGGCAGCTTTGGACTGGTGGGAGTCCCACCCAATTCAGGACCGCGAGTCTCTCACTTGGCTCCAGTTCAGGGAGCGTTTCCGCAGCCACAACGTCCCCGCGGGCGTTATGAAGATGAAGTAGAAGGAGTTCCTTGCACTGAAGCAGGTAATCTTAGATATAATCATTCAGCGGTTTCTTTCGAGCTAATACCCCTTGTTCTATCCTTATGAATCTTGAGTTAATCTTTCGATATCTATCTGTCTTTGTCACTTCAGGGGACTATGTCGGTCACGGAGTATCGTGATCGTTTTCTGCAGCTTGCTCGCTACGCTCCTGCCGATATTGCGGATGACTGCAAGAAGCAGGAGCACTTCATGGAGGGTCTTGAGGACTACCTCCAGTACGCGCTGCTCAACCTCCGCTTCGACGACTTCAACCATCTGGTTGACAGCGCGCTCAACACTGAGCGCAAGCACTTGAAGATGGAGGACAAGAAGAGGAAGATTGTCCCCGTTGCTTCCGGCAGCAACACTCGTCCTCGCCTCCAGCCGCCTCAGCAGTACCAGCAGCAGTACCGGCCGCCCCAGCAGTACCAGCAGAGGCCGCAGCAGTACCCGCCTCGACAGCAGCAGGCAGGTCAGGGCCCGAGGTTACCGGCACCTCCGGCTCGTGCTCCACCAGCTCCGCCAGCACCTCAGGCTCCACGGCAGGCAGCTCCTCCTGCCGGACAGCAGGCTCAGGGACCCCCTCGCACCTGCTTTCACTGCGGCCAGCCAGGGCTCTACGCCAACGCTTGCCCCCGGAAGGCGCAGGCGGGACAGCAGGGGCGCCCAGCTCAGCCCAGGGCGCCACTTCAGGGCAGAGTGAACCACGTGACGGCCGAGTTAGTGGCCGAGGCTCCCAACGTGGTTATTGGTACGTTCATGGTTAATTCATATCCAGCTACAGTGCTTTTCGATACTGGTGCTACGCATTCATTCATTACTCAGTCTTTTGTCGAGCATCATGGTATTCATACTAGCACATTAAAGAGGTGCCTGTTAGTATCTTCACCGGGAGGACAGTTGAGGTCTCACACTTACTGCCCGAGAGTCAGTGTTTCCTTGAGGGGAGTAGAGTTCTGTACTGATCTGATGGTGCTAGGCACCAAGGGCATTGATGTCATACTGGGAATGGAGACTCTGGCCAAGTGGGGAGTCCGGATAGATTGTGCTTAGAGGACAGTCTTGCTATCAGCTTCCAGTGGCCAAGAGGTTGTTATCAGAGTGACTACACGCGGTACAGGTGCGTGATGACACACGCAGTGGTCTATCCAATCCTGCTCTACCCCTCCCAGATCTGCCCTTTGATTTCACTCGATTCCATGCGTGTAGATCGACTAGGGTCTCTTATATATATCTTCTTATCTTCTATGATTTTGGATGAGATTTGGGAAGGATTGTCTTCCTATTGTGTTGCTGTGCATTGTAACCCAAATTGTCAACGAAAGCCCTTGTTACTAGTATATTTGAGTCCGAACCTGTGGTACTATTGAAAACAAAGAAACTTTACACATCTACTTTACTATAGTTGCTCCATTTGACCACGTTTCTAGGAAATCATGGTCTTCTGCCTCTTGTATGTTTGTTTGCCCATGCTGTGTGTTATGAGCTAGTGACTCCTGTCATGGGTGTATGTGCCTCTTTTACTAAATAACTTTGCATGACCTGTAGGAGGTACTATTCTGCGTGACTGAGAAGGTTGTACAAGTCTCTTAAGTTCTTGCATGGCCGTGGTAAATACACCAGGAGGAATATAACCGAGTCAACAGTCACAGATGTCAGGTGTGATGACTTCTTCTGATAATATGTTATATTGGATGCTATTTCTTCCTCAATTTTTAGATGAAATATAGAAGGGAAGGGTTGTTCATGATAGGCCATGTTTCTAGAACTCTAGCATGCATCCTAGCGGACTATTTGTTGATGTTTGCTAATAGCACCACAAAAAAGTATTCGGCGCAGCTAGCATCTGGACGTCCGATGGGAAATTTTCCATCGGACGCTCCGTCACAACATTGAGAAAGTAACATCGGACATCACTTATTGCAACATATGAAATCACACGTAAAATTGACTCTAACATCTGATCCCGAGTATAAAATTCCAACCGCAACATGTACATCATGTCTCGTGCAACATCCACTCAAAATGCTAACATGCAAAAACAATGTTTGCAACATTGACGCTTACCTTTTGGAACATTCAAAATTATATGTTGGAACATCAGAAATCACAAAATGAAAACATCGTATAAAAACCGATTACCCATTGCAACAACATAAATAATCTCCTGCAACATTCAAAAAGAATCTTTGCAACATCTCAGCTCGGCGCCCTACGGTTGCAACGCGGGGTGGGTAAGTCCCGGGCGCATGGGAGCCTTCGTGCACCCCCACCCCTGATCCTCGCCACCTGTCCCAGATCCGCATCCGACGGTTCATAGCCTGTGTGCATGGGGTGATCAGGGGCTGTACGGTTGGTTAGTGGATGGAGGTAGGTATTCAATGGGGGGGGGGGGGGTAATTGGGCGCAGGGACCGTTGGATGCAGATCTAGGACTGGTGGCAAGGATCAGGGGTGGGGGCGCTCGGAAGGCCCCCATGCGCTCGGGGTCACCCCATTTTTTCTGCCCAGCCCGCGCATGGTACGACGCGCACGGGCGGTCATGGCCTCGCCGACGGTGAGGGGCAGAGGAATCATAGGGGCTGCGTGGGGACGCGGCGAGGCTCATCATGGGGGTCGCGGGGTGGGGAGACTCGGCAACGAGGATGTTGCACGGATGGCGACAATGGTGGGGAGGGCTTGCAAGGTGGCAACATGGAGGGGTGAGTATGGAGTTGCATGCACCGATAAGTTCAACCCAAAAGCTTAAGCTAATGGGGGATAGGTGGGCAATTCACTTATATTCCAACACTCCCCCTCACGTGGAGGCTCCCTCAGACCTCAGACGTGGAATAGGAGCGAGCAGCAATTATACCGTCATACTTTTGGATGTTCGTAGGCTTGAAATCCTTCGGGTACTCGATGTTGTCGAAAACCTTGCTCAGGGCTTGGAAGCGGTCGGAGTTGTCCGCAAGTTGCGCTCTGCGTCTTGCGTTGATGATGTCCCGTGCGTCAACAATGGAATCGGTTGCCTCTTCCCTGTTGTTCCCACAGTTGTTGTTGTTGTTGTGGTTTGGCTGAGGGCCAGGAGCTTGATTCGCTTGTGGTTGGCCACCTCTGGGGCGATGACTACTTGCAGCTTCCTGATCCTCTTGGTTTCTTCGGTTCTGTTGTTCATGCTGCTGTTGACGCTGGTGGCCTCCAGGGGTACGGCTTGCTTGAGGTATTACTGTTGCAGTAGCCCTTGATCGCGTACCGTGAAGCGAGGATAGGGGGTTCTATTTCTCGAGTTGTTCAACAGCATTTTTGGTGAGATTTATGACTCGTTACAACTCTGGATTCTGAGGCATCATCATGAGTCGCAGGGTTGCTTCTGTCATTGCGGCCATTGGTGTTCTGAAGATGGGATCAGCAGCATTGTTGAATTCGTTGTTGAGGTTGCGTGGCGGGAGATGAGCACGTTCGGCCGCATGAGTCCTGCGCCCTTCTTTGTGTTGATTCCTTTCTCTATGAGCTGTACGAGTGACTTCGTCTTCATCAGCTGGAGCGTTTTGGGTCAGGTTGTCTGCTGAGATCTGATCCAAGACTTCGTTTGGATCATGGTGGCTTGGAGCACCTCCGGGCTAGATGATTACCGAAACCAAACGCTCATGAGAGAAGCTTTCTAGGTCTAATTCATAATCAGCTAGGACAGTTCTATCGGAGCCAGTTTCCCTCTCGGTTTCGACGGGGGTGCTGTGTTGAAACGGGAGATCATCAATGCTGGCGACTTCTCGAAGATTGTCGAGTAGTTCTGCGAGAGTATGACCTCGGCAAGATTTGAGTTGCATCTTAGCCAGCACATTGGTGATGAAATCCAGGCTGTCTTGAGGTGACTCGACTGGATCTGAGTAAACATCAAAAACGGGTGCCTCCCGGCTAGCGGTGGCTGATTGGTTTTTGACGTGAAGTATGCGATCCAAGCTATTTTCATAGGAGGATCTAATCATCTGTTTGTAGACAGATGATGAATTGTACAAACCAAAGATGGGTTGCGCGATAAGAGTCCCAATTCGAGTGGATTTCGGTTTGAGATCAATCTGAGTCCGAGTAGAACTCGAGTTGTTTTCGAGTTCCGACTCGATCTCCTTGGCAAAGTCGGGAAGCAACATAACGCCGCGATCATGAGATCTGGCGTGCTTGTTGGAGTCTTCTGATGTGGAGCTCTTCAGCGTGGGAGAGTTGGTTAAGTGGCTATCGAAGCCGCCTGAACCATTGGCGACACAGACCCACGAACCGAAGATGAAGGTGGCGCCTCTGGGAGGCGTCATGGTGCTGAAAGAGAAAGTGGCCATCGAACTTGCCGATGAACTCGCCGAGTCCCCTACCTGGTGCGCCAGCTGTCGGTGTTTGCCGCCAAGCCTGCTCAGGGATACCCTTAGCACTAGGGTTTGTAGGTAGGGATCAACGGCTCTGGAACTCGATGGTGCAAGGAACACAAAAGATTTAGACAGGTTCGGGCCGCGAGTTGCGTAATACCCTACGTTCTGTGTGGTGTTTTGTATTGCCTTAGGTGTAGATGTGTTTCGAGGGGGTCCCTGCCCGCCCTTATATATCCGGGGGGACAGGGTTACTTGGAAAGTCCTAGCTAAGTACAGTTGGAGTCCTTTTACAACACGATCGGGTAGTTTCCTTGTACTGCAGCTAGTTCTACGCCTATTCGGGTAGTTACAAAAGAGGTAAGGTACATCCATGAGCTATCCCTTACTCTAGAACATTCTATGTTTGTAAGCAGTCCCGCTGCCCCGGGTCTGACAGTGTCCCCGACGTCGACAACCAGAACCATGGCCGCCGGGGCAACAACCCACTGCGACGACCTCGTCGCGACTATGAACCCGGCAATGACCTCGACGACTTCTCCGCCTTCTCCAACAGGCTTCGAGCCATCCAGTGTCCCGCCACCTTCAAGCCAACTGGTATCAAGAAGTATGACGGCGAGTTGGATCCCAAGACATGGCTGCGCACCTACTCCATCGCCGTTCGAGCTGCCTGTAGTGACAACGACATCATGGCTACCTACTTCCCGGTCATGATGGGTTGCCACGCCCTCAACTGGCTCGAAGCGCTCCCTGCCAGCTCCATCAACAGCTGGCAAGATATCTGCAGTGCTTTCGTCCAGTACTACCAGGCATCCTGCCCAGGTCCCAAAACTAGATGCGATCTGGCCAACGTCATCTAGCAACCCGACGAGTCCCTCCGCTACTACATCAAGAGGTACTTCGCTAACCGTAATACCATTACGGAGGTTGATGATAGGGATGTTATCCACCACTTCCACCAAGGCCTCCATAGCATCGAACTACGGAGGAAGATGCTCGAGAGCAACCCCAAGACTGTGGGCAACATGATGACGGTCGTCAACAAGCACACCGACATGGAGGATGCTGAGCGCGCCCACCGCCGGCACAGGACCAAGAACGACTCCTCTGAGCATCCCTCTCAACGGGACAACTGCCCGGAATGCTGATGCAACGATCATCCACCTCGTCATGAGATGAAGCACGACTGTGCCGAGTCGTCCAAGAACCAGGACCGCAAGCGTGGCCCCGAGAACACCATCGCCGCCACCGAAAGATCCCAGTTCCGCTCCACCGTCAACCAAGCAGACCTGGACCGGCTCCTGGATGGCAAGTGTCCTTGGCACAAGGATGCAAACCACACCGCACGGGAGTGTCGAGCCCTCTCCAACGGCGTCATCAAGGATGATAACTCCAAGCGACCCCGCTGCGACAACCGCGACAGGCTGAGTGGTTCCAGAACCACCCAGGTGCGCCCACGGAGGCGCAACTCGCCCAGGCGAGACGACGACGAGCAGAGGGAAGACTCCCCAGGGAACTTCCACGAAGAAGATAGGGCCATCAACTTCATATTCGGCAGTCCTAGCAAGCCATCATGCCGATGCAAGCTCAAGCTGGACGATCGCGAAGTCAACCTGGTGTTCAAACACCCGGTTGAACCCCTGCGATGGTCAGAGACACCGATCACCTTCGACCACCGCGACCACTGGGTCCACCTGCCCAGGCCAGGTGCCTACCCCCTCATGGTCAGCCCGGTGGTGAGCCAAGTCCGCCTGGCCAAAGTACTCATCGACGGTGGCAGCGCCCTTGACATCATCTTTGCCAGCACGTTGGAGCGCATGGGCTATGACATGACTTCCCTGGTCCCATCTGACTAGGCCTTCTACGGCATCATCCCCGGAGCCAGGTTGACTCTGGTCGGCCGGGCCACCTTGCCGGTTACCTTCGGCACCCGCGACTACTACCACATCGAGTACATCAACTTCGAGGTCGCCGAGTTCGAGACATCCTACCATGCCATCCTGGGAAGACCCTCCCTCGCCAAGTCCACGGTGATCCCCAACCACACATATTTTCTCCTGAAGATGCCAGCTCCAAAGGGGGTCCTCTCGGTCTACAGAGATCTGCAGACCTCCTATGCATGCGAGGCCAAGAATATCGAGCTCTCCGACACCCTGGAACAATCCAGGAACTCGGTCCTTGTTGCCCAGGCAGTAAAGAACCTCCCGGCGGACCAGCAGCAGATCCCCGCCAAGGAGTCGACTTCCGAGTCGCAGCTCGCGCCAGCCGTGGCGACCAAGACCATCGTCCTCCGGGACGAAGAGCCGCACAAGACTGCCGTGATCGGGGCCAGCCTCGACCTGGCATAGGAAGGTGCGCTCACCTCCTCCTTCGGGAGAATTGGGACATCTTCGCATGGAAACCATCTAACATGCTAGGAGTCCCAAGGGAGGAGGTTGAGCACTCCTTAGACCTTGACACGAAGGCAAGACCCGTCAAGCAACGGCTTCGCCGCTTTGCGCAGGATCGAAAGGAGGCTATTAGGGTGGAAGTAACCCGGCTCCTCGCCGCTAGTTTTATCAGAGAAGCCGCACACCCCGACTGGCTAGCAAACCCAGTACTTGTAAAAAAACGGTGAATGGAGAATGTGTGTTGACTATACCAATCTCAACAAACACTGCCCTAAAGACCCCTTTCCTCTACCGCGCATCGATCAAGTCGTCGACTCGGCGGCCGGGTGTGTTCTCCTCTCTTTTCTTGACTGCTACTCAGGGTACCACCAGATAGCCCTCAAGGAGTCGGATCAGGAGAAGACATCCTTCATCACCCCCTTCGGGGCCTACTACTACAACATCATGACGTTCGGCCTCAAGAATGCCGGCGCCACATACTAGAAGGCCATTCAGAGATTCCTCTAGGGGCAGATCGAGCGCAACGCCGAGGCCAATGTCGATGACATCGTCATCAAGACAAAACATAATGATCAGTTCATTACGGATCTCTCCGAGACATTTGAAAATCTCAGGAAATTCAAATGGAAGCTCAACCCGACCAAGTGTGTGTCCGGTGTCCCATCCGAAAAACTACGCAGCTTCATAGTCAATAGCCGGGGCATCGAAGCCAACCCCACCAAGGTCAATGCCATCAAGTTCAGGAAGCCTCCCAGGAGCAAAAAGGACCTAATGAAGCTCACAGGGTGCATGGCCACCTTGAGAAGGATCGTAAGCTGACTCGGCGATAGAGGCCTACCCTTCTTCAAACTTCTCCGGAAGTCCGACAAGTTCGAGTGCAACAACGATGCTTCCAAAGCATTCCAGGAGCTCAAGGATTTCCTCACCTTGCCACCTGTCCTAACAGCACCAAAAGATAGGGAAGTCCTTCTCCTATACATCGCCGCCACCACCAACGTGGTGAGTACTATCCTGGTCGTCGAGCGTGACGAGCCGGGTCATGTCTACAAGGTGCAGCGACCGGTTTACATCATCAGTGAAGTACTCGGCAAGTCCAAGGCATGCTACCCTCAAGTGCAGAAGCTGCTATATTCCATCCTCATCACATCAAGAAAGCTCCGGCACTACTTCCAGGCCCACAAGATCAAGGTGGCCTCTTCCTACCCACTCGACGACATCCTACACAATAGAGACGCCAGCGGCCGAGTCATCAAATGGTCAGTAGAACTCGGCGCCTTCACGATTGAGTCTACGCCGCACTCTACAATCAAATCTTAGGCCTTAGCCGACTTCGTCACTGAATGGACCGAGATTCAAGATCCTCCACCAGACACCAGATCCGAGCACTGGATCATGTACTTCGACGGCACCCTCAACCGAGATGGAGTTGGCGCTGGAGTCCTCTTCATCTCCCCCAAAGGTGAACAACTCAAATACGTCCTCCAGTTACTTTTCAATGCTACCAACAGCGCTGTTGAGTACGAAGCTCTTATCCATGGTCTCTGGGTCACCGCCACGCTCAGCATCAAGCGTCTGTTGGCTTATGGTGACTCCAAAGTTGTCATGCAGCAAGTCACACAAAGACTGGGAATGCACCAAGGAGAAGATGGATGCCTACTGCCAGGAGATCAGGAAGCTCGATGCTAAGTTTTACGATCTGGAGTTCCACCACGTCCCCAGGGATGACAAAGTGGTAGCGGACATCCTGTCCAAGCTCGGATTCAATCGGCCCATCGTATCACCCGGTGTATTTGTTCAAGCACTCAATAGCCCTACGGTCAAGATGGAAGAGGAACCTCCCATAAAGCCCGACTTGGTCCCGGCCATAGGGCAGCAGGTTCTGACTCTTGACACTGATTGGCGCTCCCCCATCATCGACTTCATCAAGAACAACAAAAGCTACCCGAAGGGAAAGGAGCACAAGAAGCTTGCACGATGATCCAGCAACTATGTCATCGTAGGAACCGAGCTGTTCAGGCACTCGGCATCCTCAGGAAAGCTGTGCAAATGCATTACGCAGGATGAAGGAGTCTGACTCCTTAGCGATATCTACTCCGGCATCTGTGGCAACCATGCGGGCGCCTCCACCCTCATGGGGAAGGCCTTCAGATCAGGCCTCTACTAGCCCACGGCCCTGGCCGATGCTTGAAACATCATCAGGCGATGTCTCGGGTGCCAGTTCTTCTCCAAGTAGTGGCACGCCCCGGCTCAGGCCCTGCGGACTATACCGCCTTCCTGGCCATTTGCTTGTTGGGGACTCGACTCGGTGGGGCCTCTAAAGACGGCAATCGGCGGATACAGCCACATATTCATGGCGATCGACAAGTCCACGAAGTGGATTGAGGTCAAGCCTGTGACAACCACTACAACAGCCAAGGCAGCCGGGTTCATCGAGGAGATATCACACTATTTCGGAGTGCCTAATCGGATCATCACCGATCTGGGTACTTCATTCACAGGCTCAGAGTTTTGGGACTACTGCCAAGAGAGCTGTATCGATGTCTACTAAGCCTCCGTGGCGCACCCCAAGTGCAATGGCCAAGTTGAAAGGGCCAATGGCTTGATCTTCCAGGGGCTCAAGACTAGAATTTTGGATCCGATCGAAAAGTACGGTGCAAAGTGGCTCCAAGAACTACCCAGAGTAGTCTGGGGCCTCCGCACACAGAGAAGCCGGGCTACCAATTATTCGCCATTCTTCATGGTGTACGGTTCTGAAGCAGTCTTGCCATCGGACATAGCTTTTGGTGCTCCGCGCATCCAGAACTACGACGAAAACGAAGCCGAATCGACCCAATACACTGACATCGACTCGTTAGAGGAGCACCGCCTGACGGCCTCCTTACAACACGTGAGATATGAGCAGCGGCTCTGGCGTATCATGATCACAACGTCCTTGAGCAAGACTTCAACATCGGCGACCTGGTCCTACGACGAATCCAGTCGACTACCGGCGCTCACAAGCTGTCCTCCCCATGGGAAGGGCCCTTTGTAGTCAGTGGGATAGTGGTTCCCAGAACCTACCACCTACAAAGGCCAGATGGTACAGATGTGGGCAACCCATGGAATATCGAGCACCTACGCCGCTTCTATCCGTAGAAGCCTAGACAATGCAAAGCTATGTACCCATCAACTCATTTAATAAAGTTTGTCGCATTTTATACATCACATTATACTTCCTTTCATTCTTTACCGAGTCGTTCTTAACACGCTCGAGGGCTGTGTCTCGGCCACCCAGCCAGCCCCTACTCGGAGTCCGACCAGTCGAACAAGAACAACCCGGCTAGCTCTTGATGAACACAGCCGAGTACGTTCTGGAGCCACTCTGTGTCACCCTAATTCATTGCGCACATTGATGATCAACTCTCAAGCGCCATCAAGGGCTCAGAGTCCGCCCTCCCTGCTAACTCAGCAAATTCAGAAAAGAACTCGGACTGTGGGCGCAACATAAAAGAAAATAAAAATAAGCATTATTTTACATAAATATTATTTCCATGTCGGTCCATTCTGACCAACTCTTCTTGCAGCAAAATAAACAACAAAAACTCCTGGAGACCAGCAGCCTACAGCTCGGCCACAATGCGCTCGGCGATCTCCAGGACAGCGGCGTGGTTGGTCTCCCAATCTGCCACAGAGCAGTCTTCAGGGATGCTGTCTCCCACTGGATATAGATCCACGTTCGAAAGATGGGACTTCACCAGTCCCAGTGTGTGCTGCACGACATCCCTGGCAGCTCCCTTGATGAAGGCCTCCAGTCGGCCACGGGACGCCTCCAGCCTCTCAGACAGGCTCTCGGCTGCCGCCATGCCCTCGGGCTCGAACGCCCCAAGCAGAGCCTCCAGCGGCCTACTCAGGCGATCCAGTGTCGCCCGGCCCTGTGCCGCTTCCCCCTCCACTTCTGCAGAAAAGCACTAGGCTGGGTCAGCCCAAGCCGCAAGAACAACATATAACAACCAGCAGTGTGATTTCCGAATCGTACCTCATCGAGCCTGCTGTTCCTGGTGAAGCTTCTCCTCGGTGGCGGCCTCCCGGGCCTCAGCAACCTCTCGGAGCTTCTAAAGCTCCTTGTTGGCCTTGGTGCAGGCCTCAAGCTCTAAACAAAAAGCAAGTCAGAGGCAGAATAGCACAAAAAGGACCCGGCAGGCATTGACCTGACTCCTTACCGTGCTTCTCCTTGCACAGAGCCTCCTCGGCCTTCACCCTCCTGGCCTCCAACTGGCGGCCCCGCGCCTCTAGCTGGACCACCCTGGCCTCGAGCTCCGCCACTCGGCCGACGGCGGTGCTCCCCTCGGCCAGCTCCTAGGCGGCCTGCTCTGACAGCTCCACCAAAGTCTGGAGAACAACTCTGCATAACAAGACAACTCCTACAGGAACAAGTCGGTCTCACTGAGAGCGAGGCAGGAGACTCTCCTCGACCAAGCCTTGGGCGAGCTTGGCAGATGTCACGAGCTTGCGGAGATAGTGCTGTCTCCCTCCTCGTCTTCATCCTCCTCAGCCTCCTCCTTTGCCGGCAGGGTCCTGGCCCCTTCGGAGGGCTCGGCCTGGGTCCTCTCCGCCTCAATGGCCGGGACATCCTTGGTCCTCGCCACCTCAATGGCCGGGACTTTGCGGGCCTTGACCACCACATGTGCCGCCCCTTCGTTACGGGCGGATCCTGCATCTCCATGTCTTGGAGAGGAGGGGAGACCCTGTCGCTGGCCTCCTCCTCCTCCTTCTTATTCTCCTCCTCACGGCGGGCGCGGCTCTTCGCTGGATTCGCCCGCGGCGAGGCCAATAGCGCGGCATCACTGGAGCCGCCCATGGTGGATGACCCCTCCGCCTTCCTCTTGGCACCGCTGAGTGATGCTCTCCTAGACCAACCAAAAAGGCGCTCAACACAGTTCCAGGGAAGAAAAATCAAGCAAGAATCACTATACAAATCAAGAAACTTGCCCGCCGCTCCGGTGCAGCGAGAACTTGAGCTTCAGCAGCACCGCCGGCTGAGCCCCAGGCATGGGACTCGGGGGCATAACTTCCCCGCGTAGCTGGCCCAGTCCCTGAGCTGCTTCTGTCTCGGCTTGGGGGCCGGCCGACGCCGACCCCACTACAGCAGCAGCCGGGGGCGCCAACACTCCTCGGACCTTGTTCATCCCCTTGGGAGTCGAGCTTCTCAATGACCTTTGTGCCGCCGTCAATCCAGCCATTGATAGCAGGATCTTCTTCATGGCACGGTGCATCTTCCTCCTCGGGGCGGCCGACGACGATGGCCCCGAGGCCCCGGTGATTTCCACCTCCGACTCGCTCCCCACGGAGGAGTCGGAGGAGAACTCTACCTCCTCATCCACCGGCTGGTGTAGCTCGGCGGGGGCGGTGGCATCTTTGCTAGGGTCCCCCTCAGGCAGAGGAGTGGGGGACTAGTACTGCAAGACCTTAGCCTGCAGAAATCCAGAGTTGTGTCACAACCCAACGGGTGCAGTTGCAAAAACAAAGCAAAAATAGAGGAAACAACTCGGAAATGAATGAAACAAGCTGGAAGGTTCGAGAAGACTTACGGCGTCGGTCGGCCGCTTCAGGCAGAGGGCTTTTGGGAAGCCCTAGTCCCGAATCTGCCCCGCCATGATGCGGGCGACCCGGTTCACGATCTCTTCCCGGGGGACCTTGCGCTCCTATCCCCGGGTTGGGTCCTGACAACCCCAGTACTCAAAGGCCAGGTGGCAGAATGAGAGAGCCACCGCGGCCTTGTCAGACATTGCGCTGACAAGTCGGCGATCTCCTTGAGGAGGCGCTCCACCTGGACCATCTCCTCGGTGGTGGGCGGCTCCTCCCAGCATGCCTTGTACTCTGGCGCGCGGCTGGTGCGCACCGGGAGGCAGGGCGCCGGGTTTGACACCACGAACCATTCCCGCGCCCACCCGTTGTTGGTGTCGCAGAGCTCGAAGTCAGGGTAGACGCTCCCCAGGTGCAGTGAGAAGGCGGCCCCGCCCACAACATTCCGCCGAACATTGGACGGGTGCCCCTTGAGGTGGTACAGAGCCCGCCACAAATTGAAGTGGGGAGCGATCCCCAAGCACCCCTCGCAGAGGTGGATGAAGATGGCAATTTGGGTGATCGAGTTGGGCTTGAGATGTGTTACCTCGAGCCCGTAGAAGTGAAGAAGCCCGCAGAAGAAGGCCCCCGCGGGCAGCGCGAAGCCCTTTTCATAGAAGGACTTGAACACGACCGTCTGGTCTGTGTCCTCCGATGGGAAGAACCCCCCCCCCCCCCCCGTAGCAGCACCACCACCCGGAGATCTGCTTCTTCGGGAGGATGCCACGCTCCACCATGTCCTGGATGTTGCTCTCTTGGAGCGTGCACTTCTGCCAGGATGACGACAGTGGCAGAGCTTCTTCGGCGCTCCCCGAGGTCGAGGATGACGACGCAGCAGGTGTGGCGGCCATGGCGATGGCGGCAAAGCTCAGGTGAGAGATGTAAATCGCGAGGAACGAGAAGGTCGAGAGATTTGGAAACACGTCGAGTCGGCAAGGCGGCGGAAAGCTCTGGAGTGCTCAGGAACAGGGTGGCCGCTCCACGCCGCCTTCCCTGTTTAAATATCGGAGGCTGCACAATGAGCAGATCTGAAATCAATGGCCGGATCGGATCGGGCAGGAAATCTTACGGTGGACGGGGCGGGACAAACGGTAACTTTCTTTTTACCATTGCCCTTGACAGCCCCGCTCCTCTGTCAGGCGCGTCATATCCGCATAGGGGGATAACAGTTGGATTTTTACCACAATGAGAATATGCTTCGAATATTCCTAACACCACCCGGCGTGTCTCCGTGACCCAGCCAGAGCCTCAGGACTCGGACGCCGTGACTACTCGGTGTGTCTCTGTGACTCTGCCAGTGACCTGCTCGGGGGCTGGGCCTGCTCACGACCCGGCGTGTCTCCATGACCCAGCAAGAGCCTCAGGGCTCGGATGCCATGACTACCCAGTGTGTCTCCGTGACCTAGCCAAAGCCTCATGGCTCGGACGCCGTGACTACTCGGCGCATATCCGTGAATCCGCCAGCGACCATGCTTGGGGGCTGGGCGCCTCTCACAACCCGACGTGTCTTCGTGACCCAGCCAGAGCCTCAGGGCTCGGACGCCGTGACTACCCGATGTGTCTCCGTGACCCAGCCGGCGCCTTAGGGCTCGAACGCCGTGACTTCTTGGCGCGTCTCCGTGACTCCGCCAGCGACCCTGCTCGGGGGCTGGGCGCCGCTCATGACCCGACATGTCTCCATGACCCAGCCAGAGCCTCAGGGCTCGGGCATCGTAACTACTCGGTGCATCTCTATGACTCCGCTAGCGACCCTGCACGGGGGTTGGGCGCCAGCGTGTCTCCGTGACCCAGCCAGAGCCTCAGGGCTCGGACACTGTGACTACCTAGTGTGTCTCCATGACCCAGCCAAAGCCTCAGGGCTCGAACACCATGACTACTTGGTGCATTTCCATGACTGTTCCAGCGACCCTGCACGAGGGTTGGGTGCCACTCACGACCCGGCGTGTCTTCGTGACCCAGCCAGAGCTTCAGGGCTCGGACGCCGTGACTACCCGGCATGTCTCCGTGACCCAGCCAGAGCCTCAGGGCTCGGACGCCGTGACTACCTGGTGTGTCTCTGTGACCCAGCCAGAGCCTCAGGGCTCAGACGCTGTGACTACTTGTAACACCCGGTTTATAAAAGAACATAAACCGAGCAATCATATACGTGCCAGGATCAAGTCACACGTATATACAATAGAATGAACAGTATATCATAGCACATATCACGTAAAAAGACATAATAAAGCGATTACGAATGTTATTTATTACAATAATGACAAAAATGTCTGATACAGCGGAAGCGAAGTACAAAATACGAAAAAGCTCTCCGAATCTGAAGCAGGGCGCCACAGGGACGTCGACTGGGAGACGAAGCACCTAGAAGTCCTCGTAGTCCTGGTAGCGCTGGACGAACTCCCTCGTGTCGGCAGGAACTGAGCAGCAGTAGCGTAGCCAAGAGGAAAAAGTAGAGAAGAGGCAAGGGTGAGTACACAACTTGTACTCAACAAGTATAACACAAACTATGAGGCTCTAGGCTGGCTGACTCAACTGCATTAGCTTTTAAGTGTTGGCAAGATTTTATTTAAGCTATTTACTACTAGTTGATGAATTACCATTAACCCAGTTACATAGTAATTAATCAGAATTAATCATACTACTAGTGAGAACCATACCAAAACCAAGCCACCAAGGTAACCCCGAGAAGCACCTCCCTCGTCGGAAGGAGATAACTCCACTAATCAAAAGGAGGATCTGGGCCGCTCATAACCGTGAGCACGGCTAGTATACCAGTTTTACACTCTGCAGAGGTTGCACATCTTTACCCACAAGTCGTGAGCTACGCCAGTTGTTCATCACACTTCCTTAGGTGAGATGGCCAGCGACTCACTACGAGGCCTTTACAAAGAATCTCGTTGGTAAGGCGTAACCGCGAGAGATAGGTCGGCGACGATGGGGCCCACCTCCGGGGGTACAAGCACAGGAGCGCAATCCAAGCACAGACCAAGCCGGAGGAGCAGGGACCATTGAAGCTTACTACTCTTGCCCCGCAGGTAAGTTACTCCAAACCAAAAAGATCTAATTATTACGCCAAGTCTATCCCATTCTAGCCTTGTGGTAGCGCTGTTGTCCCAGGTTGTCGCTCTATGAACCGGTCCTTATGGAGAGTGGCCAACCAAGCACTAAGCACCGTGCTGGCCCCCTAAACCATGTTTCTACAAAAATATCTTTTAACGAGACGTGAGCCACTCAAGCCACACAGAGGGCCACTCTCAGGATTAAGTTCAAGTAAACCATTAATCAATTTAATTAAAAAGGACTAGAGTGTGTTATAGCGCAGCAACCTAGCACAACTAACCAAAATGCAACCCAAAGGTATATATAAAGGATATAAAGTGGCTAGGAAATCCTTATAGGCATACAGTATTAAAATGCAGTATGAAAATGTATTTAAAAGTGATGGGTTGTTCATGTTATACTTGCCTTCCTCGTACTGCTCTGGCTGCTGCTCAAAGTGGTCAGAAGACGGGTGCTCCGGGTACTGGTACTGGGGCTCCTCAACTGGATCAGCGTCTACTCACGAACACATGGCCAAAACAATGCACAACAATAAGCATACAAGCAAACTCTAACAAAAAGCTAAAGAACAGTACATCAATACATAAAAACAGCAAGAAAAACTAAGCTAAAACTATTCTACTCGTTACAACGATCGCGTGGATATAAAGAACGCTAAAAACGGAGCTAAAACGCGTAATCTAGGCCTAAAACAAGTTCTAGGGGCTTATTTGTAAGAAAAACTAAGTTCCAGGGGGTTTTCTGCAAAAACCGAGGGCTAAAACGTAATTAAACTAAAGCTTCAGGGTCTAACTTACAAAAGAAACAGGGCTGGACGGCGGGTTCTATTTTAAAGAAGCTCAGGGGCTAAAGTGTTAAAATAGGGACCTAACAGGAATTAATTTTGAACTGGGTGGACTGCGGGTTGAATAAAGAAAAACTAAGGGCCTCTTTAACAAAAGTAACGCGCGAAGGGGTATGCTTGAATCTGGGCGCTTGGATCTGGATCGGATGGCTAAGAACAGATTGGATCTGGATCTAATCGTGGCCGTCCATCCGAGATCGGGCGGCCAGGGCGGTTTCGGGCGCGTGGGGGCGGCGGCGTGTCACCGCCGGCGACCCTGCTCGCGGCGGCGGGGCGCTAGGCTCGCCGGAGCACGCGATTCCGGCGTTCCCGGGCTCCAATTGGCACGCGGTCTGGCCTAGGATGGACTACGCGCCATGCGTAGTCCACCTGGGGTCTTCTTGGATCTCGGGAAGCCCCGGAGTGGGGAAGGCAAGGGCGACGGCGGCGGGTTTGCGTGGCGGAGCATCGCCGGCGTGAGCTCGCGCCGTCTCTGGGATGCGTTACTGACTAAAGTAGCTAGCGCAGAGGGGAGGGGTGGCTGTTGCGTGGCTCACCGAGGTTCGAATCGGGGAAAAGCGTGGCGCAGGGTGCTTGGCGTCGCGGGCCGGCGGCGAGTTTGGGCGGAGGTCGCGGTCCGGGGTGCGGGAGGCTTCTTCGAGCCTCGGATCCGTTGAGAAGGTGTGCGAACGAGCTACTAACAAGGATTGGAGATTAGCGGGGCCCGAGGCTCAAGGGTGGCGAACAATTGCCCAGAAACAGACTCACCGGCGACGATGGGGATGAGCACGATTCCGGCGATGGCGTAGCTGGACTTGTGGAACAAAGGCTCGGTGCGGTTCTAGGAGCCGAGGCGGAGCCGAGGCGGAGCTGATGCGGAGGTCCTGGAGGATTGGGTTGTGGCGGGGCAGCGAGGCCGCGGCGGCGCAACGTGCGGCGGGGCGGAGCTGCGCGGGTGTGCGGGCTAGGGTTAGGATGGCGGCTGCGTGGAGAGGTAGGGTGTGGGAGAGGGCCAGGGCGCGTTTAAAAAGGAGGGGCCGGCCCCGGCGTGCGGGTCCAGGGCTGACACGGCGCGGTGATCACGGCGGGGATCCGGCTGGTAGTTTGCGCGAGGTAGATGGAGGTCGGGGATGACAGGCGGGCCATGGCTGTCAGTGAGAATGGTTGAGCAGCGATGCGTGCGCGAGTGAACGGGCCGAGCGAGCTAGGTGCTAGGAGACCGGGCGTGTTGAGGCCGGAGTGGTTGGGCCGAGCGCGCTGGTGGGGGGGTTAGCGAGCTGGGCCAGTGGGGCATGGGTTGCTGGGCCCACGCGGAAGGGAGCGGGGCTGAGGCGAGAGGGATGGAGCTGGGCCGCGCGGGGCCGTGCGGAAGGGAAAAGGAGAGGAGGCGGCCTGGGCCGGTTTGGGCTGCTGGGTTGGGCTGGGGTTTTGGGTTTAGCTGGGTTTTGGGTTTTGCCATTCTTTTTCCATTTCTAATCTTTTCTATTTCTAGTTCAAACAAAGGTTGAATTCAAATACCAATTTGAATTCAAACCACACTCAATCAATTAAAAGCTATGCACCAGCATGAATGCAACACAAAATTTAAACCTATGGCAAAATTTTAATACTTATGAAACAAAATTAAATTAAATGCAAGGCTAAACACAATAAACCTTAGAAATAGAATAAAGCCATTTAAATTTATTACTAAATGCTGGAATTTAAAAGTTAGGGTGTTACATACCCTACCCCCTTAAAGAAATCTCGTCCTCGAGATTTAGCTGGGCTGGCTAGCAAAGAGATC
The DNA here is from genome assembly GCF_016808335.1 of Panicum virgatum. Taxonomy (NCBI): domain Eukaryota; kingdom Viridiplantae; phylum Streptophyta; class Magnoliopsida; order Poales; family Poaceae; genus Panicum; species Panicum virgatum. The sequence goes on along the minus strand of NC_053152.1, from coordinate 26,808,793 downwards.
TGGATATGTCTTTCTCAACTCATCTTCTCGCTCCCAAGTAGCCTCAGCTTCACTGTGATGGCTCCACTGAACTCTGCACATCTTAATGCGCTTGTTCCGAGTAATCCTCTCTGATGTCTCCAGAATCTGCACCGGATGCTCAGTATAAGTCAGATCCTCCTGCACATCGACTCCATCCAGGGGTGCCTGCTCCTCGGGTACTCGCAAACACCTCTTCATCTGAGATATATGGAAGACATCATGAACTCCCGAGAGACTGAGCGGTAACTCTATGCGATAAGCAACTTCGCCTTTCCGCTCTAGCACCTTGAATGGCCCCACATACCGAGGTGCTAACTTCCCTTTGACATTGAATCTGCGGATTCCTCTCATCGGAGACACCTTCAGATACACATAATCACCGACACTGAAAGTCAGGTCTCTCCGTTTGCCATCTGCATAGCTCTTCTGTCTGCTCTGTGCAATCCTCAGATTTTCTCGCACAGCCTGAACCATCTGCTCTGCATCATCTATGATCTCAGGGCCGAAGAGCTGCTTTTCACCAATCTGATCCCAATAGAGAGGGGTCCTGCACTTTCTGCCATACAATGCCTCAAAGGGAGACTTCTTCAGACTGGCCTGATAGCTGTTGTTATATGAGAACTCAGCATATGATAGGCACTTATCCCAACTAGTACCGTACTGAATGGCACAAGCTCTCAGCATATCTTCCAACACTTGGTTGGTTCTCTCCGTCTGCCCATCTGTCTGAGGGTGATAAGCCGTACTGAAACGCAGCTTCGTATCCAACAAATCATGAAGCTGCTCCCAGAACCGAGAAGTGAACTGAGACCCTCTGTCAGATATAATCTTCTTGGGCACACCATGCAAGCAGACAATCCGAGAGATGTACAACTCTGCAAGTCTAGCACCGGAGTAAGTAGTGTTCACCAGAATGAAGTGAGCAACTTTCGTCAGTCGATCCACTACTACCCAAATGGAGTTGTACCCTTTCTGAGTACGAGGCAATCCAACAATGAAGTCCATAGTGATTTCCTCCCATTTCCACTCTGGAATCTTCAAAGGCTGTAACAGACCTGCTGGCCTCTGATGCTCAGCCTTGACACGCTGACAGGTGTCACAAATAGCCACGTACTCTGCCACTGAACGCTTCATCCCATACCACCAGAAACGTTCCTTCAGATCATAATACATCTTCGTGCTGCCCGGATGAATGGAGTAAGCTGTATCATGGGCCTCACTCAGAATCAACTTCCGAAGATCCTTCACATCTGGCACACAGATCCGGTTCTTGTACCACAAGGTACCCTGATCATCCTCTCTGAAATGAGGAGCCTTGCCCTTCTTGAGCAACTCACGAATCTCCTGCAGCTTCTCATCATCTTTCTGATGCTGCCTGATCTCTGACTCTAGAGTCGGTACTGCCTCAAATGCTGCACTGGAAGTATGATGCAAGAAGCCCAGACTCAACTGCTCGAACTCCTCGCATAACTCTGGAGGCATCTGGAAAGCCACGGCCATGTTGACATAACTTCTCCTGCTTAGAGCATCTGCTACAACATTGGCCTTGCCCGGATGATAGTGAATCTCCAGATCATAGTCCTTAACCAACTCTAGCCATCTCCTCTGCCGCATGTTCAGCTCATTCTGCGTGAAAATGTACTTGAGGCTCTTGTGATCAGTGTAGATATCACACTGCTGCCCATACAAGTAATGCCTCCAAATCTTCAGAGCATGCACAACTGCGGCTAACTCAAGATCATGAGTAGGATAATTCAACTCATGCCGACATAACTGCCGTGAAGCATAAGCAATCACTCTGCCCTCCTGCATCAGAACACACCCAAGACCATCCTTCGAAGCATCACAATATACCGTGAACCTCTTCGTCTGGTCTGGCAGAGTCAGGACTGGCGCCGTAGTCAACCTTTTCTTCAGCTCATCAAAGGCCATCTGACGCTCATCAGTCCATACAAAAGCCACATTCTTCTCTAGCAAAGAAGTCAAAGGCTTCACGATCTTGGAGAAATTCTCAATGAACCTCCGATAATATCCAGCTAAGCCCAAGAAAGACCTGACTTCCTTCACTGTCTGCGGTGTCTCCCACTCGAGCACATCCTTCACCTTGCTCGGATCAACAGCAATGCCTCCCTGAGAGATAACATGACCGAGGAATGGAACCTCGTCAATCCAGAACTCGCACTTGCTGAACTTGGCATACAGCTGATGCTCTCTCAATCTCTGCAACACGAGCCTCAGATGCTCTTCATGCTCTTCCTCTGTCTTGGAGAAGATCAGAATATCATCAATAAAGATCACCACGAAAACATCCAGATAATCCATGAAGACCATGTTCATCAGATGCATGAAGTAAGCCGGGGCATTAGTCAAGCCGAAGGACATGACTGTATACTCATATAGCCCGTACTTGCAGGTGAATGCCGTCTTCGGAATATCCCCAGGACAGATTCTCAGCTGAAAATAACCCGAACGAAGATCAATCTTCGAGAATATACGAGCACCTCGAAGCAGATCGAAGAGATCCTCAATACGGGGCAGTGGATGCTTGTTCTTGATAGTAACTGCATTCAGCTCCCGATAATCCACACACATCCTCTTCGAGCCATCCTTCTTATCTACCAGCAATAATGGAAAAGCCCAAGGAGAGAAGCTGCGACGGATATAGCCCTTGGCTAGCAACTCATCAATAGTTTTCTTGACCTCTTCATGCTCTATAGGTGCCATACGGTAGGGCCGCTTTGCAATAGGAGCTGTGCCAGGCAAGAGATCAATACAAAACTCAATGGCGCGTTCAGGCGGCATACCTGGCAGATCATCCGGAAAGACATCCGGGAATTCAGACACCACGTGAATACCGTCCGTGGGTCTAGCCTCCATCTGATGAAGAAATCCAGAAGGCTCTACTGCACTGATAACAACCTCTTGGCCACTAGAAGCTGATAGCAAGACTGTCCTCTGAGCACAATCTATCCGAACTCCCCACTTGGCCAGAGTCTCCATTCCCAGAATGACATCAATGCCCTTGGTGTCTAGCACTATCAGATCAGTACAGAACTCTACTCCCCTCAAAGAAACACTGACTCTCGGGCAGTAAGTGTGAGACCTCAACTGTCCTCCCGGTGAAGATACTAACAGGCACCTCTTTAATGTGCTAGTATGAATACCATGATGCTCGACAAAAGACTGAGTAATGAAGGAATGCGTAGCACCAGTATCAAAAAGCACTGTAGCTGGATATGAATTAACCATGAACGTACCAATAACCACGTTGGGAGCCTCGGCCGCTGACTCGGCCGTCACGTGGTTCACTCTGCCCTGAAGTGGCGCCCTGGGCTGAGCTGGGCGCCCCTGCTGTCCCGCCTGCGCCTTCCGGGGGTAAGCGTTGGCTTAGTGCCCCGGCTGGCCGCAGTGAAAGCAGGTGCGAGGAGGTCCCTGAGCCTGCTGTCCGGTAGGAGCTGCCGGATGTGGAGCCTGTGGTGCCGGTGGAGCCGGTGGAGCACGAGCCGGAGGTGCCGGTAACCTCGGGCCCTGACCTGCCTGCTGCTGTCGAGGCGGGTACTGCTGCGGTGGCCTCTGCTGGTACTGCTGAGGAGGCCGGTACTGCTGCTGGTACTGCTGGGGCGGCTGGAGTCGAGGACGAGTGTTGCTGCCAGAAGCAACGGGGACAATCTTCCTCTTCTTGTCCTCCATCTCCAAGTGCTTGCGCTCAGTGTTGAGCGCACTGTCAACCAGATGGTTGAAGTCGTCGAAGCGGAGGTTGAGCAGCGCGTACTGGAGGTAGTCCTCAAGACCCTCCATGAAGTGCTCCTGCTTCTTGCGGTCATCCGCAACCTCGGCAGGGGCGTAGCGAGCAAGCTGCAGAAAGCGATCACGATACTCCGTGACCGACATAGTCCCCTGAATTCACAAAGACAGATAGATATCGGAAGATTAACTCAAGATTCATAAGGATAGAACAAGGGGCATTAGCTCAAAAGAAACCGCTGAATGATTATACTTAAGATTACCTGCTTCAGTGCAAGGAACTCCTTCTGCTTCATCTTCATAACGCCCGCGGGGACGTTGTGGCTGCGGAAACGCTCTCGGAACTGGAGCCAAGTAAGAGACTCGCGATCATGAACTGGGTGGGACTCCCACCAGTCCAAAGCTGCCCCTCGCAGCTGTCCTGCTGCGTACAAGACGCGCTCACGATCATCGCACTGGGCGATGTCCAGCTGACGCTCCACTGCACGAAGCCAGTCGTCAGCCTGAAGAGGGTCGGACGTGTGAGAGAACGTCGGCGGGTGACCCCTCAGGAACTCAGCACGCCTGTCGCGAGGCTGCGGCGGTGGAGGAGGCGGAGGCTGAGTGTGAGCGTGCTGAAGAGCCTGAACGGTGTTGTTCAGGGTAGCCATCATCTGCATCTGGAGCTGGAAGTACTGCTCCGGAGTCAAAGGCGGAGGCATCGGGATCCCGGTACCCTGGTTGTTCTGACCCTGCTGCTGGCCAGAACCGGAACCGGTGCTCCTGGTGTTCACCATCTGATTTGAACAAAAGATTCCAAGAGTAAGGATATTGCAGGAATAAACTCAGATGGTTATGATAACTCTTTGCGGAAAAAGACTCAGCCATGATAAAGTAGACATGATAGAGTTGACTGTTTTACCCCCAACGATCTAACTCATTTTATTAATTAGTTAACTTTAACATCTGAGTGATTTAATCAAATTTAAACTACTAGGCTATGCAACCATTCAAAAATCCAAATCAAACATGTAGCATAATAACAAGCAGACAATTTTCACAACTTAGCCGAGTTTAACAATAGACTCGACTAACACAACGCGTCGCAGAACGTGCTATCGTTTTATTATAAAAAGGTCACCTAGCTAACTCATGGTGGTCAGATGACTGATTCAGGCCAAAATCTACGAAAACTATTCTTCAGAGAGAGAAATCAAGGCAAGAAGGGTAAAAGTCATAGAAGTCAAGGGGTATAATAGTAAAATAATTTCAGCAGGCAAGGATTGGAGAGAAGAAGTCCTAAAACTCGACCAGTTCTATCTAGGCTTCGTCCTACAGTCGATACGGCTTTGATACCACTCTGTAACACCCGGTTTATAAAAGAACATAAACCGAGCAATCATATACGTGCCAGGATCAAGTCACACGTATATACAACAGAATGAACAGTATATCATAGCACATATCACGTAAAAAGACATAATAAAGCGATTACGAATGTTATTTATTACAATAATGACAAAAATGTCTGATACAGCGGAAGCGAAGTACAAAATACGAAAAAGCTCTCCGAAGCTGAAGCAGGGCGCCACAGGGACGTCGACTGGGAGACGAAGCACCTAGAAGTCCTCGTAGTCCTGGTAGCGCTGGACGAACTCCCTCGTGTCGGCAGGAACTGAGCAGCAGTAGCGTAGCCAAGAGGAAAAAGTAGAGAAGAGGCAAGGGTGAGTACACAACTTGTACTCAACAAGTATAACACAAACTATGAGGCTCTAGGCTGGCTGACTCAACTGCATTAGCTTTTAAGTGTTGGCAAGATTTTATTTAAGCTATTTACTACTAGTTGATGAATTACCATTAACCCAGTTACATAGTAATTAATCAGAATTAATCATACTACTAGTGAGAACCATACCAAAACCAAGCCACCAAGGTAACCCCGAGAAGCACCTCCCTCGTCGGAAGGAGATAACTCCACTAATCAAAAGGAGGATCTGGGCCACTCATAACCGTGAGCACGGCTAGTATACCAGTTTTACACTCTGCAGAGGTTGCACATCTTTACCCACAAGTCATGAGCTACGCCAGTTGTTCATCACACTTCCTTAGGTGAGATGGCCAGCGACTCACTACGAGGCCTTTACAAAGAATCTCGTTGGTAAGGCGTAACCGTGAGAGATAGGTCGGCGACGATGGGGCCCACCTCCGGGGGTACAAGCACAGGAGCGCAATCCAAGCACAGACCAAGCCGGAGGAGCAGGGACCATTGAAGCTTACTACTCTTGCCCTGCAGGTAAGTTACTCCAAAAAGATCTAATTATTACGCCAAGTCTATCCCATTCTAGCCTTGTGGTAGCGCTGTTGTCCCAGGTTGTCGCTCTATGAACCGGTCCTTATGGAGAGTGGCCAACCAAGCACTAAGCACCGTGCTGGCCCCCTAAACCATGTTTCTACAAACACATCTTTTAACGAGACGTGAGCCACTCAAGCCACACAGAGGGCCACTCTCAGGATTAAGTTCAAGTAAACCATTAATCAATTTAATTAAAAAGGACCAGAGTGTGTTATAGCGCAGCAACCTAGCACAACTAATCAAAATGCAACCCAAAGGTATATATAAAGGATATAAAGTGGCTAGGAAATCCTTATAGGCATACAGTATTAAAATGCAGTACGAAAATGTATTTAAAAGTGATGGGTTGTTCATGTTATACTTGCCTTCCTCGTACTGCTCTGGCTGCTGCTCAAAGTGGTCAGAAGACGGGTGCTCCGGGTACTGGTACTGGGGCTCCTCAACTGGATCAGCGTCTACTCACGAACACATGGCCAAAACAATGCTCAACAATAAGCATACAAGCAAACTCTAACAAAAAGCTAAAGAACAGTACATCAATACATAAAAACAGCAAGAAAAACTAAGCTAAAACTATTCTACTCGTTACAACAATCGCGTGGATATAAAGAACACTAAAAACAGAGCTAAAACGCGTAATCTAGGCCTAAAACAAGTTCTAGGGGCTTATTTGTAAGAAAAACTAAGTTCCAGGGGGTTTTCTGCAAAAACCGAGGGTTAAAACGTAATTAAACTAAAGCTTCAGGGTCTAACTTACAAAAGAAACAGGGCTGGACGGCGGGTTCTATTTTAAAGAAGCTCAGGGGCTAAAGTGTTAAAATAGGGACCTAACAGGAATTAATTTTGAACTGGGTGGACTGCGGGTTGAATAAAGAAAAACTGAGGGCCTCTTTAACAAAAGTAACGCGCGAAGGGGTATGCTTGAATCTGGGCGCTTGGATCTGGATCGGATGGCTAAGAACAGATTGGATCTGGATCTAATCGTGGCCGTCCATCCGAGATCGGGCGGCCAGGGCGGTTTCGGGCGCGTGGGGGCGGCGGCGTGTCACCGCCGGCGACCCTGCTCGCGGCGGCGGGGCGCTAGGCTCGCCGGAGCACGCGATTCCGGCGTTCCCGGGCTCCAATTGGCACGCGGTCTGGCCTAGGATGGACTACGCGCCATGCGTAGTCCACCTGGGGTCTTCTTGGATCTCGGGAAGCCCCGGAGTGGGGAAGGCAAGGGCGACGGCGGCGGGTTTGCGTGGCGGAGCATCGCCGGCGTGAGCTCGCGCCGTCTCTGGGATGCGTTACTGACTAAAGTAGCTAGCGCAGAGGGGAGGGGTGGCTGTTGCGTGGCTCACCGAGGTTCGAATCGGGGAAAAGCGTGGCGCAGGGTGCTTGGCGTCGCGGGCCGGCGGCGAGTTTGGGCGGAGGTCGCGGTCCGGGGTGCGGGAGGCTTCTCCGAGCCTCGGATCCGTTGAGAAGGTGTGCGAACGAGCTGCTAACAAGGATTGGAGATTAGCGGGGCCCGAGGCTCAAGGGTGGCGAACAATTGCCCAGAAACAGACTCACCGGCGACGATGGGGATGAGCACGATTCCGGCGATGGCGTAGCTGGACTTGTGGAACAAAGGCTCGGTGCGGTTCTAGGAGCCGAGGCGGAGCCGAGGCGGAGCTGATGCGGAGGTCCTGGAGGATTGGGTTGTGGCGGGGCAGCGAGGCCGCGGCGGCGCAACGTGCGGCGGGGCGGAGCTGCGCGGGTGTGCGGGCTAGGGTTAGGATGGCGGCTGCGTGGAGAGGTAGGGTGTGGGAGAGGGCCAGGGCGCGTTTAAAAGGGAGGGGCCGGCCCCGGCGTGCGGGTCCAGGGCTGACGCGGTGCGGTGATCACGGCGGGGATCCGGCTGGTAGTTTGCGCGAGGTAGACGGAGGTCGGGGATGACAGGCGGGCCATGGCTGTCAGTGAGAATGGTTGAGCAGCGATGCGTGCGCGAGTGAACGGGCCGAGCGAGCTAGGTGCTAGGAGACCGGGCGTGTTGAGGCCGGAGTGGTTGGGCCGAGCGCGCTGGTGGGGGGGTTAGCGAGCTGGGCCAGTGGGGCATGGGTTGCTGGGCCCACGCGGAAGGGAGCGGGGCAGAGGCGAGAGGGATGGAGCTGGGCCGCGCGGGGCTGTGCGGAAGGGAAAAGGAGAGGAGGCGGCCTGGGCCGGTTTGGGCTGCTGGGTTGGGCTGGGGTTTTGGGTTTAGCTGGGTTTTGGGTTTTGCCATTCTTTTTCCATTTCTAATCTTTTCTATTTCTAGTTCAAACAAAGGTTGAATTCAAATACCAATTTGAATTCAAACCACACTCAATCAATTAAAAGCTATGCACCAGCATGAATGCAACACAAAATTTAAACCTATGGCAAAATTTTAATACTTATGAAACAAAATTAAATTAAATGCAAGGCTAAACACAATAAACCTTAGAAATAGAATAAAGCCATTTAAATTTATTACTAAATGCTGGAATTTAAAAGTTAGGGTGTTACACTACTCGGCGCGTCTCCGTGACTCCGCCAGAGACCCTGCTCGGGGGCTGGGCGCCACTCACGACCCGACGTGTATCTATGACCCAGGAAGAGTCTCATGGCTCGGGCGCCATAACAACTCGGCGCGTGTCTGTGCCTCTGCCAGCGACCCTGCACAGGGGCTGGGCGCCGTTCATGACCCAGCATGTCTCCGTGACCAGCCAGAGCCTCAGGGCTCGGACGCCGTGACTACCCGGCATGTCTTCGTAACCCAGCCAGATCCTTAGGGCTCGGAGGCCGTGACTACTCGGCGCGTCTCATTCACTCTGCCAGCTACCCTGCTCTAGGGCTGGGCGCCGCTCACGACCCGGTGTGTCTTCGTGACCCAGCCAGAGCCTCAGGGCTCAGACGCCATGACTACTCGGTGTGTCTCCGTGACCCAGCCAGAGCCTCAGGGCTCGGGCGCCGTAACTACTCAGCGCGTCTCTGTGACTCCGCTAGTGAACCTACTCAGGGGCTGGGCACCGCTCACGACCCGGCGTGTCTCCGTGACCCAGCCAGAGTGTCAGGGCTCGAACACCATGATAACCCGGGGTGTCTCTGCAACCTCGTCAGGTCCTCAGAGCTTGGATGCGGGAACCACTCGGAAAGTCTCAGTGACTCAAACCAGGGCTTCAGGGTCAGGGAACCGAGGTGGATTCACATGTTGCGGCTATCTCGGGGTAGCTAAGGACTAGTACCCCCAGGGGATCGGTGTGACAAAATGTTCGCAGAGTACTCAGGCATTCAGACCAACAAGAGTTAAAGATCAGTTCTTTGACCCTCGAAATGCTTCTCCGAAACCTTCCAAGGCTCGGGGGCTACACCCAACGGGTGCGCCCAGGGGCGCATCCCATTCTGGATCTGCAAAAACGAAGGACATTCTAAATGAGCACCGAAGGACTTCGTTCAGTACGACAAGGTTCAACTCGGCCCTCCAGCGCTCGGGGGCTTGACGGATGTAGATCTATGTACCTCCCTGCCAAGTGGGGTCCTTGAACCCAGGAGACTACCCTGCTCGGTGACTCGGCTACGACTACTCAATGTGCAGGACTCAACTGTGCACAGAAAGGATCTTCAATAGATCAGGATGAGAGGCTCCAGCTAGAAGCCCGAATATCTAGGGATCCTAACCGACCTCATTCCTTGAAAAATAACCCGAGCATACCTTCCTTGTACCCCTATGGCTCCTAGCCTATATAAATGAGATGTGGGAAGAACCATAGATGGGGCTTCCTTTTCGCAGCATTCCATAAACGCTAATACAACCTCGAACACAGGACATAGGGTATTACGCTCATCGCAGCCCAAACCTATCTAAGCCCCTGCATCTTCGTGTTACCATCGAGCTCTTGGTCCTGAGATCCCCATCCTGAAAACTCTACCGTCGTTGACACCCTTGGTGGACTGGCCGGAATAGCAATCCGACAAGCGCCGTCTTCCAGGCAGCCCGGCCTTAGTAAGGCGGGCAGGCGGCTTGTCGGGTCTAATGTAGCATGCTCTGGGGGGACCCACCAGTGTCAAGAGTGTTCTAAGGTGGTCATAGACGCTGACGGGTGGACCCCCCATGCCCCAGGATGATTAGGGGTTGTCTGGCCAGTCCTCGTGCTCCGGGGTGTCCTGGGAGACACCCGAGGCGGCCGCGTGGCGGTTTTTGGGGCCGTCCCGTGGACCCTCCTGGTACGGGGTGACCTTGGTCAACCCCGGGGCGTCGCCCAGGGTGGCTCTGGTTTTACTACAACCGGGATATGCTAAACGATGGTGGGTCCCAGCCACCGTCCATCTTCAAGCAGATGTGATGGGTAGCTCTGGGATAAGCTATCCGCCGCTTGTCGTCTTATCTTCTGAGTGAACGGCATCCCCGTAATCATGATGTTCTTACGAGGAAGCCTCTCACCCCCTCGGGCTCTGCATCAAGCCCAGCGGTGAGGCGTCGTAACCACCTAGTAATGATCTCTTTACCAGCCGGGTGTATTCGAGGGGAAGGAAACGTCCCCCCGGGCTTCACGTGCCGGGTCAGGCCTGGGCCGCTCCAGTCGGGTGCCCACCTCCGTGGGTGGATGTCCCTGGTGGGGGCCATAGCCGCGCTTGGCTGACATCACCTGCTGACATGGCTGGTAGGTCCCCTCTTCTTTAATCGCACATAATTCCAAGGTCATGGGGACCCCCATTCCCATTACACTAACAGTAGCCACCGGGCCCACTGTCAACCCGCGGAGTAGGTTGGTGGTGGGGCCAAGAGCCCTTTTAACGCCGCGGCCGTCCAACTTCCGACGTTGTCGTTGTGGGAGGTCATGCCAAATCCGTCGGGGGAGTAGAGGTGCCACGGCAGCTGATCCACTTATCGATCCGCCTCCCTCCCGCCCATAAGTATATAAGTGAAGGGGAGGGCACAACTGGCTGCTAAGCTCTCCTCTTGCCCTCAGGCTCCTCTTCCTTACTCGCTCTCGCCTTAAGCTTTCCTAGCTTCCGCCATGACTCGCCGAGGTGCGCTGGCGAGCTGGCGAGTCATGTATTCTTGATTTTGTCCCCTCCGTGGTCGACGACGACCTCGCCATGCGGGTGGCAGAGAAGTTGGTGCTGGCGGGCACCTTGCTGCATCGGGCGAAGCCTTCCCAGTGCTATGCCATACACGGGAGGTGGTAAACTTCCTCCCTAACCTCCTAGTGGGGCTGGTTCCTCCATCTTGCCGTTCTTCATGGCGGTGCTAGAGGAGTTCAGCCTCCACATGGTGCATCTCACCCCCAACGCCATCCTCACCCGGCACTTTTTGCGCACATGTGTTAGGCGTTCGTGGGGGTGCGTCCGTTAGTGACGCTCTTCCACCACTTCTTCAGCCAAGTGAGATCTCCTTCCGTCTCTCTCAACGCTGGTGCCGCCCCGCAACACTGCACCGTCGGCGGGGTCTTCTTCAAGCAGCGTGGCGCTGGCTTCCTTCCCCTTGCCCGGAAGGACAAGTGGGATAATTGGGAGCGACAGTGGCTGTACATGGAAGTGGACAATGCCTCCCCCTGCCTTCATCTTTCTCAAGGTCTGCCGGTGAGCCATACCCGGTAGTCCGAGCCGCCAGTGATGGGCACGGCGTGGTCGTTGGTGCTGGAGCGGATCAATTTGGTCCGGGTAGTGGGTCTTACCGCGACCATGGTGGCCGCAGACTTCTTCCACCCCTGCATCGCTCCGCTTCAGGCTCGCCCCCACCCGGCGTGGGTCTACACCAGCGACGACGACGCCGGCCGTCTGGCGCGCAGCGTAGAATCCAACCCCGACACCGACACGGTGGTAGCATGGCTGGACCAGGTCCTGGAGAAGAGGGATCCGGCGTTGGCTTTCCTCCTAGAGGGGGTGATGCTCCTGTGCGAAGATTCGGCAGTGGTCGTCGTGATCGGCTGCCTCCCGGTGACGGACGAACGGGGACTGGCCCGGCTGCCACCGCCGCCTCCTCCCGGTGGCGGCGATGGTTGCGCCCTAGCCCTAGGAGGAGGTGGTGCCGTCGGAGCGAGAGGGGGCATGCCAGAGTCGATCCGGGGAGGGGTCAGTGAGCGCGATCCCCCCCATCACCGTGGACTCGTCATCGGTGTCGCCCTCGTCTTCGCCGTTTGCGGGGAGTACTCTCCCAGGAGGCGCTTCCTCAACTGCAGCCTTGATGAGGACATCCTCCACTATTACCCGCTGGTAAAGACGCAACAGAAATGGGCCAAAGTGGCCTAGTTGTAGTCACCTTAAAAAGGAGAGCCGCCCTTGCCCTATCGAACTAGTCTTTTGGGGTGATTGGACCTTTTCCTGAGGGGTGCATTGGAGTACGGTGCTAAGATTGCCAAGGTTCAGGTCGTTGGGCCCTAGTGGATTCCTGAGACTAGATCAGTGCGTCGTATTTTTAGCTGTCGGTGCTCAGATTGCGGGATTCGGGGAATCCGGATCAATGTGTCCTACTTTTCATCCAATCCCACCTGGGCCGAACCCATCAGGCCTCACCCTCCGCCAGGGGGAGGGCGCATGCGCCAAAGTAGCAGGCAATCCTTTCCCCGACCTTGCGGTAGGTGTGACAGACAAGCACCAGGTATGTCCTGGTTTCATACTTTCTCTTCTTTGTTTGCTTTCTTCTTGGGCAACACATTGACGTGTCTCCTTTCTCTTCGACAGGAGCGCCGCTGGCGCTGCTTCTGCCGCACCGCAGATGGGCCCTCTGGTGGGAATGCCGTCAGCACTTGTCGCATTGCCCTTGGTGCTGCCGGTCGGGGTTGACGTCGAGACTGCCAACACGGGGGCATCGGCCAATCCGGCGGCGGAGGCGATGGCAGACTTCCCTGTGCTGGCACTGGGGTTGGAGCACGCAGCGGTGGCTCCCGACGCCGACAATGGGACCTGGCCCCTGGGGGTCCGACCTAGCCTGGTGGAGCCACTTTAGCCTCCTGGGGTGTTGGAGCCAAAGGATGCGGGGGCCGTGCAACCCCAGAGTGAGGCGCCGCCAGCCCCCTCTGCCCATGGCGCAGGTCGTCGCTATCATCGAGCGGCGCTTCGGGGCCTACACGAGCTTTAGGCGAGCGGCACTATGCTCGGCGAATCCACCTGCCTAGAGGCTTGGGAGTATGACCTCCGCGAGCGCGAGGCAGAGCTCCAATGCTGCAGCTAGCAGCTGCAGCTCGCCATGATCGACGCCAACCGCTAGGAGGAGGCAGCGGCGACGTAGGAGTAGCGCCCCACGGTGGAGGTAGCCTCCTTCACCACCAGGGAGGCCGAGCTCATGAAGAAGGAGACAGAGGTTGCCTCTCGCGACACGGCCCTGGATGCACGAGCCCAAGCCTCAGCCGACCGGGAGGAGTCCGCCCATCGAGAAGCGGTTGCCACCACGGCAGCCAAGGACCGGGTCGTGCCTCGGTGGTGGCGCAGGACGCGGCCACTGAGGTGAAGTGTGACACCCTAGGTGTCTGCACAATAAAACTACATTTATTTCTTGTGCTTCATGTGTGAATTTGTTTGAGCAAGGGCTTATTTTAAAACTTTAAGGACCTTTGTGTAATTATGAATAGTTCCAAGGTCAACTTTATAGTTTTATTTGAATAGGAAGTGTGGTTATAGCTTTTGTGGAGGGTGTATTTGCAAAATGTACTATAATCATTGCTTGGCAGGAAATCTTTCATTTCAGTCTAAGTTTAAAGTGAATTTGCATTGAAAAAGACAAAAGTCCTTTGAATTCAAATCCTCTTTATGTTTTCAAAAATAACTCATTAACCTTTGATCAAATAAATTTTTGCACAACATCAAATTTGTAGATCTTGAAAAGTTGAACAACTTTCATGTTGGGCACTTTTTCATTCGAGCCCTAGATTAAAAGTTATTGCAGGTTTATAGTTGGGTCCCTAGAATTTCGGAAATTGCAAACTAGTCCTTTCTTCCACCTCCAGCCTGCCTGCCTGCCTCTCTGCTCTCTCTCACTGCCGGCAAAGCTGTAACACCCGGTTTATAAAAGGACATAAACCGAGCAATCATATACGTGCCAGGATCAAGTCACACATATATACAACAGAATGAATAGTATATCACAGCACATATCACGAATAAGACATAATAAAGCGAATACGAATGTTATTTATTACATTAATGACAAAAATGTCTGATACAGTGGAAGCGAAGTACATAATACGAATAAAACTCTCCGAAGCTGAGCAGGGCGCCACAGGGACGTCGACTGGGAGACGAACGCCTAGAAGTCCTCGTAGTCCTGGTAGCGCTGAGCGAACTCCCTCGTGTCGGCAGGAACTGAGCAGCAGTAGCATATCCAGGAGGAAAAAGTAGAGAAGAGGCAAGAGTGAGTACACAACTTGTACTCAACAAGTATAACACAAACCATGAGGCTCTAGGTTGGCTGACTGACTGCATTAGCTTTTAAGTCTTGGCAAAATTTTATTAAAGCTATTTACTACGAGTTGATGAATTACCATTAACCCAGTTACATAGTAATTAATCAGAATTAATTAAGAAACTACTGAGAACCAAACCGTAACCAACAAGGTAACCCCGAGAAGCACCTCCCTCGTCGGAAGGAGATAACTCCACTAATCAAAAGGAGGATCTGGGCCGCTCATAACCGTGAGCACGGCTAGTATACCAGTTTTACACTCTGTAGAGGTTGCACATCTTTACTCACAAATTAAATAAAGCCAATTAAATTTATTAATAATTACTGAAATTTGAATTAGGGTGTTACAAATCCTACCCCCTTACAGGAATCTCGTCCCGAGATTCTGGGCTGGCTAGCAAAGAGATCAGGATAGGTCTTCATCAACTCCTCTTCCTTCTTTTCTGGCAAGTCCTCCGAAAAGACATCCGGGCATTCAGACACCACGCGAATACCATCCGTGGGTCTAGCCTCCATCTGATGAAGAAAACCAAAAGACTCCGTAGCACTGACTGTCACCTCTTGGTCATCAGATGCTGACAAGTGAACTGTCCGCTGAGCACAATCAATACGGACTCCCCATCTGGTAAGGGTCTCCATGCCCAAAATCACATCTATCCCCGAGGAATCAATGACGATCAGACCAGTGCGGAATTCTGCCCCCCTTATGACAATACTAACTCTGGAGCATATAGAGCATGTGTGTATCTGGCCCCCAAGTGAGGTAACTACCATAGCTGACCTCAGACACGAAACTGGAATACGATGCTGCTCGGCAAATGACATGGAAATGAAAGAATGAGTAGCACCGGTATCGAAAAGCACCGTAGCTGGATAAGAGTTGACCATGAATGTACCAATAACCACGTTAGGAGCCTCAGCAGCTGACTTGGCCGTCACGTGGTTCACCTTCCCCTGTCGTGGCACCCTGGGTTGGGCTGGGCGCCCTTGCTGTCCTGCCTGCCGTGGATTCTGGGGTGCTGGACAACTTTTGGCATAATGACCTTTTTGCCCGCATTTGTAGCACATGCGGTGGTGGTGAATGGGGCTATTTGGTTGACCTCCCTGTGAATTTATCATCACATCTTGCATTATTTCTGCTGCTTGCTCTTTGGACTCCTTGTGACCGTGTGGCTGAATCACATTCATAGTGATAGTCAACCCATCAACATAATCATAGAGTGCTTGGTTCTTGACCTGTGTATCTCTAGAGCATTCATGATCCTTTCTCTTCTGGATGGTCTGTAGCTCATCGACCGATGGATTATCGAGGAAAAGGGAATTCTCTACCAGCTGCTCTTGATGAGACCTCTTTCTCTTTGTACCGAAGAACAACCTCTGGTTCCTCCTAGTTCTAGCTTCATCTTCAGTTGCACGAACTTGACGACAAGGAACGCCATAGAATTGGCAACACGGACAAGCTTTCTCACTATCACCCATTGCACTGCCTCCAAGGTCTTTTTGTTATGCCGACATCTGAGCTGGGGCAAAGAGGAAACACAGATTGGTAAGGTCAAGGAAAAGAGAAAAACTCCATTATTTAAGGTTTTATCCTATTTAGGCAACACTGCACAGGCATTACTGCTGATAATTCCAGATAGGTGTTACATAAATCCGGGAACAAGGAACTAGAGCATAACTCTTCTGTTTTGTCTGAGAGATTCTCAACTTCTCTTGTACTATCTGTAGCCCGGGGTGTCACATCCCTACCCCCTTACAGAAACCGAGGTCCTCATCGGTGACGTCCTTGCCAGTGAATCACAGGATATCATATCCTCTTCGCACTACCCTTCTTCTCAGCAAGACAGGAGAAACCCAAGGCATGATAAGATAGAGAGGATAGAGTGGATGGTTTTACCCCCAACGATCTAACTCATTTTATTGTTTAATTAAATTTAACTTAAGACTGATTTTCATTAAACAAATTTAACTTCTAAACTATGCAATCAACCAAAAATCCAAATCAAGCATGTAGCATAATAACAAGCATACAATTTCACAACTTAGCCGAGTTTAGCAAAAGACTCGACTAACACAACACGTCGCAGAACGTGCTATCGTATTATTATAAAAGGGTCACCTAGTTTATACTCATGGTGGTCAGATGATTGATTCAGGCTAAAATCTACGAAAACTATTCTTCAGAGACAGAAATCAAGGCAAGACGGGTAAAAGTCATAGAAGTCAAGGGGTATAATAGTAAAATAGTTTCAGCAGGCAAGGATTGGAGAGAAGAAGTCCTAAAACTTGACCAGTTCTATCTAGGCTTCGTCCTACAGTCGATATGGCTCTGATACCACTCTGTAACACCCAGTTTATAAAAGGACATAAACCGAGCAATCATATACGTGCCAGGATCAAGTCACACGTATATACAACAGAATGAACAGTATATCACAGCACATATCACGAATAAGACATAATAAAGCGAATACGAATGTTATTTATTACATTAATGACAAAAATGTCTGATACAGCGGAAGCGAAGTACATAATACGAATAAAACTCTCCGAAGCTGAGCAGGGCGCCACAGGGACGTCGACTGGGAGACGAACGCCTAGAAGTCCTCGTAGTCCTGGTAGCGCTGAGCGAACTCCCTCGTGTCGGCAGGAACTGAGCAGCAGTAGCATATCCAGGAGGAAAAAGTAGAGAAGAGGCAAGAGTGAGTACACAACTTGTACTCAACAAGTATAACACAAACCATGAGGCTCTAGGTTGGCTGACTGACTGCATTAGCTTTTAAGTCTTGGCAAAATTTTATTAAAGCTATTTACTACGAGTTGATGAATTACCATTAACCCAGTTACATAGTAATTAATCAGAATTAATTAAGAAACTACTGAGAACCAAACCGTAACCAACAAGGTAACCCCGAGAAGCACCTCCCTCGTCGGAAGGAGATAAATCCACTAATCAAAAGGAGGATCTGGGCCGCTCATAACCGTGAGCACGGCTAGTATACCAGTTTTACACTCTGCAGAGGTTGCACATCTTTACCCACAAGTCGTGAGCTACGCTAGAGGTTCATCACACTTCCTTAGGTGAGATGACTAACGACTCACTACGAGGCCGTTACAAAGAATCTCGTTGGTAAGGCGTAACCGCGAGAGATAGGTCAGTGACGATGGGGCCCACCTCCGGGGGTACAAGCACAGGTGCGCAAACCAAGCACAGACCAAGCCGGAGGAGCAGGGACCATGGAAGCTTACTACTCTTGCCCCGCAGGTAAGTTACTCCAAACCAAAAAGACCTAATTAGTAAGCCAAGTCTATCCCATTCTAGCCTTGTGGTAGCGCTGTTGTCCCAGGTTGTCGCTCTATGAACCGGTCCTTATGGAGAGTGGCCAACCAAGCACTAAGCACCGTGCTGGCCCCCTAAACCATGTTGCTACAAAAACCATCTTTTAACGAGACGTGAGCCACTCAAGCCACACAGAGGGCCACTCTCAGAATTAAGTTGCATATACCATTAATCAAATTAATTAAAAGGACCAATTTGTGTTATAGCGCGGCACCTAGCACAACTAACCAAAATGCAACCCAAAGGATATATATAAAGGATATAAAGTGGCTAGGAAATCCTTACAGGCATACAGTATTAAAATGCAGTATGAAATTGTATTTAAAGTGATAGGTTGTTCATGTTATACTTGCCTTCCTCAAACTGCTCAGGCTGCTGCTCAAACTGCTCCGAAGACGGCTGCTCCGGGTACTGGTACTGGGGCTCCTCAGGTAGCTCGACGTCTACTCACGAACACATGGCCAAAATAATGCACAATAATAAGCATACAAGCAAACACTAACAAAAACTAAGAAACAGTACATCAATACATAAAAATAGCACACTAAACTGGCCTAAAACTATTCTACGCGTTACAACGATCGCGTGGACATAAGGAATGCTAAAAACGGAGCTAAAACGCATATTCTAGGCCAAAACAAGGTTCAGGGGCTTATTTGCGAGAAAAACTAAGTTCCAGGGGGTTTTCTGCAAAAACTGAGGGCTAAAACGTAATTAAACTATAGATCCAGGGTCTGACTCACAAAAACACCAAGGCTAGACGACGGCCACTATTTCTGGAAAGATTAGGGGCCTAAACATTAAAACCAGGACCTATCCGTAATTACTTTTGAACAGATTTGGACCGCGGGTTGATTACCCAAAAGGACAGGGGCTCTTTAGCAAGTTTTCCAGGCTGAACCGGTACCTTCAGATCAGGACCGTTGGATCCAGATCTGGCGGCTTAGATCTATACGTGGCACGATCTAATCGCGGACGTCCGTGCGGGATCGGACGGCCAGGACTGGCTGGGCGCGCGGGACGGCGGCGCAGGACACCGGCGACCTTGCTCCGCGGCGGAGCTTCGCCGGAGCACGCCGAACTTGGCCGTCCGGGGCTAGATTCGACTCGATCTTGGCCTGGGATGGAGTACGCGGCATGCGTAATCCACCTGGGCCTCGTGCGCGGGGCGGGGAGGCCTGCAGGGGGCTCGCCACGGCGAGGCTGGGGTGTGGGCGGCGGTGGAACGTCGGCGTGAGGTGTCCCGGCCTTGGTGCGAGGCTACAGGCTATAGGGTCGAGCGCAACAGGGCGGGGAGGTCGTAGGGATACTCACCGAGCGCTGAATTGGGGAGGTGTGAGGCGAAGCGGGGTTGACGGTCGTTGGTCCGGCGGCGGCGCTCCGGGAAAATCCTATGCGCGCAAGGGTCGAAGCCGGCGGCTGCGGGCTTGGATACGTTCCTGACCGTGAGGCAAGGACGCGGCGCCGACTTGCGGAAGTGGAGCGGCAGCAGGGGAGCGTGTCCACAGCGGTGCGGCGGAGCTCTGAGCCGCGGGTCGTGGAGAAGGCGGCGCTAGGGTTCTGGGGATAGATTTGGGTGGGGATAGGGTTCGCGGGAGGTCGCGGATCCCATTTATAGGGCGGCTGCGGCCTAGGCGTTGGTGCCCGGGAAGGAAGGCACGGCGGAAACACGGCGAGAATCTCGGCCAGGCGTTGCTCTGCTCGCCGGGGACGAAGGTCCGACAGGTAGGCCAGGTCTGTCAGCGGGGGTGATGGCAGCGTCACGCGGGGGAACGGGCTGAGCGCGGGGAGCGGTTCGCGGTTGAGTCGCTGGCGCGTGGGCCTGCGCTCGCGCGTGCGGAGGGATGGCCTGCTGCGCTGGGCCTTGCGCCTCGCGGGCTGAGCGTGGAAGGAGGGAAACTGGGCCGCGCGGTGCTGGGCTGCGAGCGGGGTGAGCGGGCCGAGGAGAGAGAGGCCATGGGCTTGAGGAAAGGAGGGAGCGGGTCAGGCCGATTTCTAGGTTTGGGCTGGTTTGGGTGCTGGGTGTGGGCTGAGGTTTTCATTTCTCTTTTCTATTTGCTATTTCAAACACCACTCAAACTAAACACCATTTGAATTCAAATTCAAATTTGAATTCAAACCTAGCACTCAAACAAAAGAACAATGCACCAGCATGAATGCACAAGCATGTTGAACTTAGACAAATTTTAATTACTTGTGAAACAAAATTAGATTAAATGCGAGGCTAAACATAATAATTCTTAGAAAATTAAATAAAGCCAATTAAATTTATTAATAATTACTGAAATTTGAATTAGGGCGTTACAAATCCTACCCCCTTATAGGAATCTCATCCCGAGATTCTGGGCTGGCTAGCAAAGAGATCATGATAGGTCTTCATCAACTCCTCTTCCTTCTTTTCTGGCAAGTCCTCCGAAAAGACATCCGGGCATTCAGACACCACGCGAATACCATCCGTGGGTCTAGCCTCCATCTGATGAAGAAAACCAAAAGACTCCGTAGCACTGACTGTCACCTCTTGGTCATCAGATGCTGACAAGTGAACTGTCCGCTGAGCACAATCAATACGGACTCCCCATCTGGTAAGGGTCTCCATGCCCAAAATCACATCTATCCCCGAGGAATCAATGACGATCAAACCAGTGCAGAATTCTGCCCCCCTTATGACAATACTAACTCTGGAGCATATAGAGCATGTGTGTATCTGGCCCCTAGGTGAGGTAACTACCATAGCTAACCTCAGACACGAAACTGGAATACGATGCTGCTCGGCAAATGACTTGGAAATGAAAGAATGAGTAGCACCGATATCGAAAAGCACCGTAGCTGGATAAGAGTTGACCATGAATGTACCAATAACCACGTTAGGAGCCTCAGCAGCTGACTTGGCCGTCACGTGGTTCACCTTCCCCTGTCGTGGCGCCCTGGGTTGGGCTGGGCGCCCTTGCTGTCCTGCCTGCCGTGGATTCTGGGGTGCTGGACAACTTTTGGCATAATGACCTTTTTGCCCGCATTTGTAGCACATGCGGTGGTGGTGAATGGGGCTACTTGGTTGACCTCCCTGTGAATTTATCATCACATCTTGCATTATTTCTGCTGCTTGCTCTTTGGACTCCTTGTGACCATGTGGCTGAATCACATTCATAGTGATAGTCAACCCATCAACATAATCATAGAGTGCTTGGTTCTTGACCTGTGTATCTCTAGAGCATTCATGATCCTTTCTCTTCTGGATGGTCTGTAGCTCATCGACCGATGGATTATCGAGGAAAAGGGAATTCTCTACCAGCTGCTCTTGATGAGACCTCTTTCTCTTTGTACCGGAGAACAACCTCTGGTTCCTCCTAGTTCTAGCTTCATCTTCAGTTGCACGAACTTGACGACAAGGAACGCCATAGAATTGGCAAAACAGACAAGCTTTCTCACCATCACCCATTGCACTGCCTCCAAGGTCCTTTTGTTATGCCGACATCTGAGCTGGGGCAAAGAGGAAACACAGATTGGTAAGGTCAAGGAAAAGAGAAAAACTCCATTATTTAAGGTTTTATCATATTTAGGCAACACTGCACAGGCATTACTGCTGATAATTCCAGATAGGTGTTACATAAATCCGGGAACAAGGAACTAGAGCATAACTCTTCTGTTTTGTCTGAGAGATTCTCAACTTCTCTTGTACTATCTGTAGCCCGGGGTGTCACATCCCTACCCCCTTACAGAAACCGACGTCCTCGTCGGTGACGTCCTTGCTAGTGAATCACAGGATATCATATCCTCTTCGCACTACCCTTCTTCTCAGCAAGACAGGAGAAACCCAAGGCATGATAAGATAGAGAGGATAGAGTGGATGGTTTTACCCCCAACGATCTAACTCATTTTATTGTTTAATTAAATTTAACTTAAGACTGATTTTCATTAAACAAATTTAACTTCTAAACTATGCAATCAACCAAAAATCCAAATCAAGCATGTAGCATAATAACAAGCATACAATTTCACAACTTAGCCGAGTTTAGCAAAAGACTCGACTAACACAACACGTCGCAGAACGTGCTATCGTATTATTATAAAAGGGTCACCTAGTTTATACTCATGGTGGTCAGATGATTGATTCAGGCTAAAATCTACGAAAACTATTCTTCAGAGACAGAAATCAAGGCAAGACGGGTAAAAGTCATAGAAGTCAAGGGGTATAATAGTAAAATAGTTTCAGCAGGCAAGGATTGGAGAGAAGAAGTCCTAAAACTTGACCAGTTCTATCTAGGCTTCGTCCTACAGTCGATATGGCTCTGATACCACTCTGTAACACCCGGTTTATAAAAGGACATAAACCGAGCAATCATATACGTGCCAGGATCAAGTCACACGTATATACAATAGAATGAACAGTATATCACAGCACATATCACGAATAAGACATAATAAAGCGAATACGAATGTTATTTATTACATTAATGACAAAAATGTCTGATACAGCGGAAGCGAAGTACATAATACGAATAAAACTCTCCGAAGCTGAGCAGGGCGCCACAGGGACGTCGACTGGGAGACGAACGCCTAGAAGTCCTCGTAGTCCTGGTAGCGCTGAGCGAACTCCCTTGTGTCGGCAGGAACTGAGCAGCAGTAGCATATCCAGGAGGAAAAAGTAGAGAAGAGGCAAGAGTGAGTACACAACTTGTACTCAACAAGTATAACACAAACCATGAGGCTCTAGGTTGGCTGACTGACTGCATTAGCTTTTAAGTCTTGGCAAAATTTTATTAAAGCTATTTACTACGAGTTGATGAATTACCATTAACCCAGTTACATAGTAATTAATCAGAATTAATTAAGAAACTACTGAGAACCAAACCGTAACCAACAAGGTAACCCCAAGAAGCACCTCCCTCGTCGGAAGGAGATAACTCCACTAATCAAAAGGAGGATATGGGCCGCTCATAACCGTGAGCACGGCTAGTATACCAGTTTTACACTCTGCAGAGGTTGCACATCTTTACCCACAAGTCATGAGCTACGCTAGAGGTTCATCACACTTCCTTAGGTGAGATGACTAGCGACTCACCACGAGGCCGTTACAAAGAATCTCGTTGGTAAGGCGTAACCGCGAGAGATAGGTCAGCAACGATGGGGCCCACCTCCGGGGGTACAAGCACAGGTGCGCAAACCAAGCACAGACCAAGCCGGAGGAGCAGGGACCATTGAAGCTTACTACTCTTGCCCCGCAGGTAAGTAATGGGGACGTGGGTTCCCGATCTTCCGTCAGGTTCTGGATAACTCTCGTTGTAGGCGGAGCGAGACACACCGATCCGGCTTCAGATCCTAAAACCCGAATCCAGCAATCTTAGCACCAAAACTCCTCTGGTTATCAACCGTGTCACAACCCGGTTGACCTCGCCAAGAAGGCTAATCCCTGCAAGCGTAACGAAGAACACAAGTAAGAACTCGAAAGAAACGCAGCTCAAATAGAGTGACTCTGCAGATGAATGATTAATCTCACAAGTTGGGGTTTCACAAACCGATGAACGGCGACAACTGTTCTTGACAGAATGAATCTAAGCAAAACCCAAGTCTCACGATGGTGGCGGCGGCTATTAATAATGGTTTAGGTCGCGCAAGACCTCCTGGACGCGCCCCTATTGGGCTCCAACACGATACACGGGCCATCGGCCCAAAAACAGTGACGCAGCACCGGAACAGATTCTGGACGCCAACTTCCACAGACGATTCCCGTCGACTCCGGATGAATTTGAGCCTGAAACCAGAGCCATTGGAAGCGTCTTGAAATTATCTTTCCATCCATATCAAGTGCGCCCAAATCCGACTCCGTATGCAACCTGGGCGTCCGTTTTAGTGTGGCCTGTTCCTGGAGTCCGAAACTGAAACGAAGTCGAATCGGTTTGGGCCTCCATCTTGATCCGGACGTCCTTGCTGGTCCTCCACGCCTCCAAGGCCTTCTCCACACCCTTGCTGGTCCTCTCCTTTGTTCCTAAGTACAATTAAGTCATTAGGTAGCAATCTATTCTCAGATTCACAATAAACATTACTTAGGAACGAACTCACCTGTAAGTTCAATTGTCGAGCACGTGCGCGAGTAATAGGACCTTGTATATCATCTTGAGGAGTGTCGTTTGTATCCGTAGGAGTGATGTCCTCATCATCCTCCCCCTCTTGAATTGGAGTCGTCCTCGACTCAAGCTCATCTTCTTCTCCAAAATATGGCTTCAAATCTGAAATGTTAAAAGTGGAACTAACCCCAAACTCTGGGGGCAACTGAAGTTTATATGCGTTATCATTAATCTTTTCCAAAATTTTATATGGTCCAGCAGCACGTGGCATCAATTTAGACTTTCTCAAATCTGGAAATCTTTCTTTTCTCAAATGCAACCAAACTAAATCACCCGGTTCAAGTTTAACTTCCTTTCTACCTTGACTACCAGCAATTCTATATTTCTCAGTCATCTTTTCAATGTTCTCTTTGGTTGAAGCATGCAATTTTAAAATAAAATCAGCACGCTCTTTAGCATCACTATGTACACGCTCAGTAGTAGGTAGAGGCAAAAGATCAATGGGAGCACGAGGGTTAAAACCGTACACTACCTGAAAAGGACTTACCTTGGTGGTGGAGTGTTCCGCCCGATTATATGCAAACTCCACATGCGGCAAACACTCTTCCCACATCTTCAAATTTTGCTTCAATATTGCTCGCAGCATCGTAGACAATGTTCTATTCACCACCTCTGTTTGTCCATCAGTTTGGGGATGACATGTTGTAGAAAACAGCAACTTTGTCCCCAATTTGTTCCATAGCGTGCGCCAAAAATGACTCAAAAATTTTGCATCACGATCTGAAACAATAGTAGAAGGCATACCGTGCAAGCGAACAATCTCTTTGAAAAAGAGGTTAGCAATATGAATGGCATCATCTGTTTTATGACAAGGTATAAAATGTGCCATCTTGGAAAAACGATCGACCACAACAAAAACGCTATCACTCCCCCTCTTCGTCCGAGGCAATCCCAAAACAAAGTCCATAGAAATATCCGCCCACGGAATCGAAGGAATAGGAAGAGGCATATACAAACCATGTGGGTTCAAGCGCGACTTAGCTTTTTGACATGTATTACAGCGAGCCACGAACCGCTCAACGTCTCTCCTCATCCTTGGCCAAAAGAAGTGTGTGGCCAGAACATCCTCTGTCTTCTTCGCACCAAAATGTCCCATCAAACCTCCACCATGCGCTTCCTGCATCAACAAATGACGAACAGAACCAACTGGAATGCATATGCGGTTAGCTCTAAACACAAATCCATCATTTATCACAAACTTGTTCCATGTACGTCCCTCTTTACAATTTAGCAACACCTCTTTAAAATCAGGGTCTAGCGCATATTGTTCTTTAATCGATTCAAACCCAAAAATCCGACAACCAAGTTGGGACAGCATAGTATAACGTCTAGACAAAGCATCGGCAATCACATTATCCTTCCCTTTCTTGTGTTTGATAATATAAGGAAAAGATTCAATGAATTCAACCCACTTAGCATGTCTACGATTCAGATTATTTTGAGAATGAAGATACTTAAGCGATTCATGATCGGAGTGAATAACAAATTCCTTAGGCCATAAATAACATTACCATTCGATATCGCCATCCTATTCCTAGACTTGATGATATGCTTTGATACCAAATAATGGGGACGTGGGTTCCCGATCTTCCGTCAGGTTCTGGATAACTCTCGTTGTAGGCGGAGCGAGACACACCGATCCGGCTTCAGATCCTAAAACCCGAATCCAGCAATCTTAGCACCAAAACTCCTCTGGTTATCAACCGTGTCACAACCCGGTTGACCTCGCCAAGAAGGCTAATCCCTGCAAGCGCAACGAAGAACACAAGCAAGAACTCGAAAGAAACGCAGCTCAAATAGAGTGACTCTGCAGATGAATGATTAATCTCACAAGTTGGGGTTTCACAAACCGATGAACGGCGACAACTGTTCTTGACAGAATGAATCTAAGCAAAACCCAAGTCTCACGATGGTGGCGGCGGCTATTAATAAGGGTTTAGGTCGCGCAAGACCTCCTGGACGCGCCCCTATTGGGCTCCAACACGATACACGGGCCATCGGCCCAAAAACAGTGACGCAGCACCGGAACAGATTCTGGACGCCAACTTCCACAGACGATTCCCGTCGACTCCTGATGAATTTGAGCCTGAAAAGAGAGCCATTGGAAGCGTCTTGAAATTATCTTTCCATCCATATCAAGTGCGCCCAAATCCGACTCCGTATGCAACCTGGGCGTCCGTTTTAGTGTGGCCTGTTCCTGGAGTCCGAAACTGAAACGAAGTCGAATCGGTTTGGGCCTCCATCTTGATCCGGACGTCCTTGCTGGTCCTCCACGCCTCCAAGGCCTTCTCCACACCCTTGCTGGTCCTCTCCTTTGTTCCTAAGTACAATTAAGTCATTAGGTAGCAATCTATTCTCAGATTCACAATAAACATTACTTAGGAACGAACTCACCTGTAAGTTCAATTGTCGAGCACGTGCGCGAGTAATAGGACCTTGTATATCATCTTGAGGAGTGTCGTTTGTATCCGTAGGAGTGATGTCCTCATCATCCTCCCCCTCTTGAATTGGAGTCGTCCTCGACTCAAGCTCATCTTCTTCTCCAAAATATGGCTTCAAATCTGAAATGTTAAAAGTGGAACTAACCCCAAACTCTGGGGGCAACTGAAGTTTATATGCGTTATCATTAATCTTTTCCAAAATTTTATATGGTCCAGCAGCACGTGGCATCAATTTAGACTTTCTCAAATCTGGAAATCTTTCTTTTCTCAAATGCAACCAAACTAAATCACCCGGTTCAAGTTTAACTTCCTTTCTACCTTGACTACCAGCAATTCTATATTTCTCAGTCATCTTTTCAATGTTCTCTTTGGTTGAAGCATGCAATTTTAAAATAAAATCAGCACGCTCTTTAGCATCACTATGTACACGCTCAGTAGTAGGTAGAGGCAAAAGATCAATGGGAGCACGAGGGTTAAAACCGTACACTACCTGAAAAGGACTTACCTTGGTGGTGGAGTGTTCCGCCCGATTATATGCAAACTCCACATGCGGCAAACACTCTTCCCACATCTTCAAATTTTGCTTCAATATTGCTCGCAGCATCGTAGACAATGTTCTATTCACCACCTCTGTTTGTCCATCAGTTTGGGGATGACATGTTGTAGAAAACAGCAACTTTGTCCCCAATTTGTTCCATAGCGTGCGCCAAAAATGACTCAAAAATTTTGCATCACGATCTGAAACAATAGTAGAAGGCATACCGTGCAAGCGAACAATCTCTTTGAAAAAGAGGTTAGCAATATGAATGGCATCATCTGTTTTATGACAAGGTATAAAATGTGCCATCTTGGAAAAACGATCGACCACAACAAAAACGCTATCACTCCCCCTCTTCGTCCGAGGCAATCCCAAAACAAAGTCCATAGAAATATCCGCCCACGGAATCGAAGGAATAGGAAGAGGCATATACAAACCATGTGGGTTCAAGCGCGACTTAGCTTTTTGACATGTATTACAGCGAGCCACGAACCGCTCAACGTCTCTCCTCATCCTTGGCCAAAAGAAGTGTGTGGCCAGAACATCCTCTGTCTTCTTCGCACCAAAATGTCCCATCAAACCTCCACCATGCGCTTCCTGCATCAACAAATGACGAACAGAACCAACTGGAATGCATATGCGGTTAGCTCTAAACACAAATCCATCATTTATCACAAACTTGTTCCATGTACGTCCCTCTTTACAATTTAGCAACACCTCTTTAAAATCAGGGTCTAGCGCATATTGTTCTTTAATCGATTCAAACCCAAAAATCCGACAACCAAGTTGGGACAGCATAGTATAACGTCTAGACAAAGCATCGGCAATCACATTATCCTTCCCTTTCTTGTGTTTGATAATATAAGGAAAAGATTCAATGAATTCAACCCACTTAGCATGTCTACGATTCAGATTATTTTGAGAATGAAGATACTTAAGCGATTCATGATCGGAGTGAATAACAAATTCCTTAGGCCATAAATAACATTACCATTCGATATCGCCATCCTATTCCTAGACTTGATGATATGCTTTGATACCAAATAATGGGGACGTGGGTTCCCGATCTTCCGTCAGGTTCTGGATAACTCTCGTTGTAGGCGGAGCGAGACACACCGATCCGGCTTCAGATCCTAAAACCCGAATCCAGCAATCTTAGCACCAAAACTCCTCTGGTTATCAACCGTGTCACAACCCGGTTGACCTCGCCAAGAAGGCTAATCCCTGCAAGCGCAACGAAGAACACAAGCAAGAACTCGAAAGAAACGCAGCTCAAATAGAGTGACTCTGCAGATGAATGATTAATCTCACAAGTTGGGGTTTCACAAACCGATGAACGGCGACAACTGTTCTTGACAGAATGAATCTAAGCAAAACCCAAGTCTCACGATGGTGGCGGCGGCTATTAATAAGGGTTTAGGTCGCGCAAGACCTCCTGGACGCGCCCCTATTGGGCTCCAACACGATACACGGGCCATCGGCCCAAAAACAGTGACGCAGCACCGGAACAGATTCTGGACGCCAACTTCCACAGACGATTCCCGTCGACTCCTGATGAATTTGAGCCTGAAAACAGAGCCATTGGAAGCGTCTTGAAATTATCTTTCCATCCATATCAAGTGCGCCCAAATCCGACTCCGTATGCAACCTGGGCGTCCGTTTTAGTGCGGCCTGTTCCTGGAGTCCGAAACTGAAACGAAGTCGAATCGGTTTGGGCCTCCATCTTGATCCGGACGTCCTTGCTGGTCCTCCACGCCTCCAAGGCCTTCTCCACACCCTTGATGGTCCTCTCCTTTGTTCCTAAGTACAATTCAGTCATTAGGTAGCAATCTATTCTCAGATTCACAATAAACATTACTTAGGAACGAACTCCCCTGTAAGTTCAATTGTCGAGCACGTGCGCGAGTAATAGGACCTTGTATATCATCTTGAGGAGTGTCGTTTGTATCCGTAGGAGTGATGTCCTCATCAGTAAGTTACTCCAAACCAAATAGACCTAATTAGTAAGCCAAGTCTATCCCATTCTAGCCTTGTGGTAGCGCTGTTGTCCCAGGTTGTCGCTCTATGAACCGGTCCTTATGGAGAGTGGCCAACCAAGCACTAAGCACCGTGCTGGCCCCCTAAACCATGTTGCTACAAAAACCATCTTTTAACGAGACGTGAGCCACTCAAGCCACA
This sequence comes from Panicum virgatum, assembly GCF_016808335.1. Lineage (NCBI taxonomy): Eukaryota > Viridiplantae > Streptophyta > Magnoliopsida > Poales > Poaceae > Panicum > Panicum virgatum. Next base: position 26,779,697 of record NC_053152.1, on the reverse strand, counting down.
CAGAGGGCCACTCTCAGAATTAAGTTGCATATACCATTAATCAAATTAATTAAAAGGACCAATTTGTGTTATAGCGCGGCACCTAGCACAACTAACCAAAATGCAACCCAAAGGATATATATAAAGGATATAAAGTGGCTAGGAAATCCTTACAGGCATACAGTATTAAAATGCAGTATGAAATTGTATTTAAAGTGATAGGTTGTTCATGTTATACTTGCCTTCCTCAAACTGCTCAGGCTGCTGCTCAAACTGCTCTGAAGACGGCTGCTCCGGGTACTGGTACTGGGGCTCCTCAGGTAGCTCGACGTCTATTCACGAACACATGGCCAAAACAATGCACAATAATAAGCATACAAGCAAACACTAACAAAAACTAAGAAATAGTACATCAATACATAAAAACAGCACACTAAACTGGCCTAAAACTATTCTACGCATTACAACGATCGCGTGGACATAAGGAACGCTAAAAACGGAGCTAAAACGCATATTCTAGGCCAAAAACAAGGTTCAGGGGCTTATTTGCGAGAAAAACTAAGTTCTAGGGGGTTTTCTGCAAAAACTGAGGGCTAAAACGTAATTAAACTATAGATCCAGGGTCTGACTCACAAAAACACCAAGGCTGGACGGCGGCCACTATTTCTGGAAAGATTAGGGGCCTAAACATTAAAACCAGGACCTATCCGTAATTACTTTTGAACAGATTTGGACGGCGGTTTGATTACCAAAAAGGAGAGGGGCTCTTTAGCAAGTTTTCCAGGCCGAACCGGTACCTTCAGATCAGGACCGTTGGATCCAGACAAATTTTAATTGCTTGTGAAACAAAATTAGATTAAATGCGAGGCTAAACATAATAATTCTTAGAAAATTAAATAAAGCCAATTAAATTTATTATTAATTACTGAAATTTGAATTAGGGTGTTACAAAAGTGGCACTGCTGCCGCCGCTCAGGGCCGTCCCCGGGCCACCTCCTGCTTGTGCTGGCCGCCCACGCGTCGCGCCGAAGCTCCCCACCGCTTCTATCCCTCGCGCTACGCCCTCCTCGCCTTGCCACGCAGCAGCAGACCACCGCCGGCCGCCACCTCGCCGCCTCCATGGATGGCTCGCTGCAGTACCCCAGAGCCCTATCTTTCGCGCGCACTAGAACTACAAGAACTCCCGCAAATCGTTCCCCTCGTTCTTTTGCCATTTCCCCAACCCCAGACCCCAGAACGCCGCCGCCGCTCCGCCCGAACGCCGGCAAGCTCTACGCCGCCGTGAACCCGCCTCTCCGTAGCCTCTCCGCCCACGCTGACCCCTCCATCAGCTGCGCCTCGACCTCGCGCAGCTCACCCACCCCTCCTCCTCGCACAGAACTCACCGGAGCGCCACCGCCGACCCGCCTGCTCTCGTCGCGCTACTACTACAGGCCACCCCGACCTCAACCCCGGCCATCTACAGGTGCGCAAGGGCCTGGTGAACCTCCCACGTCCCTCCACCCTTGCCGGCGGTGATCAGCGTCACCGGATTTGGCCGGTCAAACCCGCGCCCTTCCTCTGACCATGGCCAGGGACCTCGGGTTGAAAGAAACAAAAACCCAGGGGGCTGTCTGCGAAGCCCGTGACTCAAGTGAATAGTGTCTTCAGGGACTTTTTTGTTATTTTGGCTGTAAACTTTGAAATTCCATAGAAATTCAGAGACAAATTAGAAAAATGCAAATCTAGATGGTTTCGAATCCTCTTGAAGAGATCTTTGCCGTAGAATTATAATATGTTGGGTGTTAGTTGAAAGTTTTTGCTGTAAAAATAGATTTGTGTTACTAGTGTTTAAATGCTAGTTGTTTTTATCTTTTTCTTAACTGATGATTGAAACCATGTCTTGCTGTGAAATTTTTATAGTAAGATGCTCATGTGACCCTAGTGTTGCTATAAAAATTTCGTGGTCATTCCTTCTGTTTAACTATTTCTTTGATTTAATAATTGTTAAGTGAGCTTTAATCATGTTAAATAGTTTTCTTGCTTTGAAAATCCTGGTAATTTTTGTAGAGACTTGTTTTAGTCATATGTTACTCTCTGTAAAATTTGAGCACTAGTCCATGACTAGAACAGAAGATACAAATGAATCTTGTTAGTTTTCTGTCAGTATTATTTATTTTCTCAGAATAAATTCTATGTAGATTAAATCTTGAAAAATTTACAGTTGCTAAGTTAGCTCTGTGTCGACCTACTGTTAAATTTCTAGCTTCTAGGTTGCTCTGATCTTACCTGTATAATTCAATCTTGTTCTAGGAGTTGTCTAAATAAATGAATTGTTCTGATTAAATGGCTGCATGTTTTGGTATGAAATTTGCAGGGTAGATCACTCTGTTTACCTCCTGTTTGATGTAATTTTTTATGAATTTACTAATGAATGTGTGCTGAGTTAGGTGTTTATTAGCAAACCATAACTTGCATGCTATAGGTACCACTACAACTTGTCTTATGAAGTTAGTAAGCTTCTTTTGTGCTGTTGATCATGATGCCTTGTGTAGTTAGAAATGTTAGTTATCTACTCTATAAATGATTGCCCATATGCTAAGTTGTGTTGCTATTTGTAGACTACAACTTTATCGTGAAATGAGTGTGTTTGTAATTTCACCTTCTGCATCACATATAGATACGACTGCTCTAGTGGACGGGACGTACGAGCTGATCCCGGATTCCGAAGGAGGTGATCCCGAAGCTCAAGTGAACGCTGCTGTACTAACTGAAGCCCCGGACCAAAGTTCGGAAGAGCCCCAGTCTGAAATAGTTAGCGACTACCGAGAAGGCAAGCCCCGGACATAAGCTATATTTCAATTTATTACCATTTTCATTATTACTTACTTGTGCATTTATAGTTCTTAGGATTTGAATTGAAACCCTAGATGCATGATCCTAGGAACCTATGTACTGAACACTAGAACTGAGTTCGAATAATTGCTAAGCTTATAGGACCGGTAAAAGTCGAGTGATTGCCTGTCACTCGCGAGCTCTATAGGAATTGCTTGTTTACTTTCTGTTATCAATATAAGGATGACAGACGGGATTGTGTTCGATATCATGACCTTGTGTGAGACCCCGTCTGTGTTGATGAACTTGCTAAGGTCGCGGTGTGTGGTAGTGCTGGTTAAGTTTTTGAACGTACTAGCCACATGCCGTAAATATGGTACGCGGTAAGCCTAGTAACTGATTGGACCGGGGAGTGGATATATTGACACTCTCTCTTAGAGATAGGTTTTTAATTATGTTTATGTTGATCAACACCACGGGTGTAGGGAGGAAGTTGGTGCCCTATAGTCGGGGAGAGTGTTCCTATCCACAAGCCGGAAAGAAAGGCAAACAGTTGTTTGGGAACGACCCGATGTTGTTCCAAACGTGTGTGTTAGGTCTGCCTGGCCAGGTTAACAAATTCGATTCGAATCGTCCGCTTCTCACGGTTTGAGACTGCTTGATCTCTTTGCCACACAGAGTAATAAGAGCAACATTATTATGATCAATCTTGATGTTTGCTTAAAGTTCTACCATGGTTGAATAGTAGTTGCTTACATAGAATGGTTAATCAACTAGAATCTTAGAAGCTAAAATGTGAGTATTGCTTTTCATCAAAAGAAAAACCAGAGCCTCACAAAACCCTGCATAGTCTAGTTAGGTGGGCTATGTATACCCATTGACGGTTAAGTCTTGCTGAGTATTAGAATACTCAGCCTTGCTGTTGAAACCCTTTTTCAGGTATGAATTTTGAGGAACAGATCGCTAGTTTGTCTTGGCCCTGCTCTTTGCCTCCTGGCTGGTCCGTAGAGTGGGATCCGTCTTCGGCCGGCAATGACCCTGACGAGTGATACCTTGCTTGGGCTAGCTTGGTATATTTTTGCGACGTGTTGTAGCCGTCGTTTTCTCTTTCCGCTGTTTTTCAAACTCTGAACTTACAGTTATGGTTTGTACAACTATTTTACTAAGTTTGGTTTTGTAATAATATCTTGAACTGGTTGTCATCACTACTGAGCTTGTGTTGTAAAACATGTGGTTGTAATATCTCTGGACTCACCTTCGTAAGGGGTATGCTTGTTCGATCTGAGAACCGGTGGTTGTATCAGGACGTTACCCGACAGACCAAGACTTGTTCCGTTTGAAGTGCGTTTGAGCCGATGTTGCCTTTATGGTGATGGCCTGCGCACTTGTGCCGGGATAATTCAGATGGTTCTGCCACAGCTGGTATCAGAGCTATAAGTGTACACCAGAGGTGTTGGAACCTTAAAAATCGATTTCCGTATAAAAATTTGACCAACAAGGTATTTTTGAAACCAATGTAATTTCGTTAGGGGTTATGCATAGAATGTAAAGTCTTAGGGAATTTACGGGAATTACTAGGTGGCTATCTATGTATGGTTTATTTTATCTGATTTCCAGCACTTTACATTTTTGTCAAACCATACTCACAAGCAACCCTTGATTTTTGTAACGACGCATCTACGTTAAGGTAAGAAGGTAAGGATCCTTAGTCAGCTGAGGGAGTCTGACCTTCCCGTTGGTGATGCGAGCCGAACGCTGCCCTCAAGCAGTGGCTTACTTGAGGTACTCCCAATATACCAACTATTAGTTGACTATATTGGAAGTAAAATGTACTCAGTCAGTTGAGGGAGTCTGACCTTCCCATCGGCGATGCGAACCGAACGCTGCGCTCAAGCAGTGACCTACTTGAGCTGCTGCCAATATACTGACCCTCGGTCGATTATATTGGGAGTAAAGGAACTCGTGAATATGCTATCTCAGTGGTGTATGTTAATGTTGGCCATACGGCGGAAATTGTATGGTTGCCGCTTCTATAGTGAGCGGTAATGTATGGCAACGCTTTCATGAGTGCTGGCATGAAAGGTTCAATGGTTATATATATGTTCTGTCAATCTTCTGCAGGTACACTAACCGCGATTCGATAAGTTAAGAACGGTTAGAATTTATCGACTAGCTATATAGGGAGAGCCATATCTGTGTTATGCCACCGTGCTAACCACGTAAGCCCAACAATAGTTGGCAATTTTTTATCTTGTGAGGAATGAACAGGACGTGCATGCATATTTGGTTGATGTTTGCTTTGATTCCTAGAATTGGAAAATGTTACATGAGTCTTCTTAAGGAATCTCTAGAGTTTGTTTTCTTGAATATGTTTTAGTGTGGTTAAACAACGAGTTGAATGAAAACTTGGTTTGAGAGAGGGAGATTGAGTCATGTCTTTATCCATAGTTCCATCTTGATGTCTTGATAATCTTTTCGTTCCATAGAATCTCAAATGATGAACCAGTACCAATTGTGGTTTGTTTACTTCCTGAGCCTTGTAAACTTTTGAGTTAGAATCACATTTTTTCCGCAGTCTTCTTAAAGTTATATTTGAGAAGTCTTGAGATAATCATATTACTCACATTTGAATCCTTTTTGATTCAGATGGCGGACTGTCACAATGTCTTTTGGGATGAGAAGGGATGTGCTCATACTGATTGCTTATACTAGGAGGGCTTTCAGAGGATTTTGTGGGATACACTCCGTATTTGTCACTACCCAGACCCACCCCGGTACAAGGGACGCCAGTTTTCTGAGGATGGAATTCAGAAGAGCAGAGTTACCATGACCATTCCTCAGCACCCCACCTTGGAGTGGCCGCCTATTGAGATTGATGTGATTGGGTATCGTCTTGTGGACGCTTTTGAGACAGCAGCTCTCAAAGTTGTCACTACTTTTTGTGAGCACCATCCCGAGGAAGTAGCTGCTTATCCTATTGGTTTGTTTCCGGCAGTCAATGCTGGCAACGCAGAGTGGCTTTTCAGGACCACCCACTTTGGACACCTAGTTGGAGATGTAGTGGAGGAGACTATTCAGGCTGTGACCAGGTATATGAATGCTCAGTCCCACTATCAGATTCTCCAGCAGAGGCACATGGAGCAGGTGATAGACTTGGCCCAGACTTTTTAGCGAGGTCTTCGTTTGAGAGACACTCAGATTCAGGGGCTTAATGAGACTGTTGCTAGGAGAGATCAGACTATTGCACAGTTTGAGCTTCAAGTTCTGGAGCATGGTGCTGAGATAGTGCAGCGCAATACAGTGATTGTTTTTCTTCAGGGGCAGGTTCATGAGCTCCAAATAGATCTGGATGATGCTATGGCCTGTATTGGTATGCTCCATGAGCAGCCAATACCCCCAGTTGTTCCAGCCGAGCCTGCAGCAGCAGAAGACCCAGAGGAGATTGAAGGAGTTTCTGATATAGATTCAGAGCATGCGCTTGCCGAGCCTAACCCTCAGCCGGACGACTCTTCCTCCAACAGTGCTTCCACTGTGGGCAACCTCGACGACTTCTAGGCACCTTAGGCTTGTCCTAGATAGCATGTGTTTTTCCTGTTGTAGTATATGTACATAGGGAAGAAGATGTTGTAAAATAGCCCTAGGAAGGAGTACCACTTGTTGTAACATATGTGGTAAGGGTGTGTGATGCTAGGTTGTAAGAAAAAGGCTACTTTGGATGTAATATAAGTAGCGACTACCAGTTAGAAATCATGATCTTTCTACTTGCCAAATCTCTTTCATTTGTGCATTTCTAGGCTGTTTGATGAATACTAATGATGTTGCAAATTTTGTGGCATGGGTGCTCATCAAATTTTAGCCTATTGAATCTGTGAGACTATATTTATAGTCCAATCACTACTATGATCTTTGATGATTAGCAGCATAGCACAAAATGATGAAAAGTGATTTTTTAGGTTAAACATCCCGATGGTGATATGTGATGTCCAGCCCTGTTTGTGAAGAAGGACAACAGTTTGAGGCTATGTGTTGATTATCGACCACTCAATGCGGTTACTATTAAAAATAAGTATCATTTTCCCCGCATTGATATCCTATTTGATCAGTTAGCTGGAGCCAAGGTTTTCTCTAACATCGATCTTCGTTCTGGCTACCATCAAATAAAAATCAAGCCCTGTGATATTCCGAAAACAGCTTTCTCGACCAGATATGGACTTTATGAGTATCTGGTTATGTCTTTTGGTATTACCAATGCCCCGGCATATTTTATGTACCTGATGAATTCAGTCTTCATGCCGGAGCTGGATAAATTTGTTGTGGTATTCATCGATGATATTTTGATCTACTCCAAGAATGAAGAAGAGCACGAGCAGCATTTACGCATTGTTCTTCAGCGATTACGAGATCATCATCTTTATGCCAAATTCTCCAATTGTGAATTTTGGCTGGATAGTGTGAAATTTTTAGGCCATACTATCACTAGTGATGGTATATCAGTTGATCCAACTAAAGTACAAGAAGTGATGGATTGGGAATCTCCTACTCCAGTTCATCAAATTCGCAGTTTTCTTGGTTTAGCTGGATACTATCGTCGATTAATTCCTGATTTCTCCAGAATAGCCAAGCCTATGATGGAGTTATTAAAGAAATGAGTGAAGTTTGTTTGGGATGATAAATGTGAAGAAGCCTTTCAAACTCTCAAAGCACGATTGGCTACTGCTCCAGTGTTGGCTACACCGGACAGTACCAAACCTTTTGATGTCTATTGTGGTGCTTCTGGTACGGGACTTGGTTGTGTTCTTATGCAAGATAACCGAATTATTGCTTATGCATCAAGAGCTCTCCGGAATCATGAAAAGAATTATCCAACACATGATCTGGAGTTAGTAGCTGTTATACACGCTCTTAAGCTCTGGAGACATCATCTTATGGGAACTCATTGTAATATTTACACTGACCATAAGAGTCTCAAGTATATCTTCACCCAAGCTGATCTCAATATGAGACAGAGACGCTAGCTAGAGTTGATAAAGGATTATGATCTAGAAGTGCACTATCATCCAGGAAAGGCTAATGTGGTTGCGGATGCACTCAGCCGCAAATCACAATGCCATTGTCTATTTGTGGAGCCATTCAACGAAACTCTATGCCAGGAAATGATGAAACTAAATCTTGAAATAGTACCTCAAGGAAGTCTGAACCATATAGCTGTCGGGCCTACACTTCATGATAGCATTATCATGGCACAATTACATGATGAAGGTATCAAAATCATCAAGGAAAAATTATCCCAAGGAGAAGCAAAATACAAGTGTTTCTGTGTGGATCATAGAGGAGTTTTATGGTTTGAATCTCGACTTGTTGTTCCCAAGAATCATCAGCTTAGAAAACAAATCCTTGATGAAGCACATCTATCAAAGTTTTCTATTCATCCAGGTAGTACAAAGATGTACCAACATCTTAAACAAAATTTCTAGTGGACTCGAATGAAAAGAGAGATCGCCATATATGTTTCTGAGTGTGATGTCTGTCAAAGAGTTAAAGCTAGTCACTTGAAAGTAGCTGGTACTCTTCAACCTTTACCCATTCCATCCGGTGAATACAACTTATTCTGCCAAGAGGTATGCAGAGATTTATCTCGATTAGATTGTCCGTTTGCATGGAGTTCCAAAGACGATCATTTCTGATCGTGGGGCGCAGTTCATTGCATGTTTCTGGGAGCAATTGCAAGAATCCCTTGGAACCAAATTGATTCGTAGTTCAGCTTATCATCCACAAACTGATGGGCAAACTGAATGAATCAATCAAATCCTTGAAGACATATTGAGGGCATGTACTATTCAATATAGCAAGAACTGGGATAAGTGCCTAGCACTGGCAGAGTTCTCATATAATAACAGTTATCAATCCAGCTTGCAAATGTCACCATTTGAAGCGTTATACGGTCGAAGGTGTCGAACTCCTTTGAGTTGGTGTTGTCGGTCGAAACCCACCGGTGAGTAGCGACGGGCAACACGAAGAGCCGGGAGGTTCCTGGGGCGCTGGCAGGCACTACTCCCATGTCGACGGCCCGCAATTCCATCACGCGCCCGGAGGTTTTGTGGAAAACCGGGCGTGCCACCTGACCTATACCCGATCAGGAGGGTGCAGACGTGCTCCGAACAGTTTCCTGCATACAAAGACACATGTAAACGTAAGTCCGAGACGTGGTCGGCTCCCCGGGATGACTCTTGCATCTGCTTTAAAGAGCCGATTGAGTCCCGGTGTCAGGTTGGATCTGCATCTATCCAGATATTGATGAATAAAGCGAATAACTGTAAAGCTGCTTCAATTAGGTCTAGCTAATCTAATCCACGATGGTAAAAGCTTCACTGCTAGATCGGAACATCCTACACGTGACTAGGCCTAATGCACGTAATAGACAACTGAACCAAAACCCAAAACAGAGGCCTAAGAACCAGCAAGAGCCGATTCCCGGAACAATCCCTATCAAGGCCAAGATAAAGCATCTACTACGCCACTGGATCATCCAATCCGTTTGCAAGGCCTAACCTAGCAGATATTACACCAACTCTTAAGATAAGAGCAAACCATAACAGATTAGATCTACTGGACATAAAAGAAACAGGGTGTTGCCTCTGTGCAACTAATTCTATGCGACAAGAACTAGCATAAGATTGAAACGTGACAGCACAGAGACAACGTGATGTTCGTAGATGATAAGCAACGAAGCATAACAGATCTACCAAAAGCCATGCTACGAACATCAGGATAACTAGCATTACTCACCATAAAAAATGCTTCAGTACGAGTAATACCAAGGTAAAAGCCGAGAGTTGTTGTTTGCGAGACGTGATGACGCTCTCCTTTACGAATAACAAAGGGTACATATTTATAGTCCGGAGACTTGGGAAACAATCTAAACTAATCTTTTCCCGATTGGACTCTATCTCTAATCTTGAACTAAATCTAAGGATACATGGCCAATGTGGCCCAGATGCTCACGCAGGAGCCGATTTACAAGCCTTCCTCATCTTCTGCTTTAAGCCCATCTTGCTTTCGGCCCATAAATTAATCATGTTAATTTATGGCGATAACACATGCTCCCCTGGTTTTGGCAATGATAATTCTAAAACCAATCCGTCGCTTCATCTTCCCGTTAATGCTCATTAATCATACTGTAACCACCAAGGAAGACGCAACGTCTCTGCAACTGGCTCCTTGTAGAATGTGAAACTGCCGATCCGTCTCCCATCTTTTTACTATTTAACTTCGCTCCGCATCGGCTCTTCTTCACGGCAAAACTCCTTCTTCATCCCAAAGCCAGTAGTGCAGAAACCCCAATCCTTCACCAGTCATGGCCATCTCTTCTTCCTCCGGCTCAAACTCTTTTGGAGACTCCTCTTCTTCCTCTTCTCCCTCTTCTTCTTCTTCCCTTTCCACCTCCTCCATTGATCCTATTTCGGAGAGCCGAGAGCCGACCCCCGAATGGGACCCAACAGTAGCCTATGAGGCGGTGGCTCCTCTGCACTGGGATGTAGAGGAGTTTGACTTTGGGGTCGCCTCCGAGGAGGACGAGCCCACAACTGAGGGAGAAGAAGACCTCCAGTTCCTATTCCCGGAGGAACTGGAGAGCAGCGAAGATGACACCTTCTCCTGGGAAGGAGCCGACTCCTCCGAAGAGATCGGCTCTTCTTCCAGTGACGACACGGCGGCAGGAGGAAACCTCCACCAATTCCTTAAGGCTCCCTCGGAGGGGAGCGAAGAAGGAAGCAGCAGCGGCGGCAGACGAAGCAGCAGCAGCGCCGATGACAGCGTCGATGGCAGCAGCGACGATGACGATGATGATGACGACGATGGCGGAGACGCACCGTCACGAAGCCCGAAGCATCGTAGGTGTTCAGACACCTACGACTGGTAGATGTAGGTAGCATCGTAGGAGTAGGATCATAAAGCCGAAGGATTGATTCCTTTGTAAAATCGGCTTTCCCTTTAATAAACTTTCCTTTAATGAAATCGAGTTTCTTTAATTTTGTGTGTCTTCGTTTACTTTCCAAAAAGCCGATGGCAACGCATCAGGCTTCCATAAATATCCAAGAGCCAACGAAATTCAAACTAGAAGTAACCCGCACAAGAGTAGAATAGCGCTTCCAACTTGAACCGAACTCGACGAACTCTCAAATTCGAGCGTAATTCAAAAACCAAGCTCTACAAATCCGAGCGAGAACTCTCCAAGCAGCCGAAATTCGAATCAGAGCCTACAACAAGCAAACCCTAAGTCAACAGATCTGTACCATGGCAGATTCTGCAACTTGGACGACAAGCTCTGCAACCGATGATACGGCAATCTGCGGCCTGAAGGTAATATTCGGCCTAATACTTTAGTTTTCTTCAGCTCACTAAGCTTCTGAAACTAAAACTCTGAAATATGACACCATACACACACTTCTGAATTTCTGAACTTCAGGTGTCAGACATCCTTCTGCCGCATCCCTCCAATCCAAAATCTTTCTGTCTTGGCCCACAAACCCATGAAAACCCCACAGATTTGATCTCTTGTGAAGCAAATAGGATCCCTTTTGTGAGTCAAAACATTGATCTGAACCTCTGGGCTGACTGCTTAAGAGCCTAGCCTAATCCACCTGAGAGCTGGATTACATGGTACAACAGAGTAGCAAAAGCTCACATGCCCTTGTGGCAAGATTTAAACATAGCCGATGCACTTAGCCTATCACTGTCACCCCTTGACAAAGATGAAAATCTTCTGAAAACCATCGGCTATTTCTGGTCTGATGCTCTGAATTGTTTCCTCTTTGGTCATGAACCCATGACCCTTACTCTGCTGGATGTCACCATGATCACTGGACTAGACATTAACTCTCCTAATCCTGCTGCTCACAAAATGGCAGAAGTCCCCTTCAAACTTTCTTCCAAGATTAACTGCACAAACTGGGATACTTACATGAGTCAGCACATGAAAACGAAAGGTCCAGTGACTGAGAAGGAACACATAGCCTTCTTAAATCTTTGGCTAGAGCACTTCATCTTCTGTGGTACTTCTTTAGCTCCAACTAAGAACTATCTCCCCTTGGCCTATCACCTGGCCCATGGTAATCACACCGGCCTAGGCAAACTTTTCCTTGGAGAAACATACAGATATCTCCATTTGATGACATCTAACTTGCTTAACCACAAGAAACTGAGAACTGGAGGCCCTTGGTGGTTTATTCAGTTGTGGGCACAACTATACTTCCAGCACCATATTCCCAACTTCCAAGGCCTGACCAAGAACTCCTTTCCTGATGAGAATGGCAAACCAATTAGATGTACTAGTTATGGCCAAGCTTTATTCAGTCTCCCTGGCAGTAAACTGAATTCAGCAGATGCAGCAAACTGGTTCAGAGTCTTCTACAAAGGACAAGATAATCCCCTATATTTCCCATTTACTGAATCTGAATCCTTCGAAAACCCGGCTGCCTTCAGACTAGACAGTTTTGCTGATGACGACAGCACTCGGCATCTGTATTCTTTGATGATTCGACCTGGCTCAGTTCAGTTGGCTTCCAAACGAAGATAAACTTCTACAGTAGTTGCCCCCCGAGTCTTGACCAAGAAAAGGAAGATGATCACAAGGCGAGCGATCAAGAAACCAGTACCAACTTCTCCGAGTCCATCAGAGTCCAACACCAACCAGGTAACTCATCATTCAAAACCTTCTTCTTTATTTCATACATATGTACTATGGTTGACTATAATTCTATTTTCAGGATGCAGCTGAAGAAATCCCCAATGTAGAAAGCCTGGATCAACATGAGATGACTGCAACTCCTGGTGCACTGATGGATACAAACAAGGAACAAGCTAATACAGTCGATGTTCTTGATGCTAACACCAGCTCTGATAGGATGACTGCTCCTGAACCGCCCAACACTTCTTCTGAAGAAGAGGTAACATTACAGAACCAATTCTGAACCAGCCGATAACCCCATAAATGCATCTTGCTCTAACTTCAGATACGCCCATAGAGCTTTGACATTTCAGGTTTGCTTTCTTTCGACCCGGCATCAATGGGTCTGACTGTCCCTAGAGCAGAAACATCATTTCTGCAGCAATCGGCTAACTTGGCACATCAGCTTCAACTCATCAAGGATCTTCTATCTGCCCCAATCACTACTCTAGTTGATGATTCCAGCAATATAAAGAACATCTTCGAGCAAATAGAATCCCAACTCCCGGAGCCATTGCAAATCAAGCTCTGGCCAGCCAGCAACCTCCCATTCTTTCGGATAGAAGTCAGTAAAGCACAACAAAGGATGGAAGCACGTCGCTCTCAAGCTTCTCTGAAAGCTGACATTACCCAGAAGCTGATGTGTCTGCCAACATGAATCGACTCGACCTCCTGAAGAAAGAACTGGCGGAACTCGAAGAAAAGGTCCGCACTACCAAGGAACTCATCCAGGCCGAGAAAACTTCCATTGCAAACTCCAAACAAGAAACCCGGGAAATATCCGAGCAGATACAAGCAGAGTTTGCAGAGATCAGCACCTTGAGTCGGCAGATAGTTATAGGCGATAACAAGGATGACGAAGCGATTGTAGCACGAGCAGACGCCGTCCGAACTGAAGCCATCCATGCCATAGAAGAGTTCCTGAACCAGTAGATAGGCTCAAGAGACAATTAGTACTGCCTGTTAACTTGCAACTGTTTTTAAAAACATCTTAAGTCGATGGTTACACATCGGCTGTTCGCTTCTCATATATATTTTACTAGTAGCCAACTCAAAGTGTTGGCCTGTCATGATTTTTTTTTACTAGCCAACTCAACGTGTTGGCCTCTTCTCTTTCTTTTTTTTTGCTGGCCAACTCAACGTGTTGGCCTATCATGATACAGCCAGATGGATCTCATCGGCACTCGTTACTCGCCTTCCCACATGCTCGGGAAATACTTCTTGAGATGTTGACCATTGACAGCAACAGGAAACTTGACGCCGTCCAATTCCTCGAGCATGTATGCATTCCCAGGCAAAACCTAATCAACCTTGTACGGCCCATGCCAAGTTGGAGACCATTTGCCAAACCTTTTATCTTTAGTTCCCAATGGCAATACTGCCTCCCAAACCAAGTCTCCGACTTGGAAATCCTTAGGCTTGACCTTCTTGTTGTATGCACGGGCAACTTTAGCCTTATTTTCATTGATCTTTTCCAACGACCAAAGTCTTAGCTCTGTCAGGTCCTCCACATTATCGTTCATCAAGGCCGCATACTGTTCAGCAGTTAAATCATTCTGAAATTCAACACGCCTTGATCCGGCCGTGATCTCCCATGGTAGCACAGCGTCTTGGCCGTAGACTAAATGGTACAGCGACGTCTAGGTGGACCCATGACACGAAATATGATATGCCCACAAAACTTCCGATAACACCTCATGCCAGCGCCTAGGATATTCATCGATCTTTCTCTTTATGAGCTTGATGAGGCTCTGGTTGGATGCTTCAGCCTGTCCATTAGCTTGGGCATAATACGGAGATGATCTAATCAGCTTAATCCCCATGTCATCAGCAAACTTTCTGAATTCCTCCGATATAAAGACCGATCCTCCATCGGTCGTAGTGGTCTGAGGAATCCCAAATCTATGAATGATGTGCTCTTTGACAAAGCTGATCACATCTCTTGATGCTACTGACCTCATGGGCACTGCCTTCACCCACTTTGTGAAATAATCTGTGGCAGCTAAGACCCATTGGTGACCTTTACTAGATGACGGGTTGATTTGACCAATCATGTCCATGGCCCAACCTCTGAATGGCCACGGTTTAATGATAGGATTCATTACTAATGCTGGCACTATTTGAATCTTGCCAAATCTCTGGCATGCCTGACATCCCTTGTAATATTTGAAAAATCTTCAAGCATAGTGGGCCAGTAATAACCCGATCGCCTAATCAGCCACTTCATCTTATGAGCCGATTGGTGAGTACCGCAGGCTCCTTCATGAACCTCATGCAAGAGCCGATTTGACTCTGAAGGTCCCAGACATTTAAGCAGTAGTCCTTCCAAGGTCCTGTAGAACATGTCATCCCCTATCAGAACATACTTCATGGCCTTGAGTCTTATCCTTCTGGGTGCCCCCCGAGCCGAATCCTTCAAGTAATTGAAGATATCGGCTCTCCAATCTCCAGGTTCCAGAAACTGAACCTCTACATCGACTCCATCGACTGTTTCCTTATAGCCAGAAGCCATCTATGCCAAATCATTGGCTTCATTATTCAGAGTCCTGCGTATCCAGTGGAAATTGATGTACCTGAATCGTGACATCAACTCACGGCACTGCATCCATATCGGGAAAAGAGCCTCGCTCTCACATCTATATTCCTCCGTGAGCAGAGAAATCACCAACTTTGAATCCCCAAAAATTTCCACCGCTTCTGCTCCAGCTTCAAGGAGTAGTTCCATCCCTCTACGAACGGCTTCATATTCCACCAGATTATTGGTGCATGGGGCAGTCATTCTGATAGAAAAGGAGTAAGTCGCCCCACGAGGTGACACCAACAGAATTCCCACACCGCACCCATCATCACAAGCCGATCCGTCAAAGAACATAGCCCAAGCATGAATAAATACCACAGCAATATCAGTGCTGATCCTGTCTGCAACAAGATCCACCAGTGCTTGTCCCTTGACTGCTCTTGCAGGCTGGTACCGGATATCGAACTCTAACAATGCAAACATCCATTTTCCAAGTCGGCCTTTCAGGACGGGAGCCGACAGCATGTGCTTTATGACATCCGATTTGCATATGACAATTGTTTCCGCCGAGAGAAAAATATGACGAAGCTTCGTACATGTAAAGTATAAGCAAAGGCAAAGCTTCTCGATTTCAGGGCACCTGGTCTCGACATCTAACATGCGTTTGCTGAGGTAGAAAACCACCCTCTCCTGGCCGCCATGCTTCTGGACCAACACTGAAGCAATGGAAGTGTCACCCACGGATAGGTACACGTAAAACGGCCTATCATGCTAAGGAGGAACCAACACTGGAGGCTTTGACAAATATTCTTTGATTTCATCGAAAGCTTGCTACTGTTCTGCCCCCCAGCGAAACTCATCATCGGATTTGATCTTCACCAAACCCATGAATGGCTCAATGCGTCCAGACATATTAGAGATAAATCGTCTGACAAAGCTAATTTTACCGATGAGCTTCTGCAATTCTTTCTTCGTAGTAGGTGGTTTCATCGTCTTCACAGCTTCTTGACTCTTTAGGCCGATCTCGATTCCCCATTCATGCACCAGGAATCCCAGAAATTGACCGGCCGATACGCCAAAGGCACACTTCTTTGGGTTCATCTTGAGCCCAAACCTTCGAGTTCGTTCCAAAACTTGGCGCAGATCTTCTAGATGCCCGCCAACTGATTTGGACTTGACCACAACATCATCAATGTAGATTTCTACCAATTTGCCGATGAGATCATGAAAAATGTAATTCATGGCACGTTGGTACGTTGCACTGGCATTTTTCAGTCCAAAGGTCATAACCAAGTACTCGAACAAACCGACTGCGCCTAGCACTCTGAACGCGGTCTTGTTCACATCTTCCGGGGCCATGAAGATCATGTTGTAACCGGCATTGCCGTCCATGAAACTCATCATTTTGTGACCGGCAGCTACGTTGATCAATGTCTCTGCAACAGGCATCGGGTATTCATCCTTCGGCGTTGCTCTGTTGAGATCTCTAAAATCGACGTAGACACGCCATCGGCCGTCCTTCTTTTGCACCGGTACCACACTGGAGATCCATTCTGCATACCGGCACGGCCTGATGAACCTAGCATCCAACATCTTCTCCACTTCTTTCTTGACTTCCTCTAGGACTTCGGCCTTCATCTGACGTGCTGGTTGCTGAAACGGTCGAAACCCCTTCTTGAGCGGGAGCCGATGCTCGACGATGCTTCTATCCAGACCGGGCATCTCAGTGTAGTCCCAGGCAAAACAGTCCCGGTACTCTTTCAGTAATGCAATCATCTCCTCACGCAAGACCGGATCCAACTTCTTGCTGATAAATGTCGGCCGTGGCTTATCCCCAGGACCGATGTCAACCTCTTCCAAATCGTCAGCTGACGTGAACCCGTATCCTAGTTTACCGTCGTCTAAAAAACCAGCTGCGAACGCAGGCGAGTCTTCGTTGTCTACAAGATCAGCGGCAAACATAGGGAGATGACAAGAAAAATTATTTGGCCAACCGCACGGGCTGGCCGCTTCTGTTCTTCCATTATTTGTAACACCCTAATTTAAATTTCAGCATTTTATAATAAATTTAATTGGCTTTATTTAAATTTCTAAGGTTTATTGTGTTAGACTTGCATTTAATCTAAATTTTTGTTCTGTAAGTAATTAAAATTTTATCATAGGTTTAAATTTTGGTGTTGCATTCATGCTGGTGCATAGTTTCAATTATTTGAGTGTGGTTTGAATTCAAATTTGTATTTGAATTCAAACTTTGTTTGAATTAGAAATAGAATAAAGGGAAGGAAAAGATTTAGAAGAGAGAGCCCAACCCAAAACTCAACCCAGGCCCAGCTCTTTTTTCCCTCTCCCTGCGGCCCAGCCCCAGCCAGCGCTTCACTCCCCGCTCGGCCTGCACCCGACAGCCCGAGCAGGCCCAGCACTCGCCCGCCCTCCACGTGCAGCCCAGCCAGCGCCACAGCGCCCGTCTCTCTGACCGCCCGGGCCCGCTCGTCAGCGGCCTCCTCTCCACCTTCCTTCTTCCACCTCTCGCCCAAACTCCTCTGCTCCGCTCCGCCTGCACTCCCCCGCTATCCATGGCCCCGCTCCGCCCCGTGCGCACGCCCGTGGCCACTGGCCAGCCGTACCTGCGCCCCACCCTTCTAGAAGCGTCAACCCCGGGCAAATCGGTTGCTCGAGATCCGCCTTCGCCGCGCTGTGCCCGCGATCCTCGCCGGACTACTTTCCGGGAGCACGCACGCCCGTATCCATGGCCCTGTCTATAATTGGCCCCCGCGTATCTCATCTTCACTCCACTTTCCGTTCCGCGCCACCCAGAGCCCGAGATCCACCCCGCCGCTCCACTCCGCTGCGCCGACCTCCCTGCGCCGCCGCAGACCGGCCACGCCACCGCCTCCCAGGCCCTGCACCGCACCGCAGGAGAACCGCCGTGCACCCAGGGACCTCCCCAAGGTCTTTGCCCCGGCAACCAGGCCCCACCTCGCCGGAATTCACGCGCGAATCGCTCGATGGTGAGTTGCGCCGCCCGCTTGATTTCACGCCGCCGGCGTCTCCCGTGCCTCGCTGACCCCCGGCCTTGCTTCGTAGAGCCGCCACGCATCGACCCAAGGAATCCAGGCGCCTGGAGGAGCCCCGCACCGCCCGGACCACGAATGCCGCCCCATCACCGCCGCCGGTCGAAGTCGCCGGGCCTCTACGCTGCAAGTCCGACCGCCTCGACCCCTCGGTGAGCTGCGCGCCCGACCCCCTCTTGCTTCTGCGCTATTTCCCGTAGCCAAGGCGCACCCTAGGTGCCAGAACGCACGCACGCCGGCGAGCCGGTCCACTCAGAGCCGCCGCCTCAGTTGAATACACCGCCCTGAACCCCGCCAACCCTCGCTGTGGCCCTAGGTCGATCACGCATGGCGTGATGAGCCGCCCAGACCCAAGCTCGGGTCAATTTAATGCTCGGAGCACCAAGTTTGGTGAAATCTGGCGAGCTTTTCCCCACGCGCCGCCGCGGGAGAAGAATTCCGGCGCGTTCCGCCGCCGCCCCGCGCCCAAAACCGCTGTAGCCGTCCGATCCGGAACCCGTGGTCAAGATTAGATCACCCCCAATTAGATCCAGACCGCCAGATCGCGATCCAACGGCCAATATCCTAGGATACCGGTTCGGCCTTGGATTTTTGCTAAAGAGCCCTCGGCCTTTTACTGATTCAACCCGCAGTCCAGGGGCTTTCAAAAATATTTGCAGTTGGGCCCAGCTTTTAGCAGATAACCCCTTGGTTTTTCACAGAATAGAACCCGCAGTCCACACTTGATGTTTTTGCAGGTTAGCCCCTGAAACTAAAGTTTAATTATGTATAGACCCTCGGTTTTTGCAGAAAACCCACTGGAACTTAGTTTATCTCGCAGATAAGCCCCTAGAACTTGTTTTTAGCCTAGATTATGCATTTTAACTCCGTTTTAAGCGTTCTTTATGTCCACGTGGTCGTTGTAACGCGTAGAATAATTTTAGACTAGTTTAGTGTGCTATTTTTATGTATTGATGTACTGTTTCTTAGTTTTTGTTAGTGTTTGCTTGTATGCTTATTGTTGTGCCTCGTTTTGGCCATGTGTTCGTGAGTAGACGCCGAGCTACCGGAGGAGCCCCAGTACCAGTACCCGGAGCAGCCGTCTTCTGACCAGTTTGAGCAGCAGCAGGAGCAGTACGAGGAAGGCAAGTGTAACATGAACAACCTATCACCTTTAAATACATTTTCATACTGCACTTTAATACTGTATGCCTATAAGGATTTCCTAGCCACTTGATATCCTTTATATCTACCTTTGGGTTGCATTTTGGTTAGTTGTGCTAGGTTGCTGTGCTATAACACTCTTTGGTTTTTTTTAGTTAATTTGATTAATGGTATATGCAACTTAATTCTGAGAGTGGCCCTCTGTGTGGCTTGAGTGGCTCACGTCTCGTTAAAATTGGCTTTTGTTAGAAACATGGTTTAGGGGGCCAGCACGGTGCTTAGTGCTTGGTTGGCCACTCTCCATAAGGACCGGTTCATAGAGCGACAACCTGGGACAACAGCGCTACCACAAGACTGGAATGGGATGGTCTTGGCTTACTAATTAGGTCTTTTTGGTTTGGAGTAACTTACCTGCGGGGCAAAGGGTGGTAAGCTTCAATGGTCCCTGCTCCTCCGGCTTGGTCTGTGCTTGGTTTGCGCACCTGTGCTTGTACCCCCGGAGGTGGGCCCATCGTCACCGATCTAACACTTCGCGGTTACGCCTTACCAACGAGATTCTTTGTAACGGCCTCGTAGTGAGTTTGCTAGTCATCTCACCTAAGGAAGTGTGATGAACAACTGGCGTAGCTCACGACTTGTGGGTAAAGATGTGCAACCTCTACAGAGTGTAAAACTGGTATACTAGCCGTGCTCCCGGTTATGAGCGGCCCAGATCCTCCTTTTGATTAGTGGGGTTATCTCCTTCCGACGAGGGAGGTGCCTCTCGGGGTTACCTTGGTGGTTTCGGTTTGGTTCCTAGTAGTAACATAATTAATTCTGATTAATTACTATATAATTGAGTTAATGGTCATTCATCAACAAGTAGTAAATAGCTTTAATAAAATTTTGCCAAGACTTAAAAGCTAATGCAATAGTCAGCCAACCTTAGAGCCTCATAGTTTGTGTTATACTTGTTGAGTACAAGTTGTGTACTCACTCTTGCCTCTTCTCTACTTTTTCCTCTTGGATACTCTACTGCTGCTCAGTTCCTGCCGACACGAGGGAGTTCGCTCAGTGCTACCAGGACTACGAGGACTTCTAGGCGTTCATCTCCCAGCCGACGTCCCTGTGGCGCCCTGCTCAGCTTTGGAGAGCTTTTATCGTATTTGTACTTCGCTTTCGCTGTATCAGACATTTTGTCATTAATGTAATAAATAACATTCGTATTCGCTTTATTATATCTTTTTACGTGATATGTGCTATGATATACTATTCATTCTGTTGTATAAATGTGTGACTTGATCCTGGCACGTATATGATTGCTCGGTTTATGTCCTCTAATAAACCGGGTGTTACATTATCATTCGGAACCAAATAGTCGATGAGTGGCCAACTGCCAGAGCAGGCCATCGTATGTACATGATGTAAGGATTCCGAACACAAACAGGATTTTTCTATTTTTTGGGGCCGGTCGCTGGGACCGGCCTCTCTATCAGCATGCCAGGATGCGTCTACTCTATGAGGATAGTGGATAAGACCAGCCTCAGCCCGCTTTTTGTCGCTTCAATCCGATCACAATCTTCCAGGGCGATCCCTGAGATCGGCTCTTGCCCATCCGAATCCCAAGCGTTCATGTCTGCGAGGAAAACCTCGCTGGAATCATCTGCACGGACTACCTCCACTTCATCGCCATCCCATTGAACGAGATACTGATGCATTGTGGAAGGGATACAACAGTTGGCGTGGATCCAATCCCTCCCAAGCAATACCGTATATGTACTTTTGCTGTTGACGATGAAGAACGAAGTCGGGATCGTCTTGCGGCCAACTATCAGCTCCACATTAAGAACCCCCATTGCTTCTGATGGTTGTCCATTGAAGTCATTGAGCATCACATTGGTCTTGATCAGATCAGCAGAAGAACGACCCAATCGGCGTAGCACCGAGTACGGCATCAGGTTGACTACAACGCTAGTGTCGACCAACATCCTGTTTACAGGCTTGCCGTTGATGAAGCCCTTGAGATACAATCCCTTCAGGTGCTTGTAGCTTTTCTCCTTGGGCTTCTCGAAGATGATTGGCCACGGGCCGAGATCTAGCTGCGCGATGGCCAATTCTTCCGGTTGGGGTGCCCGAAAATCCGATGGGAGCACGGACACCATGTTCACATCAGCCGATGGCTTCTCATCGGCTTTTGTCTGCTTGGGGCGCCACTCCTTCCTTGAAGGGCGCCTCTCCTCCCTTCGCGGTCGCCTGACTTGCTCCGCGAGATCCGGACGCGCCTTCCTCAGCACGTCGAGGTACTTCGCTTCTGCCTCTTCCAGGTTGCGCAAACGCTGCACTCTGCGCTTCTGTGAGCGATTAAGCCCGTCAGGACACCACCGTGGGCGATGGTACCTATCTTCTTCTTCTGGCTCGGAAACACCCCTGGATGGGCGCCTCACATGATCGTCTTGACATGTTCTGGGCCCTAAGCGCCGAAACACCGATGTCTCGTCCCGCTGGCGCCCTCGAGGCCTGCACTCCAAGCAATCATCTATAGTAGGCAATCGGCTCATGCCGGAGTTCCAGCAATACCTGAAGAATGGGCAATGCCAGTGGTCGCGTATAGCCTGGCGTCTCCCCAGTGTCCTTCCTATGCGGTGCTCATACTCGTCTTCTTCCGATTCGTATCGGCGGCGCAGCTTGTACTGGTACGGGTACTTTTCCAGAAGCCGATTAGAAGCTGGAAGCTGGTTGCGGATGTGACGCACTTGTTCTTCAGTCACATGTTGCTGCTCCAGCTCGTGCTCATCCTGCGGCCGTTTGCCAGAAGCGGCCTCTCTCCTCTGCTTGTCATGGCGGCACATAGGTCCCACCATGTTGATCTGGAATGCGAGATCCTGGCCCTCGAATCCAAAGTCTGACAGCTCCACGACATTAACTTGCGGGAAGGGCCTCGTGTCAACCTTCATTGTGTGTTGAGCCAGGATTAATCGGCCTTGCTCGATAGCCGATTGGATCTGACAACGCAGCTCCTTGCATTCACCCGTGGCATGAGTGAACGAGTGGTGCCATTTGCAGTACAGCCTCCCCTGCAGCTCTTGTGCCGTCGGTAGCTTGTGGTTTATTTGAGAGCTTCAGCTGTTTTTCTTTGAGGAGTAGGTCAAATATCTGCTCTGCTTTGGTCACGTCGAAGTCGAAGCCCTTCATAAGCCCTTGCTATTTGATCCACTTGCATGGGACAGGGTTTGGCCCCCGAGTCCACTCTGCTACGGCTACTTCTTGCTCCTCGCCAGAGTCGTCAGATTCATCCGCTTGGGCCATGTTTACATGGCGCTTGAACTTGTCTTGGTACAGCTCAGGATGATAATGCTCATATGCTGTAAGCTTCTGCACCAGGTGCGCCAGAGACGTGAACTCCAACTAAAAAGCCAGATCTTTGATCGGCTTAGCGAGTCCCAGAACAGCCAAATCGACTGCCTCCTTCTCTGTGATGCGCGATGAGTAGCATCGGTTCTTGACCTCCCTGAAGCACTGTATGTACTCCGACACAGTCTCTCCTCGCTTTTGACTGACTTGGGCGAGGTCGGCAATTCCAGCTTCGGCAGCCTCTGAATGGTACTGGGTGTAGAACTGTTAATCGAGCTGCCTCCAAGTTTGAATCGAATCCGGAGCCAATGACGTGTACCATCCGAAAGCTGGGCCTGTAAGGGACTGGCCGAAGAACCGGACCCTCAGAGGATCCGACACTGAGATCATCCCAAGCTGCGTTAAGTATCGGCTCACATGCTCTATGGAGCTGGCTCCTTCTGACCCGTTGAACTTGGTGAACTCAGGAAGTCGATACTTGGGTGGCAACGGGATCAAGTCATAATCACTTGGATACGGCTTATAATAGCCGATCGCTTTCCTCTTGGGCAGGATGCCAAACTGGTCTCTCAGTATTGCGCTAACCATGCGCTCAAGCTCATTCATCAGGCTCTAAGAGTGTCGATGAAGCGAATGGGCCACCATGTAGTTCATCTCCTGACGCAGGGCCCTGGTACGCTCCTCTGATGGTACAGATATATCCACGTTGTCGAGAGCGCCTTCTGGCGAGAACCCCTTCCATCTGATGCCATGGTTGCGGGTCCTCTCAAAAGAGCCGATGAGATTGGCTTCCAGCAGAACTTTGATCTCATCATATTTCTTCTTGTGTTCAGGAGAGAGCTCTTCATACGTGACGGGCTTGGGAGCGGGTTCTTGATCTTGAGCTCCAGACATTGTTGCCGAAAAGGGTCCCACCGGGCGTGCCAGAATGTGTTGTCGGTCGAAACCCACCGGCGAGTAGCGACGGGCAACACGAAGAGCCGGGAGGTTGCTGGGGCGCTGGCAGGCACTGCTCCCTCGTCGACGGCCCGCAATTCTGTCACGCGCCCGAAGGTTTTGTGGAAAACCGGGCGTGCCACCTGACCTATACCCGATCAGGAGGGTGCAGACGTGCTCCGAACAGTTTCCTGCATACAAAGACACGTGTAAACGTAAGTCCGAGCCATGGTCGGCTCCCCAGGATGACTCTTGCATCGGTTTTAAAGAGCCGATCGAGTCCCGGTGTCAGGTTGGATCTGCATCTATCCAGATATTGATGGATAAAGCGAATAACTGTAAAGCTGCTTCAATTAGGTCTAGCTAATCTAATCCACGATTGTAAAAGCTTCACTGCTAGATCGGAACATCCTACACGTGACTAGGCCTAATGCACGTAATAGACAACTGAACCAAAACCCAAAACAGAGGCCTAAGAACTAGCAAGAGCCGATTCCCAGAACAATCCCTATCAAGGACCAAGATAAAGCATCTACTACGCCACCGGATCATCCAATCCGTTTGCAAGGCCTAACCTAGCAGATATTACACCAACTCTTAAGATAAGAGCAAACCATAACAGATTAGATCTACTGGACATAAAAGAAACAGGGTGTTGCCTCTGTGCAACTAATTCTATGCGACAAGAACTAGCATAAGATTGAAACGTGACAGCACAAAGACAATGTGATGTTCGTAGATGATAAGCAACGAAGCATAACAGATCTACCAAAAGCCATGCTACGAACATCAGGATAACTAGCATTACTCGCCATCAAAAATGCTTCAGTACGAGTAATACCAAGGTAAAAGCAAGAACAATGTTGCCCTGATCGCAAGAAGCGATCAGGGCAGCATGGCGCTTACTTGGATGAAACCCTAGGATTAGGGGTGGAGATGCGCCGAGAGTTGTTGTTTGCGAGACGTGATGATGCTCTCCTTTACGAATAACAAAGGGTACATATTTATAGTCCGGAGACTTGGGAAACAATCTAAACTAATCTTGTCCCGATTGGACTCTATCTCTAATCTTGAACTAAATCTAAGGATACATGGCCAATGTGGCCCAGATGCTCACGCAGGAGCCGATTTACAAGCCTTCCTCATCTTCTGCTTTAAGCCCATCTTGCTTTCGGCCCATAAATTAATCCTGTTAATTTATGGTGATAACACATGCCCCCCTGGTTTTGGCAATGATAATTCCAAAACCAATCCGTCGCTTCATCTTCCCGTTAATGCTCATTAATCATACTGTAACCACCAAGGAAGACGCAACGTCTCTGCAACTGGCTCCACGTAGAATGTGAAACTGCCAATCCGTCTCCCATCTTTTTACTATTTAACTTCGCTCTGCATCGGCTCTTCTTCACGGCAAAACTCCTTCTTCATCCCAAAGCCAGTAGCGCAGAAACCCCAATCCTTCACCAGCCATGGCCATCTCTTCTTCCTCCGGCTCAAACTCTTTTGGAGACTCCTCTTCTTCCTCTTCTCCCTCTTCTTCTTCTTCTTCCCTTTCCACCTCCTCCATTGATCCTATTTCGGAGAGCCGAGAGCCGACCCCCAAGTGGGACCCAACAGCAGCCTACGAGGCACTGGCTCCTCTGCACTGGGAAGCAGAGGAGTTTGACTTCGGGGTCGCCTCCGAGGAGGACGAGCCCACAACTGAGGGAGAAGAAGACCTCCAGTTCCTATTCCCGGAGGACGCCTTCTCCTAGGAAGGAGCCGACTGCTCCGAAGAGTTCGGCTCTTCTTCCAGTGACGACACGGCGGCAGGAGGAAACCTCCACCAATTCCTCAAGGCCCCCTCGGAGGGGAGAGAAGAAGGAAGCAGCAGCAGCGGCGGCGGACGAAGCAGCAGCAGCAGCGCCGATGATAGCGGCGATGGCAGCAGCGACGACGACGACGATGACGACGACGACGGCGGAGACGCACCGTCACGAAGCCCGAAGCGTCGTAGGTGTTCAGACACCTACGACTGGTAGATGTAGGTAGCATCGTAGGAGTAGGATCATAAAGCCGAAGGATCGATTCCTTTGTAAAATCGGCTTTCCTTGTAATAAACTTTCCTTTAATGAAATCGAGTTTCTTTAATTTTGTGTGTCTTCGTTTACTTTCGAAAAAGCCGATGGCAACGCATCAGGCTTCCATAAATATCCAAGAGCCGACGAAATTCAAACTAGAAGTAACCCGCACAAGAGTAGAATAGCGCTTCCAGCTTGAACCGAACTCGACGAACTCTCAAATTTGAGCGTAATTCGAAAACCAAGCTCTACAAATCCGAGCGAGAACTCTCCAAGCAGCCGGAATTCGAATCAGAGCCTACAGCAAGCAAACCCTAAGTCAACAGATCTATACCATGGCAGATTCTGCAACTCGGACGACAAGCTCTGCAACCGATGATACGGCAATCTGCGGCCTGAAGGTAATATTCGGCCTAATCCTTTAGTTTTCTTCAGCTCACTAAGCTTCTGAAACTAAAACTCTAAAATATGATACCATACACATACTTCTGAATTTTTGAACTTTAGGTGTCAGACAACCTTCTGCCGCATCCCTCCAATCCAAAATCTTTCTGTCTTGGCCCACAAACCCATGAAAACCCCACAGATTTGATCTCTTGTGAAGCAAATAGGATCCCTTTTGTGAGTCAAAACATTGATCTGAACCTCTGGGCCGACTGCTTAAGAGCTTGGCCTAATCCACCTGAGAGCTGGATTACATGGTACAACAGAGTAGCAGAAGCTCACATGCCCTTGTGGCAAGATTTAAACATAGCCGATGCACTTAGCCTATCACTGTCACCCCTTGACAAAGATGAAAATCTTCTGAAAACCATCGGCTATTTCTGGTCTGATGCTCTGAATTGTTTCCTCTTTGGTCATGAACCCATGACCCCTACTTTGCTGGATGTCACCATGATCATTGGACTAGACATTAGCTCTCCTAATCCTGCTGCTCAAAAAATGGCAGAAGTCCCCTTCAAACTTTCTTCCAAGGTTAACTGCACAAACTGGGGTACTTACATGAGTCAGCACATGAAAACGAAAGGTCCAGTGACTGAGAAGGAACACACAGCCTTCTTAAATCTTTGGCTAGAGCACTTCATCTTCTATGGTTCTTCTTTAGCTCCAACAAAGAACTATCTCCCCTTGGCCTATCACCTGGGCCATGGTAATCACACCGGCCTAGGCAAACTTTTCCTTGGAGAAATATACAGATATCTCCATTTGCTGACATCTAACTTGCTTAACCACAAGAAACTGAGAACTGGAGGCCCTTGGTGGTTTATTCAGTTGTGGGCACAACTGTACTTCCAGCACCATATTCCCAACTTCCAAGGCCTGACCAAGAACTCCTTTCCTGATAAGAATGGCAAACCAATTAGATGTACTAGTTATGGCCAAGCTTTATTCAGTCTCCCTGGCAGTAAACAGAATTCAGCAGATGCAGCAAACTGGTTCAGAGTCTTCTACAAATGACTAGATAATCCCCTATATTTCCCATTTACTGAATCTGAATCCTTCGAAAACCCGGCTGCCTTCAGACTAGACAGTTTTGCTGATGACGACAGCACTCGGCATCTGTATTCTTTGATGATTCGACCTGGCTTCCTTCCTGTTGGCATCAGCACTTCTAAGAGAATTATCAAGCCAATCTATGAATCTAACCAGCCAGTCATAGCAGCTCGGCAATTTGGCCTAGGACAGGTCCCTCCCCACTTCCATATTCTCCACTTGGTGGAGAGCAGAGCCGATCTGCCTGATGGTCTCACTAGCTCGAGATGCTATAACATGTTTGATAACCTCCACATTCCAATACCAGCCGATCTGTCCTTCACATTCTCATCAATCGGCTTCAGCACTTGGTGGGGAATGTGGAAAACACATGTATTCAGGAAAGCTCTAGGTCCTCAGCTGCAGCAAATCGATCCTGAATACATAATCCCCGAGGAAGAGGTACTTAATTTATGAATTTTATTCCTCCCAAATCTTCTATTCCTTTCTCTTGTCTAAATCGGCTCATCCTGTTAGCAGCAACAAGATGATCCAGAACCCATGACCAGCACTGGGGAGCCATTTCACTTCCTTCCAACTGCTCCTAATGTACTCTTCTGCAAAGGATCACCACCAATGAAGAAAGTGATAATGACTGTTCAGCCAGACTCACTTCAGTTGGCTTCCAAACAAAGACAAACTTCTGCAGTAGTTGCCCCCCGAGTCTTGACCAAGAAAAGGAAGATGATCACAAGGCGAGTGATCAAGAAACCAGTACCAACTTCTCCGAGTCCATCAGAGTCCAACACCAACAAGGTAACTCATCATTCAAAACCTTCTTCTTTATTTCATACATATGTACTATGGTTGACTATAATTCTATTTCCAGGATGCAGCTGAAGAAATCCCCAATGTAGAAAGCCTGGATCAACATGAGATGACTGCAACTCCTGGTGCACTGATGGATACAAACAAGGAACAAGCTGATACAGTCGATGTTCTTGATGCTAACACCAGCTCTGATAGGATGATTGCTCCTGAACCGCCCAACACTTCTTCTTCAGAACAGGTAACATTACAAAACCAATTCTGAACCAGCCGATAACCCCATAAATGCATCTTGCTCTAACTTCAGATACGCCCATAGAGCTTTGACATTTCAGGTTTGCTTTCTTTCGACCCGGCATCAATGGGTCTGACTGTTCCTAGAGCAGAAACATCATTTCTGCAGCAATCGGCTAACTTGGCACATCAGCTTCAACTCATCAAGGATCTTCTATCTGCCCCAATCACTGCTCTAGTTGATGATTCCAGCAATATAAAGAATATCTTCGAGCAAATAGAATCCCAACTCCCGGAGCCATTGCAAATCAAGCTCTGGCCAGCCAGCAACCTCCCATTCTTTCGGATAGAAGTCAGTAAAGCACAACAAAGGATGGAAGCACGTCGCTCTCAAGCTTCTCTGAAAGCTGACATTACCCAAAAGTGCAAGGCCCTCAACCAGAAGAAGGCAACTCTAGATATCAAAGCTGATGTGTCTGCCAACATGAATCGACTCGACCTCCTGAAGAAAGAACTGGCGAAACTCGAAGAAAAGGTCCGCACTACTAAGGAACTCATCCAGGCCGAGAAAACTTCCATTGCAAACTCCAAACAAGAAACCCAGGAAATATCCGAGCAGATACAAGCAGAGTTTGCAGAGATCAGCACCTTGAGTCGGCAGATAGTTACAGGCGATGACAAGGATGACGAAGCGATTGTAGCACGAGCAGACGCCGTCCGAACTGAAGCCATCCATGCCATAGAAGAGTTCCTGAACTAGTAGATAGGCTCAAGAGACAATTAGTACTGCTTGTTAACTTGCAACTGTTTTTTAAAAACATCTTAAGTCGATGGTTACACATCGGCTGTTCGCTTCTCATATATATTTTTACTAGTAGCCAACTCAAAGTGTTGGCCTGTCATGATTTTTTTTTACTGGCCAACTCAACGTGTTGGCCTCTTCTCTTTCTTTTTTTTTTGCTGGCCAACTCAACGTGTTGGCCTATCATGATACAGCCAGATGGATCTCATCGGCACTCGTTACTCGCCTTCCCACATGCTCGGGAAATACTTCTTGAGATGTTGACCATTGACAGCAACAGGAAACTTGACGCCTTCCAATTCCTCGAGCCTGTATGCATTCCCAGGCAAAACCTGATCAACCTTGTACGGCCCATGCCAAGTTGGAGACCATTTGCCAAACCTTTTATCTTTAGTTCCCAATGGCAATACTGCCTCCCAAACCAAGTCTCCGACTTGGAAATCCTTAGGCTTGACCCTCTTGTTGTATGCACGGGCAACTTTAGCCTTATTTTCCTTGATCTTTTCCAACGACCAAAGTCTTAGCTCTGTCAGGTCCTCCACATTATCGTTCATCAAGGCCGCATACTGTTCAGCAGATAAATCATTCTGAAATTCAACACGCCTTGATCCGGCCGTGATCTCCCATGGTAGCACAGCGTCTTGGCCATAGACTAAATGGTACGGTGACGTCTTGGTGGACCCATGACACGAAATATGATATGCCCACAAAGCTTCCGATAACACCTCATGCCAGCGCCTAGGATATTCATCGATCTTTCTCTTTGTGAGCTTGATGAGGCTCTGGTTGGATACTTCAGCCTGTCCATTAGCTTGGGCATAATATGGAGATGATCTAATCAGCTTAATCCCCATGTCATCAGCAAACTTTCTGAACTCCTCCGATATAAAGACCGATCCTCCATTGGTCGTAATGGTCTGAGGAATCCCAAATCTGTGAATGATGTGCTCTTTGACAAAGCTGATCACATCTCTTGACGCTACTGACCTCATGGGCACTGTCTCCACCCACTTTGTGAAATAATCTGTGGCAGCTAAGACCCATTGGTGACCTTTACTAGATGACGGGTTGATCTGACCAATCATGTCCATGGCCCAACCTCTGAATGGCCACAGTTTAATGATATGATTCATTACTGATGCTGGCACTATTTGAATCTTGCCAAATCTCTGGCATGCCTGACATCCCTTGTAATATTTGAAACAATCTTCAAGCATAGTGGGCCAGTAATAACCCGATCGCCTAATCAGCCACTTCATCATATGAGCCGATTGGTGAGTACCGCAGGCTCCTTCATGAACCTCATGCAAGAGCCGATTTGACTCTGAAGGTCCCAGACATTTAAGCAGTAGTCCTTCCAAAGTCCTGTAGAACATGTCATCCCCTATCAGAACATACTTCATGGCCTTGAGTCTTATCCTTCTGGGTGCCCCCCGAGCCGAATCCTTCAAGTAATTGAAGATATCGGCTCTCCAGTCTCCAGGTTCCAGAAACTGAACCTCTACATCGACTCCATCGACTGTTTCCTTGTAGCCAGAAGCCATCTGTGCCAAATCATTGGCTTCATTATTCAGAGTCATGCGTATCCAGTGGAAAATGATGTACCTGAATCGTGACATCAACTCACGGCACTGCATCCATATCGGGAAAAGAGCCTCGCTCTCACATCTATATTCCTCCGTGAGCTGAGAAATCACCAACTTTGAATCCCCAAAAATTTCCACCGCTTCTGCTCCAGCTTCAAGGAGTAGTACCATCCCTCTACGAACGGCTTCATATTCCACCAGATTATTGGTGCATGGGGCAGTCATTCTGATAGAAAAGGAGTAAGTCGCCCCACGAGGCGACACCAACAGAATTCCCACACCGCACCCATCATCACAAGCCGATCCGTCAAAGAACATAGCCCAAGCACGAATAAATACCGCAGCAATATCAGTGCTGATCCTGTCTGCAACAAGATCCGCCAGTGCTTGTCCCTTGACTGCCCTTGCAGGCTGGTATCGGATATCGAACTCTGACAATGCAAACATCCATTTTCCAAGTCAGCCTTTCAGGACGGGAGCCGACAGCATGTGCTTTATGACATCTGATTTGCATATGACAATTTTTTTCGCTGAGAGCAAAATATGATGAAGCTTCGTACATGTAAAGTATAAGCAAAGGCAAAGCTTCTTGATTTCAGGGTACCTGGTCTCGGCGTCTAACATGCATCTACTGAGGTAGAAAACCACCCTCTCCTGGCCGTCATGCTTCTGGACCAACACTGAAGCAATGGAAGTGTCACCCACAGATAGGTACACATAAAACGGCCTATCATGCTGAGGAGGAACCAACACTGGAGGCTTTGACAAATATTCTTTGATTTCATCGAAAGCTTGCTGCTGTTCTGCCCCCCAGCGAAACTCATCATCGGATTTGATCTTCACCAAACCCATGAACGGCTCAATGCGTCCAGACAGATTAGAGATAAATCGTCTGACAAAGTTAATTTTACCGATGAGCTTCTGCAATTCTTTCTTCGTAGTAGGTGGTTTCATCGTCTTCACAGCTTCTTGACTCTTTAGGCCGATCTCGATTCCCCGTTCATGCACCAGGAATCCCAAAAATTGACCGGCCGATACGCCAAGGGCACACTTCTTTGGGTTCATCTTGAGCCCGAACCTTCGAGTCCGTTCCAAAACTTGGCGCAGATCTTCTAGATGCCCCCCAACTGATTTGGACTTGACCACAACATCATCAATGTAGATTTCTACCAATTTGCTGATGAGATCATGAAAAATGTAATTCATGGCACGTTGGTATGTTGCACCGGCATTTTTCAGTCCAAAGGTCATAACCAAGTACTCGAACAAACCGACTGTGCCTGGCACTCTGAACGCGGTCTTGTTCACGTCTTCCGGGGCCATGAAGATCTAGTTGTAACCGGCATTGCCGTCCATGAAACTCATCATTTTGTGACCGGCAGCTGCATTGATCAATGTCTCTGCAACAGGCATCGGGTATTCGTCCTTCGGCGTTGCTCTGTTGAGATCTCTAAAATCGACGCAGACATGCCATCGGCCGTCCTTCTTTTGCACCGGTACCACACTGGAGATCCATTCTGCATACCGGCACGGCCTGATGAACCCAGCATCCAACATCTTCTCCACTTCTTTCTTGACTTCTAGGACTTCGGCCTTCATCTGACGATGGTTGCTGAAATGGCCGAAACCCCTTCTTGAGCGGGAGCCGATGCTCGACGATGCTTCTATCCAGACCGGGCATCTCAGTGTAGTCCTATGCAAAACAGTCCCGGTACTCTTTCAGTAATGCAATCATCTCCTCACGCAAGACCGGATCCAACTTCTTGCTGATAAATGTCGGCCGTGGCTTATCCCCAGGACCGATGTCAACCTCTTCCAAATCATCAGCTGACGTGAACCCGTATCCTAGTTTACTGTCGTCTGAAAAACCAGCTGCGAACGTAGGCGAGTCTTCGTTGTCTACAAGATCAGTGGCAAACACAGGGAGATGACAAGAAAAATTATTTGGCCAACCGCACAGGCTAGCTGCTTCTATTCTTCCATTATCATTCGGAACCAAATAGTCGATGAGTGGCCAACTGCCAGAGCAGGCCACCGTATGTACATGATGTAAGGATTCCGAACACAAACAGGATTTTTCTATTTTTTGGGGCCGATCGCTGGGACCGGCCTCTCTATCAGCATGCCAGGATGCGTCTACTCTATGAGGCCAGTGGATAAGACCAGCCTCAGCCCGTTTTTTGTCGCTTCGATCCGATCACAATCTTCCAGGGCGATCCCTGAGATCGGCTCTTGCCCATCCGCATCCCAAGCATTCATGTCTGCGAGGGAAACCTCGCTGGAATCATCTGCACGGACTACCTCCACTTCATCGCCATCCCATTGAACGAGATATTGATGCATTGTGGAAGGGATACAACAGTTGGCGTGGATCCAATCCCTCCCAAGCAATACCGTATATGTACTTTTGCTGTTGACAATGAAGAACGAAGTCGGGATCGTCTTGCGGCCAACTGTCAGCTCCACATTAAGAACCCCCATTGCTTCTGATGGTTGTCCATTGAAGTCATTGAGCATCACATTGGTCTTGATCAGATCAGCAGAAGAACGACCCAATCGGCGCAGCACCAAGTATGGCATCAGGTTGACTGCAGCGCTAGTGTCGACCAACATCCTGTTTACAGGCTTGCCGTTGATGAAGCCCTTGAGATACAATCCCTTCAGGTGCTTGTAGCTTTTCTCCTTGTGCTTCTCGAAGATGATTGGCCGCGGGCCGAGATCTAGCTGCGCGATGGCCAATTCTTCCGATTGGGGTGCCCGAAACTCCGATGGGAGCACGAACACCATGTTCACATCAGCCGATGGCTTCTCATCGGCTTTTGTCTACTTGGGGCGCCACTCCTTCCTTGAAGGGCGCCTCTCCTCCCTTCGTGGTCGCCTGACTTGCTCCGCGAGATCTGGACGCGCCTTCCTCAGCACGTCGAGGTACTTTGCTTCTGCCTCTTCCAAGTTGCGCAAACGCTGCACTCTGCGCTTCTGCGAGCGATTATGCCCGTCAGGACACCACCATGGGCGATGGTACCTGTCTTCTTCTGGCTCGGAAACACCCCTGGATGGGCGCCTCACATGATCGTCTTGACGTGTTCTGGGCCCTAAGCACCGGAACACCGATGTCTCGTCCCGCTGGCGCCCTCGAGGCCTGCACTCCATGCAATCATCTATAGTAGGCAATCGGGTCATGCCGGAGTTCTAGCAATACCTGAAGAACAAGCAATGCCAGTGGTCGCGTATAGCCTGGCATCTCCCCAGTGTCCTTCCTGTGCGGTGCTCGTACTCGTCTTCTTCCGATTCGTATCGGCGGCGCAGCTTGTACTGGTACTGGTACTTTTCCAGAAGCCGATTAGAAGCTAGAAGCTGGTTGTGGATGTGACGCACTTGTTCTTCAGTCACATGTTGCTGCTCTAGCTCGTGCTCATCCTGCGGTCGTTTGCCAGAAGCGGCCTCTCTCCTCTGCATGTCATGGCGGCGCATAGGTCCCACCATGTTGATCTGGAATGCGAGATCCTGGCCCTCGAATCCGAAGTCTGACAGCTCCACGACATTAACTTGCGGGAAGGGCCTCGTGTCAACCTTCATTGTGTGTTGAGCCAGGATTAATCGGCCTTGCTCGATAGCCGATTGGATCTGACGACGCAGCTCCTTGCATTCACCCGTGGCATGAGTGAACGAGTGGTGCCATTTGCAGTACAGCCTCCCCTGCAGCTCTTGTGCCGTCGGTAGCTTGTGGTTCTCTGGGAGCTTCAGCTGTTTTTCTTTGAGGAGCAGGTCAAATATCTGCTCTGCTTTGGTCACGTCGAAGTCGAAGCCCTTCACAAGCCCTTACTGTTTGATCCACTTGCACGGGACAGGGTTTGCCCCCTGAGTCCACTCTGCTACGGCTACTTCTTGCTCCTCACCAGAGTCGTCAGATTCATCCGCCTGGGCCATGTTTACATGGCACTTGAACTTGTCTTGGTACAGCTCAGGATGATAATGCTCATATGCCGTAAGCTTCTGCACCAGGTGCGCCAGAGACGTGAACTCCAACTGAAAAGCCAGATCCTTGATCGGCTTAGCGAGTCCCAGAACAGCCAAATCGACTGCCTCCTTCTCTGTGATGCGCGATGAGTAGCATCGGTTCTTGACCTCCCTGAAGCGCTGTATGTACTCCGACACGGTCTCTCCTCGCTTTTGCCTGACTTGGGCGAGGTCGGCAATTCCAGCTTCGGCAGCCCCTGAATGGTACTAGGTGTGGAACTGATCTTCGAGCTGCCTCCAAGTTCGAATCGAATCCGGAGCCAATGACGCGTACCATCCGAAAGCTGGGCCTGTAAGGGACTGGCCGAAGAACCGGACCCTCAGAGGATCCGACACTGAGATCATCCCAAGCTGCGTTAAGTATCGGCTCACATGCTCTATGGAGCTGGCTCCTTCTGACCCGTTGAACTTGGTGAACTCAGGAAGCCGATACTTGGGTGGCAACGGGATCAAGTCATAATCACTTGGATACGGCTTGTAATAGCCGATCGCTTTCCTCTTGGGCAGGATGCCAAACTAGTCTCTCAATATTGAGCTGACCTGCTCCACACTAAGAACTCCTGGGGCCGATGGCTCAGCACTCGGCCCAGTAGCGTACTTTGCCAGCCACGCTTGTTTCTCTGCGTCTACTCCAGAAGCTCCTGGGTTTACCATCTGCCCCGAGCGCGTTGGATTGACGCTGTCAGGGATGTAGGCGCACGTGTAACCGTGCGGGATCTCCTTGGGTGGCTCGGTGAGGAATTGGCCTTCTCTAGGATCGCCGCCGATCTTGTGGACGATGTAGATCGACGAATTTTGTGGTCTTGGGGCCGCAAATGAGAATGGCAATTGCGGCCTAGAATGTAGTGCAGCTTCCTCTGTGTGACTCCCTAGGGTTGGTCCCGATGGAGAGTACTGGTTCTTGATTATTTCCTGGATGACATGGTGCGCCATGCGCTCAAGCTCGTTCATCAGGCTCTGAGAGTGCCGATGAAGCGAATGGGCCACCATGTAGTTCATCTCCTGACGCAGGGCCCTGGTGCGCTCCTCTGATGGTACAGACTGATCCACGTTGTCGAGAGCGCCTTCTGGCGAGAACCCCTTCCATCTGATGCCATGGTTGCGGGTCCTCCCAAAAGAGCCGATGAGATCGGCTTCCAGCAGAGCTTTGATCTCATCATATTTCTTCTTGTGTTCAGGAGAGAGCTCTTCATACGTGACGGGCTTGGGAGCGGGTTCTTGATCTTGAGCTCCAGACATTGTTGCCGAAAAGGGTCCCACCGGGCGTGCCAGAATGTGTTGTCGGTCGAAACCCACCGGCGAGTAGCGACGGGCAACACGAAGAGCCGGGAGGTTGCTGGGGCGCTGGCAGGCACTGCTCCCTCGTCGACGGCCCGCAATTCCGTCATGCGCCCGGAGGTTTTGTGGAAAACCGGGCGTGCCACCTGACCTATACCCGATCAGGAGGGTGCAGACGTGCTCCGAACAGTTTCCTGCATATAAAGACACGTGTAAACGTAAGTCCGAGCCATGGTCGGCTCCCCAGGACGACTCTTGCATCGGCTTTAAAGAGCCGATCGAGTCCCGGTGTCAGGTTGGATCTGCATCTATCCAGATATTGATGAATAAAGCAAATAACTGTAAAGCTGCTTCAATTAGGTCTAGCTAATCTAATCCACGATGGTAAAAGCTTCACTGCTAGATCGGAACATCCTACACGTGACTAGGCCTAATGCACGTAATAGACAACTGAACCAAAACCCAAAACAGAGGCCTAAGAACTAGCAAGAGCCGATTCCCGGAACAATCCCTATCAAGGCCAAGATAAAGCATCTACTACGCCACCGGATCATCCAATCCGTTTGCAAGGCCTAACCTAGCAGATATTACACCAACTCTTAAGATAAGAGCAAACCATAACAGATTAGATCTACTGGACATAAAAGAAACAGGGTGTTGCCTCTGTGCAACTAATTCTATGCGACAAGAACTAGCATAAGATTGAAACATGACAGCACAGAGACAACGTGATGTTCGTAGATGATAAGCAACGAAGCATAACAGATCTACCAAAAGCCATGCTACGAACATCAGGATAACTAGCATTACTCGCCATCAAAAACGCTTCAGTACGAGTAATACCAAGGTAAAAGCAAGAACAACGCTGCCCTGATCGCAAGAAGCGATCAGGGCAACATGGCGCTTACTTGGATGAAACCCTTGGATTAGGGGTGGCGATGCGCCGAGAGTTGTTGTTTGCGAGACGTGATGACACTCTCCTTTACGAATAACAAAGGGTACATATTTGTAGTCTGGAGACTTGGGAAACAATCTAAACTAATTTTGTCCCGATTGGACTCTATCTCTAATCTCGAACTAAATCTAAGGATACATGGCCAATGTGGCCCAGATGCTCACACAGGAGCCGATTTACAAGCTTTCCTCATCTTCTGCTTTAAGCCCATCTTGCTTTCGGCCCATAAATTAATCCTGTTAATTTATGGCGATAATAGTTGGTCACAAGTTGGAGAACACAAAGTATTTGGGCCAGATCTAGTTACTGAGGTAGAAGAGAAAGTCAAAGTTATCTAGGCTAATCTTAAGGTAGCCCAATCAAGACAGAAAAGTTATGCAGACAAAAGAAGAGATCCTTTACAGTTCAAGGTAGGGGATTTCGTATATTTGCAAGTATCTCCTACTAGAGGTGTTCAACGCTTCGGTATCAAAGGGAAATTAGCACCCCGTTACATCGGACCATTTGAAATCATCGAAACTTGTGGACCCATTGCTTACCGGATTCGTCTTTCTTCTCAGTTGGCCGCCATTCATGATGTTTTTCATGTATCTCAACTTAAGAAATGCATCAAGGTACCCACTGAGATCCTTGAACCACAAGATATCGAGATTGAATCCGATCTATCTTATGCGGAGTATCCAATCAAAGTTCTTGACACCAAAGAGAGAAGTACTAGAAGGGAGAAAGTTAAAATGTACAAAATCCAATGGAATCATCATACTGAGGAAGAAGCCACTTGGGAGACTGAAAATTTTCTCCAAAGAAACTTTCCCGACTTTCTTAGAACAAATTCAGGTATCAAACGTTTCCATTCCTTTTCTTCCTGTAATCTCGGGGCGAGATTCCTTTTAGGGGGGAAGGCTGTGACACCCTAGGTGTCTGCACAATAAAACTATATTTATTTCTTGTGCTTCATGTGTGAATTTGTTTGAGCAAGGGCTTATTTTAAAACTTTAAGGACCTTTGTGTAATTATGAATAGTACCAAGGTCAACTTTATATTTTTATTTGAATAGGAGGTGTGGTTATAGCTTTTGTGGAGGGTGTATTTGCAAAATGTAGTGTAATCATTGTTTGGCAGGAAATCTTTCATTTCAGTCTAAGTTTAAAGTGAATTTGCATTGAAAAAGACAAAAGTCCTTTGAATTTAAATCCTCTTTATGTTTTCAAAAATAACTCTTTAACCTTTGATCAAATAAATTTTTGCACAACATCAAAGTTGTAGATCTTGAAAAGTTGAACAACTTTCATGTTGGGCACTTTTTCATTCGAGCCCTAGATTAAAAGTTATTGCTGGTTTACAGTTGGATCCCTGGAATTTTGGAAATTCCAAACTAGTCCTTTCTTCCACATCCAGCCAGCCTGCCTACCTATCTGCTCTCTCTCACTGCCAGCAAAGCGGCGCTGCTGCCGGCGCTCAGGGCCATCCCTAGGCCACCTCCTACTTGCGCTGGCCGCCCACGCATCGTGCCGAAGCTCCCCACCACTTCTATCCCTCGCGCTGTGCCCTCCTCGCCTTGCCACGCAGCAGCAGACCACCGCCGGCCGCCACCTCGCCGCCGCTGTGGATGGCTCGCTGCAGCACCCCAGAGCCCTATCTTTCACGCGCACTAGCACTACTAGAACCACCGCAAACCGTTCCCCTCGTTCTTTTGCGATTTCCCCAACCCCAGACCCCAGAATGCCGCCGCCGCTCCGCCCGAACGCTGGCGAGCTCGACGCCGCCGTGAACCCACCTCTCCGCAGCCTCTCCGCCCACGCTGACCTCGCGCAGCTCACCCACCCCTCCTCCTCTCCCAGAACTCACCGGAGCGCCGCCACCGCCGTTCTCCTCCGCCGCCGACCCGCCTGCTCTCGTCGCGCCGCCGCTACAGGCCACCCCGACCTCAATCCCGGCCATCTACAGGTGCGCAAGGGCCTGGTGAACCTCCCACGCCCCTCCACCCTCGCCGCCGGAGATCACCGTCGCGGGATTTGGCCGGTCAAACCCGCACCCTTCCTCTGATCATGGCCAGGGACCTCGGGTTGAAAGAAACAAAAACCCAGGGGGCTGTCTGCGAAGCCCGTGACTCAAATGAATAGTGTCTTCAGGGACTTCTTTGTTATTTTGTCTGTAAATTTTGAAATTCCATAGAAATTCAGAGAAAAATCAGAAAAATGTTAATCTTGATGTTTTGGAATCCTCTTGAAGTGATCTTTGCAGTAGAATCATAATATGTTGGGTGTTAGTTGAAAGCTTTTGCTGTAAAAATAGATTTGTTTTACTAGTGTTTAAATGCGTTATTTTTATCTTTTTCTTAACTGATGATTGAAACCATGTTTTGCTGTTAAATTTTTATGGTGAGATGTTCATGTGACCTTAGTGTTGCTATAGAAATTTTGTGGTCATTCCTTCTGTTTAACTATTTCCTTGATTTAATACTTGTTATGTGAGCTTTAATCATGTTAAATAGTTTTCTTGCTTTGAAAATCCTGGTAATTTTTGTAGAGACTTGTTTTAGTCATATGTTACTTTCTGTAAAGTTTGAGCACCAGTTCATGAATAGAACAGAAGCTACAAATGAATCTTGTTAGTTTGCTGTCAGTTTTGTTTATTTTCTCAGAATAAATTCAGTCTATATTAAATCTTGAAAATTTACAGTAGCTAAGTTAGCTCTATGTCGACCTCCTATTAAATTTCTAGCTTCTAGGTTGCTATGGTATTACCTGTATAATTCAATCTTTTTCTAGGAGTTGTCTGAATAAATGAATTTTTCTGATTAAATGGCTGCATGTTTTGGTATGAAATTTGCAGGGTAGATCACTCTATTTACTTCCTGTTTGATGTAATTTTTTTTATGAATTTACTACTGAATGTGTGCTGAGTTAGTGTTTATTAGCAAACCATGACTTGCATGCTATAGGTACCACTACAACTTGTCTTATGAAGTTAGTAAGCTTCTTTTGTGCTGTTGATCATGATGCCTTGTGTAGTTAGAAATGTTAGTTATTGTAACACCCGGTTTATAAAAGAACATAAACCGAGCAATCATATACGTGCCAGGATCAAGTCACACGTATATACAACAGAATGAACAGTATATCACAGCACATATCACGAATAAGACATAATAAAGCGAATACGAATGTAACTTATTACATTAATGACAAAAATGTCTGATACAGCGGAAGCGAAGTACAAAATATGATAAAACTCTCCGAAGCTGAGCAGGGCGCCACAGGGACGTCGACTGGGAGACGAACACCTAGGAGTCCTCGTAGTCCTGGTAGCGCTGGACGAACTCCCTCGTGTCGGCAGGAACTGAGCAGCAGTAGCGTAGCCAAGAGGAAAAAGTAGAGAAGAGGCAAGGGTGAGTACACAACTTGTACTCAACAAGTATAACACAAACTATGAGGCTCTAAGGTTGGCTGACTCAACTGCATTAGCTTTTAAGTGTTGGCAAAATTTTATTAAAGCTATTTACTACGAGTTGATGAATTACCATTAACCCAGTTACATAGTAATTAATCAGAATTAATTATGTAACTACCAAGAACCATACCAAGACCAAACCACCAAGGTAACCCCGAGAAGTGTAACACCCGGTTTATAAAAGAACATAAACCGAGCAATCATATACGTGCCAGGATCAAGTCACACGTATATACAACAGAATGAACAGTATATCATAGCACATATCACGTAAAAAGA
Source organism: Panicum virgatum (assembly GCF_016808335.1). Taxonomy (NCBI): domain Eukaryota; kingdom Viridiplantae; phylum Streptophyta; class Magnoliopsida; order Poales; family Poaceae; genus Panicum; species Panicum virgatum. The sequence goes on along the minus strand of NC_053152.1, from coordinate 26,739,217 downwards.
CATAATAAAGCGAATACGAATGTTATTTATTACAATAATGACATAAATGTCTGATACAGCGGAAGCGAAGTACAAAATACGAATAAAGCTCTCTGAAGCTGAAGCAGGGCGCCACAGGGACGTCGACTGGGAGACGAACACCTAGAAGTCCTCGTAGTCCTGGTAGCGCTGGACGAACTCCCTCGTGTCGGCAGGAACTGAGCAGCAGTAGCGTAACCAAGAGGAAAAAGTAGAGAAGAGGCAAGGGTGAGTACACAACTTGTACTCAACAAGTATAACACAAACTATGAGTCTCTAAGGTTGGCTGACTCAACTGCATTAGCTTTTAAGTGTTGGCAAAATTTTATTTAAGCTATTTACTACTAGTTGATGAATTACCATTATCCCAGTTACATAGTAATTAATCAGAATTAATTATAAGACTACTGAGAACCAAACCAAGACCAAGCCACCAAGGTAAACCCCGAGAAGCACCCCCCTCGTCGGAAGGAGATAACTTCACTAATCAAAAGGAGGATCTGGGCCGCTCATAACCGTGAGTACGGCTAGTATACCAGTTTTACACTCTGCAGAGGTTGCACATCTTTACCCACAAGTCGTGAGCTACGCCAGTTGTTCATCACACTTCCTTAGGTGAGATGGCCAGCGACTCACTACGAGGCCTTTAAAAAGAATCTCGTTGGTAAGGCGTAACCGCGAGAGTTAGGTCGGCGACGATGGGGCCCACCTCCGGGGGTACAAGCACAGGAGCGCAATCCAAGCACAGACCAAGCCGGAGGAGCAGGGACCATTGAAGCTTACTACTCTTGCCCCGCAGGTAAGTTACTCCAAACCAAAAAGATCTAACTATTACGCCAAGTCTATCCCATTCTAGCCTTTGTGGTAGCGCTGTTGTCCCAGGTTGTCGCTCTATGAACCGGTCCTTATGGAGAGTGGCCAACCAGGCAGTAAGCACCGTGCTGGCCCCCTAAACCATGTTTCTAAAAAAAACATCTTTTAACGAGAAGTGAGCCACTCAAGCCACACAGAGTGCCACTCTCAGAATTAAGTTCAAGTAAACCATTAATCAAATTAATTAAAAAGGACCAGAGTGTGTTATAGCGCAGCAACCTAGCACAACTAACCAAAATGCAACCCAAAGGTATATATAAAGGATATAAAGTGGCTAGGAAATCCTTATAGGCATATAGTATTAAAATGCAGTATGAAAATGTATTTAAAGGTGATAGGTTGTTCATGTTATACTTGCCTTCCTCGTACTGCTCCTGCTGCTGCTCAAACTGATCCGAAGACGGCTGCTCCGGGTACTGGTACTGGGGCTCCTCAGGTAGCTCAGCGTCTACTCACGAACACATGGCCAAAACAATGCACAAAAATAAGCATACAAGCAAACACTAACAAAAACTAAAGAACAATACATCAATACATAAAAACAGCGCACAAAACTACTCTAGAACTATTCTACGCGTCACAACGATCGCGTGGATATAAAGAACGCTAAAAACGGAGCTAAAACGTATTTTCTGGGCTAAAAACAAGTTCTAGGGGCTTAATTGTAAGAAAACTAAGGTTCCAGGGGCTTTTCTGCTAAAACCGAGGACTAAAACGTAAATAAACATTAAATCTAAGGGCTAACGTGCAAAACCAACGGCTCTGGACGGCGGGTTTGAAAACCAGGAAGCTCAGGGTGTTAAGTGCTAAAAACCGGACCTGGATCTAATTGTTTTTGAACTACCAGGGACGGCGGGTTTATTTCTGGAAAGTTGGGGGGTTCTTTAGAAAGATTGCCAGGCCGAACCGTTATCTAAGGATATGGGCCGCTGGATCACGATCTGATGGATCAGATCGAAAGGGTACGCGCTTCTAATCCTGGGCGTCCAAAGCGGATCGGGCGGTCAGGGGTGCGGGGTGGCGGCGCTGCTCGCCGGCGGCGTTCTCCGCGGCGGGGGATCGCCGGAATCGGCCAAATTGGCCGCTACGGGGCACGATTAGGCCTGCGGTTTGATCGTGGGGGTGTACGCGATGTGCGTTGTCCACCTGGGGGGTTATTTGGGCCCGGGGAGGCTCAGAGCACTGAGTTCGGCGGTCATGGCGGATCTAGACGGCGGGGAACGCCGGAGCACGGGGTTCGGGCCGCTAGAGGGGCTACAGACTACACTAACAGGCCAAAAAAAAGAAGCGCGGCCGGAGGTATTCTTACCGGGTCTTGGGACAGCGGGGCGTCGTGGAAGAGGGGGTCGCCGGCGAGGTCGAGCGGAGCCGGCCGGTCGGGGGTGGTGACGCGGTCGAAGACGGGCGGTTTCCTGCGTCCTGGTCCCACAGGCTGACTCCGGGGGATGCTGCAAAGGTGCCACGGGTCAGGGGAGGTTCAGGAGTCGCCGGCGGCGAGGAATTCGGGCTGCGGGCCACTCACCCGCGGGGATGACTTCGGGTGAAATTCCGGCGGGGTGGGGCCTGGGCTTCGGGGCAGAGAGCTTGGGAAGCTCCCCGGGGCTACGGCGAGTCTACTTCGGGGCTTGCGGAGGTTCGCGGTGCAGCGGAGCGGTGGGCTCACGGCGGAGCAGGGGCGCGGCGAAACAGAGCAGCGTGGAGGCGGCGGCGCTAGGGTTTGTGGGGAGGCGGCTGCGGATGGGGGAGCAGGGGGGTGCGGCGCGGGCTACTTATAGGGCGGCGGAGGCCTTGGCGTGCGCGCACGCGGTTGGGAAGCCGGCGAAAACTGCGGCGAGGATCTCGGCAGCGCGGCGGGGAAGAAGGGGGCTGGCGTGTGGGGCCACGGCGTCAGCGGCAGCGGGCGCGTGCGGGCGTTGCGGGGGAAGCAGGCCGCTGGGCTGAGGGAGGCGGGCGTGGCGTGCGGGTGACGCGGGCCGTTGCGGGGCTCGGCTGGGCCGGGTGGAGAGCTGGGCCGCGCGGGGTTCGCCTGGGCCGAGCGAACCGGGCCGGGGGAGTGTGGGTTTGGGCCGGACTAGGGTTTTGGGTCTTGGGTTTTGGGCTTCCTTTCCTATTTCCTATTCTTCTCATTTCTTAATCTAATTCAAACAAAGTTTGAATTCAAATTTGTATTTGAATTCAAACCACACTCAAATAAAATTATGCACCAGCATGAATGCAACAAAAATTTAAACCTATGATAAATTTTAATTAATTAGGAACAAAAATTAGATTAAATGCCAACTAAACACAATAAACCTTAGAAAATTTAACTAAAGCCAATTAATTTATTAATAAATACCGAAATTTAAATTAGGGTGTTACATACCCTACCCCCTTAAAGAAATCTCGTCCCGAGATTTAGCTGGGCTGGCTAGCAAAGAGATCTGGATAGGTTTTCTTCAACTCATCTTCTCGCTCCCATGTAGCCTCAGCTTCACTGTGATGACTCCACTGAACTCTGCACATCTTGATGCGCTTGTTCCGAGTAACCCTCTCTGATGTCTCCAGAATCTTCACCGGATGCTCGGTATAAGTCAGGTCCTCCTGGACATCTACTCCATCCAGGGGTGCCTGCTCCTCGGGTACTCGCAGACACCTCTTCAGCTGAGATATATGGAAGACATCATGAACTCCCGAGAGACTGAGAGGTAACCCCAGGCGATAAGCAACTTCGCCTTTCCGCTCTAGCACCTTGAATGGCCCCACATAACGAGGTGCTAACTTCCCTTTGACATTAAATCTGCGGATTCCTCTCATCGGAGACACCTTCAGATACACATAATCACCGACACTGAAAGTCAGGTCTCTCCGTTTGCCATCAGCATAGCTCTTCTGTCTGCTCTGTGCAACCCTTAGATTCTCTCGCACAGCCTGAACCATCTGCTCTGCATCATCTATGATCTCAGGACCGAAGAGCTGCTTTTCACCAATCTGATCCCAATAGAGAGGAGTTCTACACTTTCTGCCATACAATGCCTCAAAGGGTGACTTCTTCAGACTGGCCTGATAGCTGTTGTTATATGAAAACTCAGCATAAGACAGGCACTTATCCCAACTAGTGCCGTACTGAATGGCACAAGCTCTCAGCATATCCTCCAACACTTGGTTGGTTCTCTCTGTCTGCCCATCCGTCTGAGGGTGATAAGCTGTACTGAAACGCAGCTTCGTATCCAACGAGTCATGGAGCTGCTCCCAGAACCGAGAAGTGAACTGAGACCCTCTGTCAGATATGATCTTCTTGGGCACACCATGTAAGCAGACAATCCGAGAGATGTACAACTCTGCAAGTCTAGCACCGGAGTAAGTAGTGTTCACTGGAATGAAGTGAGCAACCTTCGTCAATCGATCCACTACTACCCATATAGAGTTGTACCCTTTCTGAGTACGAGGCAATCCAACAATGAAGTCCATAGTGATTTCTTCCCATTTCCACTCTGGAATCTTCAAAGGCTGCAATAGACCTGCTGGCCTCTGATGCTCTGCCTTGACACGCTGGCAGGTGTCACAAATAGCCATGTACTCTGCCACTGAACGCTTCATCCCATACCACCAGAAACGTTCCTTCAGATCATAATACATCTTGGTGCTGCCCGGATGAATAGAGTAAGCTGTATCATGGGCCTCACTCAGAATCAACTTCCGGAGATCATGCACATCTGGCACACAGATCCGGTTCTTGTACCACAAGGTACCCTGATCGTCCTCTCTGAAATGAGGAGCCTTGCCCTTTCTGAGCAACTCACGAATCTCCTGCAGCTTCTCATCATCTTTCTGATGCTGCCGGATCTCTGCCTCTAGAGTCGGTACTGCCTCAAATGCTGCACTAGAAGTATGATGCAAGAAGCCCAGACTCAACTGCTCGAACTCCTCGCATAACTCTGGAGGCATCTGGAAAGCAACGGCCATGTTGACATAACTCCTTCTGCTCAAAGCATCTGCTACAACATTGGCCTTGCCCGGATGATAGTGAATCTCCAGATCATAGTCCTTGACCAACTCTAGCCATCTTCTCTGCCGCATGTTCAGCTCATTCTGCGTGAAAATGTACTTGAGGCTCTTGTGATCAGTGTAGATATCACACCGCTGCCCATACAAGTAATGCCTCCAAATCTTCAGAGCATGCACAACTGCGGCTAACTCAAGATCATGAGTAGGATAATTCAGCTCATGCCGGCGTAGCTGCCGTGAAGCATAAGCTATCACTCTGCCCTCCTGCATCAGAACACACCCAAGACCATCCTTCGAAGCATCACAATATACCGTGAACCTCTTCGTCTGGTCTGGCAGAGTCAGGACTGGCGCCGTAGTCAACCTCTTCTTCAGCTCATCAAAGGCCCTCTGACGCTCATCAGTCCATACAAAAGCCACATTCTTCTCCAGCAAAGAAGTCAAAGGCTTCGCGATCTTGGAGAAATTCTCAATGAACCTCCGATAATATCCTGCTAAGCCCAAGAAAGATCTGACTTCCTTCACTGTCTGCGGTGTCTCCCACTCGAGCACATCCTTCACCTTGCTCGGATCAACAGCAATGCCTCCCTGAGAGATAACATGACCGAGGAATGGAACCTCGTCAATCCAGAACTCGCACTTGCTGAACTTGGCATACAGCTGATGCTCTCTCAATCTCTGCAACACGAGCCTCAGATGCTCCTCGTGCTCTTCTTCTGTCTTGGAGAAGATCAGAATATCATCAATGAAAATCACCACAAAGACATCCAGATAATCCATGAAGACCATGTTCATCAGATGCATGAAGAAAGCCGGGGCATTAGTCAAGCCGAAGGACATGACTGTATACTCATATAGCCCGTACTTGCAGGTGAATGCCGTCTTCGGAATATCCCCAGGACGGATCCTCAGCTGAAAATATCCCGAACGAAGATCAATCTTCGAGAATATACGAGCACCTCGAAGCAAATCGAAGAGATCCTCAATACGGGGCAGCGGATGCTTGTTCTTGATAGTAACTGCATTCAGCTCCCGATAATCCACACACATCCTCTTCGAGCCATCCTTCTTATCTACTAGCAGCAATGGAAAAGCCCAAGGAGAGAAGCTGCGACGGATATAGCCCTTGGCTAGCAACTCATCAATAGTCTTCTTAACTTCTTCATGCTCTATAGGTGCCATACGGTAGGGCCGCTTTGCAATAGGAGCTGTGCCAGGCAAGAGATCAATACAAAACTCAATGGCGCGTTCAGGCGGCATACCTGGCAGATCATCCGGAAAGACATCCGGGAATTCAGACACCACGCGAATACCGTCCGTGGGTCTAGCCTCCATCTGATGAAGAAATCCAGAAGGCTCTACTGCACTGATAACAACCTCTTGGCCACTGGAAGCTGATAGCAAGACTGTCCTCTGAGCACAATCTATCCGAACTCCCCATTTGGCCAGAGTCTCCATTCCCAGAATGACATCAATGCCCTTGGTGTCTAGCACCATCAGATCAGTATAGAACTCTACTCCCCTCAAAGAAACACTGACTCTCGGGCAGTAAGTGTGAGACCTCAACTGTCCTCCCGGTGAAGATACTAACAGGCACCTCTTTAATGTGCTAGTATGAATACCATGATGCTCGACAAAAGACTGAGTAATGAAGGAATGCGTAGCACCAGTATCAAAAAGCACTGTAGCTGGATATGAATTAACCATGAACGTACCAATAACCACGTTGGGAGCCTCGGCCGCTGACTCGGCCGTCACGTGGTTCACCCTGCCCTGTGCTGGCGCCCTGGGCTGAGCTGGGCGCCCCTGCTGTCCCGCCTGCGCCTTCCGGGGGCAAGCGTTGGCGTAGTGCCCCGGCTGGCCGCAGTGAAAGCAGGTGCGAGGAGGTCCCTGAGCCTGCTGTCCGGTAGGAGCTGCCGGACGTGGAGCCTGCGGTGCCGGTGGAGCTGGTGGAGCACGAGCCGGAGGTGCCGGTAACCTCGGGCCCTGACCTGCCTGCTGCTGTCGAGGCGGGTACTGCTGCGGTGGCCTCTGCTGGTACTGCTGAGGAGGCCGGTACTGAAGCTGGTACTGCTGGGGCGGCTGGAGTCGAGGACGAGTGTTGCTGCCGGAAGCAACGGGGACAACCTTCCTCTTCTTGTCCTCCATCTCCAGGTGCTTGCGCTCAGTGTTGAGCGCACTGTCAACCAGATGGTTGAAGTCGTCGAAGCGGAGGTTGAGCAGCGCGTACTGGAGGTAGTCCTCAAGACCCTCCATGAAGTGCTCCTGCTTCTTGCGGTCATCCGCAACCTCGGCAGGGGCGTAGCGTGCCAGCTGAAGAAAGCGATCACGATACTCCGTGACCGACATAGTCCCCTGAATTCACAAAGACAGATAGATATCGGAAGATTAACTCAAGATTCATAAGGATAGATCAAGGGGCATTAGTTCAAAAGAAACCGCTGAATGATTATATTTAAGATTACCTGCTTCAGTGCAAGGAACTCCTTCTGTTTCATCTTCATAACGCCCGCGGGGACGTTGTGGCTGCGGAAGCGCTCCCTGAACTGGAGCCAGGTGAGAGACTCGCGGTCATGGACCGGGTGGGACTCCCACCAGTCCAAAGCTGCCCCTCGCAGCTGTCCTGCTGCGTACAAGACGCGCTCACGGTCATCGCACTGGGCGATGTCCAGCTGACGCTCCACTGCATGGAGCCAGTCGTCGGCCTGAAGAGGGTCAGACGTGTGAGAGAACGTCGGCGGGTGACCCCTCAGGAACTCAGCACGCCTGTCACGAGGCTGCGGCGGTGGAGGAGGCGGAGGCTGAGTGTGAGCGTGCTGAAGAGCCTGAACGGTGTTGTTCAGGGTAGCCATCATCTGCATTTGGAGCTGGAAGTACTGCTCCGGAGTCAAGGGCGGAGGCATCGGGATCCCAGTACCCTGGTTGTTCTGACCCTGCTGCTGGCCAGAACCTGAACCGGTGCTCCTGGTGTTCACCATCTGATTTGACCAAAAGATTTCACGAGTAAGGATATTGCAGGAATAAACTCAGATGGATATGATAACTCTTTGCGGAAAAAGACTCAGCCATGATAAAGTAGACAGGATAGAGTGGACTGTTTTACCCCCAACGATCTAACTCATTTTATTAATTAGTTAACTTTAACATCTGAGTGATTTTCTTTAAACAAATTTAAGCTACTAAGCTATGCAATCACTCAAAAATCCAAATCAAACATGTAGCATAATAACAAGCATACAATTTTCACGACTTAGCCGAGTTTAGCAAAAGACTCGACTAACACAACGCGTCGCAGAACGTGCTATCGTATTATTATTAAAAAGGTCACCTAGCTATGCTTATGGTGGTCAGATGACTGATTCAGGCCAAAATCTACGAAACTATTCTTCAGAGAGAGAAATCAAGGCAAGAAGGGTAAAAAGTCATAGAAGTCAAGGGGTATAATAGTAAAATAGTTTCAGCAGACAAGGATTGGTGAGGAGAAGTCCTAAAACTCGACCAGTTCTATCTAGGCTTCGTCCTACAGTCGATATGGCTTTGATACCACTCTGTAACACCCGGTTTATAAAAGAACATAAACCGAGCAATCATATACGTGCCAGGATCAAGTCACACGTATATACAACAGAATGAACAGTATATCATAGCACATATCACGTAAAAAGACATAATAAAGCGAATACGAATGTTATTTATTACAATAATGACATAAATGTCTGATACAGCGGAAGCGAAGTACAAAATACGAATAAAGCTCTCTGAAGCTGAAGCAGGGCGCCACAGGGACGTCGACTGGGAGACGAACACCTAGAAGTCCTCGTAGTCCTGGTAGCGCTGGACGAACTCCCTCGTGTCGGCAGGAACTGAGCAGCAGTAGCGTAACCAAGAGGAAAAAGTAGAGAAGAGGCAAGGGTGAGTACACAACTTGTACTCAACAAGTATAACACAAACTATGAGTCTCTAAGGTTGGCTGACTCAACTGCATTAGCTTTTAAGTGTTGGCAAAATTTTATTTAAGCTATTTACTACTAGTTGATGAATTACCATTATCCCAGTTACATAGTAATTAATCAGAATTAATTATAAGACTACTGAGAACCAAACCAAGACCAAGCCACCAAGGTAAACCCCGAGAAGCACCCCCCTCGTCGGAAGGAGATAACTTCACTAATCAAAAGGAGGATCTGGGCCGCTCATAACCGTGAGCACGGCTAGTATACCAGTTTTACACTCTGCAGAGGTTGCACATCTTTACCCACAAGTCGTGAGCTACGCCAGTTGTTCATCACACTTCCTTAGGTGAGATGGCCAGCGACTCACTACGAGGCCTTTAAAAAGAATCTCGTTGGTAAGGCGTAACCGTAACCGCGAGAGTTAGGTCGGCGACGATGGGGCCCACCTCCGGGGGTACAAGCACAGGAGCGCAATCCAAGCACAGACCAAGCCGGAGGAGCAGGGACCATTGAAGCTTACTACTCTTGCCCCGCAGGTAAGTTACTCCAAACCAAAAAGATCTAACTATTACGCCAAGTCTATCCCATTCTAGCCTTGTGGTAGCGCTGTTGTCCCAGGTTGTCGCTCTATGAACCGGTCCTTATGGAGAGTGGCCAACCAGGCAGTAAGCACCGTGCTGGCCCCCTAAACCATGTTTCTAAAAAAAACATCTTTTAACGAGAAGTGAGCCACTCAAGCCACACAGAGTGCCACTCTCAGAATTAAGTTCAAGTAAACCATTAATCAAATTAATTAAAAAGGACCAGAGTGTGTTATAGCGCAGCAACCTAGCACAACTAACCAAAATGCAACCCAAAGGTATATATAAAGGATATAAAGTGGCTAGGAAATCCTTATAGGCATATAGTATTAAAATGCAGTATGAAAATGTATTTAAAGGTGATAGGTTGTTCATGTTATACTTGCCTTCCTCGTACTGCTCCTGCTGCTGCTCAAACTGATCCGAAGACGGCTGCTCCGGGTACTGGTACTGGGGCTCCTCAGGTAGCTCAGCGTCTACTCACGAACACATGGCCAAAACAATGCACAAAAATAAGCATACAAGCAAACACTAACAAAAACTAAAGAACAATACATCAATACATAAAAACAGCGCACAAAACTACTCTAGAACTATTCTACGCGTCACAACGATCGCGTGGATATAAAGAACGCTAAAAACGGAGCTAAAACGTATTTTCTGGGCTAAAAACAAGTTCTAGGGGCTTAATTGTAAGAAAACTAAGGTTCCAGGGGCTTTTCTGCTAAAACCGAGGACTAAAACGTAAATAAACATTAAATCTAAGGGCTAACGTGCAAAACCAACGGCTCTGGACGGCGGGTTTGAAAACCAGGAAGCTCAGGGTGTTAAGTGCTAAAAACCGGACCTGGATCTAATTGTTTTTGAACTACCAGGGACGGCGGGTTTATTTCTGGAAAGTTGGGGGGTTCTTTAGAAAGATTGCCAGGCCGAACCGTTATCTAAGGATATGGGCCGCTGGATCACGATCTGATGGATCAGATCGAAAGGGTACGCGCTTCTAATCCTGGGCGTCCAAAGCGGATCGGGCGGTCAGGGGTGCGGGGTGGCGGCGCTGCTCGCCGGCGGCGTTCTCCGCGGCGGGGGATCGCCGGAATCGGCCAAATTGGCCGCTACGGGGCACGATTAGGCCTGCGGTTTGATCGTGGGGGTGTACGCGATGTGCGTTGTCCACCTGGGGGGTTATTTGGGCCCGGGGAGGCTCAGAGCACTGAGTTCGGCGGTCATGGCGGATCTAGACGGCGGGGAACGCCGGAGCACGGGGTTCGGGCCGCTAGAGGGGCTACAGACTACACTAACAGGCCAAAAAAAAGAAGCGCGGCCGGAGGTATTCTTACCGGGTCTTGGGACAGCGGGGCGTCGTGGAAGAGGGGGTCGCCGGCGAGGTCGAGCGGAGCCGGCCGGTCGGGGGTGGTGACGCGGTCGAAGACGGGCGGTTTCCTGCGTCCTGGTCCCACAGGCTGACTCCGGGGGATGCTGCAAAGGTGCCACGGGTCAGGGGAGGTTCAGGAGTCGCCGGCGGCGAGGAATTCGGGCTGCGGGCCACTCACCCGCGGGGATGACTTCGGGTGAAATTCCGGCGGGGTGGGGCCTGGGCTTCGGGGCAGAGAGCTTGGGAAGCTCCCCGGGGCTACGGCGAGTCTACTTCGGGGCTTGCGGAGGTTCGCGGTGCAGCGGAGCGGTGGGCTCACGGCGGAGCAGGGGCGCGGCGAAACAGAGCAGCGCGGAGGCGGCGGCGCTAGGGTTTGTGGGGAGGCGGCTGCGGATGGGGGAGCAGGGGGGTGCGGCGCGGGCTACTTATAGGGCGGCGGAGGCCTTGGCGTGCGCGCACGCGGTTGGGAAGCCGGCGAAAACTGCGGCGAGGATCTCGGCAGCGCGGCGGGGAAGAAGGGGGCTGGCGTGTGGGGCCACGGCGTCAGCGGCAGCGGGCGCGTGCGGGCGTTGCGGGGGAAGCAGGCCGCTGGGCTGAGGGAGGCGGGCGTGGCGTGCGGGTGACGCGGGCCGTTGCGGGGCTCGGCTGGGCCGGGTGGAGAGCTGGGCCGCGCGGGGTTCGCCTGGGCCGAGCGAACCGGGCCGGGGGAGTGTGGGTTTGGGCCGGACTAGGGTTTTGGGTCTTGGGTTTTGGGCTTCCTTTCCTATTTCCTATTCTTCTCATTTCTTAATCTAATTCAAACAAAGTTTGAATTCAAATTTGTATTTGAATTCAAACCACACTCAAATAAAATTATGCACCAGCATGAATGCAACAAAAATTTAAACCTATGATAAATTTTAATTAATTAGGAACAAAAATTAGATTAAATGCCAACTAAACACAATAAACCTTAGAAAATTTAACTAAAGCCAATTAATTTATTAATAAATACCGAAATTTAAATTAGGGTGTTACAAGAAGCACCTCCCTCGTCGGAAGGAGATAACTCCACTAATCAAAAGGAGGATCTGGGCCGCTCATAACCGTGAGCACGGCTAGTATACCAGTTTTACACTCTGCAGAGGTTGCACATCTTTACCCACAAGTCGTGAGCTACGCTAGTTGTTCATCACACTTCCTTAGGTGAGATGGCTAGCGACTCACTACGAGGCCTTTACAAAGAATCTCGTTAGTAAGGAGTAACCGCGAGGGTGGATCGGCGACTATGGAGCAGGTCTAGTGGGCGTCAAGACACAGGTACGCAGACCAAGCACAGACGAGGCCACTCAGCACGAGGGCCATAGAAGCTTACCGCCCCTGCCCCGCAGGTAAGTTACTCCAAACCAAAAAGACCTAATTATTACGCCAAGTCTATCCCATTCTAGCCTTGTGGTAGCGCTGTTGTCCCAGGTTGTCGCTCTATGAACCGGTCCTTATGGAGAGTGGCCAACCCAGCAGTAAGCACTGTGCTGGCCCCCTAAACCATGTTTCTAACAAAGAATATTTTAACGGGACGTGAGCCACCCAAGCACGAAGCACAGAGGGCCACTCCCAGAATTAAGTTGCATAAATCATTAATCAAATTAATTAAAAAGGACCATTATGTGTTATAGCGCGGCACCTAGCACAACTAACCAGAATGCAACCCAAGGGATATATATATAAAGGATATAAAGTGGCTAGGAAAATTCTTATAGGTATACAGTATTAAGATGCAGTATGAAATTGTATTTAAAGTGATGGGTGGTGTTCATGTTATACTTGCCTTCCTCAAAAGTCCTCCTGCTGCTCAAACTGCTCAGAAGATGGCTCCTGGTACTGGTACTGATGCTTCTCCGGTAGCTCAACGTCTACTCACGAACACGTGGCCAAAAACAAGTCCAGCACAATACATACAAGCAAACAAAGGCAAACACTAAGAAACAGTACAACAATACATGAAAACAGCAAACAAAACTAGTCTAGAACTATTCTACGCGTTACAACGATCGCGTGGACATAAAGAACGCCTAAAACGGAGTTAAAACGCATTATCTATGCTAAAAACAAGTTCTAGGGGCTTAACTGCGAGAAAAACTAAGTTCCAGGAGGTTTTCTGCTAAAACCGAGGGCCTAAACGTAATTAAACCTTAGATTCAAGGGCTGTCTCGCAAAAACATCAAGGGTGGACTGCGGGTTCTATTTTGGGGAAACTCAGGGGCTAAAACATAAAAGCAGGGGCGGTTTTGGAATTTCTTTTCAACTGACAGGGACTGCGGGTTCATTCTAGAAAAACTGAGGGTCTCTTTAGCAAATTGTACAAGCCGAACCGGTACGGTTGGATCTCAACCGCTGGATCACCATCCGTGGGCTCAGATCTGCCATGGGTGCGATCTAATCAAGGGCGTCCAAAACGGATCGGATGGCAAGGGTTGTTTGCGGGCGACGGCGGCGGCGGAACTCATGGAGCGCGGCGGCGCGCGGCCGCAGAGTCGCCGGAGTTCACCCACCCGGCGCTCCGGGGGTCAATCCGACCCGGGCTTGGGTCGGGGAGCCTGCCCGCGGTATGCGCAAGGCACTGGTGGCGAGGGGGGGCTGCTTGGGGGCTCAGACGGGCTTGTGGCGGAGCGAGGCGGCGCTAGCTCGCCGGCGAGCGGCGTTGTGCGGGCGGGGATGCGCCACGGCTACGTTATCTCGCGCAAAAGGACCAGGAGGCTGAGGAGGCGCTTACCGAGCTTGGAATCGGACGGGGAGGTGGCGCAGGGAAGAAAATCGGGGCGGGCCGGCGACGGAGCTCGACGCGGCGGTCGCGGGGGGGGGAGGGGGGGAAGATTCGGCACGGCCGTGGACCAGGGTTGGAGATGGTGGCCTCCAGGTCGTTGCTGGGCCCGAGGCGGAGCCGGTGCGATGCTTGGCCGGGCTCTGGTGCGGCGGGGAGGTGAGACCACGACGGCGGGGTGCTCTGCTTCGAGCAGAGACAAGGCGACGATTGCGGCTAGGTTTTGAGGGGGGGGGCAGTGAGGTGGACTAGGGTCCCAGGGGGTGCGGTGCGGCGTTTAAGAAGGCGAGGGTCCAGGGGAACCTTGGCGTGCGGGTCGTTGAAGGCGCGGCGAGATTCCCGGCGAGACTCGGGCGGGCGCTGCGCGCTGGAGAAGGAAGGGAGCGGGGAAGGGGATGACAGGCGGGGCCTCTCGGTCAGACACAGCGGCGAAAACGCGGCTGACGCGCGGGCCCGTCTGTCAGTCAAAGGGGGACCGCGCGGGCGAGTGGGAACGCGGGGGGGGGGGGGGGTGCGAGCGCTGGGCTACGGGAGCGCGTGTCGCGGCTGTGAGTGGGGAGGCTGGCAGGTGGGCCGGCCGAGGTTTGGGCGCGCCTCTGCGGTGAGCGGGGGAGCGCTGGGCCAAGCCGGGACGGCAACCCGCGAGCGAAGCTGGGCTGAAGCGGAGGAGGGAGATTGGGCCGCGGTGCTGGGCCTCAGGGCGAGCAGGTGCGCTGGGCTGCTGCACTTCGCTAGCTGGGCCACTGGGCTGGGGAAAAGAGGTCGCGGGAAGGGACTGGGCCTGGGCGTGGAGCTTTGCCTGGGCTGACGGTTTGGGCTGGGAGGAGAGTTTGCGGGTTGGGCTGCTCACGGGTTTGGGCTGGGTTGGCTATTGGGCTGTTTCTTTCCTCTTTTCTTTTGCAAACCTCACTCAAACTATTTGAATCCAAACTCAAATTTGAATCCAACCCTACAACACTCAAACAAGTAAAACTATGCAACCGCATGAATGCACAAACAGTTAGCCCTAAAATAAATTTTAATTACTTATGCAACAAAATTAGATTAAATGCAAGCTAAGCAATTTAAATCCTTAGAAAATTTAAATAAACCAATTAATTTTATTATTAACTAGGAAAGTTAAATTAGGGTGTTACAAATCCTACCCCCTTACAGGAATCTCGTCCCGAGATTCTGGGCTGACTAGCAAAGAGATTAGGATATGTCTTCATCGACTCCTCTTCCTTCTTCTGGCATGTCCTCCGAAAAGACATTCGGGAATTTAGACACCACGCGCCTCCATCTGATGAAGAAATCCAGAAGGCTCTGTAGCACTAACTGTCACCTCTTGGCCATTAGATGCTAACAAGTGAACTGACCGCTGAGCACAATCAATTCTGACTCCCCACTGGGCAAGAGTATCCATTCCCAGAATTACATCAATACCCTTGGTGTCTATCGCCATCAGATTTGCACTGAACTTTACTCTCCCTATGGAAACACTGACTCTGGGGCATGAGATATGAGACCTCAATTGTCCTTCAGGTGAAGATACTAACATGCACTTCTTTAATGTGTTAGTACGAATACCATGATGCTCGACAAACGACTGTGAAATAAAGGAATGCGTAGCACCAGTATCGAAAAGTACCATAGCTGGATATGAGTTAGCTAGAAGCATACTAAGAATGACTGGACTATCATCTCGAATGGTTTCTGCTGACACATGGTGTACTTTACCCTGGAGGTATTCTTTTGGTCCTCTCTTGGATTGCTCACGCTTTGTACGATTACTGCACACTGGTATCACCTGCCGCTGATCCTGATCATTCTGAGCATCTTGCTTGGAGCAGTTCCCGGGAATGAGGTCGGTCTCGTCACCACTGGTATGTGAGATTGGTGAAGGGTCCTGGACTGGTGTTACCGGTGACTGCTGATCCTGAGGACAATTTTTAGCATAATGACCTTCTTGCCTGCATTGGTAGCACAGGCGGCGGCGGTGAAAGGCGCTACTTGGTTGACCTCCCTGTGAACTTAACATCACATCTTGCATTATTTCTGTTGCTTGCTCTTTGGACTCCTTGTGACTCCGTGGCTGAATCACCTTCATAGTGATAGTCAACCCATCAACATAATCATAGAGTGCTTGGTTCTTGACCTGTGTATCTCTAGAGCACTCAAGATCCTTTCTCTTCTGGATAGTCTGTAGCTCATCGACCGATGGACCGTCGAGGAAAAGGGAATCCTCTGTCAGCTGCTCATGATGAGACCTCTTTCTCCTTGTACCGGAGAACAACCTCTGGTTCCTCCTAATTGTAGCTTCATCTTCAGTCGCACGAGCTTGACGACAAGGAACGCCATAGAATTGACAACACGGGCAAGCTTTCTCACCATCACCCATTGCACTGACTCCATGGTCTTTTTGTTCTGCCGACATCTAAGCTGGGATAACAGGAAAATACAGATTGGTAAGGTCAAGGAAGAGAGAAAAGCTCCATTATTTAAGGTTCTATCCCATTTAGACAACACTGCACAGGCATTACTGCTGATAACTCCAGATAAATGTCACATAAATCTGGGAAAAAGGAACTAGAGCATAACTCTTCTGTTTCATCTGAGAGATTCTCAAATTCTCCAGTGCTATCTGTAGGCCGGGGTGTCACATCCCTACCCCCTTACAGAAACCGACGTCCTCGTCGGTGACGTCCTTGCCAGTGGATCCCCAGATATCATCTCTTCTTCGTGTTATCCTTCTTCTCAACAAGATAGAAACCCAAGGTATGATAAGGTAGAGGGAGCAGAGTGGATGGTTTTACCCCCAACGATCTAACTCATTTTATTAATTAATTTACTTTAACTTAAGACTGATTTTCATTAAACAAATGTAACTACTAAACTATGCAATCATTCAAAAATCCAAATAAAACATGTAGCATAATAACAAGCAGACAATTTTCACAACCTAGACGAGTTTAACACACGACTCGACTAACACACCGCGTCGCAGAGCGTGCTATCGTATTATTATAAAAGGGTCACTTAGCTAATACTCATGGTGGTCAGATGACTGATTCGGGCCAAAATCTACGAAAACTATTCTTCAGAGAGAGAAATCAAGGCAAGACGGGTAAAAAGTCAAAGAAGTCAAGGGGTATAATAGTAAAATAATTTCAGCAGGCAAGGATTGGAGAGAAGAAGTCCTAAAACACGACCAGTTCTATCTAGGCTTCGTCCTACAGTCGATACGGCTCTGATACCACTCTGTAACACCCGGTTTATAAAAGAACATAAACCGAGCAATCATATACGTGCCAGGATCAAGTCACACGTATATACAACAGAATGAACAGTATATCACAGCACATATCACGAATAAGACATAATAAAGCGAATACGAATGTAACTTATTACATTAATGACAAAAATGTCTGATACAGCGGAAGCGAAGTACAAAATACGATAAAACTCTCCGAAGCTGAGCAGGGCGCCACAGGGACGTCGACTGGGAGACGAACACCTAGGAGTCCTTGTAGTCCTGGTAGCGCTGGACGAACTCCCTCGTGTCGGCAGGAACTGAGCAGCAGTAGCGTAGCCAAGAGGAAAAAGTAGAGAAGAGGCAAGGGTGAGTACACAACTTGTACTCAACAAGTATAACACAAACTATGAGGCTCTAAGGTTGGCTGACTCAACTGCATTAGCTTTTAAGTGTTGGCAAAATTTTATTAAAGATATTTACTACGAGTTGATGAATTACCATTAACCCAGTTACATAGTAATTAATCAGAATTAATTATGTAACTACCAAGAACCATACCAAGACCAAACCACCAAGGTAACCCCGAGAAGCACCTCCCTCGTCGGAAGGAGATAACTCCACTAATCAAAAGGAGGATCTGGGCCGCTCATAACCGTGAGCACGGCTAGTATACCAGTTTTACACTCTGCAGAGGTTGCACATCTTTACCCACAAGTCGTGAGCTACGCTAGTTGTTCATCACACTTCCTTAGGTGAGATGGCTAGCGACTCACTACGAGGCCTTTACAAAGAATCTCGTTAGTAAGGAGTAACCGCGAGGGTGGATCGGCGACTATGGAGCAGGTCTAGTGGGCGTCAAGACACAGGTACGCAGACCAAGCACAGACGAGGCCACTCAGCACGAGGGCCATAGAAGCTTACCGCCCCTGCCCCGCAGGTAAGTTACTCCAAACCAAAAAGACCTAATTATTACGCCAAGTCTATCCCATTCTAGCCTTGTGGTAGCGCTGTTGTCCCAGGTTGTCGCTCTATGAACCGGTCCTTATGGAGAGTGGCCAACCCAGCAGTAAGCACCGTGCTGGCCCCCTAAACCATGTTTCTAACAAAGAATATTTTAACGGGACGTGAGCCACCCAAGCACGAAGCACAGAGGGCCACTCCCAGAATTAAGTTGCATAATTCATTAATCAAATTAATTAAAAAGGACCATTATGTGTTATAGCGCGGCACCTAGCACAACTAACCAGAATGCAACCCAAGGGATATATATATAAAGGATATAAAGTGGCTAGGAAAATCCTTATAGGTATACAGTATTAAGATGCAGTATGAAATTGTATTTAAAGTGATGGGTGGTGTTCATGTTATACTTGCCTTCCTCAAAAGTCCTCCTGCTGCTCAAACTGCTCAGAAGATGGCTCCTGGTACTGGTACTGATGCTTCTCCGGTAGCTCAACGTCTACTCACGAACACGTGGCCAAAAACAAGTCCAGCACAATACATACAAGCAAACAAAGGCAAACACTAAGAAACAGTACAACAATACATGAAAACATCAAACAAAACTAGTCTAGAACTATTCTACGCGTTACAATGATCGCGTGGACATAAAGAACGCCTAAAACGGAGTTAAAACGCATTATCTATGCTAAAAACAAGTTCTAGGGGCTTAACTGCGAGAAAAACTAAGTTCCAGGGGGTTTTCTGCTAAAACCGAGGGCCTAAACGTAATTAAACCTTAGATTCAAGGGCTATCTCGCAAAAACGTCAAGGGTGGACTGCGGGTTCTATTTTGGGGAAACTCAGGGGCTAAAACATAAAAGCAGGGGCGGTTTTGGAATTTCTTTTCAACTGACAGGGACTGCGGGTTCATTCTAGAAAAACTGAGGGTCTCTTTAGCAAATTGTACAAGCCGAACCGGTACGGTTGGATCTCAACCGCTGGATCACCATCCGTGGGCTCAGATCTGCCATGGGTGCGATCTAATCAAGGGCGTCCAAAACGGATCGGATGGCCAGGGTTGTTTGCAGCCGACGGCGGCGGCGGAACTCACGGAGCGCGGCGGCGCGCGGCCGCAGAGTCGCCGGAGTTCACCCACCCGGCGCTCCGGGGGTCAATCCGACCCGGGCTTGGGTCGGGGAGCCTGCCCGCGGTATGCGCAAGGCACTGGTGGCGAGGGGGGGCTGCTTGGGGGCTCGGATGGGCTTGTGGCGGAGCGAGGCGGCGCTAGCTCACCGGCGAGCGGCGTTGTGCGGGCGGGGATGCGCCACGGCTACGTTATCTCGCGCAAAAGGACCAGGAGGCTGAGGAGGCACTTACCGAGCTTGGAATCGGACGGGGAGGTGGCGCAGGGCAGAAAATCGGGGCGGACCGGTGGCGGAGCTCGACGCGGCGGTCGCGGGGGGGGGGGGGGGGGGGGAGATTCGGCACGGCCGTGGACCGGGGTTGGAGATGGTGGCCTCCGGGTCGTTGCTGGGCCCGAGGCGGAGCCGGTGCGATGCTTGGCCGGGCTCTGGTGCGGCGGGGAGGTGAGACCACGGCGGCGGGGTGCTCTGCTTCGAGCAGAGACAAGGCGACGATTGCGGCTAGGTTTTGAGGGGGGGGCAGTGAGGTGGACTAGGGTCCCAGGGGGGTGCGGTGCGGCGTTTAAGAAGGCGAGGGTCTAGGGGAACCTTGGCGTGCGGGTCGTTGAAGGCGCGGCGAGATTCCCGGCGAGACTCGGGCGGGCGCTGCGCGCTGGAGAAGGAAGGGAGCGGGGAAGGGGATGACAGGCGGGGCCTCTCGGTCAGACACAGCGGCGAAAACGTGGCTGACGCGCGGGCCCGTCAGTCAGTCAAAGGGGGACCGCGCGGGCGAGTGGGAACGCGGGGGGGGGGGGGTGCGAGCGCTGGGCTACGGGAGCGTGTGTCGCGGCCGTGAGTGGGGAGGCTGGCAGGTGGGCCGGCCGGGGTTTGGGCGCGCCTCTGCGGTGAGCGGGGGAGCGCTGGGCCAAGCGGGGACGGCAACCCGCGAGCGAAGCTGGGCTGAAGCGGAGGAGGGAGATTGGGCCGCGGTGCTGGGCCTCAGGGCGAGCAGGTGCGCTGGGCTGCTGCACTTCGCTAGCTGGGCCACTGGGCTGGGGAAAAGAGGTCGCGGGAAGGGACTGGGCCTGGGTGTGGAGCTTTGCCTGGGCTGACGGTTTGGGCTGGGAGGAGAGTTTGCGGGTTGGGCTGCTCACGGGTTTGGGCTGGGTTGGCTATTGGGCTGTTTCTTTCCTCTTTTCTTTTGCAAACCTCACTCAAACTATTTGAATCCAAACTCAAATTTGAATCCAACCCTACAACACTCAAACAAGTAAAACTATGCAACGGCATGAATGCACAAACAGTTAGCCCTAAAATAAATTTTAATTACTTATGCAACAAAATTAGATTAAATGCAAGCTAAGCAATTTAAATCCTTAGAAAATTTAAATAAACCAATTAATTTTATTATTAACTAGGAAAGTTAAATTAGGGTGTTACAGTTATCTACTCTATAAACGATTGCCCATATGCTAAGTTGTGTTGCTATTTGTAGACTACAACTTTATCGTGAAATGAGTGTGTTTGTAATTTCACCTTCTGCATCACATATAGATACGACTGCTCTAGCGGACGGGACATACGAGCTGATCCCGGATTCCGAAGGAGGTGATCCCGAAGCTCAAGTGAATGCTACTGTACTAATTGAAGCCCCGGACCAAAGTTCGGAAGAGCCCCATGCTGAAATAGTTAGCGACTACCGAGAAGGCAAGCCCCGGACATAACCTATATTTCAATTTATTACCATTTATCATTATTACTTACTTGTGCATTTACAGTTCTTAGGATTTGAATTGAAACCCTAGATGCATGATCCTAGGAACCTATGTACTGAACACTAGAACTGAGTTCGAATAATTGCTAAGCTTATAGGACCAGTAAAAGTCGAGTGATTGCCTGTCACTCGCGAGATCTATAGGAATTGCTTGTTTACTTTCTGTTATCAATATACGGACGACGGACGGGGTTGTGTTCGATATCATGACCTTGTGTGAGACCCCGTCTGTGTTGATGAACTTGCTAAGGTCGTGGTGTGTGGTAGTGCTGGTTAGGTTTTTGAACGTACTAGATACATGTCGTAAATATGGTACGCGGTAAGCCTAGTAACTGATCGGACCGGGGAGTGGATATACTGACACTCTCTCTTAGAGATAGGTTTTTAATTATGTTTATGTTGATCAACACCACGGGTGCAGGGAGGAAGTTGGTGCCCTGTAGTCGGGGAGAGTGTTCCTATCCACAAGCCGGAAAGAATGGCAAACGGTTGTTTGGGAACGACTCGATGTTGTTCCAAATGTGTGTGTTAGGTCTGCCTGGCCAGGTTAACAAATTCGATTCGAATCGTCCGCTTCTCATGGTTTGAGACTGCTTGATCTCTTTGCCACACAGAGTAATAAGAGCAACATTATTATGATCAATCTTGATGTTTGCTTAAAGTTCTACCATGGTTGAATAGTAGTTGCTTACATAGAATGGTTAATCAACTAGAATCTTAGAAGCTAAAATGTGAAAGTAAGGACCTACTCTTTATTGCTTTTCAGCAAAAGAAAATCCAGAGCCTCACAGAACCCTGCATAGTCTAGTTAGGTGGGCTATGTATACCCGTTGACGGTTAAATCTTGCTGAGTATTAGAATACTCAGCCTTGCTGTTGAAACCCTTTTTCAGGTATGAATTTTGTGGAACAGATCGCTAGTTTGTCTTGGCCCTGCTCTTTGCCTCCTAGCTGGTCCATAGAGTGGGATCCGTCTTCGGCCGGTAATGACCCTGACGAGTGATACCTTGCTTGGGCTAGCTTAGAATACTTTTGCGACGTGTTGTAGCTGTCGTTTTCTCTTTCCGCTGCTTTTCAAACTCTGAACTTACAGTTATGGTTTGTACAACTGTTTTACTAAGTTTGGTTTTGTAATAATGTCTTGAACTGGTTGTCATCACTATTGAGCTTGTGTTGTAAAACATGTGGTTGTAATATCTCTGGACTCGCCTTCGTGCGGGGTATGCTTGTTCGATCCGAGAACCGGTGGTTGTATCGGGACGTTACCCGACAGACCAAGAATTGTTCCGTTTGAAGTGCATTTGAGTCGGTGTTGCCTTTATGGTGATGGCCTGTGCACTTGAGCCGGGATAATTCAGGTGGTTCTGCCACATGAAGAAGGCCCGGAACCTCCTCGACGCCGATCTACGGAGGCCACCCGCCGCGTCGCGGATGCGGAGGCGGTGGCCACTGATGCCATGGCACGCACTGCGGCCGCCAAGGAGAAGGTCGCCCTCCTGGAGGCGGAGGCGCAGGAGGCCATCCGTGCCAGCCAGCAGGCGGATGCGTCCATGCCCATAGGTTAGCTCCGCCGGCTTGCCGACGGGGTGCACGCTCGGGAGCGCCCCTTCAGGGAGGTCTGGGAGCTGACCGGCCTGGGCGAGGTCGAACTCCCTCCTCCCGGAGTGCCTTCCCTCCAAATGAGCTCTATCTCCTCCCATGGATAGAGATTCTGAGCGATCGGCTGGGGGCGCTCGATGGCGTACTACGACGGGCCATCGAGGACAACTCCCGAGCGCTGGCCACTGAAGGGGTGCAGTTCGCTCTGCCGAGCATTTGGTCCCGCGTTCCTGACCTCCCCCTGGAGGAGGTGCTGGAGGTCATCGTCCCAGGATACGAGCATGAGGTGCGCCCATACCCATGTTGTGGTGGAGGGCGTAGTGGACACCTTTGCACCAGCAGCCGTCGGCGATCCTTCCGTCGGAGGTGACGTTGACTCGGCGGCCCAGCCTGCGGACCCGGCAGAGGGGGCCGACGCCAGCAAGTAGGGCTTCTTAGTCTTTTTGCGTCTGTTGGATGTTCAGCACCTGTGAGCACTTGTAATGAAGTTCCTTGCATCAAAGTACTTCCTTTTGTGATGAGCAGCATGGCCGGCTCGACTAACTCCATTGTCATTGATTGTTTGTCGACATGCTTTTTGGGAGATGCTTGCATGTCGCACCTCCCCCACCGCGCCAGGGCACTTGGGTGCTTAGCGGCGGGGTCTACACCGCTTACCTTGACTTGACGAGAGAGTTGGGTCCGGAAGACGGCCATCATGGTGCGCATGCCTTGGGCCTGACCAGATGCTTGGTCCCCCATGGCGCCCATGCCCCGCTACCAGTCCTGTTAATCGGTGTGTGTGGCGGGGTCGGAGCAGTTGTCATGCTCGTCTTGCCCTGCCACTGCGCCACCCGAGGAACTAAGCGAGGTAGAGAGCACACCAGAGTGGGGGGGGCTTCCTCGAGACCAGTAGATCCTTCCAGGGTCCCTCCAAAAGACATGATTGGACCACCCGTGACCACTGCCGGGCTATAAATAGCCGGGCAGGGGGCTTCTTCTTGCTCAAGCTCTCCAGATCCAGCCTAAAAATGGCCAAGCCGCCGGACTTGAACTTCACGGCGGGACCCCGGAGCTCCTCCCCAGAGCCGCCCTTGCAGTTGTGCTCTCCGCCACCGGTGGAAAGCCTTGGGGGCTGCTGCCCCCATCCCTCCGGTGTAGTGGAGTTGGGTTGAAACAGCGCCGTGGGCCTGGGCACCCATGGCGCTCTCGAAACATGAAGGAGGCGGTACTCCGAGCTCTCCGGTGGCAACTTGGGAGGCTCCCCCTTGTATACGCCCCCTCTAACTTGAGTGTAGTCGAGGTGGGTTGAAGGGGAGCTTGTTTCTCAGGAAGAGGAGGAAGTACGGCTACGAGCACTCTACCTCAGAGAACTTGTGCCTGCTGCATCTGCCTCTGTTGGCTACTGCTGGTGCCGTCACTTGGGCTGGGCTAGTTTATGTTGCTGGCTCGGATGAGGGGCTCTGAGCCTTTCCCATCCTCCCTAGTGCGGCATTTCCTCCAACTACACCCTGTGGGAGGGCGTAGCTTGCTTCGTCGGCTGCACAGAGGTCATCAACTTCCTCCGACAGCAGCGGCCACTGCTTTGCAGCAGTTGCTCCAATCTGCTAGCTTGGGATGCGCATGTTGGAGAAAGTGGTTGTGCTTATCTCCTCCCATGTCCCGAAGCTGCAGATTGGCCCCGCAGCCCATCCTGCTCGCAGTCCTAGCGGGCGAGGCCTCCTTTGCCTCACTGTAGTCCCGCTCTAGCCTCCGCGTGGTGCTCCTGGTGGACCAGGAAGTTCTTCGCGGCAGCTATATGTATCCGGATCCAACACCCGTACTGTATATATGCTGAAAAAGCAATAAAGTTCTCCTTTTTTGGGATCCTAAGATCCTGGTCTTGTTTCGACCTTTTTGTTTGTGGAAAACTTTACTTATTGTTGTTGTTCTTTATATGGAAAAATTTGTGTCCCGGTGTGGTTGCCTGTTCACTACTCCGGAGCTTATCAGCGTGAGGTAGAGTGGTGGGGGCGTAGGGTTCACAACGGGCAACTGATCCCAGAGTTCGGAGACCAAGCAGGGAGTCAGAGTTGGCCGGGAAGAGCCTATGAGCCCCGCAGCCGATGTGCCGACCCGGCCGAGAGTGTCCTTCTTTCATGACGCCGGGCGTCCCACTCGCCGAGACAAAAGAGTTTTTGAATTTGCTACGAATTCAAAACATGCTTATCATGAATGGAAAAGCAAGGTGGTACATAGGTAGGAGGGAGCCCCCGGGCCAAGCTTCCCGAGGTGACCTCGGGTTGCTTGGTCCTTATGCCGGAGCATAGAGACTCTCCCCTATCTACAAGTAGAACTTACAGAGATGATCGATGTTCTAGACATTGGGTACCAGCTGTTGACGGTCACTAACGACCAATTTTGACCGTCAACTCCTGCACCACATTCAACCATAATGTGGAATAAATGTTAGGATAGGTTTATTTGTTAACGAATTCCACAGATGGTGCTTGAGAATGTGTGCAAGTGATTTTGAGCCAATTTCACAGGGTGCAAGCACACTTTGGCCCGACAGAAAATCACAGGAAATATCCGAGCGCAGAATCAGGCTCAAATGGATCAAGTGTAGCCCAAGAACCAGAGCAAATCCAGTTAAGACAGGTCGTGCCACAACTTTTGGACAAGAGGAAGCCCAGACAAGCCCAACCCACAGCAGTTGCGTTGGAGCCATGGGTAGGCCGCCCATCAGCCGACCTGGCCCATGGGCCCCATTGCCTCAACTTTGCCATGTGGTGCTTCCTCACTGCCTCTCAAAGTCGGTTTTGCAAGGAAGAGATGCATTCCCGGGGTGGCTCCCTCCTATAAATACAAGGGGAGGGGGTGAGAATTATAACACACCACACCACACAACACACACTCACACATCACTCACCTCCAACTGTAGAGCCTCTCTAGCTTGTGTTTAGTAGGAGTTTAGGAGTAGAGGTACTCGGGAGGGGCGCCGGTAACGGCACTCTTCTCCAAATTGTACCTCTACAAGAGTGAGGGAGATAGTCGGGGGATGTGCCGGGCTTGACAGCGCTCTTCTCCGCTTGTACCTCGACGGATGCTTATTCGGTTGTAAGTGTTCGAGACTTTCTTTGCTTATTTAGAATTAGAGTCTAGATCGCAAGTTATCATCTCTGCCTTATATTAGTTGATGTCTATGCTAGCGAGTAGCATTTGACTCTAGAGTTGGGCTCCAGATAGAAAAGGATAACCCTATACGCCTCTAGAGTTAGTAGGGAAAGGCGTAGACGTGGTGTCTAGGCTGGACTATACCACTCAGTTGTCTAATTGTCCCACAGTTTGTAGAGGTAGCTGGCAGGTGGTGATAGCCCTGTTCGAGCCTTTTAGTAATCCTCCACGTTCGGATATTGGATAGAGCACATATTGGAACTATCGGCTTGTATAAGCCGGTCGATACCTTTAGCTCGAAGTATAACGACGACGTGATTTCTTCTTCTAAACATTGATTCTAGATCTTAGAAAGTCCTCTCTTTCCTATCCTCCTACACCAGTGTGTGTGTGTCCTTGAACAGTCTGAACCCGTAGGTAGTGTACTCACGTTCCCTAGTGGATACGATACCCTAGAATACTCTTGGGTGAAAGCTACAGCGGTATCCGTGTGCTTGCGGATTTTATTCGTGACGTTACAAAATACCAACAAGCTTTCTAGCGCCGTTGCCGGGGAACGGCAGCTACATTATCTTCGGACTCAGTCGTCCTCGTATTTTTTTTTCCTTTTCTTTCCTTCTACCTTTACCCCCACTACCCTTGGAGCAACTATCCTTTTCCTAGCTCTCTATCCCAATGGGCGAGTTCTTTGAGTCATCACTATCTACCTCATCTGACCATGAACTCGACCCTGGCTTTATAGCCATGGTTTAGAAGCGACCCTTCTCCGGAGAAATTCATGAAGATCCCTATGAGCATTTGCTAGAATTCGAGAAATTGTGTTCGAGTTTGGTAATTCCAGGCATGACACAGGAAGTCTTGCGGTGGAAATTGTTTCCTTTCTCTCTCATTAGGAGGGCGGAACAATGGTACACCCTCACGATAGGAAGTATGAACGGTGATTGGGAAGAGCTTCGAGCTGACTTTTGTCACTCGTTCTCTCTCATTAAACGCATAAACTCCATACCGATTGACATCATCGACTTCGAGCAATTAGAGAAGGAGTCTATAGGTGCAGCTTGGGCCAGATTTTTACGCCTTTTGGCATCTAGCCCAGACTTATCTATACCCAATGATGTATCATTGAATATCTTTTGTTCGGGTTTAGACATGGAGTCTGCTCTAAAACTCGACTTCGCCGCCGGAGGTTCGTTTGCACAAACAACTCCAACGGAAGGAAGAGGAATCTTGGATAGTTTCTTAGAAAACTCTTCTTTTCCCACCTACGAAGGAGAACCCCACCAGAAGGAATCCGCGTCGAGCCATGAGAGTCTCTCAACAATCGAATCTGAGCTTTCATCTTTCACATCCCAATATTCATCTGTTGAGCCCTCTCCCGAACCACGAACACCGAAGGAAGAAGAAATTCAACCTTCATAGTTCTCTTCCCGATTCGAGGACGATCCTTTAGGAAACATCCAGAACACCTCGAATCTCCATGACGCCCAATTAAGGGAGGAACTTTCTTCTATCAGTATCGATCCATTACACAATCTCGTGACAGAACCTTCCCTTAGTCCTACGGTCCCTCCTTCTTCTCCCGATTCTCTTCACGAACAATTTCTCGAGGAGGTCGTAGAGGTGGAACAGTCAGATGGAGCGAGATGCTTTTCCGAAGACGTTTGGACGAGTATATCCTCTACGATCCTTCCATACTCTATAGGAGGAATTACCGTAGAAGCCCATGTTAACCCCATTATGGAGGTTAACATCATGCCATGACACTTAGCGTATACTTTGTTGGGCGATGTTACGCTAAGACCATCCGACAAGCTACTCAAATGTTGTCCCTTTGGACACATTATTGAATGTCGGGGGGTTGCAAGTGCTGTGTTGCTAACCTTAGACAAAATCGAGGTGCACTTAGACTTTCATATCTTCGATGTCCTTGATTTTGATCTTCTTATAGGCTACCCACTTGAAATTTCACTCACATCTCATCAAGGGAGCCTAACTAGACTGCTTAGGGAAACTGCTTTTGCCACTGCTACTCCTTGTTTAGAAAATTCTCTGGCAAAGCTTCTTCCCGAGCAAAACCCACTCAAGGAGATGATGCATACATCTCCATTCATATCATCCGAGCATGTTCTCTTGGGAGTTCTAGAATCCTCTGAAGAATATGACTCGGAAGATAGCCTTCACTTTTGTGAAGAAGAACATCCATCATCACTCTTGATCGAGTTTGAGCCTCTTCCCGATGCCCTAGAATCTGTTGTTCTCGACCTTGATCGGGGTACAACTATGATCTTTCACGATGAATCTCTTGAGATGGAGAAATCATGGGCCAAGGAATTTTGTGAGGCACCGACTCTGGAGTCCAATGAAAAGGATTCCTCAAATGAGCATGGGAATTTTGCTTTTGACATACCACGTAAACCATGCTCATTCAATGCAACTCCAGAGTCAGGCATGCTTAGTGCACCGTGCACACACGAGGGCTACAACCAACTCAAGGTTCTCTTTTGCAAAATTTTCAGAAGGTTGGTTGTAGATGTATATGTTTATAGTAAATATTGCAGATTTCGTGCGTTAACCGTGGCACTAACCTTGTAGCTAGTTTCAACAATTGGTGGTGAAACAATGACCCATCACCAATGATGGCTACAAGAGTTAACATGGTCGAGCTTATGACTAGAAACAAAGCACTGCTGGGAGATAGCCTGGACTATCATTTATTTATTTACTTATTTATTTCCCTTTCAATAAAAGCAAGAGCATGTTCTAGGATATAGTTTTCCTTTGGGTATTTTTGGTCGCTAACCTTTCTAGGGGAAGATCAAGAAGAATGATGGACAAACAACACCTACGAACATGAGAGCTACACCGACTACAACACCTCGATATGCCTTGATGAAGAACAACAACAGAAGGAGATTTGAACTCCATACACTTGAAGTTTGGCAAACTCCAAGTGTGGGGGAGGTATGTAAGTATTCCGATGTAAGTTCTTTTTCTCAGTTCATATCTTGTCTTGGAATTGGTGTATGTCCTCGCATCTTGCTCAATAAAAAAAGGGAGGAATTGCCATGTTGACAATATTGAGTCTTCATCAACAAAACGCCATGGTAAGTACTCTCAATGTCCTACTTTTGACATTAAACAAAGCCCTGCCAGGAGGTCGCCCGAGGATCACCAGGTTCGTACTCATACTTATCCCGTCTTTGAATAAAACTCAATCATGCGTCATGCTCCCTTTATCTATCCTTGTATGCTCTAGTTTGAATGTGTGTCGCGAAACACATTCATAGTCCTTTTGAATCAAGCATGGTGTTTGGGTTAAAATGTCCTCTTCAGTCAACTAGACCTTGTATCTAGTTTGATTGACGTTCTCGGAGTTAATACTTGTATAGATATTGGATGCATATATGGACTAACCCCTGCAGGAAAATCAAATCCAATTGGGTGAGTCATTGAGCTGAATTCAAATGGAAAGGTAAGCCAAGATTTTGGATTAATGTTGCACAGCATACTCATGCTGATGCAACCTTGATCCAGCCTTGCTTGAGTAAGTATCATGATGAGATTAAATTTTAGTTTTAATAAATTTTAGGAGCTCCCTGGTTCTGAAAACCAGTAGAGCCGTTAGTTTGTTTCCATGTTTTTGCTTCCGAATAAGCACCAGGTATAAGAACAAGTGTGGGGGAGATCTCTTGGAAATTTCAGGCATATACACTTGAGATCTCCCACAACACGTGCACAACACTGAACGAACCAGCACGCAAAAGGCCAAGATGAACTGGTGCTAGCAAGGTTTGGCCAACCGATACTACTACCATTCATTCTTCATCGCGACGGTTTGCGCACTATAACCCTCACTCTCCCCAGCCTATGAGTTTAAATGAAAAACATTTGATTAATTATTAAAAATTAAACTCAAGGATATCCTCTGGTTCTATGCTTCTCAATGATTGGCTTGCATACTTTTTATGCTTTGCTAAACCTGAGCTTGTGAGTCATATCATTTGAGAACACATAATTGTTAAGTTGTTAGCTAGTGAGATATGGTTTGATGGAAGGATCCTTGCCTTCTCTGCTTATATATCTGGGAAATTTTTATCAAAAGAAAACCTCCATAGCCTTACAACTCCACGTGTTTGTCCTACCAAAGCCATATGCTGACCTTCATAATACAAATCTTACACATATGTGTTGCATTGAGTTTTTACAAACCTTATGACCCTAGTGAGATGTCTTTCATACTTGCTTGATCAAGATCATGTGCACTCCATAAGCTAAAGTTCTACACTAGAAGTTAGCTACCATATTCCATCCATCCACAAAATAAAACTCCATGTTTAACGGTCTCTCTCTCATATCTTTCAATTGAGGCATGGGCTATAGAAAAGAAAAGAGAGAAAAGATGGCATGCCCAAGAAGCATGACAAAAAAAAATATAGTCATATTGCCATGTCCTCATGTTATCCAAATAAAAGGGAGAGAGATTCATAAAAAATATAGTCATATTGCCATGTCCTCATGTTATCCATTTCCACCATCCACCTTTCACACATGTGCACAATCTTGATCAACATGTTTGATTTGTCATCTCCATGGATCCTTTGTTTGATTTTGCAATATATGTGACACAAGTGCATGCTTCCACTTTTCCTACCATGAGCTCCACATAAGTCATCTTTAGAAGTAGGGTGAAAACAAGCAATGCATTGGTGAGGATATGTATACACAAGGAGCGACATGAGAGATCCTATGGAGAAGTAAAGCTATGGTTGGTCTTTGCAAAAATATTTCCAAAACCCCAGATATAGGCAGGAAAGTGGAGGAGACTGAAGTCAACACCGATCCACTCTTCAACTACCCAAACAATTCATGGTAGACACATCAAAATTCACATACAAAGGTAAGGCTTCGAATAATCTATATGCAGGTGCCATATCATATGAAGTCGGGTCCGCCTTAGTTCATGCCTTTACTCGAGGATGAGCAAAGAACTAAGTGTGGGGGATCTTGTTGACGATCACTAACGACCCATTTTGACCGTCAACTCCTACACCAAATTCAACCTTAATATGGAATAAATGTTAGGATAGGTTTATTTATTAATGAATTCCACAGATGGTGCTTGAGAAAGTGTGCAGGTGATTTTGAGCCAATTTCCCAGGGTGCAAGCACACTTTGGCCCGACAGAAAATCACAGAAAATATCCGAGCGCTGAATCAAGCTCAAATGGATCAAGTGTAGCCCAAGAACCAGAGCAAATCTAGTTAAGACAGGTCATGCCACAACTTTTGGACAAGAGGAAGCCCAGACAAGCCCAACCCGCAGCAGTTGGGGGCGGTTGGAGTCATGGGCAGGCCGGCCGACCTCCTGGTCGGCCGACCTGGCCCATGGGCCCCACCGCCTCAACTTTGCCACGTGGTGCTTCCTCACTGGCTCCCAAAGTTGGTTCTGCAAGGAAGAGCTGCAATCCCGGGGTGGCTCCCTCCTATAAATACAAGGGGAGGGGGTGAGAATTACAGCACACCACACCACACACCACACACTCACACATCACTCACCTCCAAGTGTAGAGCCTCTCTAGCTTGTGTTTAGTAGGAGTTTAGGAGTAGAGGTACTCAGGAGGGGTGCCGGTAATGGCGCTCTTCTCCAAATTGTACATCTACGAGAGTGAGGGAGATAGTCGGGGGATGTGCCGGGCTTGTCGGCGCTCTTCTCCGCTTGTACCTCGACGGATGCTTATTCAGTTGTAAGTGTTCGAGACTTTCTTTGCTTATTTAGAATTAGAGTCTAGATCGCAAGTTATCATCTCTGCTTTATATTAGTTGATGTGTATGCTAGCGAGTAGCATTTTACTCTAGAGTTGGGATCCGGATAGAAAAGGATAACCCTGTATGCCTCTAGAGTTAGTAGGGAAAGGCGTAGACGTGATGTCTAGGCTGGACTATACCACTCAGTTGTCTGATAGTCCCACGGTTTGTAAAGGTAGACGACAGGTGCTGACAGCCCTGTTCGAGCCTTTTAGTAATCCTCCATGTTCGGATATTGGATAGAGCACATATTGGAACTATCGGCTAGTATATGCCGGTCGATACCTTTAGCTCGAAGTATAACGGCGTTGTGATTTCTTCTTCTAAACATAGATTCTAGATCTTAGAAAGTCCTCTCTTTCCTATCCTCCTACACCAGTGTGTGTGTCCTTGGACAATCTGAACCCGTAGGTAGTGTACTCACGTTCCCTAGTGGATACAATACCCTAGAATACTCTTGGGTGAAAGTTACAGCGGTATCCGTGCGCTTGCGGATTTTATTCGTGACGTTACAAAATACCAACACTAGCATCACGTCCTTGTCAGTGAGACGAAACACACCGGGCCGGCATTCTTCCATCACACGGAAGGGACCTTCACATGTGGGTGAGAGTTTATTCATCCCTTCTCGTGATTTGAATTGGCGCAGTGCTAGGTCTCCGACTTGGAGGGATCTTGGTTGTTCATTGCGCTGGTAGTGTCGGCGGAGGGCTTGCTGATAACGAGCTACTTTTAGCGTCGTTCGGCAATGAACTTCCTCCAGATAGAGCACATCTTGTTGGCGTCATTGATCCTGATCTTCTTCCTAGTAAACCCGTATGCGAGGCCTTCCAAGGCTCACTTCGGCAGGGTGGACTGCTTCGGAGCCATACACAAGAAAGAACGGCGTTTCCCCGATTGTTCAGTTCGGGGTGGTGCGATTTGCCTAGACCACCATGAGGAGTTCATCTATCCATCCGGACCCATGTTTTTTGAGCTCGTTGTATCTCTGGGTCTTTAACCCTTTTAGGATTTCTGCGTTGGCTCACTCTGCCCATCCATTGCTACGAGGATGAGTAACGGAGGTGAAGCATAACTTGATGCCCATGTCGTCGCAGTAACCCCCAAAAAGGTTGCTGGTGAATTGGGTCCCGTTATCGGTGATGATCCGATTCAGAATGCCAAAGCGGGCCACCAGATCCTTGATAAACTTGAGCGCCAAGTTCTTGTTGGCTTCCATGACTACAGTTGCCCGGACCACTTCGTGAAATTGTCGATCGCCACATACAACCATTCATAACCCCCGATGGCTCTTGGGAAAGGTCCCAAGACATCGAGCCCCCAGACCGCGAACGACCTTGACAGGGGTTTGGTATGGAGTGCCTGTGCTGGTTGGTGTATCTGCCTCATGTGGAACTGGCATGCCTTGCAACGCCTAACCAGTTTGGCTGCATCCTGGAGAGCTGTTAGCCAGTAGAAGCCGTGCCGAAAGGCCTTCCCGACCAGCGTGCGGGAGGATGAGTGACTCCCACACTCAGCCTCATGGATGTCGGCCAGTAGCTCGCTACCTTCTTCCTGAGAGATGCACCGGAGAAAGATCCCGTCCGTGCCTCGCCGATATAGATCCCCATCTACCATGGCATAGCATTTGGACCGTCGTGCGATCCGTTCCACAGTGGCATCATTGTCGGGAAGGAACTTTTCTTTCAGGTAGTCACAGATGTCATCCATCCATGACCGGACCTGAGGACATGATGATGCCAAGAGGTTGGCTTCAGCGGGTGGCAAGGCTTGAGTCCCCCAGCTCGATGGCGGGCTTCCCCTTTGTCACATTCACCAGTGGTGACGGTAGGTCAGCGTAACTTCTCATCGAACACTGCGGGGGGTAATGGAGCTCATGAGGAAGCGAGCCGGAACAGCTCATCAGCCTTAGTGTTCTCTTTCCTTGGAACGTATTGAAGCTCTAGTCCGTCAGTGTGTCGTTCCATGCGCTGGACCTCGGCTATGTAAGTAGCCATCTGAGGGTCAACGCATTGATACTCCTTGCAGACCAAGTTTATGACAAGCTGGGAGTCGCCCTATACAAGCAGGCGGCAGACTCCCAACCCAACGGCGGCTCGCAACCCAGCGAGGTGACCCTCATATTCTGCCATGTTGTTCGTGTCTCGGAAGTCCAGCTGAACGGCGTACTTGAGGGTGTGACCATCTGGGGAGGTCAGGACCACCCCGGCTCCGGGCCCCCTGAAGGGTTAGCAACCCGTCGAAGTTCGGCAACAGTACTCCATGGTACAGGGCTTGTTGCCGTCAGACATCGGGATGGCAGTCTCCTCCATCGGCTCTATGTCTGGGATGGGGGTCCATTCCGCGATGAAGTCGGCGAGTGCCTGGCTCTTGATGGCATGCCGCGTTGCAAACCACAGCCCGAACTCGGCCAACTCAATGGCCCACTTCACCGTCTGCCCGGTGCCTCCCTGTTCTGAAGGATCTGGCCCAGGGGGGTACTACGCGATGAAGGTGATCTTGTGCGCTTAGAAGTAGTGGCGCAGCTTGCGGGGTGTCATGAGAGCAGCGTACAACATCTTATGCGCTTGTGGGTAGCGCTCCTTGGCGTCACGGAGCACCTCACTGACGAAGTACACCGGACGCTGTACCCGGTAGATCTTGGTAGGTGAGGCCCCCGGCATCACCCTGGGGTCCGAGATAATCGGGAGTCCTGGGCGGTCGTGCCGGGGTTGGAGGTGACCGCTCCGGGGTCTGAGACGACCTTGCCGGGATCCGGGGCGATTCCTCCGGTCTTCTTGGCATAAGTGCCGGGATGTGGTGTAGCAGATCCAGGGTGCCCCCCATGCGGGGTCACCTCGGCGTCATACCGTGCTTCTTCTCTTTCCGCCACCAACACCGTGCTGATGACTTGCGGGGTGGCAGAAATGTACAGGAGGAGCTCCTCTTCGTCCCGGGGTGCCACCAGGACCAGAGGCGAGGTGAGGTACCTCTTGAGTTCCCGGAACTCATCGTCAGCTTCTTCTGTCTAGCTGAAGTGCCCGGTCTTCTTGATCAGCTTGAAGAGAGGGAGGCCACACTCCCCGAGCTTGGAGATGAACCTCCCTAGCACCGCCATGCACCCCGTGAGGCGTTGCACCTCCTTTAGGTGTGTCAGGGGTTGCATGCGGTCAATCGCCTCCAACTTTGCTGAGTTTTGTGAAATAACGAAATGGTACGAAATGCACTCAAATATTAATAAATGCACCAAAACATGAGTTTAGGGTCCAATGGTGTGGATTGGGTGCGTTCATTGCGAAAAATTTCGATGCGACTTGGTTCCACGAACTTTTGCATCAAATTAAAGTGGTGGGCACGTTTTGCGCCGGGTTTCATGTAGTAACGAAATGGTCGCAAATGCACCCAAAATTAAGAAATGCATGAAAACATGAGTTTAGGGTCCAATGGTGTGGATCGGGTGCGTTCGTTGTGAATAATAACATCCCGACTTCGTTGCACAAACTTTTGCATTAATTGCACTAGTTCATACTGTTTTGCACCGAGTTTTGTGCAGTAATGAAACGGTCCCAAATGCACCCAAACATTACAAAACGCACCAAAACATGAGTTTAGGGTCCAATGGTGTGGAACGGGTGCATTCGTTGCAAAACATTTTGACGCGACTTCGTTGCACGAACTTTTGCATTAATTGCTCCAGTTTGGCAGGTTTTGCACTGAGTTTCGTGCAGTAACAAAACGGTCGCAAATGCACCCAAACATTAATAAACACACCAAAACATGAGTTTAGTGTCCAATGGTGTGGATCGGGTGCATTCGTTGCGAAAAATTCTGACGCGACTGCTAACACAGAATTGCAGCAACACACTCGAATGAGCTAGAACGCGCGAGAGATCGTCAAGATGATCAAAACCAGCGAAGCCCTGGCAGACCGGTCTGATCGGTTCCACTGACCGGTCTGACCGGTGTGGAGCAAGACGCCGCGTATACCA
Organism: Panicum virgatum; assembly: GCF_016808335.1. Classification (NCBI taxonomy): domain Eukaryota; kingdom Viridiplantae; phylum Streptophyta; class Magnoliopsida; order Poales; family Poaceae; genus Panicum; species Panicum virgatum. The sequence continues at coordinate 26,704,056 of NC_053152.1, read as the reverse complement.
AGAAACACGAGGTCGGGAGGGACCCCGTCGGAGCTCGCGCAGCTAAGGTTGCTCTGAGGTTGGCAGTCCACTAAGAACGCCTTCAAACGCCGTCAAGACGCAGGAAGAACAGCAATTAGGGTTTGGAAAATGCTAGGGTTTGAGAGAACAAAAGTAGATGTAAATTAATTTGATTCGATTGGAATAATCTAAATCGGCTTTAGCCTTTATATTTATAGGCCGGGGAAGTCGTACCCCTTTCTAAGTCGATTTACATAAGGATTCTATGCAAAAAACGAAATCTACTCGGATTACACAGGGCGGCAGACCGGTCGGCCCGACCAGTCAGACCAGTCGGCCTCTGAGCCTGCAAAATTCGGCTGCCATGATATGCCCTCTGCTTTTTGGTCAGTTTCACAAGCCAAAAAGCAAGAATTAGCCTAAGCATAGTATGGAGATGAATTGAGCAACTTAATCAAAATCTTTAGAAGAATTTTCTTCTATCTTTTTCTTGATGAAGCTTAATCAAAATCTTATTACTAGACTCGGCCTGCCCATTGGCCTAAGCATAGTATGGAGATGAATTGAGCAACTTAATCTTGTAAGATTTGGCAAAGGTACACACCTCCTTGATATAAATGAAGAACCTTGATCCGCTGTCAAAGTTTGTGGAATGCCGAATCTATGAATAATATGCTCAGTAATCAACTCAATTACCTCCTTATGTGTCATATTCTTCATAGGAACTGCTCTAGTCCATTTAGTAAAATAATCCATATCAATCAACACGAAACGATGCCCCTTTGAAGATGGAGGATTAATTTGTCCAATAAAATCCAACCCCCAACCTCAGAACAGCCATGGTTTAATAATAGGATGCATCAATGCAGCAGGCCCCAATTGTAAATCTCCAAACCACTGACATTCTTCACACCCTTTATAATACTTGAAGCAATCAGACATCATGGTAGGCCAATAAAAATCAGCTCTTCTAAGTAACCACTTCATCTTGGGAGCCGACTAATGAGTACCACAAATGCCTTCGTGAACCTCACCCATAGCAACTTGAGCCTGATCCGAGTCCAAACACTTGAGAAGCAAATCTTCAGCAGTTCGACGATAAAGTTCATCGTCAATCAAAACGTATTTGAAAGCCAAACGCCGAATATTTCTCTCTGCAACATGACCAGGATCCCTCAAATAAGATATAAGAGGAACTCTCCAATCCTGACCATCGGCCATGATGACTAAATCATCTTTCTTGGCCGAATTGGAAGTTTCAGCAGCCTCACCGGTCAGACCGGTCTGGGCGGTCAGACTGGCTTCGCTGACTGGTCGGGCCGGTTCGACCAGAACCAGGAACTCGGCTTTCGTTTGCATCGGCTTGCGAATGTTAAAATATTTTTTTCATAACATTATATCTAGATGCTTGCTGAGCCAGAGTATTTGCCTTTCCATTCCCTTCCCACGGAATATGTTTTATAATAAATTCATCGAAGAAAGAAAAAATATCAAGGCATTTATCAAGATATTCATTTAGAGAACCATTATAGCATTGTCATACCTTGGATACTTGCTGCACCACCAGAAGAGAATCTCCAAAGGCTTCAACATGTTTCACGCCCATGGATTGCAAAAATTCCAAGCCAAATAGAAGTGCTTAATACTCAACTTGGTTATTTGTGCATTCTTCTTCCAATCGGTCTGAAAACTCAAAAACAGCACCATTCGGGGAAATAAGAACATCACCAATCCCTTCACCATCATCACAAACCGATCCATCAAAGTACAACTTCCATGGTGTACAAGTAATATAGCCGACTTCTAGATCATGCTTGTCATTAATCTGATGCTCAATAATAAAGTCTGCTACAATTTGACTTCTCATAGATTTCAAAGGTTCACAAGCCAAATCATATTCAACCAAAGCATAAGCCCACTTCCTGATTCTACCACTCAAAATTGGCTTTTGTAACATATGCTTGATCACATTGGTTTGACGTACCACTATGCAAGTACTAGATAGTAGATAATGCCTTAATTTGGTACAAGCATAATAGAGAGACAAACATAATTTCTCAATGAAGGTATACCTTGTCTCCGCATCTATAAGTCATTGGCCTAAGTATGTAATGATGTACTCCTTTCCTTCGGTTTCTTGAGCCAAAACAACTCCAATAACCTTGTCTTCAGCAGCCACATAAAGTCTGAAAGGTATTCCTCTCCTAGGCACCTTGAGCACGGGTGGTGAAGACAAATAAATCTTGATCTTCTCAAATGCTTCTTGCTGTTTTGCCCCCCAAGTAAATTCGATTTCATCTTTTAACTGAAGAATAGGAGTAAAAGCATCGATCTTCCCGGACAAATTGGATATAAACCTTCACAAGAAATTTACCTTGCCCAAGAACTTCTGCAAGTCCTTCTTGCATGTAGAAGCTTCAACTTTCTTCATAGCTTCAATTCTCTTAGGATCAATCTCTATTCCCTTCTCTTGAATAATAAAGCCAAGGAACTTCCAAGCCAATACACCAAAAGCACAGTTGAGTGGATTCATCTTCAAACCATACCGGCGCATTCTTTCAAGAACAAGTCTCAAATCGGCCAAATGATAATCCAAGCCAGCCGATTAATGACAATATCATCAATGTACACTTCCAATATGACACCAAGCAAATCATGGAAGATTAAATTCATATCCCTTTGATAAGTGCACCTACATTTTCCAAACCGAAAGTCATATTAACCCACTCAAACAAATCGACAAATCCAGGACATCTAAAGGCCATTTTAGACGTATCTTCTTCGGCCATAAATATTTGATTGTAACCAGTGTTACCATCAAGAAAACTAATAACATGATGCCCGGAAGCCTCATTAATCAACATATCGGATATGGGCATAGGATATTCATCAATGAGTAGCTTTATTAAGATCTCTAAAATCAATGCACACTCTAATCTTTCCCGAATCTTTCTTCTCAATAGGCACAATATTAGAGATCAAATCAGCATAACGACAAGACCGAATAAATCCAGCATCAAGTAAATGATTAATCTCAGCTTTAATTCGATCATACATAACGGGATTGAAACGCCTAGCCAGTTGTTTATTAGGTCCAAAACTGGCTTTTATTGGTAAACGATGTTCAACAAGATCACGACTTAAACAGGCATTTCATGATACTCCCAAGCAAAGCAATCCACATATTCTTTTAATAAATTAATCAAATCAGCTTTTTATTCAGTTGATAAGTTCTTGTTTACAAATGTCGGCCTAGGAATAGTCCCATCACCAATATCTACCTTTTCTCAAGGATCAGCCGACATAAAACCTTGGCCCAGCTTGTCCAGATCATCAAATTCTTCAATGGATTTACACATATCGTTCGTACGCGCCCGATACTGATCTAGCCTCGGCTACAGCCACTCTGAATTGGACCAGTCTGACCGGTCGGGGTGTCCGGTCTGACCAGTCTGCTCTGTGCGCCGATCTTGGTTAGACTAGTCTGACTGGTCGGTGCTGGCCATCTGACCGGTCGCTTTTGGATTTCCTTCTGAACTCATATGATTTACATTAAATGATTTAGCCGATTGTCCATCGGCTTTAGTATAGCTGAAAAAAACCATCCTTAGTGCAGCTGATTAAATCATAATCGGACAGATCCATGCCCGATAAACACTTGACGTTGTCATGTGCGCTAATAGAATCAGAATCGGCCAAAGCAACAAAACATGAAGTGTCTCCATGGACTACCTCAACTTCATCGCCGATCCACTGAATAAGAAGCTGATGCAAGGTAGAGGGAATGCACTGATTTGCATGGATCCAATCTCTCCCAAGAATCAAGTTGAAGTTACCTTGCACCTCCGAGACGAAGAAAGCCGTAGCAAGTGTCTTACTCCCAATGGTTAGCTCCATGGAAGCAACCTCTTTGGTGCTAATGGGTTCACTACCACCAATGCCACTGACCGTCATGTTTGTCTTGATCAAGTCTTCGTCTTGGCCACCAAGCTTCTTGTACAACGAGTAGGGCATAAGATTTACAATGGCCCCACCATCCACTAGCATGTGAGTCACTGGCTTCCCATTGATGTGTCCCCTCATGTAAAGAGCCTTTAAACGATTGTCCTTCTCACTTGGCTTCTAGAACACAGCTTCACAGGGCCGAAACTGAAGATGAGCCACATCCTCCTCCGGAACCACAAAGTAATCCGAAGACAAATGCACCACATTGATCTCCAAATTGGTACACTCTGGAGACGCTTCATAATCCACCAATTCCTCCTCTTCTGGCACTGGAGGAACTGTCGGGGCTTCATCAACAGAAGAAACCGAAACAGGCGCTGCTGATTCTGCTGCTGGCTCTGCACTTGGTTCGACTGGTCTGACCGGTTGGTCATAGCGATCAGACCGGTCTGGCTCACTAGTCTAACCGGTCGGCGGTAGCGGTCTGACTGATCCTACTGGCTAATCAGCTGTCTTGATCTGCGAAACCTTTCTTTGAGGGATCATGGGTTTATTCTTGTTGAAGTGCTCATCAATCATCTTCTCTGCCTCCTGTTCCTTTTTTGTGTGTGAGTCAAGCCTGAAGGACACCACCTAGGCTGGTGGTACTTGTCTGCTGCGCTCTTGCTGCTACCGGCCTCATGATCATTGGCCATGACCCGCTTTTTCACAGGAACATCAACCGATTCCTCAATATCCATCGGTTCTTTACCCGCATCTTTTATGACCACCTTGATTTCACCGATCTGAACAACAGCATCGGTTTTAAGCTTCTCTGCATCAGGGGTAGGCTTCTGCTCCTCCTTCTTCTCCTTGACGCGGTACTCAAACCTCAAAACAGGGGCTTTACCCAGCCTCTGGTCAGACCGGCCTGACCGGTGCAGCCTGCTGCACTAGACCTGTTGGTGTGGTCCCAACCAGTCATGCACAGGTCTTCTAGAGCTTTCGCCTTGGTAATGTGGAGGATATGGCATCGGGAAACACTGCATCCAAATTCCTTCATGCTCCCACGCCGAATTTGGAGCATTTGACGTTGGCGGCACCCATGGTATGGTAGCGTACATCTTCTGGGGAGGAAACAGTGTGACTACATCACCCCTGCACCTGCTGGATTCCCTCCTGGGAGATACTGGATGATCTTGGCGTGGCAGTGAACGTGGTCTCTTTTTTAGCGGCCGATCCTTCTGAACGGCCTTTGTGCACTTGTTCAGCAACTGGTTGAAGGTAGGCTTCTGATTACCATCTCTTCCGGACGCTTCGGTTTGAAAGTCCGGGGTCGGTCACCGGACCGATCTGACCGGTTGGAGGGACCTGTCTGACCGGTTGGGGAGACCGGTCTGACCGGTCATGCCTGAGCAGCAGACCGACTATCTGATGGAGAGCTTCCTTGCCCCCCGAGCTTTGGATTACTAATGGTGATCTTCAGAGTGTCTTTGCCATCATCAGTTTTCTCCTTGATAACCTCTCTGGCTAGAATCTTGTCATTAGCATTCATCGGTCTTGGGTCACCAATAACAACGTTCTTTCCCTTAGCTCCTTCATCTTGTTCTGACCGAATGAGTACCTTCGGATTGCTCAATTCCAGCGTATGAACAGATAAAGGAGCCTTGTCAATTTGCATCTCAGAAAGTACCAATCGTCCTTCATTAATGGCCGATTGTACCTGTCGACAGAAAACATTACAATCATTAGTTGCATGAGATGTAGAGTTATGGCACTTAAAATATGCATGTTGTTTTAGCTCCTCGGGCGACAATATAGCATGTGATAATCGGATGTTACCATTTTTAAGCAATTCATCGAAGATTCGATCACACTTAGAAACATCAAAGGTAAATTGCAGCTCCTCCTGCTGATTCATTTGAATCGGCTTATGGGACAGAACTGAACAGGGTTTGGCCTTTGATAGCCAAACAAATTCAGCGGCATACACTTCCTTTCTCTCATCGTCCAAACTGTCGGAATCATGATCAAGAAGATGAGTATTGGACTGCTGAGGCTTATGAGTGTCTTTGGCATTTTTGAGCTTAAAGTCCAAACCTATGACTTTGATTTGCAAATAATTAACCGTATGATATTCTAAGCCCTCAAGTTTTTCTCTCAAATAAGAACACAAGCCATTAAATGCCAAATTCGCCAAATCTTTTTTGAAAATTTTCAAACTAAAACATCGGCTTTTAATTTCTTTGTTGACACAAAATCGCGCCAACACACTCGAATGCTCTAGAACGCGCGAACGATCGTCAAAACGATCAACACCCGCGAAACCCTGGGTGTACCGGTCTGACCGGTACCGCCGACCGGGCTGACTGGTACAGGCAGGGGCTCGCTGGAAACCTAGAACAGCAAGCTCGGGAGGGACCCCGTCGGAGCTCGTGATTGTAGGGTTGCTCTGAGGTTGGCAGGCCACTCAGAACGTCTTCAAACGCCGCCGGGACGAAGGAAGAAAGCAATCTAGGGTTGGAAAAGGTTAGGGTTTGAGAGACAAAAAGTAATGCGATATTTTGATTGATTCGATTGGGAATAACCTCAATCGGCCTTAGCCTTTATATTTATAGGCTGGGGAAGACGTACCCCTTCACGAGTAGGATTACATGAGGACTCTTTACAAAAACCCTAATTCTACTCGGACTATACAAACCAGACCGGTCAGACCGGTCGACCTCAGCAGGTGCCAAATTTGGCTGTCAACATATGCCCCCCTGCTTTTTGGTGAGTTTCACAAGCCAAAAAGCAAGAACTATCCTAATGTACATGTTTTACACAGAGCACACAATTCTAAAATAAAACTAAGGGTGATATCCAATACCGGCCGTCTTCGTCTTCACGCACTTTGCCAAACACTAGGATATAATTTCTTCAAGTATCTCCCATTGATAGCCCTGGGTAGACGTTCACCTTGCACCGTCTCCACCATATATGAATTTCCGGAGATAACTTTGATAATCTTGTATGGACCCTCCCAACTTGGCGACCATTTGTCAAACTTGTTGCTTTTCATCCCAAGAGGCAAAATTGTCTTCCAAACTAGATCTCCAACCTGAAAAGACTTAAGTTTTACCTTCTTGTTGTAGGCTCTAGCCACCCGAAGCTTGTCCTTCTCAATTTCCTTCAAAGCCTTCAAACGCTTGTCGGTTACCTCATCAATATTATCCATCATCATATCATGATAATCAACAGCGGAGAGGTCATTTTGTTTTGCTAATCTATATGCGTCCAGATTTACCTCAATGGGTAAAACGGCCTCTTGACCATACACAAGCTCAAAAGGAGTAACCTTAGTAGCACCATGTCTAGATATACGATGAGCCCATAATGCTTCGGATAACACTTCATGCCACCTCCTAGGATTTTCCTCTATCTTCTTCTTGACAAGTTTGATCAAAATCTTATTACTAGACTCGGCCTGCCCATTGGCCTGAGCATAGTATGGAGATGAATTGAGCAATTTAATCTTGTAAGATTCGGCAAAGGCACGCACCTCTTTTGATATAAATGAAGTACCTTGATCCGTCGTCAAAGTTTGTGGAATGCCGAATCTATGAATAATATGCTCAGTAATAAACTCAATTACCTCTTTATGCGTCATATTCTTCAAAGGAACCGCTTCGGTCCATTTAGTGAAATAATCCGTAGCAACCAACACGAAGCGATGCCCCTTTGAAGATGGAGGATTAATTTGTCCAATGAAATCCAACCCCCAACCTCGGAACGGCCATGGTTTAATAATAGGATGCATCAACGCAGCAGGCACCAATTGCAAATCACCAAACCGCTGACATTCTTCACATCCTTTATAGTACTTGAAACAATCGGATAGCATGGTGGGCCAATAAAAACCGGCTCTTCTAAGTAACCACTTCATCTTAGGAGCCGATTGATGAGTATCACAAATACCTTCATGAACCTCTCCCATAGCAATACGGGCTTGATCCGAGTCTAAACATTTGAGGAGCAAATCTTCGGCAGTTCGACGATAAAGTTCATCGTCAATCAAAACATACTTGAAAGCCAAACGCCGAATATTTCTCTCTGCACCACGACCAGGATCTCTCAAATACTATATAAGAACCCTCCAATCCTAGTCTTCGGCCGAGACAATTAAATCATCTTTTTTGGCCGAATTGGAACCAGCAACGCCATCACCGGTCAGACCGGTCTCCGGACCGGTTTGACCAGTCTGGGTGGTCAGACCGGTTTCGCTGACTGGTCGGACCGGTGCGTCCAGAACCAGACACCCGGCTTTCGTTTGCATCGGCTTGCGAATGTTGAAATATTTTTTTGTAACATTATAGCCAGATGCTTGTTGCGCTAGAGTATTTTCCTTTCCATTCTCCTCCCTCGGAATATGTTTGATAATAAATTCATCGAAAGAGGAAATAATATCGAGGCATTTATCAAGATATGCATTTAGAGAACCATTATAACACTGGCATACCTTAGATACTTGCTGCACCACCAGAAGAGAATCTCCAAAGGCTTCAACATGCTTCACGCCCATGGATTGCAAGAATTCCAAGCCAAATAGAAGAGCCTCATATTCAACTTGGTTATTTGTGCACTCTTCTTCCAATCGGTTTGAAAATTCAAAAACAGCACCATTCGGAGAAATAAGAACAGCACCAATCCCTTTACCATCATCACAAACCGATCCATCAAAGTATAACTTCCATGGTGTGCAAGTAATATAGTCGACTTCTAAATCATGCTTGTCATTAATTCGATGCTCAACAATAAAATCCGCTACAATTTGGCCTCTCATAGATTTTAAAGGTTCACAAGCCAAATCATACTCAACCAAAGCATAAGCCCACTTACCGATTCTACCACTCAAAATTGGTCTCTGTAACATATGTTTGATCACATCGGTTTGACATACTACTATGCAAGTACTAGATAATAGATAATGTCTCAATTTGGTACAAGCATAATAAAGAGACAAACATAACTTCTCAATAAATGTATACCTCGTCTCCGCATCAATAAGTCGCCGGCTTAAATATGTAATAATATATTCCTTCTCTTCGGTCTCTTGAGTCAAAACAGCCCCAATAACCTTGTCTTCAGCAGCCACATAAAGTCTGAAATGTACTCCTCTCCTAGGTGCTTTGAGTACGGGTGGTGAAGACAAATAAATCTTGATCTTCTCAAATGCTTCTTGCTGTTTTGCCCCCCCCCCCAAGTAAATTCGGTTTCATCCTTTAACCGAAGAATAGGAGTAAAAGCATCGATCTTCCCGGACAAGTTAGATATAAATTTTCTCAAGAAATTTACCTTGCCCAAGAACTTCTGTAAATCCTTCTTGCATGTAGGGGCTCCAACCTTCTTCATGGCTTCGACTCTCTTAGGATCAATCTCTATTCCCTTCTCATGAATAATGAAGCCAAGAAACTTTCCAGCCGATACACCAAAAGCACATTTGAGTGGATTCATCTTTAAAACATACCGGCGCATCCTTTCAAGAGCAATTCTTAAATCGTCTAAATAATGATCTAAACCGTCCGATTTAATGACAATATCATCAATATACACTTCCAAGATGACACCAATCAAATCATGGAAGATCAAATTCATAGCTCTTTGATAAGTAGCACCCGCATTTTTCAAACCGAAAGTCATAACCACCCACTCAAATAAACCGACAAATCCTGGACATCTAAAGGCCATATTAGATATATCTTCTTCGGCCATAAATATTTGATTGTAACCGGCGTTACCATCAAGAAAACTAATGACACGATGTCCGGAAGCTTCGTTGATCAACATATCGGCTATAGGCATAGGATATTCATCCTTGGGAGTAGCTTTATTAAGATCTCTAAACTCAATGCATACTCTAATTTTCCCCGAATCCTTTTTCTCAACGGGCACAATATTAGAGATCCAATCAGCATAACGACAAGACCGAATAAATCCAGCATCAAGTAAACGATTAATTTCAGTTTTAATTCGGTCATAAATAATGGGATTGAAACGCCTAACCTGTTGTTTATAAGGTCTAAATCGGCTTTAATTGGTAAACGATGCTCAACAAGATCACGACTCAAACCAGGCATTTCATGATACTCCCAAGCAAAACAATGAACATATTCCTTCAATAAATTAACCAAATCGGCTTTATATTCAGCCGATAAATTTTTATTTACAAAAGTCGGCCTAGGAATAGATCCATCACCAATATCTACCTTTTCTAAAGGATCAGCCGATGTAAACCCTTGGCCCAACTTATCTAGATCACCAGAATCTTCAATGGCTTCACACATATCATTCGTACGCGCCCAATATTGATCTAGCCTCCACTGCAGCCATTCTGCGTTGGACCGGTCTGACCGGTCGGCCCTGTGCGCCGAATGGGACAGGACCGGTCTGACCGGTCGGCACTGGCGGTCTGACCGGTCTCCTCTGGAGTGTCTTTTGTACTCATCTGATTTACATTAAATGATTTAGCCGATTATCCATCGGCTTTAATACAGTAGAAACAAAACCATTCTTAGTGCAACTGATCAAATCATAATCGGACAAGTCCACGCCCGATAAACACTTGACGTTGTCGTGTGCACTAATGGAATCTGAATCGGCTAAAGCAACAAAGGATGAAGTGTCCCCATGGACAATCTCAACCTCATCGCCAATCCACTGAACAAGAAACTGATGCAAGGTAGAAGGAACACACTGATTTGCATGAATCCAATCCCTCCTAAGAATCAAATTGTAGTTACCTTGCACTTCCGCGACGAAGAAAGCTGTAGCAAGCGTCTTACTTCCAATGGTGAGCTCCATGGAAGCAACTCCTTTGGCGCTAAGGGTCTCGCTCCCTCCAACACCACTGACGGTCATGTTCGTCTTGATCAAGTCTTTGTCTTGGCCACCGAGCTTCTTGTACAACGAGTAGGGCATAAGATTTACAATGGCCCCATCATCTATTAGCATGCGAGTCACCGGCTTCCCGTTGATGTGTCCCCTCACATAAAGAGCCTTCAGATGATTGTCTTTATCGCTTGGCTTCTGGAACACAGCTTCATGGGGCCCGAACTGAAGATGAGCCAAATCCTCCTCCGGAACTATGAAGTAATCCGAAGATAAGTGCACCACATTGATCTACATATTGTTGCGCTCTGGAGATGCTTCGTAGTCTACCAACTCTTCGTCTTCTAATGTCGAAGGAACTGCTGGGGCTTCATCAATAGAACAAACCGAAACAGGTGGCGCCGATTCGGCTGTTGCCTCTGTACTGGGCTCGACCGGTCTAACCGACTGGTCAGAGCGGTTTGACCGGCCTGTCTGACCGGTCTGACCGGTCAGCTGTGGCGGTTCGATTGGTCTGTCTGGCTGGTCAGCTGTCTTAGCTTTCCACACCTTGCTTTGAGGGAACATAGGCCTATATCTGTTGAATTCCTCATCCCTCATCTTCTCCTTCTCCTGTTCCTTCTTTTCTTTGTTGCGGAGGCGCTGCAATTTCCTTTTTTGCTTATGAGTTAATCTCGAAGGGCACCATCTAGGCTGATGGTACTTATCCGCTGCACCCCTGCTGCTACCGGCCTCATGATCATTGTCCATGACCGGCTTTTGTGAAGGAACATCAACCGATGTATCTACATCCATCGGTCTCTTGCCCGTATCTCTTATGGGCACTTTGATTTCACCGATTTGAACCACAAAATCGGCTTTAAGCTTCTCTGAGTCGGCCACAAGCTTCTGCTCCTCCTTCCTCTCCTTGATGCGATATTCGAACCTTGCAACAGGAGCTTGGCCTGGCCTCTGACGAGACAAGTCTGACCGGTCGGAGGTGACTGGTCTGACCGGTGCAACCTGCTGCACTGGACCGGATTGGCGTGGTCCCAATCGGTCATGCACTGGCATCCTGGAGCTTTCCCCTTGATAATGTGGAGGATAAGGCATCGGGAAACACTGCATCCATATCCCCCCATGCTCCCATGCCGGATTTGTTGCATTTGAAGCCGGTGGCATCCACGGCATGGTAGCATACATCTTCTGAGGAGGATATAACGTGACAACATCACCCCTGCGCCTGCTGGATTCCCTCCTTGGGGACGCTGGACGATCTTGACGCGGTGGTGAACGCGGTCTCTTTTTAAACGGCCGATCATTTTGAACAGCCTTTGTGTACTTGTTCAACAACTGGTTGAAGGTGGGCTTCTGATTAGCAGTTCTTCCCTGAACCTTCACTTCGTTGGTCTTCCAAGTACCCACTTCCGGACATTTTGGCTTGAAGGTCCGGGGACGGTCACCAGGGCGGTCTGACCGGTTGGAAGAACCGGTCTGACCGCCCGGACCGGTCTGACCGGTCGGAGGCACTGGTCTGACCGATCGTACCTGATCTGCATACCGATTTTCTGGTGGAGAGCTCCCTTGCCCCCCGAGTCTGGGATTCTTGACAATGATCTTCAGAGTACTCTTGGCATCATCAGTTTTTTCTTTGATAACTTCTCGGGCAAGGATCTTGTCACTTGTGTTCATCGGTCTTGGATCACCGATGACAACATGCTTTCCCTTGGCTCCTTCGGCTTGTTCCGGACGAATGAGCACCTTTGGATTGTTCAATTCCAGCGTATGAACAGGGAAAGGAGCTTTGTCAATCTGCATCTAAGAAAGTACTAATCGTCCTTCATTAATGGCCGATTGTACCTGTCGACGAAAAACATTACAATCATTAGTAGCATGAGATGTAGAGTTATGCCACTTACAATATGCATGTCGTTTAAGCTCGTCAGGATATGGAATAGCATGCGATAATCGGATGTTACCATTCTTAAGCAATTCGTCAAAAATCCGATCACACTTAGAAACATCAAAAGTAAACTTCGGCTCATCTTGCCGATTCTTTTGAATCAGCTTGAGAGACGGAACCGAACCGGGTTTGGCCTTTGATGGCCAAACAAATTCAGCGGCATATACTTCCTTACTATCATCGTCCGAACCATCCGAATCATGATCAAGAATGTGAGTGTTGGACCGATGAGGCTTGAAAGTATCCTTGGCATTTTTTAAGTTTAAATTCTAAACCCATGACTTTGACTTGCAAGAAATTCACGGTATGATATTCAAAGCCCTCAAGTTTCTCTTTCAAATAAGAACGTAAACATTAAATGCCAAACCCGCCAAATCCTTTTCGGAAATTGTCAAACTAAAACACTAATTTTTAATTTCTTTAAATCTTTTGAAATAATCCGAAGAAGATTCATCACGTCCTTGCCTAATCGATGTTAAATCCAACAATTTCGCTTCGGTTTCCCCACTAAAGAAGTGATCATGAAATTTACGCTCTAATTGAGCCCAATTGCGAATAGAATTAGGAGTAAGTGAAGAAAACCAAGAGAAAGATGTTCCAATCAAAGATAAAGAAAATAGACGCACACGTAAAGCATCATTAAAACCAGCTTCAATTAACTGCAACACATATTGACTAATGTGTTCCCAAGTTGTACGAGAATCATCACCATTAAATTTAGTAAACTCAGGAATACGCCAACCAGCAGGAAAAGTAGTGAAATCAAACTCAGCGGGATAAGGTTTTTGATATAAATGTGTAGTACCCATATCCACCCCAAGCTTACTTTTAATCGCATTTGCCAGATCCTCTTTGAACTTAAGAAGATCGGCTTGATAGTGCTGGCTGGTGTAGAACTCAGAAAACCGATGTGCATTAGGATTTCCATGCGCCATCGTATGTAAAGAAGTTGGGATTGGTCCTTGATTAGGTCCAGATCCCTGTGATCCTCCCGCTACAGCAGTAGTGTGGGGGCGGTGTATAAAATGACAATTCATTAGTTCGGCTAGGGGCAGCCGAACCTGGAATTGTCTCGAGAGGCGTTGGCGACAGCACTGAGTAACCGGTCTGACCGGTCGGATAACTGGTCTGACCGGTCGGACCGGTCTGACCGATCTGTGGGACTGGTATGACCGGTGCTGTGTGCACGGTCGACGGTGGTGGGGTTTGGCCTGGGAACGAGTTCGGCGGCATACCATAAAGTGGTTCAGATGTGAACTCAGGGGTAGCCGAACTCGGATCTGATGAGTTAAGATCAGACATAGGTTGTTTACCTTTAAGCGTATCAACATCACTACTCAATTTAACTAAAATGTCACCTATGGCAGCTTGTGCAGCAATGATCTTCTGATCCATTAAAGATGACATCCTATCAAACATATCAGATGGAGAAAGGCTTACATTGGCGATCTCTTCAATCTTATCCTGGTTAAGCTTGAGAGATGGCAGCACGAACTCCTCCACCCTTTTGACGAGGCCACCACGATCCTTCTTGAAGCCCTTCAAGAATTGAGCCTTGACGTGCTCCTCCACAAGAAGGTAGGCCTTGCGTTCCTCCTCGGTGAGCTCCTCCATGGTAGCCATGATGATGTTGTCCTTGTTGATTTCTGAAGAGCCAATCTTCTTCAGGGAGTAGATCAGATCGGTTTTAAAACCAGATTAATCTTTCCCCAGTGGAGTCGCCAAAAAGTATGTTGACACAGAATCACGCCAACACACATTCGAATGCGCTAGAATGCGCGAACGATCGTCAAAACGATCAACACCCGCGAAACCCTGGGCGTACCGGTCTGACCGGTACAGGCAGGGGCTCGCTGGAAACCTAGAACAGCGAGCTCGGGAGGGACCCCGTCGGAGCTCATGATCGTAGGGTTGCTCTGAGGTCGGCAAGCCACTCAGAACGTCTTCAAACGCTGCCGGGACGAAGGAAGAAAGCAATCTAGGGTTGGAAAAGGTTAGGGTTTGAGAGACAAATAGTAATGCGATATTTTGATTGATTCGATTGGGAATAACCTCAATCGGCCTTACCCTTTATATTTATAGGCCGGGGAAGACGTACCCCTTCATGAGTAGGATTACATGAGGACTCTCTACAAAAACCCTAATTCTACTCGGACTGTACAAACCAGACCGGCCCGACCGGTCAGACCGGTCGACCTCAGCAGGTGCCAAATTTGGCTGTCAACATTCTTTAAATCTTTTGAAATAATCAGAGGCAGGCTCATCTCGGCCTTGCCTAACCGATGTCAAATCCGATATTTTTGCTTCAGTTTCCCCACTAAAGAAGTGATCGTGAAACTTATGCTCCAACTGACTCCAATTGCGAATAGAATTTGGAGCGAGCGAGGAAAACTAAGAGAAAGCCGTTCCAATTAAAGACAGAGAAAACAAACGCACACGCAAAGCATCATTGAAACCGGCTTCTCCCAACTGTAAGATATATTTACTCACATGTTCCCAAGTTGTACGAGAATCATCACCATTAAATTTAGGAAACTCAAGAACACGCCAACCTGCAGGATAAGAAATAAAATCAAACTCAGCAAGATAAGGTTTTTGATACAAACGCGAAGTACCCATATCAACCCCAAGTTTATTCTTAATTGCATTAGCCAGATCTTTGAATTTAAGGAGATCGGCCTGATAGTGCTGGCTGGTATAAAATTCAGAATATTGACAATGTGCATTAGAATTTACATGTGTCATCGTCTATGTAGAGGTTGGGAATGGTCCTTGATTAGGTCCAGATCCTCGTGATCCACCTGCTACAGTAGTAGTACGAGGTGGTGTGTATATAGACAACTCATTGGTTCGTCCAAGGGCAGCCAAACTTGGGATTGTCTCAAGAGGTGTCGATGATGGCACTGTCCCTGAGTAACCGGTCTGACCGGTTGTGTAACCGGTCTGACCGGTTGGCGAAACTGGTTCGGTTGGTGCCGTGTACTTGGACGACGGTGGTGGGGTTTGCCCTGGAAACGAGTTCGGCGGCATACCATCAAATTGTTCAGATGTGAACTCAGGAGTAGCCGAACTCGGATCTGATGAGTTAGGATCTGCCATAGGTTTTTTACCCTTAAGCGCATCGATATCATTACTCATCTTAGATAAAACATCGCCCGCGGCAGTTTGTGCAACAATAAGTTTCTGATCTACCATGAGCGAAATCTTCTCAAACATGTCAGAGGGAGAGAGGCTTACATTGGAGATCTCTTCAATCTTGTCCTTCTTAAGCTTAAGAGATGGCTATACGAACTCCTTGACCCTATTGACGAGGCCACAACGATCCTTCTTGAAGCCCTTCAGGAACTGAGTCTTGACATGCTCCTTAACAAAAAAGGTAGGTCTTGCACTCCACTTTGGTGAGCTCCTCTAGCAAGGCGGTGATGATGTTATCCTTGTTGATCTCTGAAGAGCTCATCTTCTTCGAGGACTAGATTAGATCGGTTTTCAAAACCAGATTAATCTATCCCAAGCGGAGTCGCCAAAAAGTATGTTGACACAGAATTACGCCAACACACTTGAATGTCCTTGAATGCATGAGAGATCGTCAAGATGATCAAAACCAGCGAAGCCCTGGCAGACCGATCTGACCAGTTCTGCCGACTAGTCTGACTGGTGTGGAGCAGGACGCTGCGCATACCTAGAAACACATGCTCGGGAGGGACCCCGTCGGAGCTTGCACAGCTAGGGTTGCTCCGAGGTCCTCAGGCCAGTCATAATGCCTTCAAATGCCATCGAGACGCAGGAAGAACAACAATTAGAGTTTGGAAAAGGCTAGGGTTTGAGAGAACAAAAGTAGATGTAAATTGCTTTGACTCGATTGGAATAATCTCAATCGGCCTTAGCCTTTATATTTATAGGCCGGGGAAGTCGTACCCCTTTCCATATCGATTAACATAAGGATTCTAAACAAAAAACGAAATGTACTCGGATTACACAGGGCGGACCAGTCCGACCGGTCGGCCACAGAGCCTGCCAAATTCTGTCAACAGCGACTTTCGCACGAACTTTTGTATTAATTGCACTAGTTTCGTCCTGTTTTGAATCTAGTTTTGTGCAGTAACAAAACGGTTTGAAATGAACCCAAACATTACAAAATGCACCAAAGATTTCGGTCCGATGGTGTGGATCAGGTGCGTTCGTTGCGAAAAATTCTGAAGTGACTTCGTTGCACGAACTTTTGCATTAATTGCACCAGTTCGTCCTATTTTGCATCGAGTTTTGTGCAGTAAAGAGATGGTTTGAAATGAACCCAAACATTACAAAACGCACCAATATATGAGTTTAGGGTCCAATGGTGTGGATCAGCTGTGTTCGTTGCGAAAAATTTCGAAGCGACTTCGTTGCACGAACTTTTGCATTAATTGCACTAGTTCGGCCCATTTTGCCCTAAGTTTCTTGTAGTAACAAAGCGGTCGCAAATGCACCCAAATATTATGAAGCACACCAAAACATGAGTTTAGGGTCCAATGGTGTGAATCAGGTGCGTTCGTTGCAAAACAATTTGATGTGACCTTGTTGCTCGAACTTTTGTATTAATGCACCAGTTGGGCCCATTTTGCACTGAGATTCCTGTAGTGATGAAATGGTCGCAAATGCACCAAAATATTATGAAACACACCAAGCATGAGTTTAGGGTCCAATGGTGTGGATCGGATGCGTTCGTTGCGAAAATTTTTGATGTGACTTCATTCCACGAACTTTTGCATTATTTGCACCAGTTCGTCCTATTTTTACCTAGTTTTGTACAATAACAAAATAGTACGAAATGCACTCAAACATTAAAAAATGCACCCAAACATGAGTTTAGGTCCAATGGTGTGGATCGGGTGCGTTCGCTGCGGAAAATTTCGACGCGACTTCGTTGCACGAACTTTTGCATCAAATTAAAGTGGTGGTCATGTTTTGCGCCGGGTTTCATGCAGTAATGAAATGGTCGCAAACGCACCCAAACATTATGAAATGCACGAAAACATGAGTTTAGTGTCCAATGGTGTGGATCGAGATTTTGCATTAATTGCACATGTTCATCCTATTTTGCACCGAGATTTGTGCAGTAATGAAACGGTCCCAAATGCACCCAAATATTACAAAACGCACCAAAACATGAGTTTAGGGTCCAATGCTGTCACTCGGGTGTGTTCGTTGTGAAAAATTTCGACGCAACTTCGTTCCATGACCTTTTGCATTAATTGCTCCAATTCGGCCCATTTTGCACTGAGTTTTGTGCAGTAACGAAACAGTCGCAAATGCACCCAAATATTGATAAACACACCAAAGCATGAGTTTAGTGTCCAATGGTGTGGATCAGGTGCGTTCGTTGCGAAAAATTCCGACGCGACTTCATTGCACGAACTTTTGCATTAATTGCACTAGTTCATCCTATTTCACACCGACTTTTGTGCAGTAATGAAATGATCCCAAATGTACCCAAACATTACAAAATGCACCAACACATGAGTTTAGGGTCCAATGGTGTGGATCAGGTGCGTTCGGTGCGAAAAATTTCGACACGACTTCGTTGCACGAACTTTTGCATTAATTGCACCAGTTCGTCCTATTTTGCACCTAATTTTGAGCAGTAACGTGTAACACCAGGTTTATAAAAGGACATAAACCGAGCAATCATATACTTGCCAGGATCAAGTCACACGTATATACAATAGAATGAACAATATATCACAGCACATATCACATAAAACGACATAATAAAGAGAATACGAATGTTATTTATTACAATAATGACAAAAATGTCTAATACAGCGGAAGCGAAGTACAAATACGAATAAAACTCTCCGAAGCTGAGCAGGGCGCCACAGGGACGTCGACTAGGAGATGAACGCCTAGAAGTCCTCGTAGTCCTGGTAGCGCTGAGCGAACTCCCTCGTGTCGGCAGGAACTGAGCAGCAGAAGAGTATCCAAGAGGAAAAAATATAGAAGAGGCAAGAGCGAGTACACAACTTGTACTCAATAATTATAACACAAACTATGAGGCTCTAAGGTTGGCTGACTCAACTGCATTAGCTTTTAATCTTGGAAAATTTTTATTAAAGCAATTTACTACAAGTTGATGAATTACCATAAACCCAGTTACATAATAATTAATCAAGATTAACCATGTTACTACTGAGAACCAAACCAAAACCACCAAGGTAACCCCGAGAGGCACCTCCCTCGTCGGAAGGAGATAATCCCACTAATCAAAAGGAGGATATGGGCCGCTCATAACCGTGAGCACGGCTAGTATACCAGTTTTACACTCTGCAGAGGTTGCACATCTTTACCCACAAGTCGTGAGCTACGCCAGTTGTTCATCACACTTCCTTAGGTGAGATGGCTAGCAACTCACGACGAGGCCTTTACAAAGAATCTCGTTGGTACGGAGTAACCGCGAGGGTGGATCGGTGACTATGGAGCAGGTCTAGTGGGCGTCAAGACACGAAGCACAGACGAGGCCACTCAGCACGAGGGCCATAGAAGCTTACCGCCCCTGCCCCGCAGGTAAGTTACACCAAACCAAAAAGATCTAATTATTACGCCAAGTCTATCCCATTCTAGCCTTGTGGTAGCGCTGTTGTCCCAGGTTGTCGCTCTATGAACTGGTCCTTATGGAGAGTGGCCAACCAAGCACTAAGCACCGTGCTAGCCCCCTAAACCTTGTTTCTACAAAAACCATATTTTAACGAGACGTGAGCCACCCAAGCACGAAGCACAGAGGGCCACTCTCAGAATTAAGTTCAAGTAAACCATTAATCAAATTAATTAAAAAGGACCAGAATGTGTTATAGCACAGCAACCTAGCACAACTAACCAAAATGCAACCCAAAGGTATATATAAAGGATATAGAGTGGCTAGGATAGTCCTTATAGGCATACAGTATTAAATGCAGTATGAAATTGTATTTAAAGATGATAGGTTGTTCATGTTACACTTGCCTTCCTCGTACTGCTCCTGCTGCTGCTCAAAGTGCTCGGAAGACGGCTGCTCCGGGTACTGGTACTGGGGCTCCTCCGGTAGCTCAGCGTCTACTCACGAACACATGGCCAAAAACAAGGCACGACAGTAAACATACATGCAAACAAATGCTAACACTAAGAAACAGTACATCAATACATAATAACAGCGAGAAAAACTAAGCTAAAACTATTCTATGCGTTTCAACGATCGCGTGGACATAAAGAACGCCTAAAACGGAGCTAAAACGCATATTCTAGGCTAAAAACAAGTTCTATGGGCTTATCTGCGAGAAAAACTAAGTTCCAGGGGATTTTCTGCAAAAACCAGGGACTAAAATGTAATTAACGGGTAGCTCTAGGGTCTAACTCGCAAAACTGAAGGGGTTGGACGGTGGGTTCTAATAGGGAAAAACTCAGGGGTCCGGGTGTTAAAAACAGGACCTAAATCTAATTGTTTTTAAACTACCAGAACAGCGGGTTGATTCTCAAGAAGTTGAGGGACTTAAACAAAAAAGCAGCAGCGCTGACCATTACTTAACTGGTTTGACTCCGGGCCCGGGTTAACTTGGCCCGTCCGATCTGGATCCTACGGCCAGGATGGCTTGGGCGCGTGTGGTGGCGGCGCTGGGTCGCGCCGACGAGCTTCTACGGCGGCGCCGCGCTGGGCCTCGCCAGACTTGGTCAAAATTGGCCGTCTGGGGGTCGAATCGAGCGGGGCTTGGCCTAGGAGGGAGTGCGCGCGGCGCCGAAAGCAACTGGGTGCTTGGGAGAGCAAGAGAAGAGTCTGGGCGTGCAGCGCAACGGCAAAAGCGGCACTGGGTCGCCGGCGTTCACACGTCCAGTCGTCGCCGGGGTAGATCCTGGACATTAACTGGGCAGGGAGTTTGTGGGGGACGCTAAGAAGCTACTGAGCTCTACACGGGGCTTCGGCATAGGGGAAAAAGTGGGGGCGCGCCACGACTTGCTGGTTCAGCGGCGGCCCGGCGAGGCGTCTCGAACTGGCAGCGGCCGCTACGGCCTGACTTCGGTCTAGGGATATGACACGAGCGCGAGTGGGGCATTGGGAGGCTCACCAGAGGCTCAGAGTGACGGAACCGTGGCGCTGGGAGAACGGCGGTGGGGTTCGGCGGCGGCGCACGGGCGGTACTCGAGGAGGGGATGAAGGAGAGCGCCTTCGGGCTTCTGGACGGCGCGGATCAATAACCACGTTGGGAGCCTCGGCCGCTGACTCGGCCGTCACATGGTTCACTCTGCCCTGAAGTGGGGCCCTGGGCAGAGCTGGGCGCCCCTGCTATCCCGCCTGCGCCTTCTGGGGGCAAGCGTTGGCGTAGTGCCCCGGCTGGCCGCAGTGAAAGCAGACGCAAGGGGGTCCCTGAGCCTGCTGTCCGGCAGGAGGAGCTGCATGCTGTGGAACCTGAGGTGCTGGTGGAGCAGCACGAGCCAGAGGTGCCGGTAACCTCGGGCCCTGACCTGCCTGCTGCTGCTGTCGAGGCGGGTACTGCTGCGGCCACTGCTGGTACTGCTGGGGAGGCCGGTACTGCTGCTACTGGTACTGCGGAGGCGGCTAGAGGCGAGGACGGGTGTTGCTGCCGGAAGCAACGGGGACAATCTTCCTCTTCTTGTCCTCCATCTCCAAGTGCTTGCGCTCAGTGTTGAGGGCGCTGTCAACCAGATGGTTGAAGTCGTCGAAGCGGAGGTTGAGCAGCGCGTACTAGAGGTAGTCCTCAAGGCCCTCCATGATGTGCTCCTGCTTCTTGCAGTCATCCGCAACATTGGTAGGGGCGTAGCGAGCAAGCTGCAGAAAGCGATCACGATACTCCGTGACCGACATAGTCCCCTAAAGTGACAAAGACAGATAGATATCGAAAGATTAACTCAAGATTCATAAGGATAGAATAAGGTGCATTAGCTCAAAGAAACCGCTGAATGATTATATCTGAGATTACCTGCTTCAGTGCAAGGAACTCCTTCTGCTTCATCTTCATAACGCCCGCGGGGACATTGTGGCTGCGGAACCACTCCTGGAACTGGAGCCAAGTGAGAGACTCGCGGTCCTGAACTGGGTGGGACTCCCACCAGTCCAAAGCTGCCCCTCTCAGCTGTCCTGCTGCGTACAAGACGCGCTCATGATCATCGCACTGGGCGATGTCCAGCTGGCGCTCCACTGCACGAAGCCAGTCGTCAGCCTGAAGAGGCTCGGACGTGTGAGAAAACATCGGCGGGTGACCCCTCAAAAACTCAGCATGCCTGTCGCGAGGCTGCGGCGGTGGAGGAGGCGGAGGCTGAGTGTGAGCCTGCTGAAGAGCCTGAACAGTGTTGTTCTGGGTGGCCATCATCTGCATCTGGAGCTGGAAGTACTGCTCCGGAGTCAAAGGCGGAGGCATCGGGAACCCGGTACCCTGGTAGTTCTGCCCCTGATTGTTCTGCCGCTGCTGGTCAGAACCACGCCTGGTGTTCACCATCTGATTTTGGACAAAAGATTTCATGAGTAAGGATATTGCAGGAATAAATTCAGATGGATATGATAACTTTTTGCAGAAAAATACTCAGACCTGATAAAGTAGACATGATAGAGTGGACTGTTTTACCCCCAACGATCTAACTCATTTTATTAATTAGTTAATTTTAACATAAGAGTGATTTTCTCTAAACAAATTTAAACTACTAAGCTATGCAATCATTCAAAAATCCAAATCAAACATGTAGCATAATAACAAGCAGACAATTTTCACGACTTAGCCGAGTTTAACATACGACTTAACTAACACAACGCGTCGCGGAATGTGCTATCGTATTATTATAAAAGGGTCACCTAGCTAATACTCATGGTGGTCAGATGACTGATTCAGGCCAAAATCTACGAAAACTATTCTTTAGAGAGAAATCAAGGCAAGACGGGTAAAAGTCATAGAATTCAAGGGGTATAATAGTAAAATAGTTTCAGCAGACAAGGATTGGAGAGAAGAAGTCCTAAAACTCGTCCAGTTCTATCTAGGCTTTGTCCTACAGTCGACCTGGCTCTGATTCCACTCTGTAACACCCGGTTTATAAAAGGACATAAACCGAGCAATCATATACGTGCCAGGATCAAGTCACACGTATATACAATAGAATGAACAGTATATCAAAGCACATATCACGTAAAAAGACATAATAAAGCGAATACGAATGTTATTTATTACAATAATGACAAAAATGTCTGATACAGCGGAAGCGAAGTACAAATACGAATAAAACTCTCCGAAGCTGAGCAGGGCGCCACAGGGACATCGACTGGGAGACGAACGCCTAGAAGTCCTCGTAGTCCTAGTAGCGCTGAGCGAACTCCCTCGTGTCGGCAGGAACTGAGCAGCAGAAGAGTATCCAAGAGGGAAAAATAGAGAAGAGGCAAGAGTGAGTACACAACTTGTACTCAACAAGTATAACACAAACTATGAGGCTCTAAGGTTGGCTGACTCAACTGCATTAGCTTTTAATCTTGGCAAAATTTTATTAAAGCTATTTACTGTAAGTTGATGAATTACCATAAACCCAGTTACATAGTAATTAATCAAGATTAACCATGTTACTACTGAGAACCAAACCAAAACCACCAAGGTAACCCCGAGAGGCACCTCCCTCGTCGGAAGGAGATAACCCCACTAATCAAAAGGAGGATCTGGGCCGCTCATAACTGTGAGCACGGCTAGTATACCAGTTTTACACTCTGCAGAGGTTGCACATCTTTACCCACAAGTCGTGAGCTACGCCAATTGTTCATCACACTTCCTTAGGTGAGATGGCTAGCGACTCACTACGAGGCCTTTACAAAGAATCTCGTTGGTACGGAGTAACCGCGAGGGTGGATCGGCGACTATGGAGCAGGTCTAGTGGGCGTCAAGACACGAAGCACAGACGAGGCCACTCAGCACGAGGGCCATAGAAGCTTACCGCCCCTGCCCCGCAGGTAAGTTACTCCAAACCAAAAAGATCTAATTATTACGCCAAGTCTGTCCCATTCTAGCCTTGTGGTAGCGCTGTTGTACCAGTTTGTCGCTCTATGAACCGGTCCTTATGGAGAGTGGCCAACCAAGCACTAAGCACCGTGCTGGCCCCCTAAACCTTGTTTCTACAAAAACCATATTTTAACGAGACGTGAGCCACCCAAGCACGAAGCACAGAGGGCCACTCTCAGAATTAAGTTCAAGTAAACCATTAATCAAATTAATTAAAAAGGACCAGAATGTGTTATAGCGTAGCAACCTAGCACAACTAACCAAAATGCACCCCAAAGGTATATATAAATGATATAGAGTGGCTAGGACTGTCCTTATAGGCATACAGTATTAAATGCAGTATGAAATTGTATTTAAAGATGATAGGTTGTTCATGTTACACTTGCCTTCCTCGTACTACTCCTGCTGCTGCTCAAAGTGCTCAGAAGACGGCTGCTCTGGGTACTGGTACTGGGGCTCCTCCAGTAGCTCAGCGTCTACTCACGAACACATGGCCAAAAACAAGGCACGACAGTAAACATACATGCAAACAAATGCTAACACTAAGAAACAGTACATCAATACATAATAACAGCGAGAAAAACTAAGCTAAAACTATTCTACGCATTTCAACGATCGCGTGGACATAAAGAATGCCTAAAACGGAGCTAAAACGCATATTCTAGGCTAAAAACAAGTTCTAGGGGCTTATCTGCGAGAAAAACTAAGTTCCAGGGGATTTTCTGCAAAAACCAGGGACTAAAACATAATTAACGGGTAGCTCTAGGGTCTAACTCGCAAAACTGAAGGGGTTGGACGGCGGGTTCTAATAGGGAAAAACTCAGGGGTCCGGGTGTTAAAAACAGGACCTAAATCTAATTGTTTTTGAACTACCAGAACCGCGGGTTGATTCTCAAGAAGTTGAGGGACTTAAACGAAAAAGCAGCAGCGCTGACCGTTACTTAACTGGTTTGACTCCGGACCCGGGTTAACTTGGCCCGTTCGATCTGGATCTTGCGGCCAGGATGGCTTGGGCGCGTGTGGTGGCGGCGCTGGGTCGCGCCGACGAGCTTCTACGGCGGCGCCGCGCTGGGCCTCGCCGGACTTGGCCAAAATTGGCCGTCCGGGGGTCGAATCGAGCGGGGCTTGGCCTAGGAGGGAGTGCGCGCGGCGCCGAAAGCAACTGGGTGCTTTGGAGAGCAAGAGAAGGGTCTGGGCGTGCAGCGCAACGGCAAAAGCGGCATTGGGTCGCCGGCGCTCACACGTCCAGTCGTCGTCGGGGTAGATCCTGGACATTAACTAGGCAGGGAGTTTGTGGGGGACGCTAAGAAGCTACTGAGCTCTACACGGGGCTTCGGCGCAGGGGAAAAAGTGGGGGCGCGCCATGACTTGCCGGTTCAGCGGCGGCCCGGTGAGGCGTCTCGAACTGACAGCGGCCGCTACGGCCTGACTTCGATCTAGGGCTACGACACGAGCGCGAGGGGGGCATTGGGAGGCTCACCAGAGGCTCGGAGCGATGGAACCGTGGCGCTGGGAGAACGGCGGTGGGGTCCGGCGGCGGCGCACGGGCGGTACTCGAGGAGGGGATGAAGGAGAGCGCCTCCGGGCTTATGGACGGCGCGGATCCACTTGTGGCGAGGCTGCGGAGCAAACCAAGGGGTCATGATGGCCTGAGCTTCGCCGGCGGCAAGCAATTTCTCGCGATTGGACTCACCTGCGGCGGTGACTTCGTGAGCAATCCAGGCACATACACGGCTTGGATTGGGGACAGCGGGCTTGGTGAGACTCCTGGAGTTAAGGCGAAGCCACGGCGGGCTTTGCAGGGGCCGGGGGGCAGTGGCGCAGCGTGGCCGCGGTGGCGTAGATTCTAGGCATGGCGGAGCTACAGCGGCGCGGTGGTTCCAGGGTTCTAGGCTGCACAGGAGGGCGTGTGCGGCGCAAGGGAGACCAGGGCTGTGTTTAAAAGGCTACGCCAAGATTTTGGCAGCCTTGGTATGGAAGGCGACCGCAAGGATCGCGGCGGCGGTTTCGGATGGGCCTGATCGCGGAGGAAACAGATCACGCAACGGCTTTGCGTGATCCCGTGCGCGGGACTCGACTTCTAGAAGGAGATGGCGCAGGCGAAACTGGACGGTGGGCCTGCCGAGGCGAGGTGGTCCACCGGACAGCGGGGAAAGGAGCTTGGTGCGGGCCGGCGCAGGGAGGAAGAAAGGAAGGTAAGGGGTGGAGCTGACCGGTGGGACCGGCCGGGCAGCGAGGGGAGGCAACGCGCACAGGGCGCTGAGCGCGCGGGGCTGGGCTGCGGGCGCTAGCTGGTGGGGTCAGGCGCGCAGTGGGGGAGGGCGACGCGGTCGCGAGCGAGCGGGCTGAGCGGGGTCCTGCTGGGCCGAGTGGGGAACTTGGGCTGCGCACGGGAGGGAGAGGGAGCCTGGGCCGTGCGGGGGAAGGAGTGGGTTGGGCCGACAAGGAAGCGGGTTGGGCTGGGGTTTGGCAGCTTGGGCCGGGTTGGTTTTCTATTTATCTAGGTTTTTTTCTCTTTTCTATTTCTAATTCAAACATAGTTTGAATTCAAATACAAATTTGAATCCAAACCACACTCAAATATTTAAAACTATGCACCAGCATGAATGCAACACCAAAATTTAAACCTATGATAAAATTTTAATTACTTAAGGAACAAAAATTAGATTAAATGCAAGTCTAACACAATAAACCTTAGAAAATTAAATAAAGCCAATTAAATTTATTAATAAATTGCTGAAATTTAAATTAGGGTGTTACATAACGAAATGGTCCGAAAGTACCCAAACATTGCCAAACGCACCGAAGTATGAGCTTAGGGTCCAATGGTGTGGATTGGGTGCATTCATTGTGAAAATTTCGAAGCGACTTAGTTGCATGACCTTTCGCATTAATAGCACCAGTTCGGACCATTTTGCACTGAGTTTCGTGCAGTAACGAAACGACGCAAATACACCCAAATATTATGAAACACACCAAAACATGTGTTTAGGGTCCAATGGTGTGGATCGGGTGTGTTCGTTGTGAAAAATTCCGAAGCGACTTCGTTGCACGAACTTTTGCATTAGTTGCACCAGTTCGGCCTATTTTGCACTTAGCTTCGTGCAGTAATGAAACGGTCGCAAATGCACTCAAACATTATGAAAAGCACCAAATCATGAGTTTAAGGTCAAATGGTGTGGATCGGGTGCGTTCATTGTGAAAATTTTGAAGCGACTTCGTTGCACAAACTTTTGCATTAATTGCACCAGTTCGACCTGTTTTGCACCGAGTTTTGTGTAGTAATGAAACGGTTCAAAATGAACCCAAACATTACAAAATGCACCAAAACATGAGTTTAGGGTCCAATGGTGTGGATCAGGTGTGTTCGTTGCGAAAAATTCCGAAGCGACATCGTTGCACGAACTTTTGCATTAATTGCACCAGTTTGGCCCGTTTTGTACTAAGTTTCTTGCAGTAACGAAGTGGTCGCAAATGCACCCAAATATTTTGAAGCGCACCAAAACATGAGTTTAGGATCCGATGGTGTGGATCGAGTGCGTTCATTGCAAAAAATTTTGATGCGACTTCATTGCACGAACTTTTGCATTAATTGCACCAATTGGGCCCATTTTGCACTGAGTATCATGTAGTAACGAAACTGTCACAAATGCACCAAAACATTATGAAACACACGAAATCATGAGTATTGGGTCCAATGGTGTGGATCGGGTGCGTTAGTTGCAAAAATTTTTGATGTCACTTCGTTCCACGAACTTTTGCATTAATTGCACCATTCGTCCTGTTTTCACCTAGTTTTGTGCAATAATGAAACGGTACGAATTGCACCAAAACATAAGTTTAGGGTCCAATTGTGTGGATCAGGTGCGTTCGTTGCGAAAAATTTATACGTGACTTCGTTGCACAAACTTTTGATTCAAATTAAAGTGGTGGGCATGTTTTGCGTCGAGTTTCATGCAGTAATGAAATGGTCGCAAACGCACCCAAACATTATGAAATGCACAAAAACATGAGTTTAGGGTCCAATGGTGTGGATCGGGCGCTTTCATTGCAAATAATAACATCACGACTTCATTGCACGAACTTTTGCATTAATTGCGCCAGTTCGTCCTGTTTTGCACCAAGTTTTGTGTAGTAATGAAACGGTCCCAAATGCACCAAAACATTACGAAACACACCAAAACATGAGTTTAGGGTCCAATGGTGTGGATCGGCTGCGTTTGTTGCGAAAATTTTGATGTGACTTCATTCCACGAACTTTTGCATTAATTGCACAAGTTCGTCCTATTTTACACCTAGTTTTGTGCAATAACAAAATGGTACGAAATGCACCCAAACATTAAGAAATGCACGAAAACATGAGTTTAGGGTCCAATGGTGTGGATCTGGTGCGTTCGTTGTGAAAAATTTCAACGCGACTTCGTTGCATTATCTTTTGCATCAAATTAAAGTGGTGGGCATGTTTTGCGCCGAGTTTCATGCAGTAATGAAATAGTCACAAACGCACCCAACCATTATGAAACACACAAAAACATGAGTTTAGGGTCCAATGGTGTGGATTGGGTGCTTTCGTTGCAAATAATAACGTCGCAACTTCGTTGCACGAACTTTTGCATTAATTGCACTAGTTCATCCTGTTTTGCACTGAGTTTTGTGCAGTAATGAAATGGTCCCAAATGCACCCAAACATTACAAAACGCACCAAAGCATGAGTTTGGGTCCAATGGTGTGGCTCGGGTGCGTTCGTTGCGAAAAATTTCAACGCGACTTTGTTGCACAAACTTTTGCATTAATTGCGCCAGTTCAGCCTATTTTGCACCGAGTTTTGTGCAATAATGAAACAGTCGCAAATGCACCCAAACATTAATAAACGCACCAAAAGATGCGTTTAGTGTCCAATGGTGTGGATTGGGTGCATTCGTTGCGAAAAATTCTGACGCGACTTCGTTGCACGAACTTTTGCATTAATTGCACCAGTTCATCCTATTTTGCACCTAGTTTTGTGCAGTAATGAAATAGTTCGAAATGAACCCAAACATTACAAAACGCACCGAACCATGAATTTTCGGTCCGATGGTGTCGATCAGGTGCGTTCGTAGCAAAATATTCCCAAGCGACTTCGTTGCACGAACTTTTGCATTAATTGCACCAGTTCGTCCTATTTCGCACAGAGTTTTGTGCAGTAATGAAATGGTCCAAAATGCACCCAAACATTACAAAACACACCAAAACATGAGTTTAGGGTCCAATGGTGTGGATCGGCTGTGTTTGTTGCGAAAATTTTTGATGTGACTTCGTTCCACGAACTTTTGCATTAATTGTACCAGTTCGTCCTATTTTACACCTAGTTTTGTGCAATAAAGAAACAGTACGAAATGCACCCAAACATTAAGAAATGCACCAAAACATGTGTTTAGGGTCCAATGGTGTGGATCAGGTGCATTCGTTGTGAAAAATTTTGACGCGACTTCGTTGCACGAACTTTTGCATCAAATTAAAGTTGTGGGCATGTTTTGCACCGAGTTTCATGCAGTAATGAAATGGTCGCAAACTGTTGGCGGTCGATATTGGTGATTTTCGCCGCCAACGCTCCACCTGATTTCATGAAACAAAGGTCATATTCATGCCAAATTTACTTATATTAACAAGTTCCACATGTTTTGGTGAGTATTTGAACGCAGGAACAACATGTACGAATTTTGGCCAAAATTGGAGAAACCCCAGGCCCACCGGCTTAGGCCAGGCCGGCCGGTCTATCAACCTGGCAATCCAGGCTCATCTTTGGCCAGAGTGCTCATGAATGCAAATACAAGCAAACCCAATGTGGTTTTATACAAAATGCACAAACCAAGACTGAAAGGCTTGAGCCATGACAAGTTGGGCCCACCTGCAGTGACCAAACTCAGGACCAAGTCCTAAACCGACTTGAGGAGGAAAATACAAGCGTTGATTGACACGTCGGTGGAACGGAGGGTCGAGACAACCCCAAGCCAGCCGGCCTAGGCCGGGCCGCCCAGCCCCTAACTGCCTCACTTCGGACCAATGCCAATGCAACCGACATCTATGGGAGATCCAGAACGTCTAGCAGAAAGGCGGTGGAAAATGGACAACACCCCAGGCCAGCCGGCCTAGGTGAGGCCGACCGGCCTGATCTTTTTGCGCCACGTGTGTAGCCTTCTAGAGGGAGTTACAACGGCCAAGTGTGCAGCCCTCTAGTGGAAGTTACAACTGCCATGCATGCGTGGATAGCTTTGCTTACAAGTCAAGCCAACGATAGCTTAGCTTACAAGCTAAGCAACCTTAGCCTTGCTTACAAGCTAAGCAACCCACCTTGGAGGCCTATAAAAGGGAGCCCCCACCCCTCATTCAGCACACACCATTTGGAGAGGAGAAGAGTCCAAGCAAAGATGTAGTCCCACTTAGCAAGATGTAGCAAGATTGATAGGGAGAGTGTGAGGTGAGAGTCTTGGCGAAAGTTAAGGTAAAGGAGCGGTGCCGAGTTCTCTCGGCCTTACTCCATTTTGTAAGCCACCTCGGAGGATTGGAATATCTTCAAAGTGAAGTTCCTCGTCTCTCGTTGGTATCTCGCTAGTCTTTCTCTTTACTTCAGTTACTTGTTTACTTTCTGTCATTGATCTGCGGGATCCCTAGTCTGCGTAAGTAGCAAGTTCTACTTATTTGAGAGTGCTTTCTGTCTTGCCGGAAGGCAGGAGTACATAACTCAATAGTGTTAGGCATGCTACCTAGACTTTGTTAGTTACATAGGGTTGTGTTCCATCCCACGGAACCATTGTGGTAGGCGGCAGGTGGTTCTGTCCCTCGTAGTCCACCACATTCGTGTGTTTTCATAGCAGCAGTTGCAGGTTGCCGTTGGACTCCCCTCTCACCCATTTCTGAAGTCCTTCCTCTTCCAGCCGCCAAAGCAGATCAAGATAGTTTAGTTGCAAGTCTTATGGGTAATGAGTTGGTTAACCGATGTTAGACCCTCTACCCACTTACCTCTCTTCCCCTGGTGGGTCCAGCTAAATAATTCTAGGTTTGGTCAAAGCTTTACTGTTCCTTGGATTCGATATCCCAGGTATACTCCCTGGTGAAAGCTACATCGGTCTTTGTGTGCTTGCGGAGTAATTCGTTTAGTCTAAGGAGTGCCAACAACCTTTCTTGCGCCATTGCCGGGGAGCGCTAGCAACACTAGTCTAGAATTAGTTCAGCTGTACACCTTTCTGTCCATCCACATGGAGTTCTACTCCTAGTTATCCGGCAGTTCCATCCCGCGAGTATTTGGAACGGCCACCATCCTACCATTCCACCCTTATCTGATGGTTACGAGATCAGTCCCAGTCTCGTAAATCATGGTTCGTGCATAGTCCTTCTCTATGAGAAAGGACAAGAATACCTACTGGAATTCAACCATACCTAGTTCGAACCAAAACACCTTACGGAGAAGCTCTCCCCGTTCTCTCTGACGGGCGAAGCAAAAATTTGGTATGACCAGATGGCATGGAGAGTCAGAGGAGATTGGATCAAGTTGAAGGATGAATTTTTCTTCCCTGCTATAAAAGTGTTCGCACTTGGAACAGCATGGGAAAGATCTTTACTAACGGCAAAATCCGGGACACCTCATCATATTCCGGAAGATGCTAAAGCAACACTTCGTTGGTTTTAGAGCCCTTTTTTCCACCCAAACCAACTGATCACCCTACCAGCTGCATCCTCTCACCTCCACCACATATAGTGGAAATTACCAAACCAATCAAGTCCACAGATTATGAGCCACTCATTGATAATATGCCAATGCTCATCAAGACCTCGGTCATGTTTCAAACATGCCGAAGGAGCATAAGTGCATGTGCTCAAGATCTGAGGCATTCATTCCAGATGCTACATCACAGATTGAGGGTGTTACTGTGATCAGTAGCATGGAATGGATAGAGGAGCGGAATTCAATTCCTGAAAACTCCTCTGCACTATTGGGGACGCCGCATGTAACACCCTAGTTTAAATTCCAGCATTTATTAATAAATTTAATTGGCTTTATTTAATTTTCTAAGGTTTATTGTGTTTAGACTTGCATTTAATCTGAAATTTTGTTCCTTAAGTAATTAAAATTTTGTCTAAGGTTAAATTTTGTGTTGCATTCATGCTGGTGCATACTTTTATTTGAGTGTGGTTTGAATTCAAATTCTGATTTGAATTCAAACTTTGTTTGAATTAGGAACAGAAAAGAGAACTAGAAATAGAAATAAAAAGAAACCCAAACCCTGTCAGCCCAGCAACCCAGCCCAAACCCAACTTCCCAGCCTAGCCCGTTTTTTTCCCCTGCGGCCCAGCCTTTTCCCTTCTCTCCCCGCGGGCCCAACAACCCCGGCCCTCACCTCGGCCCAACGCGCTCACTCGCGCCAGCGCCGAAGCCCAGCTGCAGCCCAGTCCTCCCCCGCGCTCGAGCCCAGCTCGCCCGCCCCGTCGGCCTGCCAGCCGGGCCCGCAAGCCAGCCCCTCAGCCCAGCGCGCCCTCCCCGCTCAGCCGCGCCGAGCGCGCTTCGCCACTGACCCGTGGGCCCCGCTTGGAAGCTTCTTCCCCTCCACGGCGCAACGAACCCCGCCCGTCTCGCCGGAGATCTCGCCCTTCCATCTCGGGCACGCACGCCCAGACCCCGGTTCCGGCCTTTAATTGGCCCCTGCGGACCCCCAAGTCCCTCACCCTCCACGCCAAGAGCCGCCACCAACCCTAGCCGCCGCGCCAGGACAACTCCGCCGTGCCACCGCGCTGCGCCACCGCGGCCACGCCGCTCCACCGCACCGGAGACCCACCCAAGCCGTGCAGCAGCACCGAATCGCTGCCTGGAGTCTCACCGAAGCTTTCTCCCTCGACTCTAACCCGCGTGGCGCCGGAATCAGACGCGAGACCCGCCGCCAGTGAGCATCTCTGTCGCTGCGATTTCCCCGCCACCGGTGCTGTTCAGGTCACCATAACCCCCTGAACACCTCCACAGGCCCCGCCGGACTTCCTCGATGGATCCGTAGGCCCAGAGACGCCCTGCATCGACCACGCCGCCGAGACTCGTCGTGCGCCGCCGCCCGCCGTCGACACCAACCTCCTGTGTTGCAGCTTCGGCCGCGTCCAAGCCTCGGTGAGCCTCCCCGAGCTTTCCTTGACCTTATACGCTAGTTATAGTAGCCGTAGCCCCTGGAACCGTTGGGATATCG
This sequence comes from Panicum virgatum, assembly GCF_016808335.1. NCBI lineage: Eukaryota > Viridiplantae > Streptophyta > Magnoliopsida > Poales > Poaceae > Panicum > Panicum virgatum. The sequence goes on along the minus strand of NC_053152.1, from coordinate 26,671,126 downwards.
CACGCCGGCGATGTCCCGCCGTGCAGACCCGCCTCCCACTGCGGCGAGCCACGTCCGAGCCCCGATCCGCAGCCCTGAGTGTCCAGGTGGGTTACACGTTCCACGATGGTCCTTCACGGCCAAACCCCGGCCCAAAAGGAGCCCTGTAGCTCCAGAACACCTTCTCCGGCGACCTCCCCCGCCGCGGAGCAGAACTCCGGCAGCGTTCCGCCGCCGCCCTGCGCCCCTTTGCCCTGGACCGTCAGATCCGTACGCAATGGCTCAGATTAGATTGAGTCTCCCTTAGATCCGAGCCGTCAGATCCAAAACCGGCGGCCCAGATTAGAAGATACCCCTTCGCGTGTTACTTTTGTTAAAGAGGCCCTCAGTTTTTCTTTATTTAACCCGCAGTCCATCTCCGTTGGAAAATAATTCCAAATCTGCCCTTCCTTTTATGTTTTAGACCCTGAGCTTCTTTAAAATAGAACCCGCCGTCCTGCTCTGGTAGATTTGCGAGTTAGACCCTGGAATTAATGTTTATTTACGTTTTAGCCCTCGGTTTTAGCAGAAAAGCCCCTGGAACCCTGTTTTTGTTACAAATAAGCCCCTAGAACTTGTTTTTAGCCTAGAAAATGCGTTTTAGCTCCGTTTTTAGTGTTCTTTATGTCCTCGCGATCGTTGTAATGCGTAGAATAGTTTTAGCTTAGTTTTTCTTGCTGTTTTTATGTATTGATGTACTGTTCTTTAGCTTTTGTTAGAGTTTGCTTGTCTGCTTATTATCATGCTTTGTTTTGGCCATGTGTTCGTGAGTAGACGTTGATCCATCTGAGGAGCCCCAGTACCAGTACCAGGAGCAGCCGTCTTCCGAGCAGTTTGAGCAGCAGCCAGAGCAGTACGAGGAAGGCAAGTGTAACATGAACAACCTATCACTTTTAAATACAATTTCATACTGCATTTAATATTGTATGCCTATAAGGACTTTCCTAGCCACTTTATATCCTTTATATATATCCTTTGGGTTGCATTTTGGTTAGTTGTGCTAGGTTGCTGCGCTATAACACACTTTGGTCCTTTTTAATTAAATTGATTAATGGTTTACTTGAACATAATTCTGAGAGTGGCCCTCTGTGTGGATGAGTGGCTCACGTCTCGTTAAAAGATGGTTTTTGTAGAAACATGGTTTAGGGGGCCAGCACGGTGCTTAGTGCTTGGTTGGCCACTCTCCATAAGGACCGGTTCATAGAGCGACAACCTGGGACAACAGCGCTACCACAAGGCTAGAATGGGATAGACTTGGCTTACTAATTAGGTCTTTTTGGTTTGGAGTAACTTACCTGCGGGGCAAGAGTAGTAAGCTTCAATGGTCCCTGCTCCTCCGGCTGGTCTGTGCTTGGATTGCGCTCCTGTGCTTGTACCCCCGGAGGTGGGCCCCATCGTCGCCGACCTATCTCTCGCGGTTACGCCTTACCAACGAGATTCTTTGTAACGGCCTCGTAGTGAGTCGCTAGTCATCTCACCTAAGGAAGTGTGATGAACCTCTAGCGTAGCTCACGACTTGTGGGTAAAGATGTGCAACCTCTGCAGAGTGTAAAACTGGTATACTAGCCGTGCTCACGGTTATGAGCGGCCCAGATCCTCCTTTTGATTAGTGGAGTTATCTCCTTCCGACGAGGGAGGTGCTTCTCGGGGTTACCTTGGTGGCTTGGTTTTGGTTTGGTTTCTCAGTAGTTGCATGATTAAACTTGATTAATAACTATGTAACTGGGTTAATGGTAAATCATCAACTCGTAGTAAATAGCTTAAATAAAATCTTGCCGACACTTAAAAGCTAAGGCAGTTGAGTCAGCCAGCCTAGAGCCTCATAGTTTGTGTTATACTTGTTGAGTACAAGTTGTGTACTCACTCTTGCCTCTTCTCTACTTTTTCCTCTTGGCTACGCTACTGCTGCTCAGTTCCTGCCGACACGAGGGAGTTCGTCCAGCACTACCAGGACTACGAGGACTTCTAGGTGTTCGTCTCCCAGTCGACGTCCCTGTGGCGCCCTGCTTCAGCTTCGGAGAGCTTTATCGTATTTTGTACTTCGCTTCCGCTGTATCAGACATTTTTTTCATTAATGTAATAAATATCATTCGTATTTGCTTTATTATATCTTTTTACGTGATATGTGCTTTGATATACTGTTCATTCTGTTGTATATACGTGTGACTTGATCCTGGCACGTATATGATTGCTCGGTTTATGTTCTTTTATAAACCGGGTGTTACAGAGTGGTATCAGAGCCGTATCGACTGTAGGACGAAGCCTAGATAGAACTGGTCGAGTTTTAGGACTTCTTCTCTCTAATCCTTGTCTGCTGAAACTATTTTACTATTATACCCCTTGACTTCTATGACTTTTTACCCTCCTTGCCTTGAGTTCTCTCTAAAAAATAGTTTTCGTAGATTTTGGCCTGAATCAGTCATCTGACCACCATGAGTATTAGGTAGGTGACCCTTTTATAATAATACGATAGCACGTTCTGCGACGCGTTGTGTTAGTCGAGTCGTATGTTAAACTCGGCTAAGTTGTGAAAATTGTCTGCTTGTTATTCTGCTACATGTTTGATTTGGATTTTTGAATGATTGTATAGCTTAGTAGTTTAAATTTGTTTAAAGAAAATCACCCAGATGTTAAAGTTAACTAATTAATAAAATGAGTTAGATCGTTGGGGGTAAAACAGTCCACTCTATCCTGTCTACTTTATCATGGCTGAGTCTTTTTCCGCAAAGAGTTATCATATCCATCTGAATTTATTCCTGCAATATCCTTACTCGTGAAATCTTTTGTCCAAAAATCAGATGGTGAACACCAGGCGTGGTTCGGACCAGCAGGGGCAGAACAACCAGGGTCAGAACACCCAGGGGACCGGGATCCCGATGCCACCACCTTTGACTCCGGAGCAGTACTTCCAGCTCCAGATGCAGATGATGGCCACCCTGAACAACACTGTTCAGGCTCTTCAGCAGGCTCACACTCAGCCTCCGCCTCCTCCACCGCCGCAGCCTCGCGACAGGCGTGCAGAGTTCCTGAGGGGTCACCCGCCGACATTCTCTCACACGTCCGACCCTCTTCAGGCTGACGACTGGCTCCGTGCAGTGGAGCGTCAGCTGGACATCGCCTAGTGCGATGATCGTGAGCGCGTCTTGTACGCAGCAGGACAGCTGCGAGGGGCAGCTTTGGACTGGTGGGAATCCCACCCAGTTCACGACCGCTAGGCTCTCACTTGGCTCCAGTTCCGGGAGCGTTTCCGCAGCCACAACGTCCCCGCGGGCGTTATGAAGATGAAGCAGAAGGAGTTCCTTGCACTGAAGCAGGTAATCTTAAGTATAATCATTCAGCGGTTTCGTTTGAGCTAATGTCCTTTGTTCTATCCTTATGAATCTTGAGTTAATCTTCCGATATCTATCTGTCTTTGTGAATTCAGGGGACTATGTCGGTCACGGAGTATCGTGATCGCTTTCTTCAGCTGGCTCGCTACGCCCCTGCCGATGTTGCGGATGACCGCAAGAAGCAGGAGCACTTCATGGAGGGTCTTGAGGACTACCTCCAGTACGCGCTGCTCAACCTCCGCTTCGACGACTTCAACCATCTGGTTGACAGCGCGCTCAACACTGAGCGTAAGCACTTGGAGATGGAGGACAAGAAGAGGAAGATTGTCCCCGTTGCTTCCGGCAGCAACACTCGTCCTCGACTCCAGCAGCCCCAGCAGTACCAGCCTCAGTACCGGCCTCCTCAGCAGTACCAGCAGAGGCCACCACAGCAGTACCCGCCTCGACAGCAGCAGCAGGCGGGGCAGGGCCAGAGGTTACCGGCACCTCCGGCTCGTGCTGCTCCACCGGCACCGCAGGCTCCACGTCCGGCAGCTCCTACCGGACAGCAGGCTCAGGGACCTCCTCGCACCTACTTTCACTGCGGCCAGCCGGGGCACTACGCCAACGCTTGCCCCCGGAAGGCGCAGGCGGGACAGCAGGGGCGCCCAGCTCAGCCCAGGGCGCCACTTCAGGGCAGAGTGAACCACGTGACGGCCGAGTCAGTGGTCGAGGCTCCCAACGTGGTTATTGGTACGTTCATGGTTAATTCATATCCAGCTACAGTGCTTTTTGATACTGGTGCTACGCATTCCTTCATTACTCAGTCTTTTGTCGAGCATCATGGTATTCATACTAGCACATTAAAGAGGTGCCTGTTAGTATCTTCACCGGGAGGACAGTTGAGGTCTCACACTTACTGCCCGAGGGTCAGTGTTTCTTTGAGGGGAGTAGAGTTCTGTACTGATCTGATGGTGCTAGACACCAAGGGCATTGATGTCATTCTGGGAATGGAGACTCTGGCCAAATGGGGAGTCTGGATAGATTGTGCTCAGAGGACAGTCTTGCTATCAGCTTCCAGTGGCCAAGAGGTTGTTATCAGTGCAGTGGAGCCTTCTGGATTTCTTCATCAGATGGAGGCTAGACCCACGGACGGTATTCGCGTGGTGTCTGAATTCCCGGATGTCTTTCCGGATGATTTGCCAGGTATGCCGCCTGAACGCGCCATTGAGTTTTGTATTGATCTCTTGCCTGGCACAGCTCCTATTGCAAAGCGGCCCTACCGTATGGCACCTATAGAGCATGAAGAGGTTAAGAAGACTATTGATGAGTTGCTAGCCAAGGGCTATATCCGTCGCAGCTTCTCTCCTTGGGCTTTCCCATTATTGCTGGTAGATAAGAAGGATGGCTCGAAGAGGATGTGTGTCGACTATCGGGAGCTGAATGCAGTTACTATCAAGAACAAGCATCCACTGCCCCGTATTGAGGATCTCTTCGATTTGCTTCGAGGTGCTCGTATATTCTCGAAGATTGATCTTCGTTCGGGATATTTTCAACTGAGGATCCGTCCTGGGGATATTCCGAAGACGGCATTCACCTGCAAGTACGGGCTATATGAGTATACAGTCATGTCCTTCGGCTTGACTAATGCCCCGGCTTTCTTCATGCATCTGATGAACATGGTCTTCATGGATTATCTGGATGTCTTTGTGGTGATTTTCATTGATGATATTCTGATTTTCTCTAAGACAGAAGAAGAGCATGAGGAGCATCTGAGACTCATATTGCAGAGATTGAGAGAGCATCAGTTGTATGCTAAGTTCAGCAAGTGCGAGTTCTGGATTGACGAGGTTCCATTCCTCGATCATGTTATCTCTCAGGGAGGCATTGCTGTTGATCCGAGCAAGGTGAAGGATGTGCTCGAGTGGGAGACACCGCAGACAGTGAAGGAAGTCAGGTCTTTCTTGGGCTTAGCTGGATATTATCGGAGGTTCATTGAGAATTTCTCCAAGATCGCGAAGCCTTTGACTTCTTTGCTGGAGAAGAATGTGGCTTTTGTATGGACTGATGAGCGTCAGAGGGCCTTTGATGAGCTGAAGAAGAGGTTGACTACGACGCCAGTCCTGACTCTGCCAGACCAGACGAAGAGGTTCACGGTGTATTGTGATGCTTCGAAGGATGGTCTTGGGTGTGTTCTGATGCAGGAGGGCGGAGTGATTGCTTATGCTTCACGGTAGTTACGTCGGCATGAGCTGAACTATCCCACTCATGATCTTGAGTTAGCCGCAGTTGTGCATGCTCTGAAGATTTGGAGGCACTACTTGTATGGGCAGCGGTGTGATATCTACACTGATCACAAGAGCCTCAAGTACATTTTCACGCAGAATGAGCTGAACATGCGGCAGAGGAGATGGTTAGAGTTGGTCAAGGATTATGATCTGGAGATTCACTACCATCCGGGCAAGGCCAATGTTGTAGCAGATGCTTTGAGCAGAAGAAGTTATGTCAACATGGCCGTGGCTTTCCAGATGCCTCCAGAGTTATGTGAGGAGTTCGAGCAGATGAGTCTGGGCTTCTTGCATCATACCTCCAGTGCAGCATTCGAGGCAGTACCGACTCTAGAGGCAGAGATCAAACAGCATCAGAAAGATGATGAGAAGCTGCAGGAGATTCGTGAGTTGCTCAAGAAGGGCAAGGCTCCTCATTTCAGAGAGGATGATCAGGGTACCTTGTGGTACAAGAACCGGATCTGTGTTCCAGATGTGAAGGATCTTCGGAAGATGATTCTGAGTGAGGCCCATGATACAGCTTGTTCTATTCATCCGGGCAGCACGAAGATGTATTATGATCTGAAGGAACGTTTTTGGTGGTATGGGATGAAGCGTTCAGTGGCAGAGTATGTGGCTATTTGTGACACCTGTCAGCGTGTCAAGGCTGAGCATCAGAGGCCAGCAGGTCTGTTACAGCCTCTGAAGATTCCAGAGTGGAAATGGGAGGAAATCACTATGGACTTCATTGTTGGATTGCCTCGTACTCAGAAAGGGTACAACTCCATTTGGGTAGTAGTGGATCGTCTGACGAAGGTTGCTCACTTCATTCCAGTGAACACTACTTACTCCGGTGCTAGACTTGCAGAGTTGTACATCTCTCGGATTGTCTGCTTGCATGGTGTGCCCAAGAAGATCATATCTGACAGAGGGTCTCAGTTCACTTCTCGGTTCTGGGAGCAGCTCCATGACTCATTAGATACGAAGCTGCGTTTCAGTACGGCTTATCACCCTCAGACAGATGGGCAGACAGAGAGGACCAACCAAGTGTTGGAGGATATGCTGAGAGCTTGTGCTATTCAGTATGGTACTAGTTGGGATAAGTGCCTGTCTTATGCTGAGTTCTCATATAACAACAGCTATCAGGCTAGTCTGAAGAAGTCTCCCTTCGAGGCATTGTATGGCAGAAAGTGCAGGACTCCTCTCTATTGGGATCAGATTGGTGAGAAGCAGCTCTTTGGCCTTGAGATCATAGATGATGCAGAGCAGATGGTTCAGGCTGTGCGAGAAAATCTGAGGATTGCACAGAGCAGACAGAAGAGCTATGCAGATGGCAAACGGAGAGACCTGACTTTCAGTGTCGGTGATTATGTGTATCTGAAGGTGTCTCCGATGAGAGGAATCCGCAGATTTAATGTCAAGGGGAAGTTAGCACCTCGGTATGTGGGGCCATTCAAGGTGTTAGAGCGGAAAGGCGAAGTTGCTTATCGCCTGGAGTTACCTCTCAGTCTCTCAGGAGTTCATGATGTCTTCCATATATCTCAGCTGAAGAGGTGTCTGCGAGTACCCGAGGAGCAGGCACCACTGGATGGAGTCGATGTCCAGGAAGATCTGACCTATACTGAGCATCCGGTGAAAATTCTGGAGACATCAGAGAGGGTTACTCGGAACAAGCGCATCAAGATGTGCAGAGTTCAGTGGAGTCACCACAGTGAAGCTGAGGCTACTTGGGAGCGAGAAGATGAGTTGAAGAAGACGTATCCAGATCTCTTTGCTAGCCAGCCCAGCTAAATCTCGGGGACGAGATTTCTTTAAGGGGGTAGGGTCTGTAACACCCTAGTTTAAATTCCAGCATTTATTAATAAATTTAATTGGCTTTATTTAATTTTCTAAGGTTTATTGTGTTTAGACTTGCATTTAATCTGAAATTTTGTTCCTTAAGTAATTAAAATTTTGTCTAAGGTTAAATTTTGTGTTGCATTCATGCTGGTGCATACTTTTATTTGAGTGTGGTTTGAATTCAAATTCTGATTTGAATTCAAACTTTGTTTGAATTAGGAATAGAAAAGAGAACTAGAAATAGAAATAAAAAGAAACCCAAACCCTGTCAGCCCAGCAACCCAGCCCAAACCCAACTTCCCAGCCCAGCCCGTTTTTTTTCCCCTGCGGCCCAGCCTTTTCCCTTCTCTCCCCGCGGGCCCAACAACCCCGACCCTCACCTCGGCCCAATGCGCTCGCTCGCGCCAGCGCCGAAGCCCAGCTGCAGCCCAGTCCTCCCCCGCGCTCGAGCCCAGCTCGCCCGCCCCGTCGGCCTGCCAGCCGGGCCCGCAAGCCAGCCCCTCAGCCCAGCGCGCCCTCCCCGCTCAGCCGCGCCAAGCGCGCTTCGCCACTGACCCGTGGGCCCCGCTTGGAAGCTTCTTCCCCTCCACGACGCAACGAACCCCGCCCGTCTCGCCGGAGATCTCGCCCTTCCATCTCGGGCACGCACGCCCAGACCCCGGTTCCGGCCTTTAATTGGCCCCTGCGGACCCCCAAGTCCCTCACCCTCCACGCCAAGAGCCGCCACCAACCCTAGCCGCCGCGCCAGGACAACTCCACCGTGCCACCGCGCTGCGCCACCGTGGCCATGCCGCTCCACCGCACCGGAGACCCACCCAAGCCGTGCAGCAGCACCGAATCGCTGCCTGGAGTCTCACCGAAGCTTTCTCCCTCGACTCTAACCCGCGTGGCGCCGGAATCGGACGCGAGACCCGCCGCCGGTGAGCATCTCTGTCGCTGCGATTTCCCCGCCACCGGTGCTGTTTAGGTCACCATAACCCCTTGAACACCTCCACAGGCCCCGCCGGACTTCCTCGACGGATCCGTAGGCCCAGAGACGCCCTGCATCGACCACGCCGCCGAGACTCGTCGTGCGCCGCCGCCCGCCGTCGACACCAACCTCCTGTGTTGCAGCTTCGGCATCGTCCAAGCCTCGGTGAGCCTCCCCGAGCTTTCCTTGACCTTATACGCTAGTTATAGTAGCCGTAGCCCCTGGAACCGTTGGGATATCGCACGCCGGCGATGTCCCGCCGTGCAGACCCGCCTCCCACTGCGGCGAGCCACGTCCGAGCCCCGATCCGCAGCCCTGAGTGTCCAGGTGGGTTACACGTTCCACGATGGTCCTTCACGGCCAAACCCCGGCCCAAAAGGAGCCCTGTAGCTCCAGAACACCTTCTCCGGTGACCTCCCCCGCCGCGGAGCAGAACTCCGGCGGCGTTCCGCCGCCGCCCTGCGCCCCTTTGGCCTGGACCGTCAGATCCGTATGCAATGGCTCAGATTAGATTGAGTCTCCCTTAGATCCGAGCCGTCAGATCCAAAACCGGCGGCCCAGATTAGAAGATACCCCTTCGCGCGTTACTTTTGTTAAAGAGGCCCTCAGTTTTTCTTTATTTAACCCGCAGTCCATCTCCGTTGGAAAATAATTCCAAATCTGCCCTTCCTTTTATGTTTTAGACCCTGAGCTTCTTTAAAATAGAACCCGCCGTCCTGCTCTGGTAGATTTGCGAGTCAGACCCTGGGATTAATGTTTATTTATGTTTTAGCCCTCGGTTTTAGCAGAAAAGCCCCTGGAACCCTGTTTTTGTTACAAATAAGCCCCTAGAACTTGTTTTTAGCCTAGAAAATGCGTTTTAGCTCCGTTTTTAGCGTTCTTTATGTCCTCGCGATCGTTGTAATGCGTAGAATAGTTTTAGCTTAGTTTTTCTTGCTGTTTTTATGTATTGATGTACTGTTCTTTAGCTTTTGTTAGAGTTTGCTTGTCTGCTTATTATCATGCTTTGTTTTGGCCATGTGTTCGTGAGTAGACGTTGATCCATCTGAGGAGCCCCAGTACCAGTACCAGGAGCAGCCGTCTTCCGAGCAGTTTGAGCAGCAGCCAGAGCAGTACGAGGAAGGCAAGTGTAACATGAACAACCAATCACTTTTAAATACAATTTCATACTGCATTTAATACTGTATGCCTATAAGGACTTTCCTAGCCACTTTATATCCTTTATATATATCCTTTGGGTTGCATTTTGGTTAGTTGTGCTAGGTTGCTGCGCTATAACACACTTTGGCCCTTTTTAATTAAATTGATTAATGGTTTACTTGAACATAATTCTGAGAGTGGCCCTCTGTGTGGATGAGTGGCTCACGTCTCGTTAAAAGATGGTTTTTGTAGAAACATGGTTTAGGGGGCCAGCACGGTGCTTAGTGCTTGGTTGGCCACTCTCCATAAGGACCGGTTCATAGAGCGACAACCTGGGACAACAGCGCTACCACAAGGCTAGAATGGGATAGACTTGGCTTACTAATTAGGTCTTTTTGGTTTGGAGTAACTTACCTGCGGGGCAAGAGTAGTAAGCTTCAATGGTCCCTGCTCCTCCGGCTGGTCTGTGCTTGGATTGCGCTCCTGTGCTTGTACCCCCGGAGGTGGGCCCCATCGTCGCCGACCTATCTCTCACGGTTACGCCTTACCAACGAGATTCTTTGTAACGGCCTCGTAGTGAGTCGCTAGTCATCTCACCTAAGGAAGTGTGATGAACCTCTAGCGTAGCTCACGACTTGTGGGTAAAGATGTGCAACCTCTGCAGAGTGTAAAACTGGTATACTAGCCGTGCTCACGGTTATGAGCGGCCCAGATCCTCCTTTTGATTAGTGGAGTTATCTCCTTCCGACGAGGGAGGTGCTTCTCGGGGTTACCTTGGTGGCTTGGTTTTGGTTTGGTTTCTCAGTAGTTGCATGATTAAACTTGATTAATAACTATGTAACTGGGTTAATGGTAAATCATTAACTCGTAGTAAATAGCTTAAATAAAATCTTGCCAACACTTAAAAGCTAAGGCAGTTGAGTCAGCCAGCCTAGAGCCTCATAGATTGTGTTATACTTGTTGAGTACAAGTTGTGTACTCACTCTTGCCTCTTCTCTACTTTTTCCTCTTGGCTACGCTGCTGCTGCTCAGTTCCTGCCGACACGAGGGAGTTCGTCCAGCGCTACCAAGACTACGAGGACTTCTAGGTGTTCATCTCCCAGTCGACGTCCCTGTGGCGCCCTGCTTCAGCTTCGGAGAGCTTTATCGTATTTTGTACTTCGCTTCCGCTGTATCAGACATTTTTGTCATTAATGTAATAAATAACATTCGTATTTGCTTTATTATATCTTTTTACGTGATATGTGCTTTGATATACTGTTCATTCTGTTGTATATACGTGTGACTTGATCCTGGCACGTATATGATTGCTCGGTTTATGTTCTTTTATAAACCGGGTGTTACACCGCACCACAAGAGAACTCCTACAATCCGAAGGAAATCGTGTCCTTCTCCCGTAAGCACCCGAAGTGGATTGACGGCCTGATGATGGAGAGTAAGGAGATTTTTCCATGTTATGTCCCTGGAGATGGGGCGTAACAAGATCTTTCTGGATTTCCACATCTTCGATATCCCTGAAGGTGAAAAGTTCTCTTGATCGGTTAGCCAATAGGGCCACTTGTCAACTCCAATGGATTCCGAGCTACTCTTCATAGCTCGAGGTTGACAAAGAGAAGAACCCGGTCAGTCTAGTCCATTCAGGTAATGCAAAAGGCTAGACAGGAGAAAGACCCAATGGAGAAGGAAATAAACATCTCTGAAGAAGATGCCTTTCAATTCACCTAGGAAATAGATTCGGGCGGCCACCTCAAGCTCAACGAAGAAGAAAAACCGCAACATCTTCTTCTTGAGCTGAAACTATTGCCTCCTAGGCTAAAGAACGCCTTCCTCCAACAACAACAGTAGCATGCCAGTCTTCATCAGCGACAACCTGACAGAGAGTGAGACTCGGCGGCTCGTTGCAGTCCTAGAGAAAGTACCGGTCCATCATCGGGTATTCTCTCCAGGACTAGAAAGGGGATCAGCCCCGACTTGTGCACCCATCGCATTATTATGGAACCGGACCATAAGTCATCCTGCGAGCACCAGTTATGGCTGAACAATGCGATGAGGAAGGTAGCGAACCAAGAGGTATTGAGACTACTACACGCGGGAGTCATCAACCCCGTGTAAGACAGTGTTTTTGTCAGCCTAGTTCAAGTGGTCCCCAAAGAAGGGAGCAATCACCTCTGAGATTAGAGATCTCACATCCCAGAGGGAAGTCATCAAGGACGTGTATTGATAGTCAACAAGACTATCCGAAATGACCACTATCCTCTCCCCTTCTTTGACGAGGTGCTTGAATGGCTGGCGAAGCAATCATTCTTCCAATACCTTGACGGGTATTCTGGTCATCACCAAATTCGTATGACCAAGTAAGATTACCTTCACTTGTCCTCACAGCACATTCGCCTACCGGTGAATGTCGTTGGTCTTTGCAACGCACCAGGTTTAGTTCAGAGGTGTAAGATGGCGACTTTTTCTGACCAAATTGAGAGCATCATGAAGGGTTTCATGGATGATTTCTCAGTCCCTGGCAAAGATTACCTTGAGAGTTCAGACAAAGTTCTCAAGAGTTGCCAAGAAACACACTTTGACCTTAATTGGGAAAAGTGTCACTTTATGGTCAGAGAAAGTTTGTCTTCAGACATGAGTGCCATGAGGCACTCGTTTCTTCACCCATCATGCATCCTCCTGATTGGAAATTCCCTTTCAAGACCACGTGCGATGCAAATTACTACGCCGTCAGAGCAGTGTCGGGTCAATGCAAGGATAATCAGCATTATGCCAAATCTTATGCAAGTAAGACATTGATTGGATCTCAGTTATGCAACAATGGAGAAGGAACTTTTGGCATTGGTATTTGCCTTAAGTTCAGCTGCTACTTGGTTGGTGCTAAGGTGATAGTATACACAGATCAGGCTACACCAAAGCACCTGTTGACCAAGAAGGAAGTCATGCCACGACTCATCCGTTGGATTATGCTCCTATAAGAATTCAAAATCAAAGATAAGGAAGGAGCAGAAAATTGTGTGGCTGCTCATCTCACAAGGATTCAAGTAACCGATTGACTTCTCGAGAGTTGATACTCTTTTGGAGATCACTATATCCAGTCCAAGGTATTAGAACTAAGTGAATTTTATGGAGACTGGATATATATCTCTAGATGAAGACAAGAAGAAGTTATATACACCTAAGCAAATACCACCCTTGGGAGAACCCCTATCCATTCAAAGACTGTGCTACTGGTTTACTCCAATCGCTGCATCCCGCTATGTGAGACCCACAAGATTCTTGAGCGTGCTACTCCTTACCATAAGGATGAACCTATGGAGTATTCCGTATCTATGCTTAGGTTTGGCAGAATGCATAATTCTAACCAACCAAGTTTTGAGATGCTAAAGAATCTGTGCAATGCCCAAGATATCAGATGCTACGCCACTGAAGATGTAACACCCTAATTTAATTTTCCTATTTAATAATAAATTTAATTGGCTTTATTTAAATTTCTAAGATTTATTGTGTTTAGTATGGCATTTAATTCAATTTGGTTCCTTAATGATTAAAATTTATCATAGGTTTAATTCTGGTGTTGCATTCATGCTGATGCATTGTTTTCATTGTTTGATTTCATAGGGGTTTGAATTCAAATTTTCTTTTGAATTCAAATAGTTGAGCTTGAGTGAGAAATAGAATAGAAATAGAAATAGAAAAGGAAAAACAAACCCACAACCAAACCGGACCCAAACAAAACCCAACCCGCAGCCCACCTCTCTCCCCAGTCCGGCCCAACCCAACCTCTCCCTCGTCCGGCCCAAACCCACTCCTCCCGGGCCGCTTCCCTTCCCCCGGATCCAGCCCAAAACCCACCTCCCCGGCCTGCCCCGCCTGTCCACGTCACGCAGCAGCCCAGCGTCGCCCGCGCCGCGCGTCGTTCGCCCTGACCCGCCGGTCCCACCCGCCAGTGTCGCCCGCTGCCCAAACCCGCTGACGGTCCGGGCCCAGCTGCCAGCTCCGTCTTCCCCGCAGAGCCGCAACGCCCGCCCGAGATTTCCGCGACTTTCCCCGCGGGCGCGCACGCTGAGATTCCCGGCCCTGCCCTTCTTAACCCCAGCCGCACCCCCCTGCGCCCCCATCTCACCCCGCAGCGCCGCACAACCCTAGCCGCCGCCTTGCCTCTGCTCGGAGCGGAGCAGCGCCGCGACTCCACGCCGGTGAGCCCCTGCTCCATCTCATTTCGCCACCTCCGGTGACTACGGACTTAATTGGCCCCTGGGACACCTTCGCAGGACCCGCACGGACACCTCCGGCCGGTCCAGCACCCGGAATCGCCCTGCGTCGACTCCGTTGCCACGCTCCGTCGAGCTCCGCCGCCAGGTTCACGCCGCCGACACCCTGCGCCACGCCATCCGTCCGATTCCACCCTCGGTGAGCATCACGTTGGCCCCCTCCTTTCATTTGCGCTGGGTATTTAGGCCCGTAGCCCCTGGAAGCACCGGAACGCCGCCCGCTGGCGAGCTAGCGCCGCCCGGCGCCATGGCGAACCCCGCAGGATCCCTTACCGAGCCCAGCAGTAGCCCTAGGTGGATCACGCGTGTCGCGGTGATCATTCCAGGGCCAAATCCGAGGCAAATCGGCCACGGGAACACCGGTTTCGGGCCTCTCCGGCGAGGCGCCGCCGCGGGAAAGGTTTCCCGGCGACCAGCGCCGCCGCCGTCGCCCCCTCTCAACCCTGGCCATCCGATCCGAGATGGACGCCCGTGATTAGATCCCCAAACCGATCAGATCTGGACCATCAGATCCGGATCCAACGGCTGAGATCCAACCGTACCCCTTCGGCCTGTCACATTTGCTAAAGAGCCCTCGCCTTTCTTGGAAATGAACCCGCAGTCCCTCCCTTTTCAAAAATATTTGCAGTTTGGCCCAGAATTTGGCAAACAGCCCCCTGAGCTTTTTAAATATTGAACCCGCCGTCCTAACTTGGTAATTTTGCGAGTTAGACCCCAGAGTTTTAGTTTAATTACATTTCAGCTCTCGGTTTTAGCAGAAAAGCCCCTGAAACTTCAGTTTTCTTACAAATAAGCCCCTAGAACTTGTTTTTGGCCTAGAATGTGCGTTTTAGCTCCGTTTTTAGCGTTCTTTATGTCCACGCGATCGTTGTAATGCGTAGAATAGTTTTAGACTAGTTTAGTGTGCTGTTTTTATGTATTGACGTACTGTTTCTTAGTTTTTGTTAGTGTTTGCTTGTATGCTTATTATTTGTGCATTGTTTTGGCCATGTGTTCGTGAGTAGACGTTGATCCGTCTGAGGAGCCCCAGTACCAGTACCCGGAGCAGCCGTCTTCGGAGTAGTTTGAGCAGCAGCCAGAGCAGTACGAGGAAGGCAAGTGTAACATGAACAACCCATCACCTTTAAATATAATTTCATACTGCATTTTAATACTGTGTGCCTATAAGGACTTTTCTAGCCACTTTATATCCTTTATATATATCCTTTGGTTGCATTTTGGTTAGTTGTGCTAGGTGCCGCGCTATAACATATAATGGTCCTTTTTAATTAATTTGATTAATGGTATATGCAACTTAATTCTGAGAGTGGCCCTCTGTGTGGCTTGAGTGGCTCACTTCTCATTAAAATTGGTTTTGTTAGAAACATGGTTTAGGGGGCCAGCACGGTGCTTACTGCTGGGTTGGCCACTCTCCATAAGGACCGGTTCATAGAGCGACAACCTGGGACAACAGCGCTACCACAAGACTGGAATGGGACGGTCTTGGCTTACTAATTAGGCCATTTTGGTTTGGGAGTAACTTACCGACGGGGCATGGGGGGTGGTGAGCTTCAATGGTGGCCAGGCTACGAGGCTGGTCTGTGTGTCTTGTACCCCCTCGAGGTGGTTACCATCATTGCGGAGCCTGATTCCTTAGCGGTTACACCTTACCAACGTGTCCTTTGTAACAGCCTCGTAGTGAGTCGCTAGTCATCTCACCTAAGGAAGTGTGATGAACAACTGGCGTAGTTCACGACTTGTGGGTAAAGATGTGCAACCTCTGCAGAGTGTAAAACTGGTATACTAGCCGTGCTCACGGTTATGAGCGGCCCAGATCCTCCTTTTGATTAGTGGGGTTAGCTCCTTCCGACGAGGGGGTGCCTCTCGGGTTTACCTTGGTTTGGTTTGGTTTGGTTCTCAGTAGTTTTCTGAATTAATTCTGATTAATTACTATGAAACTGGGTTAATGGTAAATCATCAACTTGTAGTAAATAGCTTTAATAAAATTTTGCCAAGACTTAAAAGCTAATGCAGTCAGTCAGCCAACCTTAGAGCCTCATAGTTTGTGTTATACTTGTTGAGTACAAGTTGTGTACTCACTCTTGCCTCTTCTCTACTTTTTCCTCTTGGCTACGCTACTGCTGCTCAGTTCCTGCCGACCCGAGGGAGTTCGTCCAGCGCTACCAGGACTACGAGGACTTCTAGGCGTTCGTCTCCCAGTCGACGTCCCTGTGGCGCCCTGCTTCAGCTTCGGAGAGCTTTATTCGTATTTTTGTACTTCGCTTCCGCTGTATCAGACATTTTGTCATTATTGTAATAAATAACATTCGTATTCGCTTTATTATATCTTTTTACGTGATATGTGCTATGATATACTGTTCATTCTGTTGTATATACGTGTGACTTGATCCTGGCACGTATATGATTGCTCGGTTTATGTTCTTTTATAAACCGGGTGTTACAGAGTGGTATCAAAGCCATATCGACTGTAGGACGAAGCCTAGATAGAACTGGTCGAGTTTTAGGACTTCTTCTCTCCAATCCTTGCTTGCTGAAACTATTTTGTTATTATACCCCTTGACTTCTATGACTTTTTACCCGTCTTGCCTTGATTTCTCACTCTGAAGAACAGTTTTCGTAGACTTTGGCCCGAATCAGTTATCTGACCACCATGAGTATTAGCTACGTGACCCTTTTATAATAATACGATAGCACGATCCGCGACGCGTTGTGTTAGTTGAGTCGTATGTTAAACTCGGCTATGTCGTGAAAATTGTCTGCTTGTTATTATGCTACATGTTTGATTTGGATTTTTGAATGATTGCATAGCTTAGTAGTTTAAATTTGTTTAGAGAAAATCACTCTTATGCTAAAGTTAACTAATTAATAAAATAAGTTAGATCGTTGGGGGGTAAAACAATTCACTCTATCCTCTCTACCTTATCATGCCTTGAGTTTCCTCGGTCTTGTTTGTTGAGAAGAAGGATAATACGAAGAGGATATGATATCCAGGGATTCACTGGCAAGGACGTCACCGACGAGGACGTCGGTTTCTGTAAGGGGGTAGGGATGTGACACCCCGGGCTACAGATAGTACAAGAGAAGTTGAAAATCTCTCAGACGAAACAGAAGAATTATGCTCTAGTTCCTTTTTCCCGGATTTATGTGACATTTATCTGGAGTTATCAGCAGTAATGCCTGAGCAGTGTGATCTAAATAGGATAGAACCTTAAATAATGGGGTTTTTCTCTCTTCCTTGACCTTACCCATCTGTGTTTTCTTTTGCCCCAGCTCAGATGTCGGCAGAACAAAAAGACCTTGGAGACAGTGCAATGGGTGATGGTGAGAAAACTTGCCAGTGTTGCCAATTCTATGGTGTTCCTTGTCGTCAAGTTTGTGCAACTGAAGATGAAGCTACAACTAGGAGGAACCAGAGGTTGTTCTCCAGAACAAAGAGAAAGAGGTCTCATCAAGAGCAGCTAGCAGAAGATTCCCTTTTCCTCGACGGTCCATCGATCGATGAGCTACAGATCATCCAGAAGAGAAATGATCCTGAGTGCTCTAGAGATACACAGGTCAAGAACCAAGCACTCTATGATTATGTTGATGGGTTGACTATCACTATGAATGTGATCCAGCCACACGGCCGCAAGGAGTCCAAGGAGCAAGCAGCAGAAATAATGCAAGATGTGAAGATAAGTTCACAGGGAGGTCAACCAAGTAGCGCCATTCACCGCCACCGCATGTGCTACAAATGCGAGCAAAAAGGTCATTATGCCAAAAGTTGTCCACAGAAACGCCTTTCACCGACTCCACGACAGGCAGGACAGCAGGGGCGCCCAGCCCAACCCAGAGCACCACGACAGGGGAAGGTGAACCATGTGACGGCCGAGTCAGCAGCCAAGTCTCGGAATGTGGTTATTGGTACGACCATCGTCAACTCATATCCAGCTATGGTGCTTTTCGATACTGGTGCTACGCATTCCTTTATTGCACAGTCTTTTGTCGAGCATCACGGTATTCGCACTAACACATTAAAGAAGTGCATGTTAATATCTTCACCTGGAGGACAATTGAGGTCTCATATCTTCTGCCCCAGAGTCAGTGTTTCCATAGAAAGAGTAAAGTTCATTACAAATCTGATGGTGATAGACACCAAGGGTATTGATGTGATTCTGGGAATGGATACTCTTGCCAAGTGGGGAGTCAGAATTGATTGTGCTCAGCGGTCAGTTCACTTGTTAGCATCTAATGGCCAAGAGGTGACAGTCAGTGCTACAGAGCCTTCTGGTTTTCTTCATCAGATGGAGGCTAGACCCACGGATGGTATTCGCGGGATGTCTGAAATCCCGAACGTCTTTCCGGAAGACTTGCCAGAAGGAGGAAGAGAAGTTGATGAAGACATATCCTAATCTCTTTGCTAGCCAGCCCAGAATCTCGGGACGAGATTCCTGTAAGGGGGTAGGATTTGTAACACCCTAATTTAATTTTCCTATTTAATAATAAATTTAATTGGCTTTATTTAAATTTCTAAGATTTATTGTGTTTAGTATGGCATTTAATTCAATTTGGTTCCTTAATGATTAAAATTTATCATAGGTTTAATTCTGGTGTTGCATTCATGCTGATGCATTGTTTTCATTGTTTGATTTCATAGGGGTTTGAATTCAAATTTTCTTTTGAATTCAAATAGTTGAGCTTGAGTGAGAAATAGAATAGAAATAGAAATAGAAAAGGAAAAACAAACCCACAACCAAACCGGACCCAAACAAAACCCAACCCGCAGCCCACCTCTCTCCCCAGTCCGGCCCAACCCAACCTCTCCCTCGTCCGGCCCAAACCCACTCCTCCCGGGCCGCTTCCCTTCCCCCGGATCCAGCCCAAAACCCACCTCCCCGGCCTGCCCCGCCTGTCCACGTCACGCAGCAGCCCAGCGTCGCCCGCGCCGCGCGTCGTTCGCCCTGACCCGCCGGTCCCACCCGCCAGTGTCGCCCGCTGCCCAAACCCGCTGACGGTCCGGGCCCAGCTGCCAGCTCCGTCTTCCCCGCAGAGCCGCAACGCCCGCCCGAGATTTCCGCGACTTTCCCCGCGGGCGCGCACGCTGAGATTCCCGGCCCTGCCCTTCTTAACCCCAGCCGCACCCCCCTGCGCCCCCATCTCACCCCGCAGCGCCGCACAACCCTAGCCGCCGCCTTGCCTCTGCTCGGAGCGGAGCAGCGCCGCGACTCCACGCCGGTGAGCCCCTGCTCCATCTCATTTCGCCACCTCCGGTGACTACGGACTTAATTGGCCCCTGGGACACCTTCGCAGGACCCGCACGGACACCTCCGGCCGGTCCAGCACCCGGAATCGCCCTGCGTCGACTCCGTTGCCACGCTCCGTCGAGCTCCGCCGCCAGGTTCACGCCGCCGACACCCTGCGCCACGCCATCCGTCCGATTCCACCCTCGGTGAGCATCACGTTGGCCCCCTCCTTTCATTTGCGCTGGGTATTTAGGCCCGTAGCCCCTGGAAGCACCGGAACGCCGCCCGCTGGCGAGCTAGCGCCGCCCGGCGCCATGGCGAACCCCGCAGGATCCCTTACCGAGCCCAGCAGTAGCCCTAGGTGGATCACGCGTGTCGCGGTGATCATTCCAGGGCCAAATCCGAGGCAAATCGGCCACGGGAACACCGGTTTCGGGCCTCTCCGGCGAGGCGCCGCCGCGGGAAAGGTTTCCCGGCGACCAGCGCCGCCGCCGTCGCCCCCTCTCAACCCTGGCCATCCGATCCGAGATGGACGCCCGTGATTAGATCCCCAAACCGATCAGATCTGGACCATCAGATCCGGATCCAACGGCTGAGATCCAACCATACCCCTTCGGCCTGTCACATTTGCTAAAGAGCCCTCGCCTTTCTTGGAAATGAACCCGCAGTCCCTCCCTTTTCAAAAATATTTGCAGTTTGGCCCAGAATTTGGCAAACAGCCCCCTGAGCTTTTTAAATATTGAACCCGCCGTCCTAACTTGGTAATTTTGCGAGTTAGACCCCAGAGTTTTAGTTTAATTACGTTTCAGCTCTCGGTTTTAGCAGAAAAGCCCCTGAAACTTCAGTTTTCTTACAAATAAGCCCCTAGAACTTGTTTTTGGCCTAGAATGTGCGTTTTAGCTCCGTTTTTAGCGTTCTTTATGTCCACGCGATCGTTGTAACGCGTAGAATAGTTTTAGACTAGTTTAGTGTGCTGTTTTTATGTATTGACGTACTGTTTCTTAGTTTTTGTTAGTGTTTGCTTGTATGCTTATTATTTGTGCATTGTTTTGGCCATGTGTTCGTGAGTAGACGTTGATCCGTCTAAGGAGCCCCAGTACCAGTACTCGGAGCAGCCGTCTTCGGAGCAGTTTGAGCAGCAGCCAGAGCAGTACGAGGAAGGCAAGTGTAACATGAACAACCCATCACCTTTAAATATAATTTCATACTGCATTTTAATACTGTGTGCCTATAAGGACTTTTCTAGCCACTTTATATCCTTTATATATATCCTTTGGTTGCATTTTGGTTAGTTGTGCTAGGTGCCGCGCTATAACATATAATGGTCCTTTTTAATTAATTTGATTAATGGTATATGCAACTTAATTCTGAGAGTGGCCCTCTGTGTGGCTTGAGTGGCTCACTTCTCATTAAAATTGGTTTTGTTAGAAACATGGTTTAGGGGGCCAGCACGGTGCTTACTGCTGGGTTGGCCACTCTCCATAAGGATCGGTTCATAGAGCGACAACCTGGGACAACAGCGCTACCACAAGACTGGAATGGGACGGTCTTGGCTTACTAATTAGGCCATTTTGGTTTGGGAGTAACTTACCGACGGGGCATGGGGGGTGGTGAGCTTCAATGGTGGCCAGGCTACGAGGCTGGTCTGTGTGTCTTGTACCCCCTCGAGGTGGTTACCATCGTTGCGGAGCCTGATTCCTTAGCGGTTACACCTTACCAACGTGTCCTTTGTAACAGCCTCGTAGTGAGTCGCTAGTCATCTCACCTAAGGAAGTGTGATGAACAACTGGCGTAGTTCACGACTTGTGGGTAAAGATGTGCAACCTCTGCAGAGTGTAAAACTGGTATACTAGCCGTGCTCACGGTTATGAGCGGCCCAGATCCTCCTTTTGATTAGTGGGGTTAGCTCCTTCCGACGAGGGGGTGCCTCTCGGGTTTACCTTGGTTTGGTTTGGTTTGGTTCTCAGTAGTTTTCTGAATTAATTCTGATTAATTACTATGAAACTGGGTTAATGGTAAATCATCAACTTGTAGTAAATAGCTTTAATAAAATTTTGCCAAGACTTAAAAGCTAATGCAGTCAGTCAGCCAACCTTAGAGCCTCATAGTTTGTGTTATACTTGTTGAGTACAAGTTGTGTACTCACTCTTGCCTCTTCTCTACTTTTTCCTCTTGGCTACGCTACTGCTGCTCAGTTCCTGCCGACCCGAGGGAGTTCGTCCAGCGCTACCAGGACTACGAGGACTTCTAGGCGTTCGTCTCCCAGTCGACGTCCCTGTGGCGCCCTGCTTCAGCTTCGGAGAGCTTTATTCGTATTTTTGTACTTCGCTTCCGCTGTATCAGACATTTTGTCATTATTGTAATAAATAACATTCGTATTCGCTTTATTATATCTTTTTACATGATATGTGCTATGATATACTATTCATTCTGTTGTATATACGTGTGACTTGATCCTAGCACGTATATGATTGCTCGGTTTATGTTCTTTTATAAACCGGGTGTTACAGAAGAGCAACCTTCATTTGGAAGTAATCGACATATGGGGAGTTCACTTTGTGATTCTTTCCCTATGTCAGAGCAAGTGCATCTTGGAGGCCATGGACCATTTGTCCAAATGGATGAAGCACTTCCTGTGTTGCGGCCGACTCGAAGAATTCAAAGAAGATGATTAAGGAAATCACATTCTTTGCTTTGAATTTCCAAGAGTCATGTTTGGTAGTGAAGGGTCACACTTCACAAGACAAGACCTACAGGAAGTGTCTCAGTGAATTGAGAGTAAAACCACTGGGCTGCTACTCCATACCATCCCTATACCAATGGCTGCACAGAAACAACTAGCAAGAAGATCAGAAACATTCTGCAGAAGATAGCGAATGCCATGGGGAAAGGATGGAATAGCATGATACCTGAGGCACTCTGGGCATATTGAACATCCATCAAGATGCCGATAGGACAAACACCGCACCAGCTGATCTATGGCAAAACTTGCCATATACCAGTTGATCTAGAGTTCAGATCCCAAGGGGCAATTAAGAGGTGATAAATGGATCTCCAATCAGCCGAGGTTAAAAGAGAAATCCAATGGGCTGAATTGGATGAATGGAGGAAGAAGGCTTACCACAGCTCCAAGTTCTACAAGGGAGCGGATGAAAAGATGATAAGCGGATCAAGATCAAGCATTTCAAGTTGGGAAATAAGGTACTACTCTTTAATTCCCACCTTCATTTGTTCGGCCTGGTAAGCTTAGAAGTAAGTGGAAAGGGCCTTGTCTAATATAGCCTCCAGGACGATGACGGGAATATCGTTAATATTCCTCGAGCCCGAACTACCGGAACTCAAAGAAATAGACGTCTTCAAGTTATCCGAGCTAGAGCCCCATCTATGGTCATCGCCAGACCCTAAATGTGCCTAACCCTAGTCTAGGATAATGGATGCAAGTTTATTTCTCAAGTTTTGTTTCAGAAGCGCCCAGTTATGTTTGAAAAAAAACTAATATAAAATGAAAGAAATGCTTCATGCTTGTGCTTTAGTTGGTTGGTGCACATTTGTATGAACAACACTGAGACGTCTCCTCGGCAAAGTTAAGGAAAATTTGATGCAACTCAAGATCAGGTAGCTAGATTAGACCCGTGTCTAACCAAAACATCTACAAAACAACTCGTCACGGAGGTTTGCGACCCCATCATTCTTTTCCTTCCTGATTTCATTCAAATTAGTTCTAAGTTAAATAAAATTAAAATTTGAATGGAACTCATGGAAGAGATGAATTCACACATGACTTCCAAAGGTGCCTAAGTTTTATTTCTTATGCGAGTACTCGTTACATTTGGAACTTATTACATGATAGGATCACTTGAACTTTTGTTTATTGACCCGCATGATATAATGAAATGAGAGACATGTTCTTTCTAGTTCGAAGTCTTGGAGTGTTTCTTTAAAAAGCTAAAAACAGGCAACTCTCATTCACTTTCAACCATACAAAGTCCTATCCAGAGCCATACGTGAATAGAATGGAACCCACATAGCTAACTTTCAACATTTTGAGCTCGATCAAACATCATTGCCTTTCGAGAAATGTCATGATCATCGAGTACTTTGGTCATCCACTGTGCATGCTCATCAATAAAGTCTATCAAAAGTGGTTTACCTAAAGCTCTCCATCCCCCTGAAAAAAAAGAGTGAGCAACAATCTTTCACGAGCAAAAAAAAAAAAGAGGACAAAGGGGAAAGATGGAGAAGCCAAAGTCAAACACCACTCAAAAGGACATCATCCCTCACACACACATGCACATGACCAAGTTCTAAAGGTGATATGATCTCTCAAAGACAAGATCTTTGATCTTGCAAAATAAATGAGAAAGGTATGCAAGGTTATCCCTACTTTGAGCCACATAGAAGTCTACTTAAATTAGGAGAGGTTTTCTCTAAAGACCTTAGTGAGGTTCAAACACAAAATGAGAGACTAAGAGTGAGTTGAAAGAGATGAGAGCATGCCTCCTGTTTTGAAAATCTTGCAAAAACCTCCAAGTACAGAGAAAAGGAAGTGAGTCATGTTCTCCATCGAGTTCTTCTGGGGATCAATATTCGAAGGTGAAGGTGTTAGCCACCCGGAACCCAAGGTATGAGGAAAGTTTAGAAATAAATCTTATGCATTCTTTGAGTTCATGAAACAAGGCTTCGCTCTTTTTCGACCTTATTGCTCAGGTCGAGCAAAGTCTGGCTGTGAGGGTGTGTTGGCGGTCAATATTGGTGATTTTCGCCGCCAACGCTCTGCCTGATTTCATGAAACAAAGGCCATATTCATGCCAAATTTACTTATATTAACAAGTTCCACAAGTTTTGGTGAGTATTTGAATGCAGGAACAATATGTATGAAATTAGGCCAAAACGGGAGAAAACCCAGAGCCGGCCGGCCTATCAACCTGGCAATTCAGGCTCATCTTTGGCCAGAGTGCTCATTATTGCAAATACAAGCAAACCCAATGTGATTTTATACAGAATGCACAAACCAAGACCGAAAGGCTTCAGCCATGACAAGTTGGGCTCACCTACAGTGACCAAACTTAGAACCAAGTCCTAAACCGACTTGAGGAGGAAAATACAAGCGTTGATTGACACGTCGGTGGAACAGATGGCCGAGGGGGGACAACCCCAGGCCGGCCGGCCTAGGCCGGGCCGCCCGGCCCCTAACTGCCTCACTTCGGACCAATGCCAATGCAACCAACAAATACAGGAGATCCAGAACGTCCAGCAGAAAGGCAGTGGAAAATGGACGACACCCTAGGCCAGCCGGCCTAGGGGAGGCCGGCCAGCCTGATCTTTTTGCGCCACGTGTGTAGCCTTCTAGAGGGAGTTACAACCGCCATGTGTGCAGCCCTCAAGTGGAAGTTACAACTGCCATGCATGCGTGGACAGCTTTGCTTACAAGTCAAACCAACCATAGCTTAGCTTACAAGCTAAGCAACCTTAGCCTTGCTTACAAGCTAAGCAACCCACCTTTGAGGCCTATAAAAGGGAGCCCCCACCCCTCATTCAGCACACACCATTTGGAGAGGAGAAGAGTGGAAGCAAGATGTAGCCCCACTTAGTAGAATAGGGAGAGTGTGAGGTGAGAGTCTTGGCGAAAGTCAAGGTAAAGGAGCGGTGCCGAGTTCTCTCGGCCTTACTCCATTTTGTAAGCCACCTCGGAGGAATGGAAAATCTTTGGAGTCAAGTTCCTTGTCTCTCGTCGGTATCTCGCAAGTCTTTCTCTTTACTTCAGTAACTTGTTTACTTTCTATCATTGATCTGTAGGGTCCCAAGTCTGCATAAGTACCAAGTTCTACTTATTTGAGAGTGCTTTCTATCTTGCCGGAAGGCAGGAATACATAACTCGATAGTGTTAGGCGTGGTGCCTGTGACACCCTAGGTGTCTACATAGTAGAACAACATTTATTTTCTGTGCTTCAAGTGTGAAATTGCTTGAGTAAGGGTCTATTTTAAAAATATCAGGCCCATTTGTGTAAATATGAATTGATGTAGGGTCATTCTTATAGTTTTATTTGAATAGGATGTGTGATTATTGTTTTGGTGGAGGGTTTATTTGCAAAATTCAGTGCAATCATTACATGGCAGAAAATTTTACTTTTAAGTCTTGATATAAGGTGAATTTACCTTGAAAAAGACAAAAGTCCTTTGAATTCAAAATCCTTCTTATGTTTTCAAAATAACTTTCCAACCTTTGGTCAAATCAATTTTTGCACAACATCAAAGTTGTAGATCTTGAAAAGTTGAACAACTTTCATGTTGGTCACTTTTTCATTTGAGCCGTATTTTAGGAGATATTTTGGTTTTACAGTGGGACCCCTGATCTTTTCGGAATTTACAAAGAAGTCCAGCTTCTTCTTCCTCCGCCCTCCCTTCCTTCTTCCTCTGTCCACCGGCGCAGCGCCGCCCGCCGCTCAGGACCGGCCTCGGCCACCTCCTGCTCTTCGTGGCACCCACGCGTCGCGCCCCAGCCCTTCACCGCTCTGTTGCCCTCGCGCTGGAGCTATCCTCCCCGTGCCACGCGCCCCCACGGCTCCGCCGGCCGCCACCTCACCGCCGCCATGGACAGCACGGGATAGAGCCCCGCCGCTCTTTCTTTTGTGCGCCCCAGCATCTAGAGGACCCCCGCATCCTAATCCTCACGCTCGTTCCCCAGCTCCCTGCCTCAACACCCAGAACACCGCCACCGCCACCCGAATGCCAGCGAGCTCGAAGCTCACCGTCGACCTGCCATTCCAGACCCGATCTGCCCGCACTGACCCCACCATTAGCTCCACCTCGTCCTCGCGCAGCTCGCGGACCTTTCCTCCTCGTCCAGAACCCACTGGAGCACCCTCGCCGCCGTTCTCCTCCGCCGCCGCCGCCGCTGCCCTGCTCGCAGCGGACCCGCCTCCTCCGACCGTTCCTGACTCGGCCAAGCACACCTACAGGTGCGCCCTGACCTGGTGAACCTCCCCAGCCCCTCCACCCAAATCCAAATGTTTTGGAATCCTTGTTACAAGGCCTGCAACTTTTGTTACATGCACATCTTCATTTTTGGTCTGTATTTTAATCCAAGAAAAGAATTGAATAATTAGGCTTTATTTGTTCTAGGATTTCTACTTAGTAACTGTCTGTGATTTTTGGCTTGATTGTGTCTTACAGTGTTACTAGTGTCTGGTAAAAAGTGGAAGCCTATTTGACATCATTAGCTAGGTCAAAGTTTCAAGATTCCTTGATCTACTAGTTATGCTAATATATTTGTGCTAGTAGAAATATTAGAGTTCTGAGTTTGAAACTTTTTACGTGCTTACATATCACTACAACCTTGCTGTTACCCAAGTTTGGGAAATTTTATAGATGTCTAACTATATCTTTGATTTAATGCTTATTAAGTAAACTTTAATTTTGATAAATAGTTTACTTGTTTAGAAAATTATGAGAATTTTTGTGTAACTCTAATTTGGTCGTGTATTCATGTCTGTAAAATTTAGGATCCAGAAACACTATAGAACTTCCTGTACTAATTAGCTTTATCATATGTGGTTTAATTTTGTCAAAATTAATACTTCAGTTTTATGTCTAAATAAATTCTGAAAAATTTATGGAACGTTATTCAGCATATGAAGCATGTTCTGAAAAGTTTTGACCTTCATAGGTGTTGTCGTTTGTTCTGTAGATTTCAATATTTTTCTAGGTGTTGTCTGAGTAAATGAATTGTTCTGAATAATTGGCTGCATGAATTGATATGAAATTTTCAGGATTAGTTACTCTGTATATCTTCTGTTTAGAGTAATTTTTTCTGAATTTCTTGCTGTTTTAGTGCTGAATTGTTTATTTATTAGCAAATCATGTTTTATTTGCTATAGGAAACAACTACCACTTGCTTTATGAAGATAGTGTAGTTCTTTTTTGAAGTTGATCATGTTGTTTTGTGGAGTATGAGATGTTAATTAACTACTCCATAAATGGCTGCCCATGTGTTAAGTTTGTTTGCTATTTGTTAGACTGTAGTTTCTTCGCCTCGTGTGTGTGTTTATAATACTGTTCTTGCATCACATATAGATACGACTGTTTTAGCAGACAGGACGTACGAGTTAATACCGGAGTCTGAAGGAGGTGATCCAGAAGTCTAGGTGAACGCTGCTGTACTGACTGTAGACCCGGACCAAAGTTTGGAAGAACCCAAGGCTGATCTAGTTAGCGTCTACCGAGAAGGCAAGCCCCGGACATAACCCAGTATTTCAAATTATTACAATTTATCGTTATTACTTACTTGTGCATTTACAGTTCTTAGGATTTGAATTAAAACCCAAGATGCATGATCCTAGGAACCTATGTACTGAACACTAGACCTGAGTTCGAATAATTGCTAAGCTTATAGGACCGGTAAAAGTCGAGTGATTGCCTGTCACTCGCGAGCTCTATAGGAATTGCTTGTTTACTTTCTGCTATCAATATAAGGACGACAGACGGGGTCGTGTTCAATATCATGACCTTGGGTGAGACCTCATCTGTGTTGATAAATTCTGCTAAGGTCGCAGTGTGTGGTAGCGGTGGTTAAGTTTTTGAACGTACTAGCCACATGCCGTAAATATGGTACGCGGTAAGCCTAGTAGCCGATCGAACCGGGGAGTGGATATACCTTTCACTCTCTCGTAGAGATAGGTTTTATTTATGTTTATGTTGCGCAACACCACGGGTGCAGGGAGGAAGTTGGTGCCCTGTAGTCGGGGAGAGTGACCCTATCCACAAGCCGGAATGAAAGGTCAACGGTTGTTTAGGAACGATCCGACGGTGTTCCAAACGTGTGTGTTAGGTCTGCCTGGCCAGGTCGACAAATTTCGATTCGAATCGTCCACTTCTCACGGTTTGGGACTGCTTGATCCCTTTGCCACACAGAGTAATAAGAGTAACATTATTTGATCAATCTTGATGTTTGTAACACCCTAATTTAAATTTCAGTATTTATCAATAAATTTTAACTGGCTTTAGTTAAATTTTCTAAGGTTTATTGTGTTTAGTTGGCATTTAATCTAATTTTTGTTCCTTAATTAATTAAAATTTATCATAGGTTTAAATTTTTGTTGCATTCATGCTGGTGCATAATTTTATTTGAGTGTGGTTTGAATTCAAATTCAAATTTGAATTCAAACTTTGTTTGAATTAGATTTAGAAAGGAGAAGAGTAGGAAAATAGAAATAGAAATAGAAAAAGGAAAACCAAACCCAAAACAACCCGGCCCACTTCCCTCTCCCTTCCCGGGCGGCCCAGCCCGCTCGCCATCCTTCGCCCGGCCCAGCTAGACCCCACGCGCCTCAGCCCTTCTCCACGCAGGCCCGCAAGCCAGACCCCAGCCCAGCCCGCTCCCCGGCCTGGCTCACCGCGAGCGGCCCAACCTCTCCCCACCCCACGCCGCGGCCTGCCCCGTTCGCGCGCGCGTCACCCCGCTCGCCAGCGCCCGGCCCGCATCGCGCGCGCCTCGCCCGCCCAAACTGCCGGTCCCACCCGCCAGCGGCACCCCGCTCGCGCTCTCGCTGCGCCGGGACCCCACTTGCCAGACCCGTCGCCTTCCTCCCGCAACGCCCGCCCGCGACTCCCGCCGGGGATCTCGCCGCGCCCCTACGGCACGGACGCCCAGGATCAGCGGCTCCCTCCTTAAAACGCACCCCTGCAGCCCCTGCGCCTCACCCCGCCCCCATAGCCGCCACCAAACCCTAGCCGCCGCAGCCTCCGCGCTCAGAGCGGAGCAGAGCTCCCTGCGCCGCCGCGGCCGCAAAGCTCCGCTGCGCCATAGCCCCGCCGGAGTAGCGCAGCGGCCTCGTCTCGACTCCAGGAGCACCCCGCGCCGTCCAGAAGCCCGGGGGCGCTCTCCTTCGTCCCCAACACCGAGCTCTGCCCGGAGCGCCGCCGCCGGACTCCGCCGCCGCAGCCTCTGCGCCAGACCCCTCTTCGATCCTAAGCTCGGTGAGCATCACAACAACCCACTCGTTCCTTTGCGCTATTCGTTCTGGCCCTTAGCCCGCTTCCGAAGTCCGCACAGCGCACTCCGATGAACCTCGCCGCCACAGAGCCGCCCCTCTTCGCGGTGCGCACCACTACACCCATCGCAGACCCGCGCAACCCACCTGGGTGGTTCGCGCGTGCCACGGGCCTGCTCCAGCGCCAAACCGCGGCCTGAATCGGCCACGGGAACGCCAATTCTGGCCAGTTCCGGCGATCCTCCGCCGCGGGCGCGCCACTCCGGCGAGTCCCGCCGCCGCCGTCGCCCGCAGACCACACTGGCCATCCGATCCGTGGCCAACGGATCGGATTAGATCCCGTTTCCATCCGCTCCAAGCCGCTAGATCCAGATCCAGCGGTCTGGATCCACGCGTACCGGTTCAGCCTTGGAATTTTGTTAAAGAGACCCTGGTGTCTTTTAGAATTAACCCGCCGTCCAGCTTAGTTCAAAAGAAATTCCAACTAGGTCCAGTTTTTAGCTTTTAGGCCCCTGACTTTCCTGGTTTTTGTACCCGCAGTCCAAGCCCTGTAGTTTTGCGAGTTAGACCCCAGAGTTTTAGTTTAATTACGTTTTAGTCCTCGGTTTTAGCAGAAAAGCCCCTGAAACTTCAGTTTTCTTACAAATAAGCCCCTAGAACTTGTTTTTAGCCTAGAAAACGCGTTTTAGCTCCGTTTTTAGCGTTCTTTATATCCACGCGATCGTTGTAATGCGTAGAATAGTTCTAGAATAGTTTTGTGCGCTGTTTTTATGTATTGATGTACTGTTTCTTAATTTTTGTTAATGTTTGCTTGTATGCTTATTATTGTGCATTGTTTTGGCCATGTGTTCGTGAGTAGACGTTGATCCATCTGAGGAGCCCCAGTACCAGTACCCGGAGCAGCCGTCTTCCGAGCACTTTGAGCAGCAGCCAGAGCAGTACGAGGAAGGCAAGTATAACATGAACAACCTATCACTTTTAAATATAATTTCATACTGCATTGTAATACTGTATGCCTATAAGGACTGTCCTAGCCACTTTATATCCTTTATATATACCTTTGGGTTGCATTTTGGTTAGTTGTGCTAGGTTGCTGCGCTATAACACACTCTGGTCCTTTTTAATTAATTTGATTAATGGTTTACTTGAACTTAATTCTGAGAGTGGCACTCTGTGTGGCTTGAGTGGCTCACTTCTCGTTAAAAGATGTTTTTTAGAAACATGGTTTAGGGAGCCAGCACGGTGCTTACTGCCTGGTTGGCCACTCTCCATAAGGTCCGGTTCATAGAGCGACAACCTGGGACAACAGCGCTACCACAAGGCTAGAATGGGATAGACTTGGCGTAATAATTAGATCTTTTTGGTTTGGAGTAACTTACCTGCGGGGCAAGAGTAGTAAGCTTCAATGGTCCCTGCTCCTCCGGCTTGGTCTGTGCTTGGATTGCGCTCCTGTGCTTGTACCCCCGGAGGTGGGCCCCATCGTCGCCGACCTAACTCTCGCGGTTACGCCTTACCAACGAGATTCTTTTTAAAGGCCTCGTAGTGAGTCGCTGGCCATCTCACCTAAGGAAGTGTGATGAACAACTGGCGTAGCTCACGACTTGTGGGTAAAGATGTGCAACCTCTGCAGAGTGTAAAACTGGTATACTAGCCGTGCTCACGGTTATGAGCGGCCCAGATCCTCCTTTTGATTAGTGAAGTTATCTCCTTCCGATGAGGGAGGTGCTTCTCGGGGTTTACCTTGGTGGCTTTGGTTTTGGTATGGTTCTCAGTAGTAGTGTAATTAATTCTGATTAATTACTATGTAACTGGGTTAATGGTAATTCATCAACTCGTAGTAATAGTTTTAATAAAATTTTGCCAACACTTAAAAGCTAATGCAGTTGAGTCAGCCAGCCTAGAGCCTCATAGTTTGTGTTATACTTGTTGAGTACAAGTTGTGTACTCACTCTTGCCTCTTCTCTACTTTTTCCTCTTGGCTACGCTACTGCTGCTCAGTTCCTGCCGACACGAGGGAGTTCGTCCAGCGCTACCAGGACTACGAGGACTTCTAGGTGCTTCGTCTCCCAGTCGACGTCCCTGTGGCGCCCTGCTTCAGCTTCGGAGAGCTTTTATCGTATTCTGTACTTCGCTTCCGCTGTATCAGACATTTTGTCATTATTGTAATAAATAACATTCGTATTCGCTTTAATATATCTTTTTACGTGATATGTGCTATGATATATTGTTCATTCTGTTGTATATACGTGTGACTTGATCCTGGCACGTATATGATTGCTCGGTTTATGTTCTTTTATAAACCGGGTGTTACAGAGTGGTATCAAAGCCGTATCGACTGTAGGACGAAGCCTAGATAGAACTGGTCGAGTTTTAGGACTTCTTCTCTCTAATCCTTGCTTGCTGCAACTATTTTTACTATTATACCCCTTGACTTCTATGACTTTTACCTTTCTTGCCTTGATTTCTCTCTCTGAAGAATAGTTTCGTAGATTTTGGCCTGAATCAGTCATCTGACCACCATGAGTTAGCTAGGTGACCCTTTAATAATAATACCATAGCACGTTCTGCGACGCGTTGTGTTAGTCGAGTCTTTTGCTAAACTCGGCTAATTCGTGAAAATTGTCTGCTTGTTATTATGCTACCTGTTTGATTTGGATTTTTGAATGAATGCATAGCTTAGTAGTTTAAATTTGTTTAAAGAAAATCACTCAGATGTTAAAGTTAACTAATTAATAAAATGAGTTAGATCGTTGGGGGTAAAACAGTCCACTCTATCCTGTCTACTTTATCATGGCTGAGTCTTTTTCCGCAAAGAGTTATCGTATCCATCTGAGTTTATTCCTGCAATATCCTTACTCGTGAAATCTTTTGTTCAAATCAGATGGTGAACACCAGGAGCACCGGTTCAGGTTCTGGCCAGCAGCAGGGTCAGAACAACCCGGGTACTGGGATCCCGATGCCGCCGCCTTTGACTCCGGAGCAGTACTTCCAGCTCCAGATGCAGATGATGGCCACCCTGAACAACACTGTTCAGGCTCTTCAGCACGCTCACACTCAGCCTTCGCCTCCTCCACCGCCGCAGCCTCGCGACAGGCGTGCTGAGTTCCTGAGGGGTCACCCGCCGACGTTCTCTCACACGTCCGACCCTCTTCAGGCTGACGACTGGCTCCGTGCAGTGGAGCGTCAGCTGGACATCGCCCAGTGCGATGACCGTGAGCGCGTCTTGTACGCAGCAGGACAGCTGCGAGGGGCAGCTTTGGACTGGTGGGAGTCCCACCCAGTTCACGACCGCGAGGCTCTCACCTGGCTCCAGTTCAGGGAGCGTTTCCGCAGCCACAACGTCCCCGCGGGCGTTATGAAGATGAAGCAGAAGGAGTTCCTTGCATTGAAGCAGGTAATCTTAAGTATAATCATTCAGCGGTTACTTTTGAGCTAATGCCCCCTTGTTCTATCCTTATGAATCCTGAGTTAATTTTCCGATATCTATCTGTCTTTGTCAATTCAGGGGACTATGTCGGTCACGGAGTATCGTGATCGTTTTCTTCAGCTGGCACGCTACGCCCCTGCCGAGGTTGCGGATGACCGCAAGAAGCAGGAGCACTTCATGGAGGGTCTTGAGGACTACCTCCAGTACGCGCTGCTCAACCTCCGCTTCGACGACTTCAACCATCTGGTTGACAGTGCGCTCAACACTGAGCGTAAGCACCTGGAGATGGAGGACAAGAAGAGGAAGGTTGTCCCCGTTGCTTCCGGCAGCAACACTCGTCCTCGACTCCAGCCGCCCCAGCAGTACCAGCAGCAGTACCGGCCTCCTCAGCAGTACCAGCAGAGGCCACCGCAGCAGTACCCGCCTCGACAGCAGCAGGCAGGTCAGGGCCCGAGGTTACCGGCACCTCCGGCTCGTGCTCCACCAGCTCCACCGGCACCGCAGGCTCCACGTCCGGCAGCTCCTACCGGACAGCAGGCTCAGGGACCTCCTCGCACCTGCTTTCACTGCGGCCAGCCGGGGCACTACGCCAACGCTTGCCCCCGGAAGGCGCAGGCGGGACAGCAGGGGCGCCCAGCTCAGCCCAGGGCGCCAGCACAGGGCAGGGTGAACCACGTGACGGCCGAGTCAGCGGCCGAAGCTCCCAACGTGGTCATTGGTACGTTCATGGTTAATTCATATCCAGCTACAGTGCTTTTTGATACTGGTGCTACGCATTCCTTCATTACTCAGTCTTTTGTCGAGCATCATGGTATTCATACTAGCACATTAAAGAGGTGCCTGTTAGTATCTTCGCCGGGAGGACAGTTGAGGTCTCACACTTACTGCCCGAGAGTCAGTGTTTCCTTGAGGGGAGTAGAGTTCTGTACTGATCTGATGGTGCTAGACACCAAGGGTATTGATGTCATTCTGGGAATGGAGACTCTGGCCAAATGGGGAGTTCGGATAGATTGTGCTCAGAGGACAGTCTTGCTATCAGCTTCCAGTGGCCAAGAGGTTGTTATCAGTGCAGTAGAGCCTTCGGGATTTCTTCATCAGATGGAGGCTAGACCCACGGACGGTATTCGCGTGGTGTCTGAATTCCCGGATGTCTTTTCGGATGATCTGCCAGGTATGCCGCCTGAACGCGCCATTGAGTTTTGTATTGATCTCTTGCCTGGCACAGCTCCTATTGCAAAGCGGCCCTACCGTATGGCACCTATAGAGCATGAGGAAGTTAAGAAGACTATTGATGAGTTGCTAGCCAAGGGCTATATCCGTCGCAGCTTCTCTCCTTGGGCTTTTCCATTATTGCTGGTAGATAAGAAGGATGGCTCGAAGAGGATGTGTGTGGATTATCGGGAGCTGAATGCAGTTACTATCAAGAACAAGCATCCACTGCCCCGTATTGAGGATCTCTTCGATTTGCTTCGAGGTGCTCGTATATTCTCGAAGATTGATCTTCGTTCGGGCTATTTTCAGCTGAGGATCCGTCCTGGGGATATTCCGAAGACGGCATTCACCTGCAAGTACGGGCTATATGAGTATACAGTCATGTCCTTCGGCTTGACTAATGCCCCGGCTTTCTTCATGCATCTGATGAACATGGTCTTCATGGATTATCTGGATGTCTTCGTGGTGATCTTTATTGATGATATTCTGATCTTCTCCAAGACAGAAGAAGAGCATGAGGAGCATCTGAGACTCGTATTGTAGAGATTGAGAGAGCATCAGTTGTATGCCAAGTTCAGCAAGTGCGAGTTCTGGATTGACGAGGTTCCATTCCTCGGTCATGTTATCTCTCAGGGAGGCATTGCTGTTGATCCAAGCAAGGTGAAGGATGTGCTTGAGTGGGAGACACCGCAGACAGTGAAGGAAGTCAGGTCTTTCTTGGGCTTAGCAGGATATTATCGGAGGTTCATTGAGAATTTCTCCAAGAACGCGAAGCCTTTGACTTCTTTACTGGAGAAAAATGTGGCTTTTGTATGGACTGATGAGCGTCAGATGGCCTTTGATGAGCTGAAGAAAAGGTTGACTACGGCGCCAGTCCTGACTCTGCCAGACCAGACGAAGAGGTTCACGGTATATTGTGATGCTTCGAAGGATGGTCTTGGGTGTGTTCTGATGCAGGAGGGCAGAGTGATAGCTTATGCTTCACGGCAGTTACGCCGGCATGAGCTGAATTATCCTACTCATGATCTTGAGTTAGCCGCAGTTGTGCATGCTCTGAAGATTTGGAGGCATTACTTGTATGGGCAGCGGTGTGATATCTACACTGATCACAAGAGCCTCAAGTATATTTTCACGCAGAATGAGCTGAACATGCGGCAGAGAAGATGGCTAGAGTTGGTCAAGGACTATGATCTGGAGATTCACTATCATCCGGGCAAGGCCAATGTTGTAGCAGATGCTTTGAGCAGAAGGAGTTATGTCAACATGGCCGTTGCTTTCCAGATGCCTCCAGAGTTATGCGAGGAGTTCGAGCAGTTGAGTCTGAGCTTCTTGCATCATACTTCCAGTGCAGCATTTGAGGCAGTACCGACTCTAGAGTCAGAGATCAGGCAGCATCAGAAAGATGATGAGAAGCTGCAGGAGATCCGTGAGTTGCTCAAGAAGGGCAAGGCTCCTCATTTCAGAGAGGATGATCAGGGTACCTTGTGGTACAAGAACCGGATCTGTGTTCCAGATGTGAAGGATCTTCGGAAGTTGATTCTGAGTGAGGCCCATGATACAGCTTATTCTATTCATCCGGGCAGCACGAAGATGTACTATGATCTGAAGGAACATTTCTGGTGGTATGGGATGAAGCGTTCAGTGGCAGAGTACGTGGCTATTTGTGACACCTGTCAGCGTGTCAAGGCTGAGCATCAGAGGCCAGCAGGTCTATTACAGCCCTTGAAGATTCCAGAGTGGAAATGGGAGGAAATCACTATGGACTTCATTGTTGGATTGCCTCGTACTCAGAAAGGGTACAACTCCATTTGGGTAGTAGTGGATCGTCTGACGAAGGTTGCTCACTTCATACCAGTGAACACTACTTACTCCGGTGCCAGACTTGCGGAGTTGTACATCTCTCGGATTGTCTGCTTGCATGGAGTGCCCAAGAAGATCATATTTGACAGAGGGTCTCAGTTCACTTCTCGGTTCTGGGAGCAGCTCCATGATTCGTTGGATACGAAGCTGCGTTTCAGTACAGCTTATCACCCTCAGACAGATGGGCAGACAGAGAGGACCAACCAAGTGTTGGAGGATATGCTGAGAGCCTGTGCCATTCAGTATGGTACTAGTTGGGATAAGTGCCTGTCATTTGCTGAGTTTTCATATAACAACAGCTATCAGGCCAGTCTAAAGAAGTCTCCCTTTGAGGCGCTGTATGGCAGAAAATGCAGGACTCCTCTTTATTGGGATCAGATCGGTGAGAAGCAGCTCTTTGGCCCTGAGATCATAGATGATGCAGAACAGATGGTTCAGGCTGTGCGAGAAAATCTGAGGATTGCACAGAGCAGGCAGAAGAGCTATGCTGATGGCAAACGGAGGGACCTGACTTTCAGTGTCGGTGATTATGTGTATCTGAAGGTGTCTCCGATGAGAGGAATCCGCAGATTTAATGTCAAAGGGAAGTTAGCACCTCGGTATGTGGGGCCATTCAAGGTGCTAGAGTGGAAAGGCGAAGTTGCTTATCGCCTGGAGTTACCTCTCAGCCTCTCAGGAGTTCATGATGTCTTCCATATATCTCAGTTGAAAAGGTGTTTGCGAGTACCCGAGGAGCAGGCACCCCTGGATGGAGTCGATGTCCAGGAGGATCTGACTTATACTGAGCATCCGGTGAAGATTCTGGAGACCTCAGAGAGGGTTACTCGGAACAAGCGCATCAAGATGTGCAGAGTTCAGTGGAGTCATCACAGTGAAGCTGAGGCTACTTGGGAGCGAGAAGAGGAGTTGAAGAAGACATATCCAGATCTCTTTGCTAGCCAGCCCAGCTAAATCTCGGGGACGAGATTTCTTTAAGGGGGTAGGGTCTGTAACACCCTAATTTAAATTTCAGTATTTATCAATAAATTTTAACTGGCTTTAGTTAAATTTTCTAAGGTTTATTGTGTTTAGTTGGCATTTAATCTAATTTTTGTTCCTTAATTAATTAAAATTTATCATAGGTTTAAATTTTTGTTGCATTCATGCTGGTGCATAATTTTATTTGAGTGTGGTTTGAATTCAAATTCAAATTTGAATTCAAACTTTGTTTGAATTAGATTTAGAAAGGAGAAGAGTAGGAAAATAGAAATAGAAATAGAAAAAGGAAAACCAAACCCAAAACAACCCGGCCCACTTCCCTCTCCCTTCCCGGGCGGCCCAGCCCGCTCGCCATCCTTCGCCCGGCCCAGCTAGACCCCACGCGCCTCAGCCCTTCTCCACGCAGGCCCGCAAGCCAGACCCCAGCCCAGCCCGCTCCCCGGCCTGGCTCACCGCGAGCGGCCCAACCTCTCCCCACCCCACGCCGCGGCCTGCCCCGTTCGCGCGCGCGTCACCCCGCTCGCCAGCGCCCGGCCCGCATCGCGCGCGCCTCGCCCGCCCGAACTGCCGGTCCCACCCGCCAGCGGCACCCCGCTCGCGCTCTCGCTGCGCCGGGACCCCACTTGCCAGACCCGTCGCCTTCCTCCCGCAACGCCCGCCCGCGACTCCCGCCGGGGATCTCGCCGCGCCCCTACGGCACGGACGCCCAGGATCAGCGGCTCCCTCCTTAAAACGCACCCCTGCAGCCCCTGCGCCTCACCCCGCCCCCATAGCCGCCACCAAACCCTAGCCGCCGCAGCCTCCGCGCTCAGAGCGGAGTAGAGCTCCCTGCGCCGCCGCGGCCGCAAAGCTCCGCTGCGCCATAGCCCCGCCGGAGTAGCGCAGCGGCCTCGTCTCGACTCCAGGAGCACCCCGCGCCATCCAGAAGCCCGGGGGCGCTCTCCTTCGTCCCCAACACCGAGCTCTGCCCGGAGCGCCGCCGCCGGACTCCGCCGCCGCAGCCTCTACGCCGGACCCCTCTTCGATCCTAAGCTCGGTGAGCATCACAACAACCCACCCGTTCCTTTGCGCTATTCGTTCTGGCCCTTAGCCCGCTTCCGAAGTCCGCACAGCGCACTCCGATGAACCTCGCCGCCACAGAGCCGCCCCTCTTCGCGGTGCGCACCACTACACCCATCGCAGACCCGCGCAACCCACCTGGGTGGTTCGCGCGTGCCACGGGCCTGCTCCAGCGCCAAACCGCGGCCTGAATCGGCCACGGGAACGCCAATTCTGGCCAGTTCCGGCGATCCTCCGCCGCGGGCGCGCCACTCCGGCGAGTCCCGCCGCCGCCGTCGCCCGCAGACCACACTGGCCATCCGATCCGTGGCCAACGGATCGGATTAGATCCCGTTTCCATCCGCTCCGAGCCGCTAGATCCAGATCCAGCGGTCTGGATCCACGCGTACCGGTTCAGCCTTGGAATTTTGTTAAAGAGACCCTGGTGTCTTTTAGAATTAACCCGCCGTCCAGCTTAGTTCAAAAGAAATTCCAACTAGGTCCAGTTTTTAGCTTTTAGGCCCCTGACTTTCCTGGTTTTTGTACCCGCAGTCCAAGCCCTGTAGTTTTGCGAGTTAGACCCCAGAGTTTTAGTTTAATTACGTTTTAGTCCTCGGTTTTAGCAGAAAAGCCCCTGAAACTTCAGTTTTCTTACAAATAAGCCCCTAGAACTTGTTTTTAGCCTAGAAAACGCGTTTTAGCTCCGTTTTTAGCGTTCTTTATATCCACGCGATCGTTGTAACGCGTAGAATAGTTCTAGAATAGTTTTGTGCGCTGTTTTTATGTATTGATGTACTGTTTCTTAATTTTTGTTAATGTTTGCTTGTATGCTTATTATTGTGCATTGTTTTGGCCATGTGTTCGTGAGTAGACGTTGATCCATCTGAGGAGCCCCAGTACCAGTACCCGGAGCAGCCGTCTTCCGAGCACTTTGAGCAGCAGCCAGAGCAGTACGAGGAAGGCAAGTATAACATGAACAACCTATCACTTTTAAATATAATTTCATACTGCATTGTAATACTGTATGCCTATAAGGACTGTCCTAGCCACTTTATATCCTTTATATATACCTTTGGGTTGCATTTTGGTTAGTTGTGCTAGGTTGCTGTGCTATAACACACTCTGGTCCTTTTTAATTAATTTGATTAATGGTTTACTTGAACTTAATTCTGAGAGTGGCACTCTGTGTGGCTTGAGTGGCTCACTTCTCGTTAAAAGATGTTTTTTAGAAACATGGTTTAGGGGGCCAGCACGGTGCTTACTGCCTGGTTGGCCACTCTCCATAAGGACCGGTTCATAGAGCGACAACCTGGGACAACAGCGCTACCACAAGGCTAGAATGGGATAGACTTGGCGTAATAATTAGATCTTTTTGGTTTGGAGTAACTTACCTGCGGGGCAAGAGTAGTAAGCTTCAATGGTCCCTGCTCCTCCGGCTTGGTCTGTGCTTGGATTGCGCTCCTGTGCTTGTACCCCCGGAGGTGGGCCCCATCGTCGCCGACCTAACTCTCGCGGTTACGCCTTACCAACGAGATTCTTTTTAAAGGCCTCGTAGTGAGTCGCTGGCCATCTCACCTAAGGAAGTGTGATGAACAACTGGCGTAGCTCACGACTTGTGGGTAAAGATGTGCAACCTCTGCAGAGTGTAAAACTGGTATACTAGCCGTGCTCACGGTTATGAGCGGCCCAGATCCTCCTTTTGATTAGTGAAGTTATCTCCTTCCGACGAGGGAGGTGCTTCTCGGGGTTTACCTTGGTGGCTTTGGTTTTGGTATGGTTCTCAGTAGTAGTGTAATTAATTCTGATTAATTACTATGTAACTGGGTTAATGGTAATTCATCAACTCGTAGTAATAGTTTTAATAAAATTTTGCCAACACTTAAAAGCTAATGCAGTTGAGTCAGCCAGCCTAGAGCCTCATAGTTTGTGTTATACTTGTTGAGTACAAGTTGTGTACTCACTCTTGCCTCTTCTCTACTTTTTCCTCTTGGCTACGCTACTGCTGCTCAGTTCCTGCCGACACGAGGGAGTTCGTCCAGCGCTACCAGGACTACGAGGACTTCTAGGTGCTTCGTCTCCCAGTCGACGTCCCTGTGGCGCCCTGCTTCAGCTTCGGAGAGCTTTTATCGTATTCTGTACTTCGCTTCCGCTGTATCAGACATTTTGTCATTATTGTAATAAATAACATTCGTATTCGCTTTAATATATCTTTTTACGTGATATGTGCTATGATATATTGTTCATTCTGTTGTATATACGTGTGACTTGATCCTGGCACGTATATGATTGCTCGGTTTATGTTCTTTTATAAACCGGGTGTTACAATGTTTGACTAAAGTTCTACCATGGTTGAGTAGAATTAGTTGCTTACATAGCATGGATAATCAACTAGAATTTTGAAAGCTAAAATGTGAAATTAAGGACCTACTCTTTATTGCTTTTCAGCAAAAGGAAAACCAGAGCCTACAAAACCCTGTATAGTCTAGCTAGGTGGACTAAGTATATCCGTTGACGGTTAAGTCTTGCTGAGTATTAGAATACTCAGCCTTGTTGTTGAAACCTTTTTCAGGTATGAGTTTTGAGGACCAGATCGCTAGTCTATCATGGCCCTGCTCTTTGCCTCCTGGCTGGTCCGTAGAGTGGGATCCGTCTTCGGCCGGCAATGACCCTGATGAGTGATACATTGCTTGGGCTAGCTTGGTATACTTTTGCGACGTGTTGTAGCCGTCGTGTTTTCTTTGCGCTGCTTTAAACTCTGAACTTAAATTTATGTCTTGTATAATGTTGTACTAAGTTTGTATCTGTATTAAGTACTTTGAACTTGATGTAATAAATACTATGCCTGTGTTGTAAAATATGTATGGTTGTAATATCTCTAGACTCGCCTTCGTGCGGGGTATGCTTGTTCGATCCGAGAACCAGTAGTTGTATCGGGACGTTACCCGACAGACCAAGAATTATTCCGTTTGAAGTGCGTTTGAGTCGATGTTGCCTTTATGGTGATGGCCAGCGCACTTGAGCCGGGATAATTCAGGTGGTTCTGCCACAGTGCCTAGACTTGGTTAGCTACATAGGGTTGTGTTCCACCCCACTGAACCGTTGTGGTAGGCGGCAGGTGGTTCCGTCCCTCGTAGTCCACCACATTCGGGTGTTTTCATAGCATTAGTTGCAGGTTGCCGTTGGACTCCCCTCTCACCCCTTTCTGAAGTCCTTCCTCTTCCAGCCACCAAAGCGGATCAAGATAGTTTAGTTGCAAGTCTTCTGGGTAATGAATTGGCTAATGGAACGATCGCAAATGCACCCAAACATTAATAAATGCACCGAAACATAAGTTTAGTGTCCAGTGGTGTGGATCGGGTGCGTTCGTTGTGAAAAATTCTGGCGCGACTTCGTTGCACGAACTTTTCCATTAATTGCACCAGTTCGTCCTGTTTCGCACCGACTTTTGTGCAGTAAGAAAATGGTCCCAAATGCACCCAAACATTACAAAACGCACCAACTGATGAGTTTAGGGTCCAATGGTGTGGATCAGGAGCGTTCGGTGCGAAAAATTTCGATGCGACTTTGTTGCACGGAATTTTGCATCAATAGCACCAGTTTGGTCTGTTTTGCACTAAGTTTCTTGTAGTAACAAGCAGTCGCAAATGTACCCACATATTATGAAACGCACCAAAACATGAGTTACAGTCCTATGGTGTGGATCGGGTGCATTTGTTGTGAAAAATTCTGAAGCGACTTCGTTGCACGAACTTTTGCATTAATTGCACCAGTTCGTCATGTTTTGCACCTAGTTTTGAGCAGTAACAAAATGGTCTGAAATGCACCCAAACATTATGAAAAACACCAAAACATGATTCAAGGGTCCAATGGTTGTGATTGGGTGCGTTCGTTGCGAAAAATTTCGAAGCAACTTCGTTGCACGAACTTTTGCACTAATTGCACAAGTTCGTCCTGTTTTGCACCTAGTTTTGAGAAGTAACGAAAGGGTCGGAAATACACCCAAACATTATAAAACGCACCAAAACATGAGTTTATGGTCCAATGGTGTGGATCGGGTGCGTTCGTCGTGAAAATTCTGAAGCGACTTCGTTGCACGAACTTTTGCATTAGTTGCACCAGTTCGGCCTGTTTTGCACTGAGTTTCGTGCAGTAATGAAATGGTCGCAAATGCACCAAAATATTATGAAACGCACCGACACATGACTTGAGGGTCCAATGGTGTGGATCGGGTGTGTTTGTTGTGTCGGTATCCAGACCTCGTGGTCTGGCATTAACTAGTAATGATGTTGCGTGTCCCTAATCCTAGATGGTTGATGCAAGAGGTAATACATTAACGCAAGGGTTTATCCTGGTTCTGGCCACGGGGCCGTATGTCTAGTAGGGTGTGCGAGTGCACTATATTATCTTGCACCGGAGTGCCTGTAGTAGGTGAGTACAAGCGAGGCGAGAGAGAGAGGAAAGCTCCCAAGTCTCTGCTAGAGTGATTGAGGCAAGTGCCAACATCGAGCTCTGGAGAGCGGGTGTGTGTTCTGTGGGTTGAGAGTGTTAGGCGATGAGTTGGGAAGGAGCCCGCCACCTCCTTTTATAGACACAAGGAGGGGTGGTTACATGCACGGGGAGATCTTAAAAGTCGTTGTCCTTCCCCAAATCATGGGAGAACAGTGTGTAGTTGCTGTTGAAAGTACACTGCAGAGCATGGCGTCGGGCGTGGCAGTTGTCCTGGGAAGCCCTCTAGCCTTGCGGAGATCGCGCCAGTATCCTGTGGTGTCTGTGCGAGGAGTGGTAGCTGCTATGGAGAGTACCGTCCTCTGCGCCCCACCTGGCGGAGCGCTGAGGGTTCAGTTGATGATGGACTTGCGCCGATCAAGATCCGTACCCCGTCCGAGGGTTGCGCCCATGTTCGCCGAGGGTCCTGCAGTGGAAAAAGTACGAGGAGTTGGTAGCACAGTGGCGGGAACAGTGTCGGGTATGTCCGCACAGTGCATCGCAGGTTCGCAATGGGCCTGCACAACGCCGGGAATAGCGGTACAGTGGCTGGAGTTGGTGGATAGGACCCCATTCACTCCCGCTGTGCGGTATGGTGTCCTGACGCCGTCTGACTCCGTGCTCTGTGGTGGAGTGGTTGGCATTTAAATGCCTCTATCAGTCAGGCGAGTGAGTTGATGGGTTTCTTGTTTCGTCTGTCGAGGGTGGCCTCAAGCGAGGCGAAGTTTCCCCCTGAGCCGAGGCCCCGCGGAGGGTTCTGCCGAGGGAGTCTCGGATGAGGCGAAGTCAGCCTGCCTCTCAAGGGTAGGTCACCTACCCTCGAGCGAAGCGGAGATGTGGCGCCCTGCTAGAGGCCTCGGCGGGGTGGTCTCGTGCGAGGCAGAGATCGCTCCGCGGGTTCGAGGGGGACCTCGGATGGGCCGTACCGCAGAGCTAGGCCGTGGGCCGAGTGATGATCGGGCTGCTTGGGAGCCTGTAGAGGATTTGGGTGTTGTGGGAGGGCTGGAGGAGCTCCGTGGTGTCCGGGTGCAGAACAACGACGGAGTTGTCATCATTAGTGGCTTCTTCCTCTCTAGGATCGCCATCGAGTAGTCCTTCTTCCCCTTTGGATCGGCGGAAGACGGTTCGCCTTGGCTCGTCAGAACTGTAGAGTTTAGAGTAGGTGACTAGCATTGTGGGCCCGATTGCCTAATTGCATTTTGCGCTTTTGAAGGCGATTTAGTCCCTAGGTTAGGGTGCCCCTAATTGTGGTACCCGACAGTAGCCCTCTAGCCTTTGTAGGGATGAGTATCAGTCCTACAGTGGCTTGATCCCTCAAAATTTTGACTCGGATGTTAACTGTTGGGTTTAGTTCCTCGAATGTGTGAAATTTCCTCCATGGGGGTGCGCCAGCGCACCCGCGGGTGTAGCCCCCGAGGCCTAGGAGGAGTGCGTGCACTCGTCCAAGGGCTATGAACATCGCGTTTGTGTGGTCGGTCGGGTGAGGAAGTCACTCAACTTTTCATTTCAGCCGGCCTCGGCATTCTTTAGTGCTGATAAGGCGGCCCCTTGCCCTCTTTGTACTAGTTCAAATGATTTATTGAGACATGTGAGGGTATTTGCAGACATGTAGGATTTCACGATCGGGCGGTTGCCGATTTATTTGAGGGTACGGCCTTGGCCGTGTCGTGCGAGGAGCCCCCGAGCCCTGGCCCATGTGAAGGCATTCAGGGGAACCCTCGACTTAGTGTTACCATCCTCGTCGCCCTTCCGCAGGGAGGAGGGGTGAAGCAAGCCATGCTACCCATGTCCGGGCCGCGAGCCATGGATGCTTCGGTGAGCTGTTAGCGGGTGGTTCAAGTAGACGTCCGTGCCCCGTTCGATAAGGGTCGGCTCGTGGTCCATAGACACATCACACAAAGCACTCGCAAAGCTTTGCTAGGTGGGGATCGGACCCATTAGATAGGGTCTGAGGGCTCGATGCTCTCCCTCGATGGGATCCCCCTTACTAGGCACCCTTGGCCGGCCTTGAACACTGCATAGGATGTCTTGAACTCCGTGTTCGAGGGTTGCTTGTATGGCACGTCCATGCTGCCCCTGACTCTGGTGATCTGGGGCGTCTGTCGAACCCTCGGCGGGCCAACCTTCGAACCCCTGATC
Source organism: Panicum virgatum (assembly GCF_016808335.1). Taxonomy (NCBI): domain Eukaryota; kingdom Viridiplantae; phylum Streptophyta; class Magnoliopsida; order Poales; family Poaceae; genus Panicum; species Panicum virgatum. The sequence continues at coordinate 26,626,966 of NC_053152.1, read as the reverse complement.
AGTAAGGCCTCGGAATAACGTTCCTTTGCTGATAAGGAACCCCCGGAGGGAATATTCCATCGTAGTTTGTATACGGCGCGGAGTCATGGGTCACGTGCGGGTCGTTCTCCGGTCGTGGGTCACGCGCATGTGGTGCGGGCGCATCTTTTCAGGTGGCAGCCTCGGGTAGACGGAGCGGCGTGGGTGGCGACTGGTTAATGTGATGTTGCTACAGTGCCACTGCGCTGCGTCAGTTACCGCACCACGGTAGTTATTGCGTGTGCACGCGGGGCCCAACTGTCAGTGACTGCGAAACCTACCACATTTAATGCAGTAGATTCGAGGTCTCTGCGGAGAATCTGCCCGGCGCAGCGATAAAAGGAGAAGTGGGGGTCCGTTTGGCTTACCTGCCACCTGCCTTTGCCTCCTCTGCCTCCATAGCCATCGCCCTGCACCAGAGCTCAGAGCGAAGAGGTGAGAGAAGAGAGGGAGAGAGAGAGAGTGAGCACACCTTGCCCTTGTTCAAGTACATTTTCCTCCATCCTCCCTTTGTTGAAGCGATATCGCAGCTGGCTGATCTGGCGCCATGGGGCAGGTCCACCGCTGACGAGGCGTCCCTAAAGTTGCTGGTTGCTGACAGGGTCCTGCCGCCGAACACAGAACCGTCGCGCCCGGTGTGGATTGCCCCGACACCGGCGTAGAGGGAGCCGAAGCCCCCGAGCGGCTACATCGTTAGCCTGGCACGGCTGCACAAACGGGGGTTTGGCGTCCTCACTGGTTGATTCATGCACGCGTTCTGCCACCACTACAAGGTGGAGCTGCATAACTTCTCCCACAACGCCATCTCGCAGGCTGCGGTCTTTGTCGCCGTCTGTGAGGGCTATTTGGGGGTGGAGGTGCACTGGGATCTGTGGCGACACCTATTCCGTGGGGAGCTCTACACCAAGCACGTCCAGCAATGGCTAAGGAGGGCCGCCCAAGCCGGTGGCCATACGCACCTCGTGTGGGAGAACAGGAGGGATTTGTACATCTTGTTGATGGTGCTTAAGTGCCATTTTCACCCGTCAACTATACTCAATAATAAAGGAATACCACATGCCTTACTCATATATTTGTATCACTAACCTCGCTCCATAGTTGTTTTTGAGTTTTGTACATTTCAGATGAGCAAGAGTGGAATAAGATAAAAACACGCAGCAGACGCTATACAACTACGCAGAATATCGCATCCGGCGTCACACCCTAACAAAGAGGGCCCACATGTCAGAGGAAATGGGGCCTCCACGCAAGATGCACTAGAGGATAAGGATAAGATCCAACGAATCAACCACTCAGCAAAGGATCAGGCCAAGGGGCTGCTAGGTGGGGTCGGCCGACCCCCTGGGTCGGCCAAACCTGGCCTGGTTCCCATCCAGGTGCACTTCGAGGAGGAGTAGCTGCCAAGGCACCTGATCACCTTCCATATGTGCGTTGGCGGGAAACCGACCTCTAGAGCTATAAATAGGGCCTCTCTCCACCCCCCTCAATACACACACACACACACTTCATTCCATTCTCTCCAAGAAGGCTCTCCTCTCTCTTGCTCTCTTAGCTAGGTAGTGGAGCTAGGCTAGTTCTCTTTAGCGAGCAAGTCGTCCTCGGGGTCGTTGAGCAATCCTCAGCTCCTGGTATGGCTTTGTATCTGACTTGTCAGACTTCTATTCATAATATAGAGTTCTGCCATGGTTGCTTTACTATCTTGATAGTTTATCAATCCATGCTTAGATCATTCGTAAGTTATGCTACGATCTTGGTTAGGCTAGATGATCCGGGTATGGATAGAGGTTCGTTGTGCTTTCAGGCTTGCTCTAGTGTTTTACTCGTCCATCCGAAGTGTGGGAGACCTGGGGGCACTAGAGTTGTGACTTCATACATGATCGTGGTGCTCGGGGATGCAGGATCCTTCAGATATGACGATACTCCATGGTGTGACTGGGGTAGACGGCAGGTGGTGACAACCGTGTCCGTTTGGCATAACAGCAGTCTTGCATTTAGCGTACTCCCCGACGTTCGGGTTCAGTATAGGAGTTCATGCAAAGAGGTAATGGGACTGGATGTACTTCGGTGAGGGACCTTCTCCCCGCTATCCCATTTTCCTGGCACCTGCAGTCCTAACCATGATCTAACATGACCCCAGCTTTGGATAAAAGCACTAGGACACCTAACCTAGCCTAAGCTCCAGCTGACTTGACATAAGATAGAGTAGTTCTTTATTTTATAGTTTCTCTCCTTTATTCCTTCCTCTTGGAGTGTGGATGTGTGCTGCGTCACATTACCCTTGGTTATTCTTTATCTGTACTTACCCCTGTTAGAGTATTGCCTATTGCTTGAGGCACAATGTCATGGTTAATGTTGAGTACAATATCTTTGCCGCTGCCGTCCTTTGGGACACAAATAAATGACGATACCCTTACTCTTCGGGTGAAATGCTACAACGGTATATCCGTGTGCTTGCGGATCCATCTGTAATTGTATTGATTATACCACGAGAGTGGCACCCCTTGGGTGCAGTTGCTAGGATGGGTTCGGCGCCCTCATTTCTAGTGATTGCACTAAGGACTGCCAATAGGCATTTCTGGCGCTGTTGCTAAGGATTAACCATTCCTAGTGATTGCACTAAGAAATGTCAACAAGCATTTCTGGCGCTGTTGCCGGGGACAGCGTGTGAACAAAGATATTGTGCTGATATTAACTTAGACCTTGTACTCAGGATATAGTCTTTACTCTTTCAGGCTAATGTCACTTTATGCCTTCTTTTATTTTTGATTTGAAAGAAGACAGGGGTAGTGTATGACCGATTTCTCCCTACCGAAAAACTACACAAACAATCCAGAGAGGCTCGTGAGAATGGCACGACCTCACATCGTTCCTCCTCTCGCTATCCTCCTGGCACAGGAACCCATTTCGGAAGCACCACTCGTTCTTGAGGCTATGGCTGAAAAGACTCTCCGCGAGTTCTCCATCCCCTCCACCGACAATGTGGCCACTGGCCCCAACATCAATGTCGGGGACGTGAACTTCGAGCTCAAATCAAGCCTCATCAACATGGTGCAGGCTAGCCCATTCTGTGGCAAGCCGAACGAGGATGCAAATGCACATTTGCAGGATTTTCTGGAGATCTGCGACACCGTTGTCATACGGGGTGTCACCGCCGATGTTGTCAAGCTTCGTCTGTTTCCCTTTTCCCTCCTGGGGAAGGCAAAACAATGGTTTTATAAAGAAACGGACATTGACACCTTGGGCAAATGCTCCAAGACGTTCCTCGCAACATTCTTCCCACTGGGCAAAACAAATGCCCTGCGTGGGAGAATTTCAAGTTTCCAGCATACATGGATGGAATCCATCCCATAAGCTTGGGAGAGGCTGCAGGAATACATCCTGGCCTGTCCTCATCATGGCATGGACAAGTGGCTCTTCCTGCAAAGCTTCTACAACGGGCTCACAATGACATCTCGAGTTAACATTGATGCTGCTGCTGGAGGAGCCTTCCTCCACCTGACTATCGCCAAAGCAAAAGAATTGGTCGAGAAGACGGTCTCCAATCAGGGGGTGGAGCGATGAATGACTCCAACCCCGTACAAAAGGCATGCATACCGTCAAAGAGATGGATATGATTGCCCCGAAGCTGGACCTCCTAATCAAGAAGATGGAGGAAGGGAGCAAACAACCAATCCATTCTCCTATTTACGCCATGGGTTCGCATTTCACGTGCAACGTCTGCGGTAACGATGGACATTCGGGGAACGATTGCCCCGAAACCCGTGAAGACTGAGCATACCTCAACAACAACAACAACAACGGGTACCGTCCACCACAAGGAGGCCAGGGGTGGAACCAGCCACGTCCACCTTTTCAGGGAGATAATAACTACAATCCTTCTTATAATTCGAATTTCAAATCAAACCAACCTCCCTTGAGAGAACTTGTTCTTGGCCAAGTTAAAATCAATGAAAATATAAATAAAAAGCTTTTGGCCAATGACAAATCCCTGGAAAGTTTAAATGTTAAGCTTGAAGCTTTGTCTACTCTTAAAAACCAGTTAAGTTTCAACAAAATGATCGAAACCCAGCTTGCACAAATTGCTATTTCGTTACCTGCTATTGAGAGTGGGAAGATCCCGGGGCAACCTGAGTCTCCCGTTGAAAATGTCAGCATGGTGTCTACCGGACGGGGTAACTCGTCCCGGAGGCCACCACGCAATAACCATGTAGGTAGGTACTATTCCCCAAGGAACAACGTTTGGGATGGAATGGTGGCAGCGGTGCAAGAGGATCCAGGGGTCCCCATGATTAGCTGCTCGATCTACATCAAACACTTCGAGCGATGCCTATGCGATCTGGGGGCAAGCGTGAATATAATGCCCAAGGTAATATATGAAGCACTTGAATATCCTGCTCTTTCCCCAACAACTATGCTCGTATAGCTTGCAGATTCAACCATTTGGTATCCCGAAGGGATAGCCGAACACATTTTCGTACGAGTACGAGACTCCTTCGTCCTTGCCGACTTTGTGGTAATGGATATGGAGGGCGACCTCAGAGTCGACCTCGTACTTGGGCGACCTTTTCTAAGGTCTGCCAAGGCAAGGATCGATGTCGAAAAGGGAGAAATCTGTTTCTGTGTCGGAAGGGAGGATATGTTTTTCAGGTTCAAGAAGAAGGAAGAGCAGCGCTTCATGATCCAACAAGACAGTGAAGGGAAAGCACTCTGGGGTCCACCAGAACCCCAGCCAGAACAACAACCCTCCGCACCTAAAAGAAAGAAGAAGGAAAAGAAGGTGTGGCAGAAGGTCGAGAGTTCGGCCTCGTCCAGTTCTCCAGGACAAGCCGACGAATGGTAAGAACGATGGAGAAAAGTCGTGCACGTCGGACTTTAAACGATGCGCCCGTGCCAAAGGTAAATTGGTATTTATCTCATGTTTGTTTCATCCACTTTTCAACATTTTCTTTGCACCGTATTTGTTTTTCCCCAGTGCATGTTTGAAATTTTCAAAATTGTTTTCTGCATGCTGGAATTTTTTCTAGCATTTTTCCCTTTTTACAAAAAGACCAAAAATATTTTCTGAGTTTTAAAATTCTTTGGGAAAAATAATTTGGACATCTTTTCGAGCAAACTTTTGGCCGTGCACCATATTTCCAAAGTTCATAACTGCTGAGGAAGCATCTGGCCAAAGGGGGGCACTAGGGGGCCCACCCTGGGGCCGGCCGACCTAGGACCAACGGCTCCTGGGCCCCACCTTCTCCAACGGCTACCTGACCGTTGTGCCTGGCTCTTCCTCAGGTGCACTCGCCCAAATTCCTTTAAATAGAGGCTGAGAGAGGGGTGATGAGCTCTCATGCTCACTCTCTCCACTCTCACTCCCTCTCACACATTCTTGCTTGGGTTTCCTTTGGATTTTGACTCAAGTTTGATTGCAAGAACACACTCTCTCATTTCTTTGCTGCAAGATTGATCACATATTTGGAGGAACAACTTTTGGGTAAGAGTTTCATTTTCATTTCACTAACATAACCCGAATCGAGTTGTTCTTGTTTGTTCTTGTTGCAAGCATGAGAGGTGCAGGGTGGAAAATTTCTGGAGCTCTCAAGAGGATGACGAGGTTGGGCTCGTCCCATTCGCAGGGTGAGTCGAGCTCTCATCATTCCCCCGAACCTGCACCAACACCGACTACAATGGATTATGAGCAAGACGAACAAGAAGAATAGTTCGAGGAGCAAGCTGCAGAACCGCAAGCCGAGGACATAGAGATAGATGAAGATGATGCACCATACCTCGACTTGCAAGATGACCACGAGCGTCAAGCTTACGCCATGATCAAGAATCGAAGCTTTGGTCATACCAGAGCCTTCGATCTGACCTTCTCGAAAAAACAGATATGGACGTTGACTTCGCTCGTGTTTGGTATGCAGTTGGATGGGATGGTTTTGTGCCCGTTAAGGAGAATGGTTCTCGTCTTCTCACCATCCAGTTTCTTTGCACTTATTGGGAGGTGGACGATGGTATTTCTTTCCGACTTTTTGGAGTTGAACGCTATATTAATTGGAGAAATTTCAGTCACCTCCTTGGTTTTAGCGCGCGCTTGCCAGTTTCCCTTGCAAAAGCTTGCCGCGGTTTTGATCGATATGAGTTTTGTGGTTTGATTTCGGGTCAAGTTGTTCATGGAAAGTTTGCACCTCGGTGCAGTGACATTCAAAACCCAACTCTTCGTTTGATGCACAAGTGGGTAGCTATCACTCTCTTTCCAAGAGATGATCCACGACTAGTGCGCAACGATGAGTTGATGATATTATACGCCATGGTCAACAAGATCCGAATCTCCCCTGCACAAGCAATGGTTAAGCAATGGCTCACAAATTTTCGGATGACAGGTCCTATTGAAGGCACTTCTTTGGTTACCCACATCGCATAAAACATGGGAATCTTAGACGGGAGCCCCATTCCTTTCATTGAGGAGACCCGTGTTATGATCGATGAGGCATACTTGGTTCAAGGCCACACGCTCAAGAAAGGCCCAGATGACTCCTTGATTTTCTTTTCACTTGGTTATGCAAATGAAATCCCATTGCCAAATGTGGGGTATCATTTGTATAACTGCCATTCGCTAACCATCCCTCTTGTTCCACAAGAGGAGAGCCGCCTGCATAGTGTTTCTGGTCTTCCTGGCAGGGTTACAAGAAGCAGGGCCAGAAGGGAGGAGTTCATGCAGCAGCAACCTTAGCCTCAACCACAGTAATATGAGGCTAGAGGTTCGTCATGGCAGAGTGCCAGCTCCACTGAGTGGGCACGGCAGGCCTCAGGGCACCGGTCCACCAGTTCCAGCTCCAGCGGACCCTCGCGACCTACCACTTCGTCCAGAGGTTTCGCCACTCTGACTCGGCAGATGGGCGAGCTGAACGTGCAAACCACCAACATCAATGAGTCACTGGGCCAGCACATCGAGTCAACTCAAAACTGGCAGCGATACACAGGCGACAGGATCCGCAACCTGGAGCAGCAACAGCAGCAATCCCAAGAGGATTGGAGGGCCTACTACCGTTGGGCTGGGTTTAATCCCAACCAGCAGCAGTGAGCCTGAAGCTAGCTTGGGGGAGGACCCCCATGAGAGGTACCTTGTATCAAACTCTATCTTTACTACTTTCAAAACCTTGCATGAAACCAAACAAAAATTTGCAAAATTATGAAAATCCATAAAAATTTGCATAACTAAAATCAAATAAAAACTGGCAAAACCCATAAAAACCCAAAAATATTTACTTGCTTTCCAGTATGTGTAGTAAGCATGTGTAGTTTTTCCTTGTTGAGATGATAAATAGTTGCTTTGTTAGTTCCTTTCTTATGCCTAGTTACAACCTTATGCTCTGCCTAAGTTTTGAGTTTGGTGGCTAAATTGTTCAAACCTTAAGCTTGAAACTTGTGGGCAGCGAAAAGTAGAATTTGAATCTAGGTTATTGTGGGTTATGATATGGCTGAAAAGAGTTGCTATGATCTTCTCCTACGTGATGCTTGATATTCGGAGTATTTCTTTTCAAAAATACAAAAATAAAATAAAGTTCCTCGGTGATATGCAATTCCTACCAAGAGCCATATGAGTTACAAGTTTGAAAAGCCTTTTCTGCATATGCAACTTGTCTTCTCATTGAGCTTTGTCAAATTGTTGTGACCCTTTGAGAGAATCACTTCATATGCCCATGATCAAGATCACGTACACGTCCACTCACATGCTATACTTCTACACCTGGAAGACAGCAAGTACATCCCCTATCCATCCACAAATAAAACTCCAAGATGTGCCATGTTTATCTCTCTCCAAAGTTATCATCATAATGTATGGGCTATACAAAAAGAAATAAAAGATGCATACCTAAAGAAGGTATGCCACATGCCCACAAGGCATGTCAAAAAAAAGAGAAAAGATGCATACCCAAAGAAGGTATGCCACACACCCATAAGGTGTGTCAAAAAAAAAGGAAAATATAGCCCATACCAAAAACATTACAAGGGAAAGAGAATTCATATAAAGGAGTTCTCATCCATCATCCACCAAAAATATCCACACACTTGCACATCTTGATCAAGGCTTATGACTTGTTTCTCCTTTGGATCCGATCTTTGACTTAGCGAAATATGAGAAGCAAGTTTGCCATTATATCCTCCATACCTACAGATCCACTAAAAAGAAGCTATTAGAAGTAGGATGGAAAAAGAAAGGCGCATAAAAAGGCCTTGGCGAGGAATGAAACACATTGAGCGATCCGAGAGATCACCCGAGGAACTACAATATTTATTTTCAAAAACTTTGTAAAACCTCCGGATTGACAGTTGAACAAAGGAGTGGTAAGTGGTACTCTACAAGCCGTTCTAACCCTCAACCGCCAAAGATGAGGATGATGCTCTAAGCACCACAGGAGTAAGGTAAAAGGTGCGAACAAGGCCAACTTATTCAGAATAAAGGTAAGAACACTCGGTTGTGCCTTGGGCATAAGTCAGGAATGCGACATTGTAGCAACTCCTGATCAACAACCTAAGTCTAAAACTTTGCTCAGGACGAACAAAGGGCTAGCTTGGGGGAGTTGTTGATGGTGCTTAAGTGCCATTTTCACCCGTCAACTATACTCAATAATAAAGGAATACCACATGCCTTACTCACATATTTGTATCACTAACCTCGCTCCACAGTTGTTTTTGAGTTTTGTACATTCCAGATGAGCAGGAGCAGAATAAGATGAAAACATGCAGCAGACGCCATACAACTACACAGAATATCGCATCCGGCGACACACCCTTACAAAGAGGGCCCACATGTTAGAGGAAACGGGGCCTCCACGCAAGATGCACTAGAGGATAAGGATAAGATCCAACGAATCAACCACTCAGCAAAGGATCAGGCCAAGGGGTTGCCAGGTGGGGTCGGCCGAACCTAGCCTGGTTCCCGTCCAGGTGCACTTCGAGGAGGAGTAGCTGCCAAGGCACCTGATCACCTTCCATATGTGCGTTGGCGAGAAACCGACCTCTTGAGCTATAAATAGGGCCTCTCTCCACCCCCTCAACACACACACACACACACACTTCATTCATTCTCTCCAAGAAGGCTCTGCTCTCTCTTGCTCTCTTAGCTAGGTAGTGGAGCTAGGCTAGTTCTCTTTAGCGAGCAAGTCGTCCTCGGGGTCGTTGAGCAATCCTTGGCTCCTGGTATGGCTTTGTATCCGACTTGTCAGACTTCTATTCATAATATAGAGTTCTAACATTGTTGCTTTACTATCTTGACTGTTGATCAATCCATGGTTAGATCGTTCATAAGTTATGCTACGGTCTTGGTTAGGCTAGATGATCCGGGTACAGATAGAGGTTCGTTGTGTTTTTGGCCTTGCTCTAGTGTTTTACTCGTCCATCCGAAGGATGGGAGACATGGGGGCACTAGAGTAGTGACTTCATACACGAGCGTGGTGCTCGGGTATGCGGGATCCTTCGGATATGACCGTGCTCCATGGTGTGACTGGGGTAGACAGCAGGTGGTGACAGCACTGTCCGTCAGGCGTAACAACGGTGTTGCGTTTAGCGTACTCCCCGACGTTTGGGTTCGGTGTAGGAGTTCATGCAAAGAGGTAACGGGACTGGATGTACTTCGGTGCAGGACCTTCTCAGCGCTGTCCCATTTTCCTGGCACCTGCAGTCCTAACCATGATCTAACATGACCCCAGCTTTGGATAGAAGCACTAGGACACCTAACCTAGCCTAAGCTCCAGCTGACTTGACGTAGGATAGAGTAGTTCTTTATTTTATAGTTTGTCTCCTTTATTCCTGCCTCTTGGAGTGTGGATGTGTGTTGTGTCACATTACCCTTACTTATTCTTTACCTGTACTTACCCCTATTAGTGTATTGCCTATTGCTTGAGGCACAATGTCATGGTTAATGTTGAATACAATACCTTTGCCGCTGTCATCCTTTGGGACACAAATAAATGATGATACCCTTACTCTCCGGGTAAAATTCTACAATGGTATATCCGTGTGCTTGCGAATCCATCTGTAATCATATAGATTATACCACGAGAGTGGCACCCCTTGGGTGTAGTTGCTAGGATGGGTTCGGCACCCTCATTTCTAGTGATTGCACTAAGGACTACCAATAGGCATTTCTGATGCTGTTGCTAAGGATTAACCATTCCTAGTGATTGCGCTAACAAATGTCAACACATCCCTAGTAAGATGACGTCGAACAACTGCGACTGGAGCAAAGCGTGGTTCTATCTACGCAATGACGATGGGCGGCTCCCGGCATACACCGGCAAGGTCCTAATGGAAAAGCTGGACGCATGGGGGTACGGGGTGTCACCTCCCGAGCGCCAGGCCAAGCTCGAGGTGTTTACCGAGGCGCTGAAGCACCTGGCGCGCAGGGGGCTAACCGCGACCGCCGTCATCGCCAACTTCCATCGATAGAGGGTGCTCCCCCTCATGGAGAGGATGCTGGCAATCTTCCAGCTGACTTCCAAGGCCGCATCCGAGGGTTCGCGGATGTCGAGGAAATAGCTCTCCCACGACGTCGCTGCCCAGAGGGCGAAGAATGTGGTGGCGCACATCCCCTCCGACGCCACAGAGCTCTAGGCGATTAAGATGCGCCCCGAGGAGGGGTACATCCAGCTGGTAAGTTTTGCTTTCGATTGTCGATGTTTTTGCATTGTTCCCCTTCCCCTCCCTAATCTTAGTCATGTTCGCAGGGACTGACCCGCAACTAGTACGTCTCGGACCCCTCGCTCCCCGAGATCCGCACCGCGAACCTCCTGCGTGTGGAGGTGGAGAAGAAGAGGAAGGACGAGGAGAAGGTGACCCGTGAGAGGAAAAGGTTGAGGAAGGAGGAGCACGACAAGGAGAATAGGAGGCGGGAGAGGGAAGGCCTCTCGCTGCAGACCACGCCCGAGTCCACCCCGGAACGGGACTCCTCTTCCGAGGAGTTGGACTTCTCGGGGTCCGAGGACCTCGACAGGGAGGTGGCCGGAGGCCCGCCGTCGGTCCTGCAGTGAGCTGGCGCCAAGGCCTCAGTGTCAGCGGCGGGCGAGAAGGAGCCCGCGCCGGCGTCGATCGAGAAGTCGCCCGCGCCGACGACGGTCGGGAGGTCGCCGGCGCCGGTGGCGGGCATGAGGTCGACCACGCCGTCGGCAGGCAGGAGGTCGCCAATGCTGGCGGCGGGAAGGAGGTGCCCGCGCTCGCAATAGCCACGGGCGGAAGGACGTCCGCGATGGCGGCGGATGTGATGACCCTCAAGCGGGCAACACCGCCGAGGGTGCAAACCGATCTAGGGGCGCCGCCCCCAGCCAATTGGCAGGAAGCGGCACGAGGGCAGAAGGATGCCTGCGCCAGCGACGGCGATGGGCGAGGAGACGCCCGTGCTCGCAATGGCCGGAAGAGGAAGGACGTCCGTGACGGTGGCGGATGTGATGACCCTCAAACGGGCAACGCCGCCAAGGGTGCAAACCGATCTGGGGGCGCCGCCCCCCAGCCAATTGGCAGGAAGCGGCGCGGTGCCGCGAGCCCCGAGGAGCTCGATGGGTAAGCGCAAGTTGAGCGCTCTTTCGAGGTAAGTAATTCTACGTTTCGCTCTTCGTGTTTGTTGTTCAATTCTCCGGTCTTTGTTAATCCTAATTCTCTTCCCCTGCTAGGTTCAGCCAGAGGGCTACCCCGCCTGCTGCGCCGCTGGCGCCATCCAAGGTCCTCAAGTCAGGGGCAAGCACTACGCTGCACATGGTGGCGCAGGCTCCAACCGGAGGCCCCATACGGCAGAGGCGACCGTCATAAAGTACCGGGAGGAGCTGGTCCGGGGGGCCCCAGAGCGTCCAGGAGCAGATGGACACAAGCGACGGCGGCCGGAGCAGCGTAGAGGAGGCTACTGTGTCGGGTGCCGAGGGAGAGACCGGCCGAGGCAGCGTGGAGCACACTGCCCGGTCGGATGCCGGAGAAGACACTACCCGAGGCGGCACAAAAGATGCTGCCCGGCCGAGAGCTGGAGACGGAGACTGGCGGGGACGCGTCGGAGCACCCCGCCAGCCAGACAGAAGGAGAAGTTCATGCCCAAAGCCCTCGAGGGCCGGGGATGAGGAAGCCGCAGCAACGGCGAAGGCGCAGACGGCGCTGGTGAATGTCGTGCCGGTGGTGAAGGTGTCGGCGGAAGAGACGGCGGAGCGGCATGAAGACCCCTAGGAGGTCGCCGCTGCGGCCGCCACACGCAGTGGTGTCGGCGTGTCTGCCGACATTGCGCCCACATCCATGGAGCCCGAGTGTGATGTCGGTTGGGCGATGATTCAGCCCAAGATCCCCCCGGTGTTTGACCGCAACGAGCGGTGGGAATATGAGGCCTGGGGGGCCATTACGAGGTCAACGATGAAATCAAAGCTGCCCTTACTCGTGTCCTAGACCTCCATCGGGGAGGAATCTCCAAACCAGCGATGTAAGTCACTATACTGGGACTTGCCCATTTCTAATTGTGCTTATGTGATCTTTGCTCACGTCCTCCCGCTTTCATCAGCTAAGGCAGATGTCACGCGACAAGAGCGATGAGCTAGCCCAGTAGAACTCCAGGGCGCATTGGCTCGAGCAGGATAAGTGAAGCCAACACCTTGGTGTCTGACCTGGAGGCGCGGGACTGTGCGCGAGAGGAAGAGGTTGCCCAAGCCCACAGCGAGCGCGATGCCCAGAGGGCTGCGGCAGAGCAGAAAGCCCAGGAGGCCGAGGCGCAGGCGGCCGCACTGCAGCAAAAAGGTGTGGCACTTGAGGCGAAGGAGGCTGAGCTCCAGTGCGCGGAGGCGGCCATCACCGTGCTCACCGACACCCTTGTGCAGAAGGACATCATCCTCGAGGCGCGGGAGGCGGACGTCCGCGACGTAGAGACCGCCCTCAAAGAGAAGGAGGCATCTGTTGACGGTCGTTAAGTGTGAAATATGACCATCAACTATACTTATAAAAGAAGGAAAACCATACCTCTTACTCGCATATTTGTATCACTAACCTAGCTCTACAGTTGTTTTCGAAGATTTATGTTTTCAGGAGCACAAGTCCGGAATAAGAAGAAAACATGAAGAATACGCAGACAAAGTCGCAGATGATCACGCCCTGCATAACACATGCAAAAGAGGCCCACCTGACAGACCAAACCGACCAACGAAGCCCCGGCACCGACGTATCAACATCAGCACCCACCAGGCAGTGTACCAGAGAAGGATGGTGGGAAGAGGCGGCAAGATGGGGCCGGCCGAACTAGGGGTTTGGCCAAACCACCCCCCCCCCCGAAGCCTGTCCAGGTGCAATTTGGCGGGAAGGTGGTTCTGGTCCTCCTGAAGGCGGTTGATGATGTTTCCATATTTATCTTGGCGGGAACCGACCTCAAGGAGCTATAAAAGGAGCCTCTCATACCACTCACCACACACACCACTAGAAGGCCTCTCTCTCGCACTCTCTTATGACTTGTACTCCTTAGGTAGTGGAGCTAGGCTAGTACTTCATCTCCTTAGCGAATCCAGTCGTTCTCGGGGTCGGCGAGCAATCCTCGGCCTCTGGTATAGCTTTGTATTCCAACTTTCGTTATGCTATGCATACTGAGTTCATTCTTGGTTATCTTGCTATGTTCTTAGCATGCTTAGCCTTGATCTGTGCTTTATCAAGTTATACTAGTTGCTTGCTTAGACCGGATGATCTGGGTAAGGATTTTGGTTCGTTGTGCTTTTGGGCTTACCTTAGCATCTTACCTGTCCACCCGAAGGGTGGGGGACCCGGGGGTGCTAAGGTAGTGACCTCATATGCAGGCATGGTGCCCGGGTATGCAGGATCCTTCGGATATGATGGTGCTCCACGGTTTGACTGGGGTAGACCGTAGGTGGTGACAGCCATGTTGGTCTGCCGGGAAGCTACTTCTCAGTTAGCGTACTCCCTGATGTTCGGGTATTGTGTAGGAGTTCGTGCAAGGATGAAACGGGACTGGATGTTCTCCAGTGCGGGTCATTCTCCCCGATGTCCCTAATTTTCCGGCACCTGCAACTCTAAGCATGTGGCTAGCGTAACTTATCTGCTAACATGAATATTATACTAGGATCTGTGCCTATGCTCCCAATAACCATAGGTGTGCTTGTTTATTCTTTATTCATGAGAGTTGGCTGTTCTATGTGTGTCACATTACCCCTGATTATCCTTTATTTATCACTTACCCCTGCATAATCAGTAGTCTGCACCTTATTTCATAATATCATGGTTGTGGAACTAGTAAATATCTTTACACAACCTCGCCATCCCTTGGGAAAATATAAATAACGATACCCTGAATACTTTCGGGTGAAATGCTACAACGGTATATCCGTGCGCTTGCGGATCTTTCTGTAAACATTAAGACATACCAACACGGCATTTCTGGCGCCGTTGCTAGGGACACCCCCGTTCCTAGTGATTGCACTAAGAAATGTCAACATGCATTTCTGGCGCCGTTGCAGGGGATGGCACTAGGTGTAAAGATTTTACTAAGCACATAAACATGGCAATATGAGTAAGAGGCAGCTACTGCTTATTCAGGCTAATGTGTTTATCTTTTTGTTTTCTCCTGATTGGATGAAAATAGGGTAGTGTATGTCTGGTTTCTCCTTGCCGACAAATTTCGTTGAAAATCTAGAGAAGCTCGTGAGAAGGGTCCGACCTCGTGTCGTTCCTCCTCCGCTCTCGCAGTCGACAAGCGAACTAGTTTCTCAAGCACCATCAACAATCACCGAACCCATGGCTGAGAAGACTCTTTGCGATTTCTCCATCCCCTCTGCTGCCAATGTGGCAACTGGACCCAACATTGATGTTGGGGACGTGAACTTTGAGTTGAAGTCCAGCCTCATAAACATGGTGCAGGCTAGCCCATTCTGTGGCAAGCCAAATGAGGATGCCAACGCCCATCTCCAGTACTTTCTGGAGCTTTGCAAGACCGTAACCATACGGGGTGTTATGGCTGACACCATCAGGCTCCGTCTGTTTCCTTTCTCCCTCCTGGGGAAGGCGAAACTGTGGTTTTATCAGAATAAGGAAGCCGTCAGCACGTGGGACAAGTGTTCCACGGTGCTCCTCGCCAAATTCTTCCCGTCGGGCAAAACAAATGTCCTACGTGGAAGAATTTCAAGTTTGCAGCAGACAAGGATGGAATCCATCCTAGAAGCTTGGGAGAGACTCCAAGAATATATACTCGCATGTCCTCATCATGGGATGGACGAGTGGCTCATGCTCCAATGCTTCTACAATGGGCTAACGACAACATCTAGAGCCCATCTTGATGCCGCTGCTGGAGGAGCCTATCTGGACCTTACAATTGCCAAGGCCACGGCCTTAATAGAAAAGATGGTCTCCAACTAGGGCTCGAACGTGGAGCGTTCCCAGCCCAGAACCAAATGCGAAATGCATACCATTAAAGGAGACTGACATGCTCACCGCCAAACTGGACCTCCTACTGAAGAAACTCGATGAAGGGAACCGGCAACAGATGCCTGCTCCAGTCCATACCATGAACTCATACTCAATGTGCGATGTTTGTGGTGATTGTGGACACTCGGGGAATGACTGCCCCGAGACCCGAGAAGACGCAGCCTACATCAACAACAACAACAACACCGGGTTCCGTCCACAAGGAGGCCAGGGGTGGGGTCAAGCACGCCCACCATTCCAAGGAGGAGGTAACAATTTCAACTCAAATTTCAATTCAAACCAACCCTCCTTAAGAGGCCTAGTTTTTTGCCAAGAAAAAATCAATGACTCTTTAAACAAAAAGCTTACTGCCAATGATAAAATTTTGGAAATTATAAATGCAAAAGTTAAAACTCTTTCTTATGCGCTTAAAAACCAACTAAGTTTCAACAAAATGATAGAAACACAACTGGCTCAAATAGCTGCTACTGCCCCTGTCTCTGAGACCGGGAAGATCCCGGGGCAACCCGAATCTCCCGTTGAAACTGCAAATATGGTGTCAACCGGGTGGGGCAACCTTCCCCGGCAGACTTCTCGCACTAACCATGCAGGAAGAACCACGCACCTAAGGATGAATGAGTGGGGCAGGCTGACAGCAAAACTACATGGAGATCTAGGAGTGCCCATGATCAGCTGTTCCATCTTCGACCAATCCTATAGACAGGCTCTCTGCGACCTTGGGTCAAGCATAAACATCATGCCTAAGGTAATCTTTGAACAATTACAGTATCCTGCTCTTTCCCAGACTCGTATGTTCATACAGGTTGCAGATTGCACAGTCCCACATCCCGAAGGGATAGTCGAAAACATCTACGTATGAATCCGGAACTGTTTCATCCTCACCGACTTTGTCGTCCTCAACATGGATGGGGACTTGGGACTAGATCTTATTCTCGGACGCCCTTTCCTAAGCAGTGTGAAGACTAGGATCGATGTTGGACCTGGAGAAGTCCAGTTTCGCATCGGGGTCGACAATATATTCTTTAAATTTCTCTACAGGAAGGAGCAGAAGTTCATGATCCAGCAAGGTCACGACGGAAGTCCACTCTGGGGTGCACCTGAACCTCAGACGGAAGAACCTACGACCACACGATCATAGAAAAGACATGCAAAGAAGATGTGGCATAAGGTCGCAAGTTCGTCCTCGTCCAATTCTCCAGGATGAGCCGAACAGTGGTAACTAAAGTAGGAGAAAGGTCCCGCTCATCAGACTCTAAACGACGAGCCCTTGCCGAAGATAAATCAGTACGTATCCCATATTTATTTTCCACCATTTTGCTTTTCTCGACTTTTTCGATTTTCCCACTGCATATTTGAATTTTCAAAACACTCTTGCATGCTAGAGATTTTTCTAGCACTTTTCTATTTTTTGCAAAAATCCAAAAATATATCGGAGGTTGAAAATCCTTCGAAAAATAATTTTGAACATCTTTTGAAGCAAAGTTTGACCGGGCACCCAAAATTTCAAAACCTATAGCCGTTAGGGAGCCCCTAGGCCCTGGCTGTCAGCCAGTGGGCCCACAGGGGGGCTAGCCGAACCCTAGGGTCGGCCGACCCCACCTAACAACGGCTCCCTACCACCTTTTTCCAATGGCTAGTGATCATTGTGATCAGCTCCTAGCCGTTGTGCCCGGCCATTCTCTCTTTAAATAGAGGCCGAGAGGTGGGTGTTGAGCTCTCACACTCAACTTTCATTCACTCCATCTCAAAATCTCTCAAACTTTGCTCTCGGGTTTTCATCGGATTTTTGCTCAAGATTTGATTTCAAGAGACCTCTCCCTCTTATTTCTTTGCTGCAAGAAAGAAGGAGCAACTCGCGGGTAAGAACGTTCATTTCACTAACGTAACCCGTTTTGAGTTGCACGTATTTTTGTTCCATCATGAAAGGCTTAGGGCGGAAGGTCTCTGGCGCATTCAAGAAGATGACTGGTGGAAGTTCATCCCATTCTCGGGGTGGCTCAAGTTCATACACACCCGAACCTATGCCTACACCAAGTACGATGAACTACGAGGAAGAAGGACAATACGAAGAGATGCAAGCCGAACCGCAAGCCGAGGTCATAGAGATTGATGCGGAAGATGCCCCGTACCTCAACTTGCGGGATGATTGTGAACGACAAGGCTACGCCATCCTCATGAACCGAATCTTCGTCCATACCCGAGCATTCGACCCGGATCTCCTCGTCAAAATAGGTATGTACGAAGACTTCTCTAACATTTGGCATGCAATTGGATGGAATAACTTCGTTCCCGTTGAGGAGTATGGTTCTCGACTCCTCACCGTCCAATTTCTTTGCACTCTTCGGGAGGTGGAAAACGGGGTTTATTTTCGACTTTTCGGGAAAGAGTATTCGGTTGCTTGGAAAACTTTTGCCGGCCACCTCGACTTCAACAAACATTGGCCAATTTCTCTCGATCAAGCTTGCCGCAGTTTTAATCATCATGAATTTTGGGGATAGATTTTGGGTCAAGTTGTCCATGGCAAGTTTGCACCTCGGTGCGGCGACATTCATAATCCAACTCTTCAGTTGATGCACAAGTGGTTAACCATCACTCTCTTTCCAAGAGATGATGTCCGACCCGTGTGCAACGATGAGTTGCTCATTCTTTATGCCATGGTCAACAAGATCAAAATCTCCCCTACGCAAGCTTTGGTTAAGCAATGGCTTTCGAATTTCAAGATGACGGGTCCTATTGAGTGCACTTCTTTGATTACTCGTATCGCTACACGTATCGGTGCCTTAGAGACGAATTTTATTCCTTTCATTGAGGGTTACCGTGCGTATATCGAGGCTTACTTGATCCAAGGTCACACACTCAAGAAAGGCCCAAATTACTCTTTGATCTTCTTCTACTTGGACTTTACAAATGAGATTCCACTGCACAATGCGGAGTTCCATTTGTATAATTGTCATTCGCTAACCATCCCTCTCGTTCCACGAGAAGGAGGTCGTAGGCATAGATCCTCTGGTTTGCCTGGCAGGATGACAAGGAGCAGGACCAGAAGGGAAGCAGAACCGACACCACCGCCTCAGCAGCCATGTTTACGGCTGTTAAGTCCTAAAATCAGCCGTCAACTCCTGCAGCTTTTCATGTTCAATAATCACCTAACTTAGTTATAGGGCTTATGACTAATCGAATTCCATGAGTTTTGGTGAATTATCATTTGCAGGCACCCACATCTGTAAAATGAGGAAAACACAAGTGAACACAGAACAAATGCAAAGAATATATTGCATCTATGTTTCACTTAGAAGAAGGGCCCCCAAACCAGACAAAATGGGTGTGCCAAGCAAGATGCACCCAAGGATCAATACCAAGGCCCACCTATCAGTTGTCCAGAGGAAGGCAGGCCCAGGGGAGCGCCATTTGGGCTCGGTCGACCCCCTGGGTCGCCCGACCCCCTAGTGGGCCAAAACAGGCCCATGTTTCTGCTGCATATTCCCACGGCTCCCTACATCTATTCCGGACGTGCATAGTACCACCTCGCAACTCTAACCGCAGATCCACCTTTGGAGAGGCTACATAAGAAGGAGGGAAGCACCCCATTCAACACACCACCATCATGTAGATCTTGTGCTCCATTGCAAAGGCGAGGCGCTGCCTAGGCTAGTGCTTAGAGTAGCAGGAGCGTGAGGAGTAGTTCGGAAGGGCGCTGGCCTGTCGGCGCTCTTCTCCAACTTGTACCTCTACGGATGCTGGCTTCCTCTGGTATGAGTAAGTTAGTATTTATGATTCTTGTATTGCATAGTAATTTTGTATGGGTGAGATCAGTTCTCTTACTCGCGGGTTCGTCGCTCTGTATTTATACGGAGTGCTGTAGTTTGCTACGGGATATTAGATGTAGTTAGATTGCAGTAGTAATCAGTAGCGTAGACATGGAGTCTAGGCTAAGGGTTACCTTCGTTTGCCTTATATCCCACGGTCTGTGAGGTAGGCCGCAGGTGGTGATAGCCCTGTTGGTCCTTAGTAGCCCTCCACGTTTGGATATAGCGTAGAGCCGTTGGGCGGAGTCTCCTGACCATTTCAGGGGTAAGCCGGTGCCCGAAGCGAGTCTTACCCGAGAGATCGACCTTTAACTCTTCTTTAGTGCTACCGCAGGAATCCTCTCCAGCCTTGCCACCTAATCTTGGTGTGTCCTTGGACCAACTGAGTTAGGAGTTAGTGCACACACGTTCCCTGTGGATACGATACCCTTGAATAGTCACGGGTGAAAGCTACGACGGTATCCGTGCACTTGCGGATCTAATTCGCATCGTTAAAATTCCCAACAAGCTTTTTGGCGCCATTGCCGGGGAACGATTGCTGTTCTGACTTTGAACCTAGTTGGTCCTCATATATTTTTCAAAAACAAAAAAAAATCTGTTTTCTTTTTCTTTAGCTCTACCTTCGCCCCTGCTACCCGTTGTATCCTCGTATCTTTTTGCTTTTCTTATCTCTACCTCTACCCCCGCTACCCTTGGAAGGTTATCCTCATACACACCTTCCGTTCCTGTGGGGTGAGTCTTTAGAGCCATCCTCTCTGGACTTAGTTCCTCATCCGGCTACGAGATTCACCCACACGCCTTACCGATCGAATCGAGCAAAATAAATTCACATTCATATCCTCGATTATCGATCGATGCCAATCAAATAAAGTGAATCAAAGTTCATTTCTTAATCCTTGATTTTGATTGATGCCCAATAGAAGTTATGTTCACCCTTCCTATCAAATGAACTTCTATTGGAAGCTTAGGATGGATTGCTTTGCCATCACGTTCATCTTTGATGAAATGCGTAGCTTCCTACCTAAGGAGGGGATGAGTTGAAAGAAACTCATTTCCCCTATGACCGAACTCCGAATTGTTCATTTGGTCCACAGAGTTACACATCCTCTTTCACTATGCAGCCATGAACATTCTCGAGTTTTTCTTTTCGGAGATCAGGCCACTCTCTTCATGAGCATGAAATTTCATCAAAGATCATGCTCATCCAACTTTTGTGCCAAGTTGCTGCGAGTCTTACGATCATCTGAGGGTTCACGCCCTTTTGGATGGTTGTATTTGGTTTTTCTTATCATAATATCTATGCAGGGCTCGTTGTTGTATTTGTGCACTAACCTTGCAGCTTGAACAACGATCAATCCATAAATGGTGGTGAAGCTGGCAACCTCATCAACTTTAACAGCTGCAGGATGAATCCCCATGGTCGAGCTTGCGACCATAAACCAAGCACTGCCGGGAGGTAGCCCGGATTATCTTTACAAAAACAACAAAAATAAAATAAAATCGGGTGCTTCAAGCACTTCTCTCTTTTTATTTGCATAAAGTTTAGACTCCCCAGTGTTCAAAACCAGTAGAGTCCTTATTGTTTCCACCTTTGTTTTTCTTTTGAATAAAAACTGGTACAAGAATAAGTGTGGGGGAGATCTCTTAAAATCACCAATTGCAAACTCTTTTGTGATCTCTCCCCCAATATGTTGCACATCATCGATGGTTCAACACACTGAAGATCAGGATAGATGGAATCCAGAGGAGGATGGCTGAACCTCTGGTTTGACCAAACCACCTCTGATTTCCCTCAGCTTCCTCTTCTTCCTCTTCAAACGATGGTTTGTACAACACTACCCTCAACTCCCTCACTCTTGAGATTAAACAAATTGCATGTTGATCACTAAATTTAAACTCAATGAACCTTGCCAATCACCTTGTGCCTCCATGTGCTTCCATGAATAAACTTGCATACTCTTTATTCCTTGCATTCTTTCAAGTTCTTGTGAACATATATCTTCATAGGGACCCCATGCTATCTAAGTAATTGACTAATGTGATATGATTGGATGAACGGAACCATGCTCTTCCTTGCAAAGTACTTGGGATTTCTTTTAAAAAAAATCATCAATAGCTTGTCTCCTAAAATTAATGAATTCCTACCAAAGCCAAATTTAGAGGTTCATGCTCAAACATTCATATGCAGTTTGACTTTGTTTGAGTTTTGTCAAATTCTTTGACCCTTGTTAGAGACTTTTCATACTCTCATGATCAAGATCATGTACACGTCCACTCACAGATAGCAAGCATTTCCATCCACTCACAAAATAAAACCCCAAGTACTATCATGACCCTCTCTCCAAGGTTACCATCAAGGATATGGGCTATACAAAAAGAAATAAAAGATGCATACCCAAAGAAGGTACGCCACATGCCCAAAAGGCATGAAAAAAAAGACTGCCAAGAAAAGAGAAAAGATGCATACCCAAAGAAGGTATGCCACATGTCCACAAGACATGTCGAAAAAAAAGAAAAAAAATATAGCCCATGTCCAAGAAAAAAATATATATAAGGAGAGAGATGGATCATGCAAAGGAGTCCATCCACCCTCCGCACACACTATCCACCAAAAATATTCCACACACTTGCACCTCTTGATCGGATTGTAAGACTCGTTTTTGCTTGGATCTTGTTTTTGACTTAACAATATAAGCAAAGCAAACTTGCCTCTTTGCTCCCACCCTAAGCTCCACATAAGCCTGATCAGATGGTACGAGAAAAGAAGGCAGCAACTTTGCCTTGGTGAGGATCTGAAACAAAATGAGTGATTCAAGAGAACAATTTGAGGAGCAAGACTATTCTTTTGTTTCAAAACATAAAATCCAAGTTTCTAAGAAGGAAGAGCTAGGAACCTGAAGTCTGCATCATTCCATTATTCAATTACTTAAGAAAGCATGGTAGCCACTTCAAAGTTCACAGGACTAGAGGAAGTTTGGAATAACTTGTATGCAGGTTACATCCAAGGAGGGGCATCCAACTTAGTCCTTTCTCCTTGACTTGAGGACGAGCAAAGGCTAAGTGTGGGGGTGTTGTTGACGACTGTTAAGTGCTAAAATCAGCCGTCAACTCCTGCAGCTTTTCATGTTCAATAATAACCAAACTTAGTTATAGGGCTTATGACTAATCGAATTCCACGAGTTTTGGTGAATTATCATTTGCAGGCACCCACATCTGTAAAATGAGGAAAACACAAGTGAACACAGAAGAAATGCACAGAATATCTTGCACCTATGTTTCACTTAGAAGAAGGGCCCCCAAACCAGATGAAATGGGCGTCCCAAGCAAGATGCACCCAAGGATCAATACCAGGGCCCACCTATCAGTTGTCCGGAGGAAGGCAGGCCCAGGGGAGCGCCATTTGGGCTGGTCGACCCCCTGGGTCGCCCGACCCCCTAGTGGGCCAAAACAGGCCCATCTTTCTGTTGCATATTCCCATGGCACCCCTACATCTATTCCGGACATGCATAGTACCACCTCGCAAGTCTAACCGCGGATCCACCATTGGAGAGGCTACATAAGGAGGAGGAGAGCACCCCATTCAACACACCCCCATCATATAGATCTTGTGCTCCATTGCAAAGGCAAGGCGCTGCCTAGGTTAGTGCTTAGAGTAGCAGGAGCGTGAGGAGTAGTTCCGAGGGGCACCGGCCTGTCGGCGCTCTTCTCCAACTTGTACCTCTACGGATGCTGGCTTCCTCTGGTATGAGTAAGTTAGTATTTATGATTCTTGTATTTCATAGTACTTTTGTATGGGTGAGATCAGTTCTCTTACTCGCGAGTTCATCGCTCCGTATTTATACAGAGTGCTGTAGTTTGCTACGGGCTATCAGACGTAGTTAGACTGCAGTAGTAATCAGTAGCATAGACGTGGAGTCTAGGCTAAGGGTTACCTTCGTTTGCCTTATATCCCACGGTCTATGAGGTAGGCCGCAGGTGGTGACAGCCCTATTGGTCCTTAGTAGCCCTCCACATTTGGATATAGCGTAGAGCCGTTAGCCGGAGTCTCCTGACCATTTCAGGGGTAAGCCGGTGCCCGAAGCGAGTTTTACCCGAGAGATCGACCTTTAACTCATCTTTAGTGCTACCGCAGGAATCCTCTCCAGCCTTGCCATCTAATCTTGGTATGTCCTTGGACCAACTGAGTTAGGAGTTAGTGCACACGCGTTCCCTATGGATATGATACCCTTGAATACTCACGGCTGAAAGCCACGACGGTATCCGTGTGCTTGCGGATCTAATTCGCATCATTAAAATACCCAACAAGCCACAACACTCATATGAACATGAGGCCGATGGTTCGTCGTGGCACAATGCCAGCACTAAGGAGTGGGCACGGTAGGCACTAGGCCGCCGGTCCACCAGTTCCAGCTCCAGTGGAGCCCCGAATCTCATCAGACGGACGGCCTCATCCCGAGGTTTCGGTGCCATCATCCAGCAGCTAGGCGAGCTGCGGGTACAGAGCGACAACATACAAGAGATGCTGCACCAACACATCGATACATCCCAAGCATGGCAGCATCATACTAGTGAGAGACTCCACGACATAGAGCAGTTGCAGTTGCAGCGACAGGAGGAGTGGAGGGAATACTGCCACTGGATGGGTTTCAACCCCGATCAGCCGTAGTGAGCCTGAAACTAGCTTGGGGGAGGACCCCCATGAGAGGTAACTTGTATATTTATGTTTACTACTTTCATAACCTTGCATCAAACCCATAAAAATTTGCAAAATCAAAAAATCCATAAAAATTTGTATAACTAAAAATAAATAAAAATTTGCAAAACTTAGAAAACACCAAAAATATTTGTTTAATATGTGTAGTAAGCATGGTGTGAGTTTTCCTTGTTGAGATGATGAATAGTTGCTCTGTTAATTTCCTTCATATGCTTAGTTACAACTTTATGCTTGCCTAGTTTTGGATTCGTTGGCTTAAAAAGTTCAAACCTTAAACTTGAAACTTGTGGGTAGCAAAAAGCATGATCCAAATCTATGTTGTTGTGAGCTATGATATGGTTAAATAGAGTCGCTATGATCTTCTCTTATGTGATGCTTGATATCCGGAGTATTTAATTTTGAAAACACAAAATATAATAATGTTCCTCAATGATATGAAATTCCTATCCAAAGCCATATGTTGTTTGCAAAACCTTCCACATACGCAGCTTGCTATCTCATTGAGCTTTGTCAAATTGTTGTGACCTTTAGTGAGATTCATTTCATACTCTCATGATCAAGATCACGTATACGTTTCCACCACATGCTATGCTTCTACACTAGAAGTAAGCAAATATTCATCCATCCACAAAATAAAACTCCAAGTCCATGTATGACACCTCTCTCTCAAAAACATATCAAGGATATGGGGCTATGCAAAAAGAAAATAAAAGATGTATACCCAAAGAAGATATGTCACATGCTTCGGCATGTCAAAAAAAAGAAAAGATGCATACCCAAAGAAGGTATGCCACATGCTTAGGCATCTCAAAAAAAAAGGAGAAAAGATAGCCCCTTATCCAAAAAGAAAAAGAGAGACGGATCATACAAAGGAGTTCATACACCAACCACCAAAAATATCCACACACTTGCACATCTTGATCAAGGTTTATGACTTGTTTCTCCTTCAGATCCGGTCTTTGACTTTGCAAAATATGAGAAGCAGGTATGCCTTCAAATCCTCCATACCTATAGCTCCACAAAAAATAGCCATTAGAGATAGGTCGAGGAAGAAAAGGCACAATAAAAAGCCTTGGTAAGGAATCATACACATTGAGCGATCCGAGAGATCATCTGAGGAACTTTATAACTTTCTTTTGAAAAACTTTACAAAATCTCCAGATTGATGGTTGAACTAAAGAGAAAGAAATATGAGCACTCTATGATACCGTTCTGACTCTCAACCGCCAAGATGAGGTGAAGCTATAAGCTCCACAAGAGTAAGGTAAGAGGTAAGAACAAAGTCCAACTTATTCAAAATCAAGGTAAGAAGCATTTGGTTGTGCCTAAGTATAAGTTGAGAATTCAACATCGTAGCAACTTCTGATCAACAATGAGCGCCTTGTTTTGCCCGGGACGAGCAAAAGGCTAGCTTGGGGGTGTTGTTGACGGTCGCTAAGTGTGAAATATGACCATCAACTATACTCATAAAAGAAGGAAAACCATACCTCTTACTCGCATATTTGTATCACTAACCTAGCTCCACAGTTGTTTTCAAAGATTTATGTTTTCAGGAGCACAAGTCTGGAATAAGAAGAAAACACGAAGAATATGCAGGCAAAGTCGCAGAAGATCACGCCCTGCGTAACACATGCAAAAGAGGCCCACCTGACAGACCAAACCGACCAACGAAGCCCCGGCACCGACGTATCAACATCAGGGCCCACCAGGCAGTGTACCTGAGAAGGACGGTGGGCAGAGGCGGCAAGGTGGGGCTAGCCGAACCAGGGGTTCGGCCAAACCCCCCCTAAAGCCCGTCCAGGTGCATTTTGGCGGGAAGGCGGTTCTGGTCCTCCTGAAGACGGTTGATGATGTTTCCATATTTATCTTGGTGGGAACCGACCTCATGGAGCTATAAAAAGGAGCCTCTCATACCACTCACCACACACACCACTTGAAGGCCTCTCTCTCACACTCTGTTGTGACTTGTACTCCTTAGGGTAGTGGAGCTAGGCTAGTACTTCATCTCCTTAGCGAATCCAGTCGTCCTCGGGGTCGGCGAGCAATCCTCGGCCTCTGGTATAGCTTTGTATTCCGACTTTTGTTATGCTATTCATACTGAGTTCGTTCGTGGTTATCTTGCTATGTTCTTAGCATGCTTAGCCTTGATCTGTGCTTTATCAAGTTATACTAGTTCCTTGCTTAGACCAAATGATCTGGGTAAGGATTTTGGTTTGTTGTGCTTTCAGGCTTACCTTAGCATCTTACCTGTCCATCCGAAGGGTGGGGGACCCGGGGGTGCTAGGGTAGTGACCTCATATGAGGGCATAGTGCCCAGGTATTCTAGATCCTTCGGATATGACGATGGTCCATGGTTTCACTGGGGTAGACCACAGGTGGTGACAGCCCTGTTAGTCCGCTGGGAAGCTGCTTCTCGGTTAGCGTACTCCCCGACGTTCAGGTATCGTGTAGGAGTTCATGCAAAGATGAAACTGGACTTGATGTTCTCCAGTGCGGGTCATTCTCCCCGATGTCCCTAATTTCCCGGCACCTGCAGCTCTAAGCATGTGGCTAGCGTAACTTATCTGCTAACATGAATATTATACTAGGATCTGTGCCTATGCTCCCACTAACCTTAGGTGTGCTTGTTTATTCTTTATTCATGAGAGTTGGTTGTTCCGTGTGTGTCACATTACCCCTGATTATCCTTTATTAATCACTTACCCCTGCATCATCAGTACTCTGCACCTTATTTCATAATGTCATGGTTATAGAACTAGTAAATATCTTTACACAACCTCTCCATCCCTTGGGAAAATATAAATAACGATACCCTGAATACTTCCGGGTGAAATGCTACAACGGTATATCCGTACGCTTGCAGATCTTTCTGTAAATGTTAAGACATACCAACATGGCATTTCTGGCATCGTTGCTAGGGACAACCCCGTTCCTAGTCATTGCGCTAAGAAATGTCAACAGCCGCCCTATCCACGCTCCAGCAGCAGGCGCTGCGCGGGCACTGCTAGAGGCAGAGAAGGAGCGTACCGAGGGTAAGTACCTGAAATTTGCTCGAATTATTCTTAGTTCACCGGAACTTATCTTTGTTTCTTTGTTTAGCACTGAAGAAGGCGGTGGAGGACGAGACCGCGGCGAGAGAAGCTCTCTAGGTTGCATTCACACCAGCGTAGGATGAACAAGAAGACTTGGAGAAAGCCGCCGTGGCCGCGTGCTGAGAACTCGAGGGGGAGGGCGGCTCGTCTGGGAGCTCGGCGGCCAGTCACCTGTGATCCCTGGGCGGTCGGGTGACCGAGCGCCTCAAGAGTGTCGTCCGCCTCAGTGTCCAGAGGACCCTCGATGTGGTGTCCATGCACTATGTCCTTGATCTCGAGCAGGTGGCTACGGGCTATGTCGTTGCGCCCGGCGTCGACGGAGATGCCGCGGTTGCTGCAATGGAGCAGGCCAATGCTGCTGTCGAGGATGCCGCCTCCACCTTGTCCGTGCTTCTCGAGGGTGACCTCCTCCCCGACACCGAAGATGACGCCGCCGATGGTCCGTGCAATGGGGAGGGTAGTCTGTTGATGGTTTGGGCCACAGAGCCCGTGTAAATGAATTAGCAATTTGTCTTAATCGTATTTTTGTGCGAGAAAACAGATTAATGTAAATTGACAGTGTGGCCGCTCGAGGCCTTGTGCATTCATGCACACCATTTTCATTACTCAGTTTTCGTGTTCTCATATGTGACTTAGATAAATTTCTACGAGGAATTTCGCGTTCATAAGCGACTTAGGCGTAGGGTGGTGAGTGGAGATGCCATATCCTGGAGGCATAGGCGGTCCCGCGGCTCGGCCGGCCCTGTACCTTAGTTGCTTACACCTTGCGTCCATTTTTTAAGTATACGAGAAACTTTAGATACGAAATTTTTTCGAAAAACGGTGGCATTTTTTGGGGATGTTTGAGGTTTCCCCCCGTAATAGCCCCCAAGGGAGGCTTGGCTTTGCCGAGGGTAAATCCAAGTCTACCTCAATGCCCCAAGGGTTCGGATAGTTCCCAAAAAATAAGTGAATAAAGTGTACTTCTTTATTATTTTGGGAAATACAAAATACAAGTACAAACTATGTACAAAGAGCTTGGAATTTCAAGGATAGAAGCGACGTAGCTGCTGAATATTCCAAGTGTTGGTGAAGACTTCACCCTTCTCATTAGCTAGCTTGTACGTGCCAGGCTTGAGAACTTCCGCAACAATGTATGGGCCTTCCCACAGTGGTGTGAGCTTGTGGCATCCTCGGTTGTCCTACCGAAGCCTCAACACCAAGTCCCCCTTGTTGAGGTCTCGGCGTTGAATCCTTTGTGCTTGATATCTTCGCAGTGACTGTTGGTACCGTGGTGAATGCAGGAGCGCCACGTCTCGAGGGTCAGCCACCTGATCCAGTGAGTCCTTGTGGGCTTGCTGGTTCTGCTCCTCTTGGTATGCCTTGAGCCTTGGGGACCCATACTCCAAGTCAGTGGGGAGGATGGCCTCGGCACAGTAGACGAGGAAGAATGGGCTAAAGCCCACGGCTCTGCTCAGGGTCGTTCTTAGGCTCCAGATGACTGAAGGTAGCTCCGTGAGCCACCTCCGGCCAAACTTGTTCAGCTTATTGAAGATTCTTGGCTTGAGGCCTTGTAGGATCATGCCATTGGCACGTTCCACTTGGTCGTTCATCTGTGGGTGCGCAACGGCGGACCAATCCACGCGTATGTGGTAGTCGTCGCAGAACGCCAAGAACTCCTTGCCTATGAACTGGGTGCCATTGTCAGTGATGATTGAGTTTGGAACCCCGAACCTGTAGACTATGTCGGTGAAGAACAGCACAGCTTGCTCGGACATGATCTTGCCGATGGGTCGAGCCTCGATCCACTTGAAGAACTTGTTGATTGCTACCAACAAGTGGGTGAAGCCCCGGGCGCTTTCTGTAATGCCCCAATGAGGTCCAGTCCCCACACGGCGAAAGGCCATGTGATGGGGATCGTCTGTAGAGTGTGAGCCGGGTGGTGCGTCTTCCGGGCGTAGAACTGGCAGCCCTCACAGGTCCGCATGACTTCGGTGGCATCGGCGATTGCGATGGGCCAGTAGAAGCCCTGCCTGAACGCATTGCCGACGAGGGTGCGCGGCGCCGCGTGGTGACCGCAAATTCCAGCATGGATGTCTCGGATCAGCTCCTTGCCCTCAGGGAAGGGGATGCAATATTGTAGAAAGCCCGAGGGACTGTGCTTGTACATCTCATCGCCAATCAAGACGAAGGACTTGGCCCGCCTGGTGATGCGCCGTGCCTGAGTGCGGTCCGAGGGTAGGACCCCTCGGATCATCCAGTTGAGGTACTGGGTACACTAGTCTCGCGAAGGTGGGGCCTCATCAATCGCCATCGCTTCAGCCTCATCTGCCGAGGAGATCTCAGTTTCTGTGTCCATGGCCTCGGACTCCTCCATCGAGGGGTCTTTGGCCGAGGGCTCGGCGGTCGCAGCCTCCGAGGGTTCGGGTGCTGCCTTGGTGGCTTCCGCAGGGCTCTTGAAGTAGACGGATCGCTTGGTGAGGTTGCGGGCGAAGACGTTCGGGGGAACAGTGGTCCGCCCCAACGCGATCTTGGCTAGTTCGTCCGCCTCCTCATTGTACTTACGTGCGATGTGGTTGGGCTCGAGCCCGTTGAACTTGTCTTCGAGGCGACACACTGCGTTGCAGTACGCCTCCATCTTTGCATCGTGGCAGCTTGACTCCTTCATCACCTGGTCGATGACGAGCTGAGAGTCCCCACAGACGTCGAGGTGCTTGACACCTAGCTCGATGGCGATGCGGAGGCCGCTAAGGAGGGCCTCGTACTCCGCCATGTTGTTGGACGTCGGCAAGTGCAAGCGTACCACGTAGCGCATGGGTTCTCTGAGGGGTGAGACGAAGAAGAGGCCCGCGCCTGCACCGGTCTTCATCACTGACCCATCGAAGTACATGAGCCAGCATTCTGCTTGAATCTGGGGTGGGGGCAGCTGAGTGTCGGTTCACTCAGCAATGAAATCTGCCAAGACTTGGGATTTGACTGCCTTGGGAGGTGCATAGGTGAGAGCTTCTCCCATCAGTTCCACGGACCACTTGGCTATTCTACCCGTGACCTCCCGGTTGTGGACAATCTCTTCCAGGGGGAAAGACGAGACCACGGTGATGGGGTGAGCCTCGAAGTAGTGGCGCAGTTTGCACTGAGCCAGGACCACTGCAGAGAGCAGCTTCTGGATCTGTGGATACTGCGTCTTGGTTTCAGACAACACTTCACTGATGAACTACACCGGCCTCTGGACGGGCAGAGCATGTCCCTCCTCTTGTCTTTCCACCATGACGGCTGCGCTGACCACCTGGGTCATTGCTGCCACGTATAAGTAGAGGGGCTCACTATCCATCGGTGGTGTTAGGATTGGAGCACTAGAGAGCAACACCTTGAGTTTGTCAAGGGCCTCCTGGGCTTCGGGGGTCCACGAAAAGCGCTCGGATTTCCTCAGGAATCGATACAGAGGTAAGCCTTTCTCACCGAGGTGTGAGATGAATCAGCTGAGGGCTGCTAGGCAACCCATGACCTTCTGTACACCCTTTATGTCTCGAATCAGTTGGGTTCAATGCCCCGCTGGGAGACGATGAAGCCCAAGAGCATGCCTCGAGGCACTCCGAACACACACGCGATCCTGAGATCCGCTACGAAGTCATCCGCCTTCCTGGATTTCACGACAATGTCGTCCACATATGCTTCTACGGTTCGCCCGATGTGATCTTTAAACATGTGTAGCATACATCGTTGTATGTAGCTCCGGAGTTCCTAAGGCCAAAAGGCATTGTGACATAGCAGTACATGCCGAAAGGAGTGATAAAAGAAGTCGCGAGCTGGTCAGACTATAGGAATATGGGGTAGCAAAAAAAATTTCTACCACATAAACTAGGATTACTGCAGTTATAGATCACGGGATTACCACTAGACGCGCGGTTGCGGAAATTCTGTAGCGCGTCGGTGTAGTGCAGATCGAAGCCGGCAGTGCAGTTGCGTGAACCTCCTCACGAACGGCTCGTCCTTGTGCAGCAAGCACAGCACCTCCATGAAGTCCACACGTACGGGAAGAAGCTTCGCACTCCGGATTGCTAGATCCGTGAGAACGAACTAGGGCTAGATGCACGAGGAGGAGGAACAAGGAGGGGGAGCTACTGTAGCGCGTCAGTACTGTTCACAGTGCTGTTCATCCGTGTGAATAGTAGCAAGGGTTAGGGTTTTTAGGCACCCCCTCCTCTGTTTCTATAGCCCCTTAGGTGGGCTGCCTTGGGCCCCACCTTGGGCGCCCCCTTTTGGGCCTAAATGACCCATTAGTGCACTTAAGCCCAGTCTAATTCGGATCTCATCCTTATCAGGCTTCTTTCCCTTAAGTGTGTGACCCTATGAGCTCACATGCGAATAGACATGGCCCGAGTACTCTAACTCGGCCCAATAGTAGACAGTGGCCTCTAGCAAGACATGTCAACTCCTATACGCACACAAAGATCATATCAGACGAGCCGCCACAATATCATATACATGTTGTTCCCTTTGCCTCACGATATTTGGTCTAGCTTAAAGCCGACCACTCTTTCTCGATCCTGTGATTCGAAATCCTTGGTTAACTCTTAACCCCAGCATGACCATGCATTTCCTGATCCGAATCACTCGAGGGGCCCAGAGATATCTCTCTCTCTTGTAGAGAGGGGCAAATCCCATCTTGACCGACTATGTCTCACAGCATACTTCTTGACAGACCCGAAAGCCACCTTTATAACTACCCTATTACGGTGTAGCGTTTGATGTCTCCTAAGTAAGTCGGTTCACATCTTGAGTACATACGACGATCTCAGGTCGTAGGACACAGCGTACATATTGTGTAATGAGAAGTCATCATCTCGTGTTGGGTCAGATCTGTCTCATGTCTCACATGAACCCATATTATTAGTTTGACATCCCCATGTCCATAACTTGTGAAACGTAGTCAATCAACTAATACATGTGCTAGTCCAATATTCATGTGTGTCCTCACATGAACTCCGACTAGGAACATTTTAGAATATCCATACAAGTAAAGTGTTTCACAAATACTTCACATAAGCATTAATCAATACAAGTTGTCATCCATGGATATTCAAGGAACACTTTGTTAATCATGAATACAAAGAAATATGATTGCCTCTTGGCATATTTCCAACACAGACTCCTTCATCTCCTTGATGAATCCGGCCGCCAAAAGCTTGTTTATCTCCACGCCGATCGCCTGTCACTTGAGCTTGTCGAAGCATCGCAGGCGTTGCTTGACTGGCTTGGAGTTCGGCTGGATGTCAAGGGAGTGCTCGGCGACCTCCCTCAGTATGCCAGGCATGTCCGAGGGGCTCCACACGAAGACGTCGGCGTTGGCGCAGAGAAAGTCGATGAGCACCACTTCCTATTTGGCGCTGATCTTCAGCATCTTGCCGTCGGGGGTCTTTGGGTCGAGGGGTATGTCTTTGGCACCCTCGGCAAGCTCGAAGCTGCCCGCGTGCCGTTGCGTGGAGTCCATGGCCTCGTTGGCCATCCTCTTCAAGTTCACAGTGAGGGCCTCGTCCACCACCAGAGCCTCGGCGTGCTCGATGCACTCGACGTCGCACTCATAGGCGTGCTCGAACGAGGAGCCGACAGTGATGACTCCCTTCGGACCTGGCATATTCAACTTGAGGTAGGTGTAATTGGGGATCGCCATGAACTTGGCGTAGCATGGCCGCCCCAGAATGTTGTGGTATGCTCCCAAGAACCCCACCACCTCGAAGGTGAGCACCTCCTAGCGGAAGTTGGCCGGCGTGCCGAAGTAGACGAGCAGATTGATCTGACCGAGGGGTTGGACTCGCTTCCTCGGCGTGACGCAGTGGAACGGTGACTTGCTGGGACGCAGCTTGTCCAAGCCGATCCCCATGAGCTCCAAGGTGTGCGCGTACATGATGTTGACGCTGCTGCCTCCGTCCATTAGCACCTTGGAGAAGCAGGTGTTGCCAATGATGGGATCCATGACGAGTGGGTACAGTCCCGGATTCAGGATGAAGTCGGGGTGGTCCTCGCGGCTGAAGGAGATGGTGTCCTCTGACCAGTCGAGGTAGGATGGCGTGGCCTTGTGGACGGAGAAGACTTCTTGGTGCTCGTGCTTGCGCTACCGAGAGGTCATGTTCGCCGTCGGCCCTCCGAAGATGAAGAAGATGTTCTCCACCGAGGGGAACTTGCCGTCGCCACCCTTGTCGTCCGCATCCTTCTTCATGTCCTCATCCCTGTGTGCGACATGGTTGTAGTACTTGCGAAGCATGTCGCATTGCTCGAGGGTGTGGTTGATCGAGCCCTTGTGATAAGGGCACGGCTTCTTGAGCATGTCGTCGAATAGGCCACCGCCGCCCCGAGGGGGGCCTCGGGGACCTTTGCGATCGGGGGAGTCAACGAGGGCCTCGTCGGAGTCCTCTTCTTGCCCCGGACCGTGCTGGTTCTGTGGGCCTTTCTTCTTTCCTTTCTTCCCCCACTTTAGCTTCTTTGCGGGGGTCTCGGACCTGCTGCTACCCTCCGCGGGTGCATCTTCTTTGCGTTTTACCGTCTTGCCGTCGAAGATGGCACCAACTGCTTCCTCGCCGGAAGCGAAGTTGGTGGCGACATCAAACAGGCCGTTGGCGCTGGTGGCTGGACTCCGCCCAAGCTCGTGCACCATGTGTAACACCCTAATTTAAATTTCAGCATTTAGTAATAAATTTAATTGGCTTTATTTAAATTTCTAAGGTTTATTGGGTTTAGTTGGCATTTAATCTAATTTTTGTTCCTTAAGTAATTAAAATTTATCATAGGTTAATTTTGTTGTTGCATTCATGCTGGTGCATGGTTTTGTTATGTTTGTTTGAATAGGAGTTTGAATTCAGATTCAATTGAATTCAAATAGTTTTGAGTTGAGAGGAAAGGAAAAGAAATAGAAAAGGAAAGGAACCCAAAACCCAAACCCAAAACCAAACTCAACTCAGGCCCAGACCCCTCTCTCTTTCCCGCTTCCCCGGCCCAGCCCGCTCCCCGGTCCGCCCCGCGCTCCCGCTCGCGCAGCAGCCCGCAGAGCACACGCCCCGCCTCAGCCAGCCCGGCGTCTCACGCCCGCAGAGCCCACGCCCGCTCGCGCTCACCCCGTCACCGACAAACCGGGCCCGCACGGCAGAACCTCCTTCAACCTCGCGCAACAACCGCGCCATCAACTCCGTGATCCCCGGCGAACCTCCCATCTGCGGCTCGCCTCCCCAAGATCACCGAGCCGCCCTACAAATAGCGCCCCACGCCTCTAAAACCCCATCCCATCCCGCTAGCGCCGCCACCCAACCCTAGCTGCCGTCTCCGCGCTACCTGGCCTCGCCGCACCTCTGCTCCGCCGCGAACCAGCCGCTCCGCTGTGCCGCGAGCCACCGCAAGCCCCGCGTTGGCCCCGCCACAGCTCCAGAGAACTTCCCGTGCATTTTTGTCTCCCCATCCGCCGCGAGTAGCGCCGGAATCGCGCCGGAACCGCCTCAGGTGAGCCTGTTGCGCTGACGCGATTGCTTGCCGCTGGTGCCGCTCCGCTCTCTCTGACCACTCCACCGGCTTCGTAGGAGCACGACGCGTCGACCCGCACCGCCCAGGTGCCCGGAGGCCACTTCCTCGACCCCGGCCACGAGCTCCGCCCCGACTTCGCCGCCGGTCCTCGCCGGCGTCCACCCTACACGGCCGCTCCGGCCACCACGAACCCCTAGTGAGTCTCAGCACCTTCTCCCGCACGTTTTGCGCTCGGTTCGGTATGCTGTAGCCCCTAGAAAACCCGGGACGGCTTGCTCCGGCGAGACCTCGCCGCGCCGAGCCGCCTCCACCGTCGAGCTCCACACTCCAGCCATCCCCGTGCCCAGATTTTGCCACCAGTGGCTTACGCATACATCGTAGGTGCCTCCCGACCCAGCCCCCATTCGAATCCGCCCCGAGAAGACCGAGTTCGGTCTTCTCCGGTCGTGCGCCGCCGCGGGAGCGCGCCGCCGGCGAGTCCTGCCGCCGCCGTCGCCCGCAGACCACACTGACCGCCCGATCCTAAACCGGCGCTCGAGATTAGATCCCGATCCAGGCAACCCTGAGCCCTCAGATCTTGATCCAATGGATCAGATCCAAACTTACCCCTTCGCGCTGCTCTTTTTGCTAAAGAGACCCCCCGGTTTCTTTTAAATCAACCCGCAATCCACAGCCATTCAAAATTAATTACAGTTTGGTCCAAATTTTAGCACGCAGCCCCCTGAGTTTCCTGGAATTTGAACCCACCGTCCAGCACTTGACTTTTTGCGAGTTAGACCCTGGAGTTAACATTTAATTACGTTTAGGTCCTCGGTTTTAGCAGAAAACCCCCTGGAACCCTGTTTTATTACAAATAAGCCCCTAGAACTTGTTTTTAGCCTAGAAAATGCGTTTTAGCTCTGTTTTTAGCGTTCTTTATGTCCACGCGATCGTTGTAACGCGTAGAATAGTTTTAGACTAGTTTAGTGTGCTATTTTTATGAATTGATGTATTGTTTCTTAGTTTTTGTTAGTGTTTGCTCGTATGCTTATTATTGTGCATTGTTTTGGCCATGTGTTCGTGAGTAGACGTTGATCCATCTGAGGAGCCCCAGTACCAGTACCTGGAGCAGCCGTCTTCCGAGCAGTTTGAGCAGCAGCCAGAGCAGTACGAGGAAGGCAAGTATAACATGAACAACCCATCACTTTTAAATACATTTTCATACTGCATTTTAATACTGTATGCCTTTAAAGATTTCCTAGCCAGTTTATATCCTTTAAATATACCTTTGGGTTGCATTTTGGTTAGTTGTGCTAGGTTGCTGCGCTATAACACACTTTGGTCCTTTTTAATTAAATTGATTAATGGTTTACTTGAACTTAATTCTGAGAGTGGCACTCTGTGTGGCTTGAGTGGCTCACGTCTCGTTAAAAGATGGTTTTTGTAGAAACATGGTTTAGGGGGCCAGCACGGTGCTTACTGCCTGGTTGGCCACTCTCCATAAGGACCGGTTCATAGAGCGACAACCTGGGACAACAGCGCTACCACAAGGCTAGAATGGGATAGACTTGGCTTATTAATTAGGTCTTTTTGGTTTGGAGTAACTTACCTGTGGGGCAAGAGTAGTAAGCTTCAATGGTCCCTGCTCCTCCGGCTTGGTCTGTGCTTGGATTGCGCTCCTGTGCTTGTACCCCCGGAGGTGGGCCCCATCGTCGCTGACCTATCTCTCGCGGTTACGCCTTACCAACGAGATTCTTTGTAACGGCCTCGTAGTGAGTCGCTAGCCATCTCACCTAAGGAAGTGTGATGAACAACTGGCGTAGCTCACGACTTGTGGGTAAAGATGTGCAACCTCTGCAGAGTGTAAAACTGGTATACTAGCCGTGCTCACGGTTATGAGCGGCCCAGATCCTCCTTTTGATTAGTGGAGTTATCTCCTTCCGACGGGGGAGGTGCTTCTCGGGGTTACCTTGGTGGCTTAGTTTTGGTTTGGTTTCTCAGTAGTTACATGATTAAACTTGATTAATAACTATGTAACTGGGTTAATGGTAAATCATCAAGTCGTAGTAAATAGCTTAAATAAAATTTTGCCAACACTTAAAAGCTAATGCAGTTGAGTCAGCCAGCCTAGAGCCTCATAGTTTGTGTTATACTTGTTGAGTACAAGTTGTGTACTCACCCTTGCCTCTTCTCTACTTTTTCCTCTTGGATACGCTACTGCTGCTCAGTTCCTGCCGACACGAGGGAGTTCGCCCAGCGCTACCAGGACTACGAGGACTTCTAGGTGTTCGTCTCCCAGTCGACGTCCCTGTGGCGCCCTGCTTCAGCTTCGGAGAGCTTTATTCGTATTTTGTACTTCGCTTCCGCTGTATCAGACATTTTTGTCATTAATGTAATAAATAACATTCGTATTCGCTTTATTATATCTTTTTATGTGATATGTGCTATGATATACTGTTCATTCTGTTGTATATACGTGTGACTTGATCCTGGCACGTATATGATTGCTCGGTTTATGTTCTTTTATAAACCGGGTGTTACACCATGCTCCTGCACGTCATGCCCTGAAGGAAGGCACTGATGATCTCGGAGTCAGCGACGCTGGGGAGCTCGGTGCATTGCTTGGAGAAACGCTAGATGTAGTCACACAAGGATTCATTGGGCTTCTATTGACACCCTCGGAGATCTCAGGAGTTCCTAGGGTGCATGTAAGTGCCCTGGAAATTACCCACGAAGATCGTAACCAGGTCGTCCTAGTCATGGATCTGACTCGCGGGAAGATGCTCGAGCCATGTCCTCGTAGAGTCTGCGAGGTGCAGAGGAAGGTTGCCGATGATCACGGCGTCGTCTGTCACGCCGCCCAGCTGGCATGCCAGGCGGTAGTCATTGAGCCAAAGCATGGGATCAGTCTCTCCCGAGTACTTGACGAGGGTGGTGGGTTGACAAAAGCGCAGGGGGAAGGGTGCAGTGCGGATCTCCCGACTGAACACACGGGTAACCGGAGGCTCCGGTGAGACGCTCCTGTCATGTTCGGGGTCGAACCACCCCCACGTCGAGGGTTGTACTTCCTCCCATTGATGATGTTACGGGCATCACCGTCGTCGACGTTCCCACGTGTGTCCTGGATGCACTCCTTCGCAGGAGGCCTCTTGATGCGGTCGTGCACCGAGGGTGCCTTTGCTCCACCCATCGAGTGTTTCACGACTGCCTTGCCCCGTCCCTCCGGTGGAGTGTGCACCGAGGCTTCGTGGTCCTGCTGCGCAGTACCACCAGCCGTTGCCAAAGCCGCCGAGCGCATATGAGACGCAGAGCTCTCAACCTGCTAAACCGCAGCCTGCTCGATGAGCATCCATGCCTCTTGGCGCAGGTTGCGACCCTCGGGCGTAGAGGGTTCGGGCATCGCCCGGAGTAGAAAAGCCGCAGCGGTGAGTTTCTGGCTTGCCTTGTTCAGGTCCAGCGGGTTGTCAACATCGTCGTCGGCCAAGATCTGCACCCGGGCAACACATCCCGCTTCCCGAGCACCCGCACCACACGTGGTGCATTCCTGCTCGAGCGCGGTACACAGCTTCTGCATCTGTCGACACTCCTCCTCGAGCTTAGCCTCAAGCTCTTGGAGTTGCACCAGTTGTGCCTGCCGAGTTCGTCGAAGCGGCTGACTTGGATGCTGCGGCTGCAACCGGTGGGTTCACCGGCCGGTTCGCATCATCGTTTGGCGCACCATCGCCCTGCTCCGCTAGCTCGACCATGAAGCACTCGCGAGTGGGATTGTAATCCCCCTCACTGGAGTTGTCAGAGCAGGCGAAGCAGTAGTCCACCGCAGCTTGAAACGCCAGGAAAGCATCGAGGTTGCGGACTCCGAAGTAGTCCCACTCCGAGGCCATGCAATTTTGCACGAAGAAGTTCACCTCGTCCGCGGACTCGGGGTATGAATCGTCTGGATTTGACGTGATCA
Organism: Panicum virgatum; assembly: GCF_016808335.1. Lineage (NCBI taxonomy): Eukaryota > Viridiplantae > Streptophyta > Magnoliopsida > Poales > Poaceae > Panicum > Panicum virgatum. The sequence goes on along the minus strand of NC_053152.1, from coordinate 26,588,485 downwards.
GGTTGCAGATCGAGATGAGGTGATTACCCGGTAGATCCTCATACACGCTCATGTTGGTGCTGATGGACGAAGCATAGACCGCAGCGGGAGTGCGGAACCCGAAGGGAAAAGGTGACGGCGTAGCCATGCCTCCCCTAGGAGGCACTACTGCCGCCTCTGGTGGTGAAGCGGTGATGTCCTTCGCCACGACGCCAGGCTGTGACACGCCAGCCTCGACACGCGTGGGGGAGCTGAGGTGAGCCGCTCTGGGATGCTCCATGAGCGCTTGTCGTGCGCGCTGGCCCGAGCGCCTCTTGCGCCGGGGCGGTGGAGTCGGAGTGTCGGGGTTGGCTCTGGGCGGGAGAAGCTCCATGTCGTAGCTGTTGCCGGTCATCACGAAGCGAGACTCCCGAACCGGAGCACCATGCCTGCCGGGAGCAGGCGTGGCCCGTCTGCCATCTAGGAAATAAGAGGGAATGAATGACAAAAGTCACGCAGCGCAGCCCATACCTGGCGCGCCAACTGTCAGTGTCCAAACCTCGCGGTCTGGCACTAACAAGTAATGATGCTGCATGTCCCTAATCCTAGATGGTTGATGCAAGAGGTAACACAGTAACGCAAGGGTTTATCCTAGTTCCGGCCACGGTGCCGAACGTCTAGCAGGGTGTGCGAGTGCACTATATTATCTTGCACCGGAGTGTCTGTAGTAGGGGAATACAAGCGAGGCGAGAGAGGGAGGGAAGCTCCCAAGTCTCTTCTAGAGTGATTGAGGCAAGTGCCAATATCGAGCTCCGGAGAGCGGGTGTGTGTTCTGTGGGTTGAGAGCGTTAGGCGATGAATTGGGAAGGAACCTGCCTCCTCCTTTTATAGACACAAGGAGGGGCGGTTACATGCACAGGGAGATCTCAGAAGTCGTCGTCCTTCCCTGAATTGTGGGAGAACAGTGTGTAGTTGTTGTTGAAAGTACACTCCAGAGCATGGCGTCGGGTGTGGCAGTCGTCCTAGGAGGCCCTCTGGCCTTGCGAAGATCGCGCCGATGTCCTGTGGCGTCTGTGGGCGGAGTGGCAGCTGCTGCAGAGAGTACCGTCCTTTGCGCCCCACCTGGCGGAGCACCGAGGGTTCAGTTGACGATGGTCTTGCACCGGTCAAGATCCATACCCCATCCGAGGGTTGCGCCCATGTTTGCCAAGGGTCCTGCAGTGGAAAGAGTACGAGGAGTTGGCAGCACAGTGGCGGGAACAGCATCGGGCATGTCCGCACAGTGCATCGCAGGTTCGCACAGGGCATACACAGCGCCGGGAATAGCGGCACAGTGGCTGGAGTTGGTGGATAGGACCCCGATCACTCCCGCTGTGCGGTATGGCGGCCTGACGCTGTCTGACTCCATGCTCTGTGGTGGAGTGGTTGGCATTTAAATGCCTCTGTCAGTCGGGTGGGTGAGCTAATGGGTTGCTTGTTCCGTCTGTCGAGGGTGGCTCAAGCGAGGCGGAGTGTCCCCCCGAGCCGAGGCCCCGCGGAGGGCTCGGCCGAGGGGGTCTCGGACGAGGCAGAGTTGGCCTGCCTCCCGAGGGTAGGTCGCCTACCCTTGAGCGAAGCGGAGATGTGGCGCCTTGCTGGAGGCCTCGGCGGGGAGGCCTCGAGCGAGGCGGAGATCGCTCCGCGGGTTCGAAAGGGACCTCGGATGGGCCGTACCACAAAGCTGGGCCATGGGCCGAGTGCTGATCGGCCTACTTGGGAGCCTAGACAGGATCTGGGTGTTGTGGGAGGGCTGGAGGAGCTCCATGGTGTCCGAGTGCAGAGCGACGACGGAGTTGTCATTATTGGTGCCTTCTTTCTCTATAGGATCACCGTCGAGTAATCCTTCTTCCCCTTCGGATCGGAGGAAGACGGTTCGCCTTGGCTCGTCAGAACTGTAGAGTATAGACGAGGTGACTAGCATTGTGGGCCCGATTGCCTAATTGCAATTTGCGCTTTTGAAGGCAATTTAGTCCCTAGGTTAGGGTGCCCATGATTGTGGTACCCGACACGTTGCGAAAAATTCCAAAGTGAATTTGTTGCACGGACTTTTGCATTAATCGCACTAGTTTGGCCCATTTTGCACTGAATTTTGTGTAGTAACAAAACGGTCCCAAATGAACCCAAACATTACGAAATGCACAAAAGCATGAGTTTAAGGTCCAATGGTGTGGATCGGGTGCGTTCGTTGCGAATAATAACATCGCGACTTCGTTGCACGAACTTTTGCATTAATTGCGCCAGTTCGGCCCGTTTTGCACTGAGTTTCGTGCAGTAATGAAACGGTCGCAAATGCACCCAAATATTATGAAACGCACCAAAACATGAGTTCAGCATCAAATAGTGTGGATCGAGTGCGTTCGTTGCGAAAAATTCGAAAGCGACTTCGTTGCACTTACTTTTTCATTAATTGCATCAGTTTGGCCCATTTTGCACTGAGTTTCGTGTAGCAACAAAACGGTCCAAAATGCACGCAAACATTACGTAATGCACCAAAACATGAGTTTAGGGTCCAATTGTGGGGATCGGGTGCATTCGTTGCGAAAAATAACATTGCGACTTCGTTGAACGAACTTTTGCATTAATTGCAACAGTTCGTCCTGTTTTGCACCTAATTTTGAGTAGTAACGAAACGGTTCAAAAGTACCCCAAACATTACGAAACACACCGAAGTATGAACTTAGGGTCCAATGGTGTGGATTGGATGGGTTTGTTATGAAAATTTCGAAGCGACTTGGTTGCACGAACTTTTGCATTAATTGCACCTGTTAGGCCCGTTTTGCATTGAGTTTCGTGCAGTAACAAAACGACACAAATGCACCCAAACAATATGACACACCAAAATATGCGTTTAGGGTCCAATGGCGTGGATCGGGTGTGTTTGTTGTCAAAATTTCCGAAGCGACTTCGTTGCACGAACTTTTGCATTAATTGCACCAGTTCATCCTGTTTTGCACTTAATTTTGAGTAGTAACAAAACGGTCTAAAATGCACTCAAACATTATGAAACACGGCAAAACTAGTGTTTAGGGCCCAATGGTTGTGATCGGGTGCGTTCGTTGTGAAAATTTCGAAGCGACTTCGTTGCACGAACTTTTTCGTTAATTGCACCAGTTTGGCCCGTTTTGCTCTGAGTTTTGTGTAGCAACAAAATGGTCCCAAATGCACCAAAACATTATGAAATGCACCAAAACATGAGCTTAGGGTCGAATGGTGTGGAGCAGGTGCATTCGTTGCGAAAAATAACATCGGGACTTTGTTGCACGAACTTCTGCATTAATTGCGCCAGTTTGTCCTGTTTAGCACCAAATTTTGAGTAGTAACGAAACACACCAAAACATGAGTTTAGGGTCCAATGGTGTGGATTGGGTGCGTTCATTGCAAAAAATTCCGAAGCGACTTTGGTGCACAAACTTTTGCAATAATTGCACGAGTTCGTCCTGTTTTGCACCTAGTTTTGAGAAGTAACGAAAGGGTCAGAAATGCACCCAAACATTATGAAACACTCAAAACATGAGTCTAAGGTCCAATGGTATGGATCGCGTGCGTTCGTCGCAAAAATTCCGAAGCAACTTCGTTGCACAAACTTTTGCATTAGTTGCACCAGTTCGGCCCGTTTTGCTGAGTTTTGTGCAGTAAAGAAACAGTCGCAAATGCACCAAAACATTACAGAACGCACCAAAACATTACTTTAGGGTCCAATGGTGTGGATCCGGTGCGTTCAATTCCAAAGCGACTTCGTTGCACGAATTTTTGCATTAATTGTAGTAGTTCGGCCCGTTTCATGCAGTAACGAAACGGTGCAAATGCACCCAAACATTATGAAACACAGTAAAACATGCATTTAGGGTCCAATGGTGTGGATGGGGTGCGTTTGTTGTGAAAAATTCCGAAGCGACTTCGTTGCACGAACTTTTGCACTAATTGCACGAGTTTGTCCTGTTTTGCACCTAGTTTTGAGAAGTAATGAAAGGGTCGGAAATGCACCCAAACATTACGAAACGCACCAAAACATGACTTTAGGGTCCAAGGGTGTGGATCGGGTGTGTTCGGTGCGAAAAATTCCAAAGCGACTTCGTTGCATGAACTTTTGCATTAATCGAACTAGTTCGGCCAGTTTTGCATTGAGTTTCGTGTAGTAACAAAACGGTCCAAAATGCACCCAAACATTACGAAATGCACAGAAACATGAGTACAAAGTCCAATGGTGTGGATCGGGTGCATTCGTTGCGAATAATAAATTCACGACAAATGGTCCCAAATGCACCCAAACATTACGAAATGCACAAAAACATGAGTTTAAGGTCCAATGGTGTGGATCGGGTGTGTTCGTTGTGAATAATAACATCGCGACTTCGTTGCACGAACTTTTGCATTAATTGCGCCAGTTCGGCCCGTTTTGCACTGAGTTTCATGCAGTAACGAAACGGTCGCAAATGCACCCAAATATTATGAAACGCACCAAAACATGAGTTCAGCGTCAAATAGTGTGGATCAAGTGCGTTCGTTGCGAAAAATTCGAAAGCGACTTCGTTGCACTTACTTTTTCACTAATTGCATCAGTTTGGCCCGTTTTGCACTGAGTTTCGTGTAGCAACAAAATGTCCCAAATCCACCCAAACATAACGTAATGCACCAAAACATGAGTTTATGGTCCAATGGTGTGGATCGGTTGCATTCATTGCGAAAAATAACATCGCGACTTTGTTGAACGAACTTTTGCATTAATTGCACCAGTTTGTCCTGTTTTGCACCTAATTTTGAGTAGTAACGAAACGGTCCGAAAGTACCCCAAACATTACGAAACACACCGAAGTATGAACTTAGGGTCCAATGGTGTGGATTGGGTGGGTTCGTTACAAAAATTTCGAAGCGACTTCGTTGCACGAACTTTTGCATTAATTGCACCTGTTAGGCCAGTTTTAAATTGAGTTTCATGCAGTAACAAAATGACACAAATGCACCTGAACATTATGAAAAACACCAAAACATGTGTTTAGGGCCCAATGGTGTGGATCGGGTGTGTTTGTTGTGAAAAATTCCGAAGCGACTTCGTTGCACGAACTTTTGCATTAATTGCACCAGTTCGCCCTGTTTTGCACTTAATTTTGAGTAGTAACAAAACGGTCTGAAATGCACCCAAACATTATGAAACACAATAAAACTTGTGTTTAGTGTCCAATGGTTGTGATCGGGTGCGTTCGTTGTGAAAATTTCGAAGCAACTTCGTTGCATGAACTTTTTCATTAATTGCACCAGTTTGGCCCGTTTTGCTTTGAGTTTTGTGTAGCAACAAAATGGTCCCAAATGCACCAAAACATTATGAAATGCACCAAAACATGAGATTAGGGTCGAATGGTGTGGAGCAGGTGCATTCGTTGCGAAAAATAACATCGCGACTTTGTTGCACGAACTTCTGCATTAATTGCACCAGTTTGTCCGGGTTTGCACCTAATTTTGAGTAGTAACGAAACGGTCCGAAAGTACCCAAACATTATGAAACGCACCGAAGTATGAGCTTAGGGTCCAATGGTGTGGATTGGGTGGGTTCGTTGTGAAAATTTCGAAGCGACTTCGTTGCACGAACTTTTCCCTTAATTGCACGAGTTCGTCTTGTTTTTCACCTAGTTTTGAGAAGTAACGAAAGGGTCGGAAATGCACCCAAACATTACCAAACACACCAAAACATGTGTTTAAAATCCAATAGTGTGGATCGGGTGCATTCGTCGCGAAAATTCTGAAGCGACTTCGTTGCACGAACTTTTGCATTAGTTGCACCAGTTCGGCCCATTTTGCACTGAGTTTCGTGCAATAACAAAACGGTTGCAAATGCAGCAAACATTACAAAATGCACCAAAACATGACTTTAGGGCCCAATGGTGTGGATCGGGTGTGTTCGTTGCGAAAAATTTCAAAGCGACTTCATTGCACCTAGTTTTGAGAAGTAACGAAATGGTCTAAAATGCACCCAAACATAATGAAACGCACCAAAACTTGAGTTTAGGATCCAAAGGTTGTCATCGCGTGCATTCGTTGCGAAAAATTTTGAAGCGACTTCGTTGCAAGAACTTTTACTTTAATTGAACGAGTTCGTCCTGTTTTGCACCTAGTTTTGAGAAGTAATGAAACGGTTCGAAATGCACCCAATCAGCGTTTGTTGTGAAAATTCCGAAGCGACTTCATTGCACGAACTTTTGCATTAGTTGCACCAGTTCGGCCCATTTTGCAATGAGTTTTTTGCAGTAACAAAATGGTCGCAAATGCACCCAAATATTATGAAACGCACCAAAACATGAGTTTAGGGTCCAATCGGATGCGTTCGTTGCGAAAAATTCCGAAGCGCTTTCGGTGCACGAACTTTTGCATTGATTGCACTAGTTCGTTCTGTTTTGCACCTAGTTTTGAGCAGTAATGAAACGGTCTGAAATGCACCCAAACATTCGAAACACACCAAAACTTGAGTTTAGGGTCCAATGGTTGTGATCGGGTGCGTTCATTGCGAAAAATTTCGAAGCGACTCCGTTGCACGAACTTTTGCATTAATTGCACGAGTTCGTCCTGTTTTGCACCTAGTTTTGAGAATCAACGAAATGGTTTGAAATACACCCAAACATTATGAAATTCACCAAAACTTGAGCTTAGGGTCCAATGGTTGTGATCGGGTGCGTTCGTTGCAAAAAATTTCGAAGCGATTTCGTTGCACAAACTTTTACATTAATTGAACGAGTTTGTCCTGTTTTGCACCTAGTTTTGAGAAGTAATGAAATGGTCCGAAATGCACCCAATCATTACTAGACGCACTAAAATAGGTGTTTAAGGTCCAATGGTGTGGATCTGGTGAGGTCCTTGTGAAAATTCCGAAGCGACTTCATTGCACGAACTTTTGCCTTACTTGCATCAGTTCGGCCCATTTTGCAATGAGTTTCGTGCAGTAACGAAATGGTCGCGAATGCACGAAAATATTATGAAACACACCAAAACATGAGTTTAGGCCCAATGGTGTGGATTGGGTGCGTTCGTTGCGAAAAATTCCGAAGCGACTTTGGTGCACAAACTTTTGCAATAATTGCACGAGTTCGTCCTGTTTTGCACCTAGTTTTGAGAAGTAACGAAAGGGTCAGAAATGCACCCAAACATTATGAAACGCTCCAAAACATGAGTCTAAGGTCCAATGGTGTGGATCGGGTGCGTTCGTCGCGAAAATTCCAAAGCGACTTCGTCGCACAAACTTTTGCATTAGTTGCACCAGTTCGGCTCGTTTTAAACTGAGTTTCTTGCAGTAAAGAAACGGTGGCAAATGCACCAAAACATGAATTTAGGGTCCAGTGGTGTGGATCCAGTGCATTCAATTCCAAAGCAACTTCGTTGCACGAATTTTTGCATTAATTGCACTAGTTCGGCCCGTTTTGCACTGAATTTCATGCTGTAACGAAATGGCGCAAATGCACCCAAACATTATGAAACACACTAAAACATGCGTTTAGGGTCCAACGGTGTGGATCGGGTGCGTTTGTCGTGAAAAATTCCGAAGCGACTTCGTTGCATGAACTTTTGCACTAATTGCACGAGTTCGTCCTGTTTTGCACCTAGTTTTGAGAAGTAACGAAAGGGTCGGAAATGCTCCCAAACATTACGAAACACACCAAAACATGACTTTAGGGTCCAAGGGTGTGGATCGGGTGTGTTCGTTGCGAAAAATTCCAAAGCGACTTTGTTGTACGAACTTTTGCATTAATCGCACTAGTTCGGCCCGTTTTGCATTGAGTTTCGTGAAGTAACAAAATGGCCCCAAATGCACCCAAACATTATGAAATGCACAGAAACATGAGTACAAAGTCCAATGGTGTGGATCGAGTGCGTTCGTTGTGAATAATAACTTCGCGAAAAACGGTCCCAAATGTACCCAAACATTACGAAATGCACAAAAACATGAGTTTAAGGTCCAATGGTGTGGATCGGGTGTGTTCGTTGCGAATAATAACATCGCGACTTCGTTGCATGAACTTTTGCATTAATTGCACCAGTTTGGCCCGTTTTCCACTGAGTTTCGTGCGGTAACGAAACGGTCGCAAATATGCCCAAATATTACGAAACGCACCAAAACATGAGTTCATGGTCAAATGGTGTGGATCGAGTGCGTTCGTTGCGAAAAATTTGAAAGCGACTTCGTTGCACTTACTTTTTCACTAATTGCATCAGTTTGGCCCGTTTTGCACTGAGTTTTGTGTAGCAACAAAACGGTCCCAAATTAACCCAAACATTATGTAATGCACCAAAACATGAGTTTAGGGTCCAATGGTGTGGCTCGGGTGCATTCGTTGCGAAAAATAACATCGCGACTTCGTTGAACGAACTTTTGCATTAATTGCACCAATTCATCCTATTTTGCACCTAATTTTGAGTAGTAACGAAACGGTCCGAAAGTACCCCAAACATTACGAAACACACCGAAGTATGAACTTAGGGTCCAATGGTGTGGATTGGGTGGGTTCGTTATGAAAATTTCGAAGCGACTTCGTTGCACGAACTTTTGTATTAATTGCACCTGTTCGGCCTGTTTTGCACTGAGTTTCGTGCAGTAACAAAACGACACAAATGCACCCGAACATTATGAAACACACCAAAACATGCGTTTAGGATCCAATGGTGTGGATCGGGTGTGTTTGTTGTGAAAAATTCCGATGCGACTTCGTTGCACGAACTTTTTCATTAATTGCACCAGTTTGGCCTGTTTTGCTCTGAGTTTTGTGTAGCAACAAAATGGTCCCAAATGCACCAAAACATTATGAAATGCACCAAAACATGAGTTTAGGGTCGAATGGTGTGGAGCAGGTGCATTCGTTGCGAAAAATAACATCGCGACTTTGTTGCACGAACTTCTGCATTAATTGCACAAGTTTGTCCTGTTTTGCACCTAATTTTGAGTAGTAACGAAACAGTCTGAAAGTACCCAAACACTACAAAACGCACCGAAGTATGAGCTTAGGGTCCAATGGTGTGGATTGGGTGGGTTTGTTGTGAAAATTTCTAAGCAACTTCGTTGCACGAACTTTTGCATTAATTGCACGAGTTCGTCTTGGTTTGCACCTAGTTTTGAGAAGTAACGAAAGGGTCGGAAATGCACCCAAACATTACGAAACGCACCAAAACATGAGTTTAAGATCCAATGGTGTGGATCGGGTGTGTTCGTCGCGAAAATTCCGAAGCGACTTCGTTGCACGAACTTTTGCAAGTTGCACCAGTTCGGCCCATTTTGCACTGAGTTTCGTGCAATAACGAAACAGTTGCAAATGGAGCAAACATTACAAAACGCACTAAAACATGACTTTAGGGTCCAATGGTGTGGATCGGGTGCGTTCGTTGCGAAAAATTTCAAAGCGACTTCATTGCACCTAGTTTTGAGCAGTAACGAAATGGTCCGAAATGCACCCAAACATTATGAAACGGACCAAAACTTAAGTTTAGGGTCCAAAGGTTGTGATCGCGTGCATTCGTTGCGAAAAATTTTGAAGCGACTTCGTTGCATGAACTTTTACTTTAATTGAACGAGTTCGTCCTGTTTGCACCTAGTTTTGAGAAGTAATGAAACGGTTCGAAATGCACCCAATCAGCGTTCGTTGCGAAAATTCCGAAGCGACTTCATTGCACGAACTTTTGCATTAGTTGCACCAGTTCGGCCCATTTTGCAATGAGTTTTTTGCAGTAACAAAACGGTCACAAATGCACCCAAATATTATGAAACGCGCCAAAACATGAGTTTAGGGTCCAATCGGATGCGTTCGTTGCGAAAAATTCCGAAGCGCTTTCGGTGCACGAACTTTTGCATTAATTGCACTAGTTTGTTCTGTTTTGCACCTAGTTTTGAGCAGTAATGAAACGGCCTGAAATGCACCCAAACATTCGAAACACACCAAAACTTGAGTTTAGGGTCCAATGGTTGTGATCGGGTGCGTTCATTGTGAAAAATTTCGAAGCGACTCCGTTGCAAGAACTTTTGCATTAATTGCACGAGTTCGTCCTATTTTGCACCTAGTTTTGAGAATCAACGAAATGGTCTGAAATACACCCAAACATTATGAAATTCACCAAAACTTGAGTTTAGGGTCCAATGGTTGTGATCGGGTGCGTTCGTTGCGAAAAATTTCGAAGCGACTTCGTTGCACGAACTTTTACATTAATTGAACGAGTTTGTCCTGTTTTGCACCTAGTTTTGAGAAGTAATGAAACAGTTCGAAATGCACCCAATCAGCGTTCGTTGCGAAAATTCCGATGCGACTTCATTGCACGAACTTTTGCATTAGTTGCGCCAGTTTGGCCCATTTTGCAATGAGTTTTTTGCAGTAACAAAACGGTCGCAAATGCACCCAAATATTATGAAACGCACCAAAACATGAGTTTAGGGTCCAATCGGATGCGTTCGTTGCGAAAATTTCCGAAGCGCTTTCGGTGCACGAACTTTTGCATTAATTGCACTAGTTCGTTCTGTTTTGCACCTAGTTTTGAGCAATAACGAAATGGTCTGAAATGCACGCAAACATTCAAAACACACCAAAACTTGAGTTTAGGGTCCAATGGTTGTGATCGGGTGCGTTCATTGCGAAAAATTTCGAAGCGACTCCATTGCACAAACTTTTGCATTAATTGCACGAGTCCGTCCTGTTTTGCACCTAGTTTTGAGCAGTAATGAAAAGTCTGAAATGCACCCAAACATTATGAAATGCACCAAAACTTGACTTTAGGGTCCAATGGTTGTGATCGGGTGCATTCGTTGCGAAAAAATTCGAAGCCACTTCGTTGCACGAACTTTTGCATTAATTGAACGAGTTTGTCCTGTTTTGCGCCTAGTTTTGAGAAGTAATGAAATGGTCCGAAATGCACCCAATCATTACTAGACGCACAAAAATAGGTGTTTAAGGTCCAATGGTGTGGATCTGGTGAGTTCGTTGTGAAAATTCCGAAGCGACTTCATTGCACGAACTTTTGCCTTAGTTGCATCAGTTCGGCCCGTTTTGCAATGTGTTTCGTGCTGTAACGAAATGGTCGTGAATGCACGAAAATATTATGAAACACACCAAAACATGAGTTTAGGGCCCAATGGTGTGGATTGGGTACGTTCATTGTGAAAAATTCCGAAGCTACTTTGGTGCACAAACTTTTGCAATAATTGCACAAGTTCGTCCTGTTTCGCACCTAGTTTTGAGAAGTAACGAAAGGGTCAGAAATGCACCCAAACATTACGGAACGCTCCAAAACATGAGTCTAAGGTCCAATGGTGTGGATCGGGTGCGTTTGTCACGAAAATTCGGAAGCAACTTCGTTGCACAAACTTTTGCATTAGTTGCACTAGTTCGGCCGGTTTTGCACTGAGTTTCGTGCAGTAAAGAAACGGTCGCAAATGCACCAAAACATTACGAAACGCACCAAAACATGACTTTAGGGTCCAATGGTGTGGATCAGCTGCATTCAATTCCAAAGCAACTTCTTTGCACGAATTTTTGCATTAATTGCACCAATTCGGCCCGTTTTGCACTGAATTTCATGCAGTAACGAAATGGCACAAATGCACCCAAACATTATGAAACACACTAACATGCGTTTAGGGTCCAATGGTGTGGATCGGGTGCGTTTGTTGTGAAAAATTCTGAAGCAACTTCGTTGCACGAACTTTTGCACTAATTGCACGAGTTCGTCCTGTTTTGCACCTAGTTTTGAGAATCAACGAAAGGGTCGGAAATGCACCCAAACATTACGAAACACACCAAAACATGACTTTAGGGTCCAAGGGTGTGGATCGGGTGTGTTCATTGCGAAAAATTCCAAAGCGACTTTGTTGTACGAACTTTTGCATTAATCGCACTAGTTCGGCCCGTTTTGCATTGAGTTTCGTGTAGTAACAAAACGGTCCCAAATGCACCCAAACATTACAAAATGCACAAAAACATGAGTACAAAGTCCAATGGTGTGGATCGAGTGCGTTCGTTGTGAATAATAACTTCGCGACAAACGGTCCCAAATGCACCCAAACATTACGAAATGCACAAAAACATGAGTTTAAGGTCCAATGGTGTGGATCGGGTGTGTTCGTTGCGAATAATAACATCACGACTTTGTTGCACGAACTTTTGCATTAATTGCACCAGTTCGGCCCATTTTGCACTGAGTTTCGTGCAACAACGAAACGGTCGCAAATGCATCTAAACATTACAAAACGCACCAAAACATGACTTTAGTGTCCAATGATGTGGATTGGGTGCGTTTGTTGCAAATAATAAATTTGCGACTTCGTTGCACGAACTTTTGCTTGCATTAATCGCACCAGTTCGACCCCCGTTTTGCACTGAGTTTCGTGCAGTAACGAAATGGTCGCAAATGCACCCAAACATTATAAACGCACCAAAATATGAATTTAGGGTCCAATGGTGTGGATCGGGTGCGTTCGTTGCGAAAAATTCAGAAGCGACTTCGTTGCCCGAACTTTTTCATTAATTGCACCAGTTTGACCCATTTTGCACTGAGTTTTCTGTAGCAACAAAATGGTCCCAAATGCACCCAAACATTAAAAAATCACCAAAACATGATTTTTGGATCCAATGGTGTGGATCGGGTGTATTTGTTGCCAAAAATAACATCACGACTTCGTTGCATGAACTTTTGCATTAATTGCACCAGTTCATCCTGTTTTGCGCCTAATTTTGAGCAGCAACGAAACAGTTAGAAAGTACCCAGACATTTCAAAACGCACCGAAGTATGAGCTTAGGGTCCAATGGTGTGGATTGGGTGGGTTCGTTGTGAAAATTTCGATGCGACTTTATTGCACAAACTTTTGCATTGATTGCACTAGTTCGGCCTATTTTCCACTGAGTTTCGTGCAATAACGAAACGGTCATAAATGCACCCAAACATTACGAAACGCACCAAAACTTGAGTTTAGGGTCCAATGGTTGTGATTAGGTGCGTTCATTGCGAAAAATTTCGAAGTGACTTTGTTGCACGAACTTTTGCATTAATTGCACGAGTTCGTCTTGTTTTGCACCTAGTTTTGAGCAGTAACGAAACAGTATGAAATGCACCCAAACATTATGAAACGCACCAAAACTTGAGATTAAGGTCCAATGGTTGTGATCGGGAGTGTTCGTTGTGAAAAATTTCGAAGCGACTTCGTTGCACGAACTTTTGCACTAATTGCACGAGTACGTCCTACTTTGCACCTAGTTTCTAGAAGTATCGAAAGGGTCAGAAATGCACCCAAACATTACGAAACGCACCAAAACATGAGTCTAAGGTCCAATGGTGTGGATCGGGTGCGTTCGTCGCGAAAATTCGAACCGACTTCATTGCACGAACTTTTGCATTAGTTGCACCAGTTCGGCCCGTTTTGCACTGAGTTTCGTGCAGTAACGAAACGGTTGCAAATGCACCAAAACATTACGAAACGCATCAAAACATGACTTTAGGGTCCAATGTTGTGGATCGGGTGTGTCAATTCCAAAGCGAGTTCGTTGCACAAACTTTTGCATTAATCGCACTATTTCGGCCCGTTTTGCATTGAGTTTCATGTTGTATCAAAACGGTCCCAAATGCACCCAAATATTATGAAATGCACAAAAACATGAGGTTAAGGTCCATTGGTGTGGATCGGGTGCGTTCGTTGCGAAAAATTCCAAAGCGACTTCGTTGCACCAACTTTTGCTTTAATTGCAGTAGTTTGGCCCGTTTTGCACTGAGATAACAAAACGGTCCCAAAGGCACACAAACATTACAGAACACACCAAAACATGCCTTTAGGGTCAAATGCTGTGGATCGGGTGCGTTCGTTGTGAATAATAAAATCGCAACTTCGTTGCACGAACTTTTGCATTAATTGAACGAGTTCATCCTGTTTTGCACCTAGTTTTGAGAAGTAATGAAACGGTTCAAAATGCACCCAATCATTACGAGACGCACCAAAACATGAGTTTAAGGTCCAATGGTGTGGATTGGGTGCGTTCGTTGTGCAAATTCCGAAGGGACTTCGTTGCACGAACTTTCGCATTAGTTGCACCAGTTCGGCCCGTTTTGCAATGAGTTTTGTGCAGTAACGAAATAGTCATAAATGCACCCAAATATTACGAAACGCACCAAAACATGAGTATAGGGTCCAATATTGCGGATCGTGTGCGTTCGTTGCGAAAAATTCCGAAGCGATTTTGGTGCACAAACTTTTGCATTAATTGCACCATTTCGTCCTATTTGCACATAGTTTTGAGCAGTAATGAAATGGTTTGAAATGCACCCAAACATTACGAAACGCACCAAAACAAAAGTTTAGGGTCCAATGGTTGTGACCGGGTGCGTTCATTGCGAAAAATTTCAAAGCGACTTCGTTGCATGAACTTTTGCATTAATTGCACGAGTTCATCCTGTTTTGCACCTAGTTTTGAGCAGTAACAAAATGGTCTGAAATGCACCGAAACATTATGAAATGCACCAAAACTTGAGTTTAGGGGCTAATGGTTGTGATCGGGTGCGTTCGTTGCGAAAAAATTCGAAGCGACTTCATTACACGAACTTTTGCATTAATTGAACGAGTTCGTCCTATTTTACACCTACTTTTGAGAAGTAATAAAACAGTCCAAAATGCACCCAATCATTACGAGATGCACCAAAAAATGAGTTGAAGATCCAATGGAGTGGATCTGGTGTGTTCGTTGTGAAAATTCCAAAGCAACTTCGTTGCACCAACATTTGCATTAGTTGCACCAGTTCGGCCCGTTTTGCAATGAGTTTCATGCAGTAACGAAATGGTCACAAATGCACCCCAAATAATACGAAACGCACCAAAACATGAGTTTAGGGTCCAATGGTTGTGATCGGGTGCGAACATTGCGAAAAATTCCGAAGTGATTTCTGTGCACGAAGTTTTGTATTAATTGCACCAGTTCATTCTATTTTGCACCTAGTTTTGAGCAGTAACAATACAGTCTGAAATGCACCCAAACATTATGAAACGCAATAAAACTTGAGTTTAGGGTCCAATGGTTGTGATCGGGTGCGTTCGTTGTGAAAAAATTTGAAGCGACTTCGTTGCACGAACTTTTGCATTAATTGAACGAGTTTGTCCTGTTTTGCGCCTAGTTTTGAGAAGTAATGAAATGGTCTGAAATACATCCAATCATTACGAAACGCACCAATACATGAGTTTAGGATCCAATATTGTGGATCGGGTGCGTTCGTTGCGAAAATTCCGAAGCGACTTCATTGCACGAACTTTCGCATTAGTTGCACCATTTCGTCCTGTTTTGCAATGAGTTTCGTGTAGTAATGAAATGGTTTGAAATGCACCCAAACATTACGAAACTCACCAAAACAAGAGTTTAGGGTCCAATGGTTGTGATCGGGTGCGTTCGTTCCGAAAAATTCTGAAGCGACTTCGGTGCACGAACTTTTGCATTAATTGCACCATTTCTTTCTATTTTGCACCTAGTTTTGAGCAGTAACGATACGGTCTGAAATGCACCCAAACATTACGAAACGCAATAAAACTTGAGTTTAGGGTCCAATGGTTGTGATCGGGTGCGTTCGTTGCGAAAATTTTTGAAGCGACTTCGTTGCACGAACTTTTGCATTAATTGAACGAGTTCGTCCGGTTTTGCACCAAGTTTTGAGAAGTAATGAAATGGTCTGAAATGCACCCAATCATTATGAGACGCACCAAAACATGAGTTTAAGGTCCAATGGTGTGGATCGCGTGCGTTCGTTGCGAAAATTCCGAAGCGACTTCGTTGCACGAACTTTCGCACTAGTTGCACCAGTTCGGCCCGTTTTGCAATGAGTTTCGTGGAGTAATGAAACGGTCGCAAATGCACCCAAATATTACGAAATGCACCAAAATATGTATTTAGGGTCCAATAGTGTGGATCGAGTGCGTTCGTTGCGAAAAATTCCGAAGCGATTTCGGTGCACGAACTTTTGCATTAATTGCACCAGTTCATTCTGTTTTGC
Organism: Panicum virgatum; assembly: GCF_016808335.1. Classification (NCBI taxonomy): domain Eukaryota; kingdom Viridiplantae; phylum Streptophyta; class Magnoliopsida; order Poales; family Poaceae; genus Panicum; species Panicum virgatum. Next base: position 26,572,509 of record NC_053152.1, on the reverse strand, counting down.
ACATAGTTTTGAGTAGTAATGATATGGCCTGAAATGCACCCAAACATTATGAAACACAATAAAGCTTGAGTTTAGGGTCCAATGGTTGTGATCGGGTGCGTTCGTTGCGAAAACATTTGAAGCGACTTCGTTGCACGAACTTTTGCATTAATTGAACGAGTTCCTCCTGTTTTGCACCTAGTTTTGAGAAGTAATGAAATGGTCTGAAATACACCCAATCATTACGAAATGCACCAAAACATGAGTTTAGGGTCCAATATTGTGGATTGGGTGCGTTCGTTGCGAAAATTCCGAAGCGACTTCGTTGCACAAACTTTCGCATTAGTTGCACCATTTCGTCCTATTTTGCAATGAGTTTCGTGCAGTAATGAAATAGTTTGAAATGCACCCAAACATTACAAAACACACCGAAACAAGAGTTTAGGGTCCAACGGTTGTGATCGGGTGCGTTCGTTGCGAAAAATTCCGAAGCGACTTCGGTGGAGGAACTTTTACATTAATGGCACCATTTCGTCCTGTTTTGCACCGAGTTTTGTGCAGTATCCAAACGGTCTGAAATGCATCCAAACATTACGACACGCACCAAAACAAGAGTTTAGGGTCCAATGGTTGTGATCGGGTGCGTTCGTTGCGAAAAATTTCGAAGGGACTTCGTTACACGAACTTTTGCACTAATTGAACGAGTCCGTCCTGTTTTGCACCTAGTTTTGAGAAGTAATGAAACGGTTCGAAATGCACCCAATCATTACAAGACGCACCAAAACATGTGTTTTAGGTCCAATGGTGTGGATCGGGTCCATTCATTGCAAAAATTCTGAAGCGACTTCGTTGCACCAACTTTTGCATTAGTTGCACCAGTTCGGCCCGTTTTGCAATGAGTTTCGTGCAGTAACGAAACGGTCGCAAATGCACCCCAAATATTACGAAATGCACCAAAACATGAGTTTAGGGTCCAATGGTTGTGATCGGGTGCGTTCGTTGCGAAAAAATTTGAAGCGACTTCGTTGCACGAACTTTTGCATTATTTGAACGAGTTCTTCCTGTTTTGCACCTAGTTTTGAAAAGTAATGAAATGGTCTGAAATACACCTAATCATTATGAAATGCACCAAAACATGAGTTTAGGGTCCAATATTGTGGATCGGGTGCGTTCGTTGCGAAACTTCTGAAGCGACTTCATTGCACGAACTTTCGCATTAGTTGCACCATTTCGTCCTGTTTTGCAATGAGTTTTGTGCAGTAATGAAATGGTTTGAAATGCACCCAAACATTACGAAATGCACCAAAACATGAGTTTAGGGTCCAATGGTTGTGATCGGGTGCGTTCGTTGCGAAAAATTCCGATGCGACTTCGGTGCACGAACTTTTGCATTAATTGCACCATTTCTTTCTATTTTGCACCTAGTTTTGAGCAGTAACGATACGGTCTGAAATGCACCCAAACATTATGAAACGCACCAAAACTTGAGTTTAGGGTCCAATGGTTGTGATTGGGTGCGTTCGTTGCGAAAAAATTTGAAGCGACTTCGTGGCACGAAGTTTTGCATTAATTGAACGAGTTCGTCCGGTTTTGCACCTAGTTTTGAGAAGTAATGAAATGGTCTGAAATGCACTCAATCATTATGAGACGCACCAAAACATGAGTTTAAGGTCCAATGGTGTGGATCACGTGCGTTCGTTACGAAAATTCCGAAGCGACTTTGTTGCACGAACTTTCGCATTAGTTGAACCAATTCGGCCCGTTTTGCAATGAGTTTCATGGAGTAATGAAACGGTCCCAAATGCACCCAAATATTACGAAATACACCAAAATATGAGTTTAGGGTCCAATGGTGTGGATCGAGTGCGTTCGTTGCGAAAAATTCCGAAGCGATTTCGATGCATGAACTTTTGCATTAATTGCACCGGTTCATTCTGGTTTGCACCTAGTTTTGAGTAGTAATGATATGGCCTGAAATGCACCCAAACATTATGAAACACAATAAAACATGAGTTTAGGGTCCAATGGTTGTGATCGGGTGCGTTCGTTGCGAAAAAATTTGAAGCGACTTCGTTGCACGAACTTTTGCATTAATTGAACGGGTTCCTCCTGTTTTGCACCTAGTTTTGAGAAGTAATGAAATGGTCTGAAATACACCCAATGATTACGAAACGCTCCAAAACATGAGTGTAGGGTCCAATATTGTGGATTGGGTGCGTTCGTTGCGAAAATTCCGAAGCGACTTCGTTGCACGAACTTTCGCATTAGTTGCACCATTTCGTCCTATTTTAAAAATGAGTTTCGTGCAGTAATGAAACAGTTTGAAATGCACCCAAACATTACAAAACACACCAAAACAAGAGTTTAGGTTCCAATGGTTGTGATCGGGTGCGTTCGTTGCGAAAAATTCCGAAGCGACTTCGGTGGAGGAACTTTTACATTAATGGCACCATTTCGTCCAGTTTTGCACCTAGTTTTGAGCAGTAACAAAACGGTCTGAAATGCACCCAAACATTACGAAACACACCAAAACAAGAGTTTAGGGTGCAATGGTTGTGATCGGGTGCGTTCTTTGCGAAAAATTTCGAAGGGACTTCGTTACACGAACTTTTGCATTAATTGAACGAGTTCGTCCTGTTTTGCACCTAGTTTTGAGAAGTAATGAAACGGTTCGAAATGCACCCAATCATTACGAGACGCACCAAAACATGTGTTTTAGGTCCAATGGTGTGGATCGGGTGCGTTCATTGCAAAAATTCGGAAGCGACTTCGTTGCACCAGTTCGTCCCGTTTTGCAATGAGTTTCGTGCAGTAACGAAACGGTCGCAAATGCAGCCCAAATATTACGAAATGCACCAAAACATGAGTTTAGGGTCCAATGGTTGTGATCGGGTGCGTTCGTTGCGAAAAAATTTGAAGCGACTTCGTTGCACGAACTTTTGCATTAATTGAACGAGTTCGTCCTATTTTGCACCTAGTTTTGAGAAGTAATGAAATGGTCTGAAATACACCTAATCATTACGAAACGCACCAAAACATGAGTTTAGGGTCCAATATTGTGGATCGGGTGCGTTCGTTGCGAAAATTCCGAAGCGACTTCATTGCACGAACTTTCGCATTAGTTGCACCATTTCGTCCTGTTTTGCAATGAGTTTCGTGCAGTAATGAAATGGTTTGAAATGCACCCAAACATTACGAAACGCACCAAAACATGAGTTTAGGGTCCAATGGTTGTGATCGGGTGCGTTCGTTGCGCAAAATTCCGAAGCGACTTTGGTGCACGAACTTTTGCATTAATTGCACCATTTCCTTCTATTTTACGCCTAGATTTGAGCAGTAACGATATGGTCTGAAATGCACCCAAACATTATGAAACGCACCAAAACTTGAGTTTAGGGTCCAATGGTTGTGATCGGGTGCGTTCGTTGCGAAAAAATTTGAAGCGACTTCGTTGCACGAACTTTTGCATTAATTGAACGAGTTCATCCGGTTTTGCACCTAGTTTTGAGAAGTAATGAAACGGTTCGAAATGCACCAAATCATTACGAGACGCACCAAAACATGTGTTTTAGGTCTAATGGTGTGGATCGGGTGCATTCATTGCAAAAATTCCGAAGCGACTTCGTTGCACCAACATTTGCATTAGTTGCACCAGTTCGGTCCATTTTGCAATGAGTTTCGTGCAGTAACGAAACGGTTGCAAATGCACCCCAAATACTACGAAATGCACCAAAACATGAGTTTAGGGTCCAATGGTTGTGATCGGGTCCATTCGTTGCGAAAAATTCCGAAGCGACTTCGGTGCACGAACTTTTGCATTAATTGCACCATTTCTTTCTATGTTGCACCTAGTTTTGAGCAGTAACGATACGGTCTGAAATGCACTCAGACATTACGAAACGCACCAAAACTTGAGTTTAGGGTCCAATGGTTGTGATCGGTTGCGTTCGTTGCGAAAAATTTTGAAGCGACTTCGTTGCACGAACTTTTGCATTAATTGAACGAGTTCGTCCTGTTTTGCATCTAGTTTTGAGAAGTAATAAAATGGTCTGAAATGCACCCAATCATTACGAGACAACCAAAACATGAGTTTAAGGTCCAATGGTGTGGATCGCGTGCGTTCATTGCGAGAATTCCGAAGCGACTTCATTGCACGAACTTTCGCATTAGTTGCACCAGTTCGGCCCGTTTTGCAATGAGTTTCATGGAGTACTGAAACGGTCGCAAGTGCACCCAAATATTACGAAACGCACCAAAACATGAGTTTAGGGTCCAATGGTATGGATCGGGTGCGTTCGTTGCGAAAAATTCCGAAGCGACTTCGGTGCACGAACTTTTGCATTAATCGCTCCATTTCGTACTGTTTTGCACCTAGTTTTGAACAGTAATGAAACGGTATGAAATGCACCCAAACATTACGAAATGCACCAAAACAAGAGTTTAGGGTCCAATGGATGTGATCGGGCGTTCATTGCGAAAAATTTCGAAGGGACTTCGTTGCACGAACTTTTTGCATTAATTGCACGAGTTCGTCCTGTTTTGCACCTAGTTTTGAGAGGTAATGAAATGGTTCGAAATGCACCCAATCCTTACGAGATGCACCAAAACATGTGTTTTAGGTCCAATGGTGTGGATCGGGTGCGTTCATTGCAAAAACTCCGAAGCGACTACGTTGCACGAACTTTTGCATTAGTTGCACCAGTTCGGCCCGTTTTGCAATGAGTTTCGTGTAGTAACAAAACAGTCGCAAATGCACCCTAAATATTACGAAATGCACCGAAACCTGAGTTTAGGGTCCAATGGTGTGGATCGGGTGCATTCGTTGTGAAAAATTCCGAAGCGACTTCGGTGCACGAACTTTTACATTAATTGCACCAGTTCTTTCTGTTTTGCACCTAGTTTTGAGCAGTAACGAAATGGTCTGAAATGCACCCAAACATTAAGAAATGCACCAAAACAAGAGTTTCGGGTCCAATGGTTGTGATTGGGTGCGTTCATTGCGAAAAATTTCAAAGCGACTTCGTGGCATGAACTTTTGCATTAATTGCACGAGTTCGTCCTGTTTTGCACCTAGTTTTGAGAGGTAATGAACCAGTTGAAAATGCACAAAATCATTACGAGACGCACCAAAACATGTATTTGAGGTCCAATGGTGTGGATCGGGTGCGTTCGTTGCAAAAAATTTCGATACGACTTTGTTGCACGAACTTTTGCATTAGTTGCACCAGTTCGGCCCGTTTTGTAATGAGTTTCGTACAGTAATGAAACGGTCGCAAATGCACTCAAACATTATGAAATGCACCAAAACTTGAGTTTAGGGTCCAATGGTTGCGATCGGGTGCGTTCGTTGGGAAAAATTCCGATACGCTTCGTTGCACGAACTTTTGCATTAATTGAACGAGTTCGTCCTGTTTTGCACCTAGTTTTGAGAAGTAATGAAATGGTCCGAAATGCACCCAATCATTACGAGATGCACCAAAACATGAGTTTAAGGTCCAATGGTGTGGATCGGGTGTGTTCAGTGCGAAAATTCCGAAGCCCCTGTTCACCCCGTTTTGCACCAAGTTTCAGGCTGTTACGAAACGATCCGAAATGCAGCCAAACACTATGCAACACACTAAAACATGAGTTTAGGGTCCAATGGAATGTATTCGATTCGTTCGTTGCAAAAAGTCCCGACATGACTTCGTGGCACGAACTTTTGTATTAATTGCACCTGTTTCACACTGTATTGCACCAAGTTTCATGCAGTTACAAAACGATCCCAAATGCACCCAAACACTATACAACACACCAAAACTTGAGTTTAGTGTCCAATGGGGTGGATTCGGTGCGTTCATTGCGAAAAATCCTGCCGTGACTTTGTGGCTCGAACTTTTGTATTAATTGCACCAGTTCACCCTATTTTGCATCGAGTTTCATGCAGCTACGAAACGATCCCAAATGCACCCAAACACTATGCAACGCACCAAAACATGAGTCTAGGGTCCAATGGGGCGGATTGGGTGCGTTCATTGCGAAAATTCTTGACGTGACTTCGTGGTACGAACTTATGTATTAATTGCACCAGTTGACCCTGTTTTGCACCGAGTTTCATGCAGCTACGAAATGATCCCAAATGCAACCAAACACTTTGCAACGTAGCGCAACATGAGTCTAGGGTCCAATGGGGCGGATTGGGTGCGTTCGTTGCAAAAATTCCCGACGTGACTTCTTGACACGAACTTTTGTATTAATTGCACCTGTTCACACTATTTTGCACCGACTTTCATGTAGTAACGAAATAATCCCAAATGTACCCAAACACTATCCAACGCAGCAAAACTTGAGTTTAGGATCCAATGGGGTGGATTCGGTGCGTTCATTGCGAAAAATCCTGACGTGACTTCGTGGCACGAACTTTTGCATTAATTGCACCAGTTCACCCTATTTTGCGTCGAGTTTCATGCAGCTATGAAACAACCCCAAATGCACACAAACACTATGCAACGTACCAAAACATGAGTCTAGTGTCCAAAGGGGCAGATTAGGTGCGTTCGTTGCGAAAATTCCCGACATGACTTCGTGGCACAAACTTTTGCATTAATTGCACCAGTTCACCCTATTTTGCACCGAGTTTCATGCCGGTACGAAACAATCCCAAATGAACCCAAACACTATGCAACGCACCAAAACTTGAGTTTAGGGTCCAATGGAGTGGATTCGGTGCATTCATTCTGAAAATTACCGACGTGACTTCGTGGCACGAACTTTTGCATTAATTGCACCAGTTCACCCTATTTTGCATCGAGTTTCATGCAGTTACAAAACGATCCCAAATGCAACCAAACACTATGCAACGTACCAAAACATGAGTCTAGGGTCCAAAGGGGCGGATTGGGTGCGTTCGTTGCGAAAATTTCCGACGTGACTTCGTGGCACGAACTTTTGCATTAATTGCACCAGTTGACCTCGTTTTGCACCGAGTTTCATGCAGCTACGAAATGATCCCAAATGCAGCCAAACACAAAGCAACGCACCAAAACATGAGTTTAGGGTCCAATGGGGCAGATTGGGTGCACTCATTGCGAAAAAATCCCGACGTGACTTCGTGGCACAAACTTTTGCATTAATTGCACCAGTTTACACTGTCTTGCACCGAGTTTCATGCTGTTACGAAACGATCCCAAACGCACCCAAACACTATGCAATGCACCAAAACATGAGTTTAGGGTCCAATGGGGTGGATTGCGTGTGTTCATTGTGAAAAATCCCGACGTGACTTCGTGGTACAAACTTTTGCATTAATTGCACCTGTTCACACTGTTTTTGCACCGAGTTTCATGCAGCTACGAAACGATCCCAATTGCACCCAAACACTATGCAACGCTCCAAAACTTGAGTTTAGGGTCTAATGGGGTGGATTCGGTGCGCTTGTTGCGAAAAATCTCGACGTGACTTCGTGGCACGAACTTTAGCATTAATTGCACCAGTTCACCCTATTTTGCGTCTAGTTTCATGCACTTACGAAACGATACCAAATCCACCCAAACACTATGGAATGCACCAAAACATGAGTCTAGGGTCCAATGGGGTGGATTGGGAGCGCTCGTTGCGAAAATTCACGACGTGAATTCGTGGAACAAACTTTTGTGTTAATTGCACCAGTTGAATCTGTTTTGCACCGAGTTTCATGCAGCTACGAAATAATCCCAAATGCAGTCAAACACTATGTAACGCACCAAAACATGAGTCTAGGGACCAATGGGGCGGATTGTGTGCATTCGTTGAAAATTCCCGACGTGACTTCGTGGCACGAACTTTTGCTTTAATTGCACCAGTTTACCTCGTTTTGCATCGAGTTTCAGGCAGTTACAAAACAATCCCAAATGCAGCCAAACAGTATGCAAGGCACCAAAATATGAGTTTAGGGTCCAATGGAGTGGATTCGGTGCGTCCGTTTTAAGAAATCCCGATGTGACTACGGCCCTGTTTGGTACCGCGTGCAAAAAAATCACGAAGCTTATAAGCGTAACGCGGCTGGGAGGTCGCTTTTGCTATTTTCGGTCCGCCCAGTTCAACTCCCGTGATTTGCTATCATGAGCGGGCAGCCAACGCGTGTCAAACACAAAGCGTTTGGCGGGTTTAATTTGCTTTTTCCATGGAAAAGTGACGCAGTCGCAGTCCCAAACAGGCCCTTCGTGGCACGAACTTTTGCATTAATTGCTCCAGTTCACACTGTTTTGCACCGAGTTTCATGTAGTTACGAAATGATCCCAAATGCACCCAAACACTATGCAACGCACCAAAACATGAGTTTAGGGTCCAATGGGGTGGATTCGGTGCATTCAGTGCGAAAATTCCCGACGTGACTTCGTGGCACGAACTTTTGTTTTAATTGCAACAGTTCACCCCGTTTTGCATCGACTTTCAAACAGCTACGAAAAGATCCCAAATGCACCCAAACACTATGCAACTTACCAAAACATGAGTATAGGGTCCAATGGGGCCGATTGGTGCGCTCGTTGCGAAAATTTCCGACGTGACTTTGTCGCACGAACTTTTGCATTAATTCCACCAGTTCACACTGTTTTGCACAGAGTTTCATGCAGTTACGAAACGATGCCAAATGTACCCAAACACTATGCAACGCAACAAAACATGAGTTTTGGGTGCAATGGGGCGGATTGGGTGCGCTTGTTGCGAAAAATCCCGATATGACTTCGTGGCACTAACTTTTGCATTAATTGCACCAGTTGAGCCTGTTTTGCACCGAGTTTCATGCAGCTACGAAACGATCCCAAATATAGCCAAACACTATGCAATGCACCAAAACATGAGTCTAGGGTCCAATGGGATGGATTGGGTGCGCTCGTTCCGAAAAATCCCGATGTGACTTCGTGGCACGAACTTTTGCATTAATTGCACCAGTTGACCCCGTTTTGCATCGAGTTTCTGGCAGTTACGAAATGATCCCAAAAGCAGCCAAACACTATGCAAAGCACCAAAATATGACTTTAGGGTCCAATGGAGTGGATTCAGTGCGTTGGTTGCAAAAAATCCCGACGTGACTTCGTGGCACGAACTTTTGCATTAATTGCACAAGTTGACCCCATTTTGCACCGAGTTTCAGACAGTTACGATACGATCCCAAATGCAGCCAAACACTATGCAACGCACCAAAACATGAGTTTAGGATCCAATGGAGTGGATTCGGTGCGTTCGTTCCAAAAAAAACCCGATGTGACTTCGTGGCACGAACTTTTGCATTAGTTGCACTAGTTCACACTAACTTGCACCGAGTTTCATACAGTTACGAAACGATCCCAAATGCACCCAAACACTATGCAATGCACCAAAACATGAGTTTAGGGTCCAATGGGGTGGATTGGCTGTGTTCCTTACGAAAAATCCCGACTTGACTTCGTGGCACGAACTTTTGCATTAATTGCACTTGTTCACAATGTTTTGCACCGAGTTTCATGTAGCTACCGAAACGATCCAAAATGCACCCAAACACTATGCAATGCACTAAAACTTGATTTTAGGGTCCAATGGGGTGGATTCGGTGCATTCATTTCGAAAAATCCCGACGTGACTTCGTGGCACGAACTTTAGCATTAATTGCACCAGTTCACCCTATTTTGCATCTAGTTTCATGCACTTACAAAACGATCCCAAATGCACCCAAACACTATGCAATGCACCAAAACATGAGTCTAGGGTCCAATGGGGTGGATTGGGTGCTCCCGTTGCGAAAATTCCCGACGTAACTTTCGTGGCACTAACTTTTGCATTAATTGCACCAGTTCACCCAGTTTTGCACCGAGTTTCATACAGCTAAGAAACGATCCCAAATGCATCCAAACACTATGTAACGTACCAAAACATGAGTTTGGGGTCCAATGTGGTGGATTGGGTGCGCTTGTTGCGAAAATTCCCGACGTGACTTCGTGGAACGAACTTTTGTGTTAATTGCACCAGTTGACCCTGTTTTGCACCGAGTTTCATGCAGCTACAAAATAATCCCAAATGCAGCCAAACTCTATGTAATGCACCAAAACAAGAGTCTAGTGTCCAATGGGGCGGATTGGGTGCGTTCGTTGCGAAAAATCCCGACGTGACTTCATGGCACGAACTTTTCCTTTAATTGCACAAGTTTACCTCGTTTTGCACCAAGTTTCAGGTAGTTACAAAACAATCCCAAATGCAGCCAAACAGTTTGCAACGCACCAAAATATGAGTTTAGGGTCCAATGGAGTGGATTCGGTGCGTCCGTTGCAAGAAATCCCTATGTGACTTCGGCCCTGTTTGGGACCGCGTGCCAAAAAATCATGAAGCTTATAAGTGTAACGCGACTGGGAGGTCGCTTTTTGCGATTTTCTGTCCGCCCAGTTCAACTCCCGCGATTTGCTGTTGCAAGCGGACAGCCAACGCGCGTCAAACGCAAAGCGTTAGGCGGGTTGAATTTGCTTTTTCTGTGGAAAAGCGACGCAGTCGCAGTCCCAAACAGGCCCTTCGTGGCACGAACTTTTGCATTAATTGCTCTAGTTCATACTGTTTTGCACCGAGTTTCATGAAGTTACGAAATGATCCCAAATGCACCCAGACACTATGCAACGCACCAAAACATGAGTTTGTGGTCCAATGGGGTGGATTCGGTGCGTTCATTGCGAAAATTCCCGATGTGACTTCGTGGCACAAACTTTTGCATTAATTGCAACAGTTCACCCCGTTTTGCATCGACTTTCATGCAGCTACGAAACGATCCCAAATGCACCCAAACACTATGCAACGTACCAAAATAGGGTCTAGGGTCCAATGGGGCGGGTTGGGTGCGTTCGTTGCGAAAATTCCCGACGTGACTTTGTGGCATGAACTTTTGCATTAATTCCACCAGTTCACACTGTTTTGCACAGAGTTTCATGCAGTTACGAAACGATCCCAAATGCACCCAAACACTATGCAATGCACTAAAACATGAGTTTTTGGTGCAATGAGGTGGATTGGGTGCGCTTGTTGCGAAAAATCCCGATGTGACTTCGTGGCACTAACTTTTGCATTAATTGCACTAGTTGACCCTATTTTGCACCGAGTTTCATGCAGCTACGAAACGATCCCAAATATAGCCAAACACTATGCAACGCACCAAAACATGAGTCTGGGGTCCAATGGGGCGGATTGGGTGCGCTCGTTCCGAAAAATCTCGATGTGACTTTGTGGCACGAACTTTTGCATTAACTGAACCAGTTCACACTGTTTTGCACCGAGTTTCATGCAGTTAAGAAATGATTCCAAACGCACCCAAACACTTTGCAACGCACCAAAACATGAGTTTGGGGTCCAATGGTGTGGATTGGGTGCGTTAGTTGCGAAAAATCCCGACGTGACTTCGTGGCACGAACTTTTGCATTAATTGCACCTGTTAACACTCTTTTGCACCGAGTTTCATGCAGTTATGAAACGATCCCAAATGCACCCAAACATTATGCAACGCACCAAAACATGAGTTTTGGGTCCAATGGGGTGGATTCGGTGCGTTAGTTGTGAAAAATCCCGACGTGACTTCGTGACACAAACTTTTGCATTATTGCACCTGTTCACACTATTTTGCACCGAGTTTCATGAAGTTACGAAACGATCCCAAATGCACCCAAACACTATGCAACGCACCAAAACATGAGTTTTTGGTGCAATGGGGCGGATTGGGTGCGCTTGTTGCGAAAAATCCCGATGTGACTTTGTGGCACTAACTTTTGCATTAATTGCACCAGTTGACCCTATTTTGCACCGAGTTTCATGCAGCTACGAAACGTGCCAAATATAGCCAAACACTATGCAACGCACCAAAACATGAGTCTGGGGTCCAATGGGAAGGATTGGGTGCGCTCGTTCCGAAAAATTCCGATGTGACTTTGTGGCACGAACTTTTGCATTAATTGAACCAGTTCACACTATTTTGCACCGAGTTTCATGCAGTTACGAAACGATCCCAAACGCACCCAAACACTATGCAACGCACCAAAACATGAGTTTGGGGTCCAATGGTGTGGATTGGGTGTGTTAGTTGCGAAAAATCCCGACATGACTTCGTGGCACGAACTTTTGCATTAATTGCACCTGTTAACACTCTTTTGCACCGAGTTTCATGCAGTTATGAAATGATCCCAAATGCACCAGTTCACCCTGTTTTGCATTGAGTTTCATGCATCTACAAAACAATCCCAAATGCATCCAAATACTATGCAACGTACCAAAACATGAGTCTAGGGTCCAATGGGGCAGATTGGGTGCGTTCGTAGCGAAAATTCCCGACGTGACTTCGTGGCACAAACTTTTGTATTAATTGCACCAGTTGACCCTGTTTTGCACCGACTTTCATGCAGCTATGAAATGATTCCAAAGGCATCCAAACACTATGTAATGTACCAAAACATGAGTCTGGGTTCCAATGTGGCGAATTGGGTGCACTTGTTGCGAAAATTCCTGACGTGACTTCATGGAACGAACTTTTGTGTTAATTGCACCAGTTGACCCTGTTTTGCACCGAGTTTCATGCAGCTACGAAATAATCCCAAATGCAGTCAAACACTATGTAACGCACCAAAACATGAGTCTAGGGTCCAATGGGGTGGATTGGGTGCGTTCGTTGCGAAAAATCCCGACGTGACTTCGTGGCACGAACTTTTGCTTTAATTGCGCCAGTTTACCTCGTTTTGCACCAAGTTTCAGGTAGTTACAAAAAAACCCAAATGCAGCCAAATAGTATGCAACGCACCAAAATATGAGTTTAGGGTCCAATGGAGTGGATTCGGTGCGTCCGTTGTAAGAAATCTCGATGTGACTTCGGCCCTGTTTGGGACTGCGTGCCAAAAAATCTCGAAGCTTATAAGCGTAACGCTGCTGGGAGGTCGCTTTTGCGATTTTCAGTCCGCCCAGTTCATCTCCCGCGATTTGCTGTCACGCGCGGGCAGCCAACGCGCGTCAAACGCAAAGCGTTTGGCGGGTTTAATTTGCTTTTTCTGTGGAAAAGCGACACAGTCGCAGTCCCAAACAGGCCCTTCGTGGCCCGAACTTTTGCATTAATTGCTCCAATTCACACTGTTTTGCACCGACTTTCATGCAGTTACGAAATGATCCCAAATGCACCCAAACACTATGCAACGCACCAAAACATGAGTCTAGGGTCCAATGGGGCGGGTTGGGAGCATTTGTTGCGAAAATTCCCGACGTGAATTTGTGGCACGAACTTTTGCATTAATTCCACCAGTTCACATTGTTTTGCACAGAGTTTCATGCAGTTATGAAACGATCCCAAATGCACCCAAACACTATGCAATGCACCAAACCATGAGTTTTGGGTGCAATGGGGTGGATTGGGTGCGCTTGTTGCGAAAAATCCCGATGTGACTTCGTGGCACAAACTTTTGCATTAATTGCAACAGTTCACCCCGTTTTGCATCGACTTTCATGCAGCTACGAAACGATCCCAAATGCACCCAAACACTATGCAACGTACCAAAACAGGGTCTAGGGTCCAATGGGGCGGGTTGGGTGCGTTCGTTGCGAAAATTCCCGACGTGACTTTGTGGCATGAACTTTTGCATTAATTCCACCAGTTCACACTGTTTTGCACAGAGTTTCATGCAGTTACGAAACGATCCCAAATGCACCCAAACACTATGCAATGCACTAAAACATGAGTTTTTGGTGCAATGAGGTGGATTGGGTGCGCTTGTTGCGAAAAATCCCGATGTGACTTCGTGGCACTAACTTTTGCATTAATTGCACTAGTTGACCCTATTTTGCACCGAGTTTCATGCAGCTACGAAACGATCCCAAATATAGCCAAACACTATGCAACGCACCAAAACATGAGTCTGGGGTCCAATGGGGCGGATTGGGTGCGCTCGTTCCGAAAAATCTCGATGTGACTTTGTGGCACGAACTTTTGCATTAATTGAACCAGTTCACACTGTTTTGCACCGAGTTTCATGCAGTTAAGAAATGATTCCAAACGCACCCAAACACTTTGCAACGCACCAAAACATGAGTTTGGGGTCCAATGGTGTGGATTGGGTGCGTTAGTTGCGAAAAATCCCGACGTGACTTCGTGGCACGAACTTTTGCATTAATTGCACCTGTTAACACTCTTTTGCACCGAGTTTCATGCAGTTATGAAACGATCCCAAATGCACCCAAACATTATGCAACGCACCAAAACATGAGTTTTGGGTCCAATGGGGTGGATTCGGTGCGTTAGTTGCGAAAAATCCCGACGTGACTTCGTGACACAAACTTTTGCATTATTGCACCTGTTCACACTATTTTGCACCGAGTTTCATGCAGTTACGAAACGATCCCAAATGCACCCAAACACTATGCAACGCACCAAAACATGAGTTTTTGGTGCAATGGGGCGGATTGGGTGCGCTTGTTGCGAAAAATCCCGATGTGACTTTGTGGCACTAACTTTTGCATTAATTGCACCAGTTGACCCTATTTTGCACCGAGTTTCATGCAGCTACGAAACGTGCCAAATATAGCCAAACACTATGCAACGCACCAAAACATGAGTCTGGGGTCCAATGGGAAGGATTGGGTGCGCTCGTTCCGAAAAATTCCGATGTGACTTCGTGGCACGAACTTTTGCATTAATTGCACCTGTTAACACTCTTTTGCACCGAGTTTCATGCAGTTATGAAATGATCCCAAATGCACCAGTTCACCCTGTTTTGCATTGAGTTTCATGCATCTACAAAACAATCCCAAATGCATCCAAATACTATGCAACGTACCAAAACATGAGTCTAGGGTCCAGTGGGGCAGATTGGGTGCGTTCATAGCGAAAATTCCCGACGTGACTTCGTGGCACAAACTTTTGTATTAATTGCACCAGTTGACCCTGTTTTGCACCGACTTTCATGCAGCTATGAAATGATTCCAAATGCATCCAAACACTATGTAATGTACCAAAACATGAGTCTGGGTTCCAATGTGGCGAATTGGGTGCACTTGTTGCGAAAATTCCTGACGTGACTTCATGGAACGAACTTTTGTGTTAATTGCACCAGTTGACCCTGTTTTGCACCGAGTTTCATGCAGCTACGAAATAATCCCAAATGCAGTCAAACACTATGTAACGCACCAAAACATGAGTCTAGGGTCCAATGGGGTGGATTGGGTGCGTTCGTTGCGAAAAATCCCGACGTGACTTCGTGGCACGAACTTTTGCTTTAATTGCGCCAGTTTACCTCGTTTTGCACCAAGTTTCAGGTAGTTACAAAAAAAATCCAAATGCAGCCAAATAGTATGCAACGCACCAAAATATGAGTTTAGGGTCCAATGGAGTGGATTCGGTGCGTCCGTTGTAAGAAATCTCGATGTGACTTCGGCCCTGTTTGGGACTGCGTGCCAAAAAATCTCGAAGCTTATAAGCGTAACGCTGCTGGGAGGTCGCTTTTGCGATTTTCAGTCCGCCCAGTTCATCTCCCGCGATTTGCTGTCACGCGCGGGCAGCCAACGCGCGTCAAACGCAAAGCGTTTGGCGGGTTTAATTTGCTTTTTCTGTGGAAAAGCGACACAGTCGCAGTCCCAAACAGGCCCTTCGTGGCCCGAACTTTTGCATTAATTGCTCCAATTCACACTGTTTTGCACCGACTTTCATGCAGTTACGAAATGATCCCAAATGCACCCAAACACTATGCAACGCACCAAAACATGAGTCTAGGGTCCAATGGGGCGGGTTGGGAGCATTCGTTGCGAAAATTCCCGACGTGAATTTGTGGCACGAACTTTTGCATTAATTCCACCAGTTCACATTGTTTTGCACAGAGTTTCATGCAGTTATGAAACGATCCCAAATGCACCCAAACACTATGCAATGCACCAAACCATGAGTTTTGGGTGCAATGGGGTGGATTGGGTGCGCTTGTTGCAAAAAATCCCGATGTGACTTCGTGGCACTAACTTTTGCATTAATTGCACCCGTTGACCCTATTTTGCACCGAGTTTCATGCAGCTACGAAACGATCCCAAATATAGCCAAACACTATGCAACGCACCAAAACTTGAGTTTAGGGTCCAATGGGGTGGATTCGGTGCATTCATTGCGAAAAATCCTGACGTGACTTCGTGGCACGAACTTTTCCATTAATTGCACCAGTTCACCCTATTTTGCATCGAGTTTCATGCAGTTACGAAACGATCCCAAATGCACCCAATCACTATGCAAGGCAACAAAATTTGAGTCTAGGGTCCAGGGGGGCGGATTGGGTGTGCTCGTTGAGAAAATTCTCGACCTAACTTCGTGGCCTGAACTT
Source organism: Panicum virgatum (assembly GCF_016808335.1). Classification (NCBI taxonomy): domain Eukaryota; kingdom Viridiplantae; phylum Streptophyta; class Magnoliopsida; order Poales; family Poaceae; genus Panicum; species Panicum virgatum. Next base: position 26,556,229 of record NC_053152.1, on the reverse strand, counting down.
TTGTATTAATTGCACCAGTTCACCCTGTTTTGTATCGAGTTTCATGCATCTACAAAACGATCCCAAATGCATCCAAACACTATGCAACGTACCAAAACATGAGTCTAGGGTCCAATGGGGCAGATTGGGTTCGTTCGTAGCGAAAATTCCCGACGTGACTTCGTGGCACGAACTTTTGTATTAATTGCACCAGTTGACCCTGTTTTGCACCGAGTTTCATGCAGCTATGAAACGATCCCAAATGAAGTCAAACACTATGCAACACACCAAAACATGAGTCTAGGGTCCATAATGGGGCGGATTTGGTGCCCTAGTTGCAAAAAGTCCCGACGTGACTTCGTGGTACGAACTTTTGCATTAATTGCACTAGTTGACACCGTTTTGCACCGAGTTTCATGCAGCTACGAAATGATCCCAAATGCAGCTAAACACTATGCAACATACCAAAACATGAGTATAGGGTCCAATGGGGCCGATTGGTGCGCTCGTTGCGAAAAATCCCGACGTGACATCTTGGCACGAACTTTTGCATTAATTACACCAGTTGACCCCGTTTTGCACCGAGTTTCAGGCAATTACGAAATGATCCCAAATGCAGCCAAACACTGTGCAACACACCAAAACATGACTTTAGGGTCCAATGGAGTGGATTCGGTGCGTTGGTTGCAAAAAATCACGACGTGACTTCGTGGCACGAACTTTTGCATTAATTGAACCAGTTCACACTGTTTTGCACCGAGTTTCATGCAGTTACGAAACGATCCCAAACGCACCCAAACACTATGCAACGCACCAAAACATGAGTTTAGGGTCCAATGGTGTGGATTGGGTGCGTTAGTTGCGAAAAATCCCGACGTGACTTCGTGGCACGAACTTTTGCATTAATTGCACCTGTTAACACTGTTTTGCACCGAGTTTCATGCAGTTATGAAACGATTCCAAATGCACCCAAACATTATGCAACACACCAAAACATGAGTTTAGGGTCCAATGGGGTGGATTTGGTTCGTTAGTTGAGAAAAATCCCGACGTGACTTCGTGGCAAGAACTTTTGCATTAATTGCACATGTTCACACTATTTTGCACCGAATTTCATGCAGTTACGAAACGATCCTAAATGCACCCAAACACTATGCAGCGCACCAAAACTTGAGTTTAGGGTCCAATGGGGTGGATTCGGTGCATTCATTGCGAAAAATCCCGACGTGACTTCGTGGCACGAACTTTTGCATTAATTGCAACAGTTCACCCCGTTTTGCATCGACTTTCATGCAGCTACGAAACGACCCCAAATGCACCCAAACACTATGCAACGCACTAAAACATGAGTCTAGGGTCTAATGGGGCGAGTTGGGAGCGTTTGTTGCGAAAATTCCAAACATGAATTTGTGGAACGAACTTTTGCATTAATTCCACCAGTTCACACTGTTTTGCACATACTTTCATGCAGTTACGAAATGATCCCAAATGCACCCAAACACTATGCAACGCACCAAAACATGAGTTTTGGGTGCACAAACTTTTCCATTAATTGCACCAGTTCACCCTATTTTTGCATCGAGTTTCATGCAGTTACGAAACGATCCCAAATGCACCCAATCACTATGCAAGGCAACAAAACTTGAGTCTAGGGTCCAATGGGGCGGATTGGGTGTGCTCGTTGCGAAAATTCTCGACCTAACTTCGTGGCCTGAACTTTTATATTAATTGCACCAGTTTACCCTATTTTGCATCGAGTTTCATGCATCTACAAAACGATCCCAAATGCATCCAAACACTATGCAACGTACCAAAACATGAGTCTAGGGTCCAATGGGGCAGATTGGGTTCGTTCGTAAAGAAAATTCCCAAATGGACTTCGTGGCACGAACTTTTGTATTAATTGCACCAGTTGACCCTGTTTTGCACCGAGTTTCATGCAGCTACGAAATGATCCCAAATGCAGCCAAACACTATGCAACACACCAAAACATGAGTCTAGGGTCCATAATGGGGCGGATTTGGTGCGATTGTTGCAAAAAGTCCGACGTGACTTCGTGGCACAAACTTTTGCATTAATTGCACTAGTTGACCCCGTTTTGCACCGAGTTTCAGGTAGCTACAAAATGATCCCAAATACAGCTAAACACTATGCAACACACCAAAACATGAGTATAGGGTCCAATGGGGCCGATTGGTGCGCTCAATGCGAAAAATCCCGACGTGACTTCTTGGCACGAACTTTTGCATTAATTGCACCAGTTGACCCCGTTTTGCACCGAGTTTCAGGCAGTTACAAAATGATCCCAAACGCACCCAAACACTATGCAACACACCAAAACATGAGTTTAGGGTCCAATGGTGTGGATTGGGTGCGTTAGTTAAGAAAAATCCAGACGTGACTTCGTGGCACGAACTTTTGCATTAATTGCACCTGTTAACACTGTTTTGCACCGAGTTTCATGCAGTTATGAAACGATCCCAAATGCACCCAAACATTATGCAACGCACCAAAACATGAGTTTAGGGTCCAATGGGGTGGATTTGGGGCGTTAGTTGAGAAAAATCCCGACGTGACTTCGTGGCAAGAACTTTTGCATTAATTGCACATGTTCACACTGTTTTGCACCGAATTTCATGCAGTTACGAAACGATCCCAAATGCACCCAAACACTATGCAACGCACCAAAACTTGAGTTTAGGGTCCAATGGGGTGGATTCGGTGCATTCATTGCGAAAAATCACGACGTGATTTCGTGGCACGAACTTTTGCATTAATTGCAACAGTTCACCCCGTTTTGCATCGACTTTCATGTAGCTATGAAACGATCCCAAAAGCACCCAAACACTATGCAACGCACCAAAACATGAGTCTAGGGTCTAATGGGGCGGGTTGGGAGCGTTCGTTGCGAAAATTCCCGACGTGAATTTGTGGCACGAACTTTTGCATTAATTCCACCAGTTCACACTGTTTTGCACAGACTTTCATGCAGTTACGAAACGATACCAAATGCACCCAAACACTATGCAACGCACCAAAACATGAGTTTTGGGTGCAATGGGGTGGATTGGGTGCGCTTGTTGCGAAAAATCCCGATGTGACTTCGTGGCACTAACTTTTGCATTAATTGCACCAGTTGACCCTATTTTGCACCGAGTTTCATGCAGCTACGAAACAATCCCAAATATAACCAAACACTATGCAACGCACCAAACCTTGAGTTTAGGGTCCAATGGGGTGGATTCGGTGCATTCATTGCGAAAAATCCCGACGTGACTTCGTGGCACAAACTTTTCCATTAATTGCACCAGTTCACTCTATTTTGCATCGAGTTTCATGCAGTTACGAAATGATCCCAAATGCACCCAATCACTATGCAAGGCAACAAAACTTGAGTCTAGGGTCCAATGGGGCGGATTGGGTGTGCCCGTTGCGAAAATTCTCAACCTAACTTCGTGGCCTGAACTTTTGTATTAAATGCACCAGTTCACCCTGTTTTGCATCGAGTTTCTTGCATCTACAAAACGATCCCAAATGCATCCAAACACTATGCAACGTACCAAAACATGAGTCTAGGGTCCAATGGGGCAGATTGGGTTCGTTCGTAGCGAAAATTCCCGACGTGACTTCGCGGCATGAACTTTTGTATTAATTGCACCAGTTGACCCTGTTTTGCACCGAGTTTCATGCAGCTACGAAACGATCCCAAATGTAGCCAAACACTATGCAACACACTAAAACATGAGTCTAGGGTCCATAATGGGGCGGATTTGGTGCGCTTCTTGCAAAAAGTTCCGACGTGACTTCGTGGTATGAACTTTTGCATTAATTGCACTAGTTGACACCGTTTTGCACCGAGTTTCATGCAGCTACGAAATGATCCCAAATGCAGCTAAACACTATGCAACACACCAAAACATGAGTATAGAGTACAATGGGGCCGATTGGTGCGCTCGTTGCGAAAAATCCCGACGTGACTTCTTGGCACGAACTTTTGCATTTATTGCACCAGTTAACCCCGTTTTGCACCGAGTTTCAGGCAGTTACGAAATGATCCCAAATGCAGCCAAATACTATGCAACACACCAAAACATGACTTTAGGGTCCAATGGAGTGGATTCGGTGCGTTGGTTGCAAAAAATCACGATGTGACTTCGTGGCACGAACTTTTGCATTAATTGAACCAGTTCACACTGTTTTGCACCGAGTTTCATACAGTTACGAAACAATCCCAAACGCACCCAAACACTATGCAACACACCAAAACATGAGTTTAGGGTCCAATGGTGTGGATTCGGTGCGTTAGTTGCGAAAAATCCCGACGTGACTTCGTGGCACGAACTTTTGCATTAATTGCACCTGTTAACACTATTTTGAACCGAGTTTCATGCAGTTATGAAACTATCCCAAATGCACCCAAACATTATGCAACGCACCAAAACATTAGTTTAGGGTCCAATGGGGTGGATTCGGTGCATTAGTTGCGAAAAATCCCGACGTGACTTCGTGGCAAGAACTTTTGCATTAATTGCACCTGTTCACACTGTTTTGCACCGAGTTTCATGCAGTTACGAAACGATCCCAAATGCACCAAAACACTATGCAACGCACCAAAACTTGAGTTTAGGGTCCAATGGGGTGGATTCAGTGCATTCATTGCGAAAAATCCCGACGTGACTTTGGCACAAACTTTTCCATTAATTGCACCAGTTCACCCTATTTTGCGTCGAGTTCATGCAGTTACGAAACGATCCCAAATGCACAAAATCACTATGCAAGGCAACAAAACTTGAGTCTAGGGTCCAATGGGGCTGATTGGGAGTGCTCGTTGCGAAAATTCTCGACGTAACTTCGTGGCCTGAACTTTTGTATTAATTGCACCAGTTCACCCTGTTTTGCATTGAGTTTCATGCATCTACGAAACGATCCCAAATGCATCCAAACACTATGCAATGTACCAAAACATGAGTCTGGGGTCCAATGTGGCAGATTGGGTGCGTTCGTAGCGAAAATTCCCGGCGTGACTTCGTGGCACGAAGTTTTGTATTAATTGCACCAGTTGACCCTATTTTGCACCGAGTTTCATGCAGCTACGAAATGATCCCAAATGCATCCAAACACTATGTAACGTACCAAAACATGAGTCTGGAGTCCAATGTGGCGGATTGGGTGCGCTTGTTGCGAAAAATCCCGACGTGGCTTCGTGGCACGAACTTTTGCTTTAATTGCACCAGTTTACCTCGTTTTGCACCAAGTTTCAGGTAGTTACGAAACAATCCCAAATGCAGCCAAATAGTATGCAACGCACCAAAATATGAGTTTAGGGTCCAGTGGAGTGGATTCGGTGCGTCCGTTGCAAGAAATCCCGATGTGACTTCAGCCCTGTTTGGGACCGCGTGCCAAAAAATCACGACGCTTGTAAGCGTAACGCGGCTGGGAGGTCGCTTTTGCGATTTTCGGTCCGCCCAGTTCAACTCCCGCGATTTGCTGTCACTAGCGGGCAGCCAACGCGCGTCAAACACAAAGCGTTTGGCGGGTTTAATTTGCTTTTTCCATGGAAAAGCGACGCAGTTGCAGTCCCAAACAGGCCCTTCGTGGCACGAACTTTTGCATTAATTGCTCCAGTTCACACTGTTTTGCACCGAGTTTCATGTAGTTATGAAATGATCCCAAATGCACCAAAACACTATGCAATGCACCAAAACATGAGTTTTGGGTGCAATGGAGTGGATTGGATGTGCTTGTTAAGAAAAATCCCGATGTGACTTTGCGGCACGAACTTTTGCATTAATTGCAACAGTTCACCCCGTTTTGCATCGACATTCATGCAGCTATGAAACGATCCCAAATGCACCCAAACACTATGAAACGTACCAAAACATGAGTCTAGGGTCTAATGGGGCGGGTTGGGTGCGTTCATTGCGAAAATTCCCGACGTGACTTTGTGGCACAAACTTTTGCATTAATTCCACCAGTTCACACTGTATTGCACAGAGTTTCATGCAGTTACGAAACGATCCCAAATATAGCCAAACACTATGCAACGCACCAAAACTTGAGTTTAGGGTCCAATGGGGTGGATTCGGTGCATTCATTGCAAAAAATCCCGACGTGACTTGGTGGCACGAACTTTTCCATTAATTGCACCAGTTCAACCTATTTTGCGTCGAGTTTCATGCAGTTATGAAACGATCCCAAATGCAACCAATCACTATGCAAGGCAACAAAACTTGAGTCTAGGGTCCAATGGGGCGGATTGGGTGTGCTCGTTGCGAAAATTCTCGACGTAACTTCGTGGCCTGAACTTTTGTATTAATTGCACAAGTTCTCCATATTTTGCATAGAGTTTCATGCATCTACAAAACGATCCCAAATGCATCCAAACACTATGCAACGTACCAAAACATGAGTCTCGGGTCCAATGGGGCAGATTGGGTTTGTTCGTAGCGAAAATTCCCGACGTGACTTCGTGGCACGAACTTTTGTATTAATTGCACCAGTTGACCCTGTTTTGCACCGAGTTTCATGCAGCTACGAAATGATCCCAAATGCAGCCAAACACTATGCAACACACCAAAACATGAGTCTAGGGTCCATAATGGGGCGGATTTGGTGCGATTGTTGCAAAAAGTCCGACGTGACTTCGTGGCACAAACTTTTGCATTAATTGCACTAGTTGACCCCGTTTTGCACCGAGTTTCAGGTAGCTACAAAATGATCCCAAATACAGCTAAACACTATGCAACACACCAAAACATGAGTATAGGGTCCAATGGGGCCGATTGGTGCGCTCAATGCGAAAAATCCCGACGTGACTTCTTGGCACGAACTTTTGCATTAATTGCACCAGTTGACCCCGTTTTGCACCGAGTTTCAGGCAGTTACAAAATGATCCCAAACGCACCCAAACACTATGCAACACACCAAAACATGAGTTTAGGGTCCAATGGTGTGGATTGGGTGCGTTAGTTAAGAAAAATCCAGACGTGACTTCGTGGCACGAACTTTTGCATTAATTGCACCTATTAACACTGTTTTGCACCGAGTTTCATGCAGTTATGAAACGATCCCAAATGCACCCAAACATTATGCAACGCACCAAAACATGAGTTTAGGGTCCAATGGGGTGGATTTGGGGCGTTAGTTGAGAAAAATCCCGACGTGACTTCGTGGCAAGAACTTTTGCATTAATTGCACATGTTCACACTGTTTTGCACCGAATTTCATGCAGTTACGAAACGATCCCAAATGCACCCAAACACTATGCAACGCACCAAAACTTGAGTTTAGGGTCCAATGGGGTGGATTCGGTGCATTCATTGCGAAAAATCACGACGTGATTTCGTGGCACGAACTTTTGCATTAATTGCAACAGTTCACCCCGTTTTGCATCGACTTTCATGCAGCTATGAAACGATCCCAAAAGCACCCAAACACTATGCAACGCACCAAAACATGAGTCTAGGGTCTAATGGGGCGGGTTGGGAGCGTTCGTTGCGAAAATTCCCGACGTGAATTTGTGGCACGAACTTTTGCATTAATTCCACCAGTTCACACTGTTTTGCACAGACTTTCATGCAGTTACGAAACGATACCAAATGCACCCAAACACTATGCAACGCACCAAAACATGAGTTTTGGGTGCAATGGGGCGGATTGGGTGCGCTTGTTGCGAAAAATCCCGATGTGACTTCGTGGCACTAACTTTTGCATTAATTGCACCAGTTGACCCTATTTTGCACCGAGTTTCATGCAGCTACGAAACAATCCCAAATATAACCAAACACTATGCAACGCACCAAACCTTGAGTTTAGGGTCCAATGGGGTGGATTCGGTGCATTCATTGCGAAAAATCCCGACGTGACTTCGTGGCACAAACTTTTCCATTAATTGCACCAGTTCACTCTATTTTGCATCGAGTTTCATGCAGTTACGAAATGATCCCAAATGCACCCAATCACTATGCAAGGCAACAAAACTTGAGTCTAGGGTCCAATGGGGCGGATTGAGTGTGCTCGTTGCGAAAATTCTCAACCTAACTTCGTGGCCTGAACTTTTGTATTAAATGCACCAGTTCACCCTGTTTTGCATCGAGTTTCTTGCATCTACAAAACGATCCCAAATGCATCCAAACACTATGCAACGTACCAAAACATGAGTCTAGGGTCCAATGGGGCAGATTGGGTTCGTTCGTAGCGAAAATTCCCGACGTGACTTCGTGGCCTGAACTTTTGTATTAATTGCACCAGTTGACCCTGTTTTGCACCGAGTTTCATGCAGCTACGAAACGATCCCAAATGTAGCCAAACACTATGCAACACACTAAAACATGAGTCTAGGGTCCATAATGGGGCGGATTTGGTGCGCTTCTTGCAAAAAGTTCCGACGTGACTTCGTGGTATGAACTTTTGCATTAATTGCACTAGTTGACACCGTTTTGCACCGAGTTTCATGCAGCTACGAAATGATCCCAAATGCAGCTAAACACTATGCAACACACCAAAACATGAGTATAGAGTACAATGGGGCCGATTGGTGCGCTCGTTGCGAAAAATCCCGACGTGACTTCTTGGCACGAACTTTTGCATTTATTGCACCAGTTAACCCCGTTTTGCACCAAGTTTCAGGCAGTTACGAAATGATCCCAAATGCAGCCAAATACTATGCAACACACCAAAACATGACTTTAGGGTCCAATGGAGTGGATTCGGTGCGTTGGTTGCAAAAAATCACGACGTGACTTCGTGGCACGAACTTTTGCATTAATTGAACCAGTTCACACTGTTTTGCACCGAGTTTCATACAGTTACGAAACAATCCCAAACGCACCCAAACACTATGCAACACACCAAAACATGAGTTTAGGGTCCAATGGTGTGGATTCGGTGCGTTAGTTGCGAAAAATCCCGACGTGACTTCGTGGCACGAACTTTTGCATTAATTGCACCTGTTAACACTATTTTGAACCGAGTTTCATGCAGTTATGAAACTATCCCAAATGCACCCAAACATTATGCAACGCACCAAAACATTAGTTTAGGGTCCAATGGGGTGGATTCGGTGCATTAGTTGCGAAAAATCCCGACGTGACTTCGTGGCAAGAACTTTTGCATTAATTGCACCTGTTCACACTGTTTTGCACCGAGTTTCATGCAGTTACGAAACGATCCCAAATGCACCAAAACACTATGCAACGCACCAAAACTTGAGTTTAGGGTCCAATGGGGTGGATTCAGTGCATTCATTGCGAAAAATCCCGACGTGACTTTGGCACAAACTTTTCCATTAATTGCACCAGTTCACCCTATTTTGCGTCGAGTTCATGCAGTTACGAAACGATCCCAAATGCACAAAATCACTATGCAAGGCAACAAAACTTGAGTCTAGGGTCCAATGGGGCTGATTGGGAGTGCTCGTTGCGAAAATTCTCGACGTAACTTCGTGGCCTGAACTTTTGTATTAATTGCACCAGTTCACCCTGTTTTGCATTGAGTTTCATGCATCTACGAAACGATCCCAAATGCATCCAAACACTATGCAATGTACCAAAACATGAGTCTGGGGTCCAATGTGGCAGATTGGGTGCGTTCGTAGCGAAAATTCCCGGCGTGACTTCGTGGCACGAAGTTTTGTATTAATTGCACCAGTTGACCCTATTTTGCACCGAGTTTCATGCAGCTACGAAATGATCCCAAATGCATCCAAACACTATGTAACGTACCAAAACATGAGTCTGGAGTCCAATGTGGCGGATTGGGTGCGCTTGTTGCGAAAAATCCCGACGTGGCTTCGTGGCACGAACTTTTGCTTTAATTGCACCAGTTTACCTCGTTTTGCACCAAGTTTCAGGTAGTTACAAAACAATCCCAAATGCAGCCAAATAGTATGCAACGCACCAAAATATGAGTTTAGGGTCCAGTGGAGTGGATTCGGTGCGTCCGTTGCAAGAAATCCCGATGTGACTTCAGCCCTGTTTGGGACCGCGTGCCAAAAAATCACGAAGCTTGTAAGCGTAACGCGGCTGGGAGGTCGCTTTTGCGATTTTCGGTCCGCCCAGTTCAACTCCCGCGATTTGCTGTCACTAGCGGGCAGCCAACGCGCGTCAAACACAAAGTGTTTGGCGGGTTTAATTTGCTTTTTCCGTGGAAAAGCGACGCAGTTGCAGTCCCAAACAGGCCCTTCGTGGCACGAACTTTTGCATTAATTGCTCCAGTTCACACTGTTTTGCACCGAGTTTCATGTAGTTATGAAATGATCCCAAATGCACCAAAACACTATGCAATGCACCAAAACATGAGTTTTGGGTGCAATGGAGTGGATTGGATGTGCTTGTTAAGAAAAATCCCGATGTGACTTTGCGGCACGAACTTTTGCATTAATTGCAACAGTTCACCCCGTTTTGCATCGACATTCATGCAGCTATGAAACGATCCCAAATGCACCCAAACACTATGAAACGTACCAAAACATGAGTCTAGGGTCTAATGGGGCGGGTTGGGTGCGTTCGTTGCGAAAATTCCCGACGTGACTTTTTGGCACAAACTTTTGCATTAATTCCACCAGTTCACACTGTATTGCACAGAGTTTCATGCAGTTACGAAACGATCCCAAATATAGCCAAACACTATGCAACGCACCAAAACTTGAGTTTAGGGTCCAATGGGGTGGATTCGGTGCATTCATTGCAAAAAATCCCGACGTGACTTGGTGGCACGAACTTTTCCATTAATTGCACCAGTTCAACCTATTTTGCGTCGAGTTTCATGCAGTTATGAAACGATCCCAAATGCAACCAATCACTATGCAAGGCAACAAAACTTGAGTCTAGGGTCCAATGGGGCGGATTGGGTGTGCTCGTTGCGAAAATTCTCGACGTAACTTCGTGGCCTGAACTTTTGTATTAATTGCACAAGTTCACCATATTTTGCATCGAGTTTCATGCATCTACAAAACGATCCCAAATGCATCCAAACACTATGCAACGTACTAAAACATGAGTCTCGGGTCCAATGGGGCAGATTGGGTTTGTTCGTAGCGAAAATTCCCGACGTGACTTCGTGGCACGAACTTTCGTATTAATTGCACCAGTTGACCCTGTTTTGCAACGAGTTTCATGCAGCTACGAAACGATCCCAAATGCAGCCAAACACAATGCAACGCACCAAAACATGAGTCTAGGGTCCATAATGGGGCGGATTTGGTGCGCTTGTTGCAAAAAGTCCCAACGTGACTTCGTGGCACGAACTTTTGCATTAATTGCACTAGTTGACCCCGTTTTGCACCGATTTTCATGCAACTACGAAATGATCACAAATGCAACTAAACACTATGCAACACACCAAAACATGAGTATAGGGTCCAATGGGGCCGATTGGTGCGCTCGTTGCGAAAAATCCCGACAAGACTTCTTGGCATGAACTTTTGCATTAATTGCACTAGTTGACCCCGTTTTGCACCGAGTTTCATGCAGCTACGAAACGATGCCAAATGCAGCCAAACACTATGCAACACACCAAAACATGTCTTTAGGGTCCAATGGAGTGGATTCGGTGCGTTGGTTGCAAAAAATCCCGACGTGACTTCGTGGCACGAACTTTTGCATTAATTGCACCAGTTCACACTGTTTTGCACTGAGTTTCCTGCAGTTACGAAACGATCCCAAACGCACCCAAACACTATGCAATGCACCAAAACATGAGTTTAGGGTACAATGGGGTGGATTCGGTGCGTTGATTGCGAAAAATCCCGATGTGACTTCATGGCATGAACTTTACCATTAATTGGACTAGTTCACCCTATTTTGCGTCGAGTTTCATGCCATTACGAAACGATCCCAAATGCACCCAATCACTATGCAAGGCACCAAAACATGAGTCTAGGGTCCAATGTGATTGATTGGGTGCGCTCGTTGTGAAAATTCCGACGTAACTTCATGGCACTAACTTTTGCATTAATTGCACCAGTTCACCCCGTTTTGCACCGAGTTTCATGCAGCTACGAAACAAACCCAAATGCATCCAAACACTGTGTAACGTGCCAAAACATGAGTCTGCGGTCCAATGGGGCGGATTGGGTGCGCATGTTGCGAAAATTCCCGAAGTGACTTCGTGGCACGATCTTTTCCATTAATTGCACCAGTTCACCCTATTTTTCATCGAGTTTCATGCAGTTACAAAATGATCCCAAATGCACCCAATCACTATGTAAGGCACCAAAACATGACCCTAGGGTCCAATGGGGCGGATTGGGTGCGCTCGTTGTGAAAAATCCCGACGTGACTTCGTGGCACGAACTTTTGCTTTAATTGCACCAGTTTACCTTGTTTTGCACTGAGTTTCAGGCAGTTACAAAACAATCACAAATGCAGCTGTAAGGATCACCGGGGTGTCCGACCCTAGAGGGGGAGGGGGTGAATAGGGTCGCTAATCGCTTTTTAACCTAGGGCTCAATCTAATTGCATAAGATAAACCTAACACGTCCTACACATGCTAGTTATGACTAAGGTTTATCTATGCTACCCTCTACTTACCCCAAAAGACTTGCAACCTATAGCCAATCCTAATCAAACTAACTAGGAAAGTAAAGGTAAGCAAGAAAGAGTAAATGCGGAAACGTAATGCGGTAAGTAAAGCGGTAAGGGAGAGGATATGCAAACTCCCATGAAGGCACCAAGACACACGATTTAACGTGGTTCGGTTAGGACACCAAAGTCCCTCCCTACGTCCATGGCCACTTGTCCAACACGAACAAGTGTGATACCGAGTCTCTTCGCTCGATCACCGTCTTGCCACGCCTCCAAGGCTCCCGACAAGCAAAGGCTAAGTGACACCAAGTCACAAAGACGAGGTCACCGCCACCGTCTATCTCAAAGCGTCACCACGGCACCGTCTTCACTATCTTGGAGTTTTAACACCAAGTAGGGGCCTCCTTCCCCGCACAAAGTGTCGTTGCCACTCCACACCAAGTCGGAGGGTCACACGACGAGTACAAGTGTTTGCTTGCCGCAGCAAGACTTCTCTCAAGGGAGCTCTCGCAAGAACTAATCCCTAATCAAGCACTAAGCACTCTAACAAGTGTGCTTAAGCCTATATGATGTACAATGAAGCTCTAAGGTGGTTGGAGATCTTCTTCAAGTGTAGTAGAATGTTCAGCAACTCCAGCAAACTTCAAATGGACGGGGTGAGGCGTATATATAGGCCACCAAGTCTTGTAGCCGTTGCTCCAATGGTCAGCTGTAAATCTGCGTATCACCGGAAGAACCGATGCCTCTGGCAGGGGTAGCGTCGGTTCTTCCGGTCACTCATAAACCGAAGTAGCCGTTGAACTCCTAACAGCTGACGCAGTGACCACCGGTTGAACCGATGCAAAGCACCGATGCTTCACCGTTTCAACCGGTGCTGAAAGATCTTTTTCTAGTTGCTGACGTCATTGCACCGATGGTATGCACCGATGCACCGTCGGTTGAACCGGTGCTGAAGAAACTTCTCCTGGGTACTTGACATCGTCTCTGGTACATAGTCCGGCCAATGCACCAATGCCCTTTCTTGGACCGTCGGTTCAACCGGTGCCTGTAGGCTGACTTGGCTTCGATTTCCTCCTGTACCAAACATCGTAGCGTCGGTTCTTCCGACAAGCGTCGGATGCACCGATGCCCTTGGCGTCGGTTCTTCCGGTGCTCCTGACCCTAGCGGAACCCCCGTAGGGGCGGCCCTTCGGGCCTAGCTACGCCTATCTTCTCTTTGTCATCACTTGAACCTAAAAGCCTGAGAATGGTCATCTTAACAATGATATTAGTCCAGGTATTGTGTATGTCATCAATCGCCAAAACATTATATTGAAATATGGCATGAGAGGCCATTTTCGCTACAGCAGCCAAACACTATGCAACACACCAAAATATGAGTTTAGGGTCCAATGGAGTGGATTCAGTGCGTTCGTTGCAAGAAATCTCGATGTGACTTCGGCCCGGTTTGGGACCGCGCCCCAAAAAATCACGAAGCTTGTAAGTGTAACGCGGTTGGGAGGTCGCTTTTGCAATTTTCGGTCCACCCAGTTCAACTCCCGCAATTTGCTGTCGCGAGCGGGCAGCCAACGCGCGTCAAACACAAAGCGTTTGGCGGGTTTAATTTGCTTTTTCCGTGGAAAAGCGACGCAGTGCAGTCCCAAACAGGCCCTTCATGGCACGAACTTTTGCATTAATTGCTCCAGTTCACACTGTTTCATGCAGTTACGACATGATCCCAAATGCACCCAAACACTATGCAACGCACCAAAACATGAGTTTAGGGTCCAATGGGGTGGATTCGGTGCGCTCATTGCGAAAATTCCCGACGTGACTTCGTGGCACGAACTTTTGCTTTAATTGCACCAGTTTACCTCGTTTTGCACCAAGTTTCAGGTAGTTACAAAACAATCCCAAATGCAGCCAAATAGTATGCAACGCACCAAAATATGAGTTTAGGGTCCAATGGAGTGGATTCGGTGCGTCCGTTGCAAGAAATCCTGAGGTGCCTTCGGCCCTGTTTGGGACCGCGTGCCAAAAAATCACGAAGCTTGTAAGCGTAACGCGGCTGGGAGGTCGCTTTTGCGATTTTCGGTCCACCCAGTTCAACTCCCGCAATTTGCTGTCGCGAGCGGGGAGCCAACGCGTGTCAAACACAAAGCATTTGGCGGGTTTAATTTGCTTTTCCGTGGAAAAGCGACGCAGTGCAGTCCCAAACAGGCCCTTCGTGGCACGAACTTTTGCATTAATTGCTCCAGTTCACACTGTTTCATGCAGTTACGACATGATCCCAAATGCACCCAAACACTATGCAACGCCCCAAACCATGAGTTTAGGGTCCAATGGGGTGGATTCGGTGCGCTCATTGCGAAAATTCCCGACGTAACTTCGTGGCACGAACTTTTGCATTAATTGAAACAGTTCACCCCGTTTTGCATCGAGTTTCATGCAGCTACGAAATGATCCCAAATGCACTAGTTGACCCCATTTTGCAAAAAATCCCGACGTGACTTTGTGGCACGAACTTTTGCATTAATTGCACTAGTTGACCCCGTTTTGCACCGAGTTTCATGCAGTTATGAAATGATCCCAAATGCAGCTAAACACTATGCAACACACCAAAACATGAGTAGAGGGTCCAATGGGGCCGATTGGTGCGCTCGTTGCGAAAAATCCCAACGTGACTCCTTGGCACGAACTTTTGCATTAATTGCACCAGTTGACCCCGTTTTGCACCGAGTTTCAGGAAGTGACGAAACGATCCCAAATGCAGCCAAGCACTTTGCAACGCACCAAAACATGACTTTAGGGTCCAATGGAGTGGATTCAGTGCGTTGGTTGCAAAAAATCACGACGTGACTTCGTGGCACAAACTTTTGCATTAATTGCACCAGTTGACCCCGTTTTGCACCGAGTTTCAGGCAGTTACAAAACGATCCCAACTGCAGCCAAACACTATGCAAAGCACCAAAACATGACTTTAGGGTCAAATGGAGTGGATTCGGTGCGTTGGTTGCAAAAAATCCCGACGTGACTTTGTGGCACGAACTTTTGCATTAATTGCACCAGTTCACACTGTTTTGCACCGAGTTTCATGCAGTAACGAAACGATCCCAAACGCACCCAAACACTATGCAACGCACCAAAACATGAGTTTAGAGTCCAATGGGGTGGATTCGGTGCGTTGATAGCGAAAAATCCCGACGTGACTTCGTGGCACGAACTTTTCCATTAATTGCACCAGTTCATCATATTTTGTGTCGAGTTTCATGCAGTTACGAAACAATCCCAAATGAACCCAATCACTATGCAAGGCACCAAAACATGAGTCTAGGGTCCGATGGGGTGGATTGTGTGTACTCGTTGCGAAAACTATCGACGAGACTTCGTGGCCCGAACTTTTGTATTAATTGCACCAGTTGACCCCGTTTTGCACCAAGTTTCAAACAGCTACGAAACGATTCCAAATGCACCCAAACACTAAGCAACACACCAAAACATGAGTTTAGGGTGCAATGGGGCGGATTGGGTGCGCTTGTTGCGAAAAATCCCGATGTGATTTCGTGGCACGAACTTTTGCATTCTTTGCACCAGTTGACCCCGTTTTGCACCAAGTTTCATGCAACTACGAAACGATCCCAAATGCAGCCAAACACTATGCAACGCAGCAAAACATGATTTTGGGGTCCAATGGGGCGGATTGGGTGCGCTCGTTGCAAAAAATCCCGACGTGACTTCGTGGCACGAACTTTTCCTTTAATTGCACCAGTTTACCCCGTTTTGCACCGAGTTTCAGGCAGTTACAAAACAATACCAAATGCAGCCAAACACTATGCAACACCCCAAAACATGACTTTAGGGTCTAATGGAGTGGATTCAGTGCGTTCGTTGAAAAAAATCCCGACGTGACTTCGTGGCACGAACTTTTGCTTTTATTGCACCAGTTCACACTGTTCTGCTCCGAGTTTCATGCAGTTACCAAACGATCCCAAACGCACCCAAATACTATGCAACGCACAAAAACATGAGTTTAGGGTCCAATGGGGTGGATTTGGTGCATTGATTGCGAAAAATCCCGACGTGACTTCGTGGCACGCACTTTTGCAGTAATCGCACCAGTTGACCCCGTTTTGCACCGAGTTTCATGAAGCTACGAAACGATCCCAAATGCACCCAAACACTATACAAAAACACCAAAATATGAGTCTAGGGTCCAATGGGGCGGATTGGGTGCGCTCGTTGCGAAAATTCTCGACGTGACATCGTGGCATGAACTTTTGTATTGATTGCACCAGTTCACCCCGTTTTGCATCGAGTTTCATGCAGTTATGAAACGATCCCAAATGCACCCAAACACTATGCAACGTACCAAAACTTGAGTCTAGGGTTCAACGGGGCGGATTGGGTGTGTTCGTTGCCAAAATTCCTGACGTGACTTCGTGGCACGAAGTTTTGCATTAATTGCACCAGTTGACCCAGTTTTGCACCGAGATTCATGCAGCTAGGAAACGATCCCAAATGCACCCAAACACTAAGAAATACAATAAAATATGAGTTAAGGGTGCAATGGGGAGGATTGGGTGCGCTTGTTGCGAAAATTCCCGACGTGACTTCGTGGCACGAACTTTTGCATTAATTACACTAGTTGACCGCATTTTGTACCGAGTTTCATGCAACTACGAAATGATCCCAAATGCAGCCAAACACTATGCAACGCACCACAACATGAATTTAGGGTCCAATGGGGCAGATTGGGTGCGCTGGTTGCAAAAAATCCCGACGTGACTTCGTGGCACGAACTTTTGCTTTAATTGCACCAGTTTACCCCGTTTTGCACCGAGTTTCCGGCAGTTACAAAACAATCCCAAATGCAGCCAAACACTATGCAACGCACCAAAATATGAGTTTAGGGTCCAATGGAGTGGATTCAGTGCGTTCATTGCAAAAAAATCCCGATGTAACTTCGTGGCACAAACTTTTGCATTAATTGCACCAATTCACACTGTTTTGACCTGAGTTTCATGCAGTTACAAAATGATCCCAAGTGCACCCAAGCACTATGCAACGCACCAAAACATGAGTTTAGGGTCCAATGGGGTGGACTCGGTGCGTTCATTGCGAAAATTCCTGATGTGACTTCGTGGCACGAACTTTTGCATTAATTGCAACAGTTCACCCCGTTTTGCATCGAGTTTCATGCAGCTACGAAACGTTCCAAAATGCACCCAAACACTATGCAACATAGTAAAACATGAGTCTAGGGTCAAATGGAGCGGGTTAGGTGTGTTTGTTGCGAAAATTCCCGATGTGACTTCGTGGCACGAACTTTTGTATTAATTGCACCAGTTGACCCTGTTTTGCACCGAGTTTCATGCAACTATGAAATGATCCCAAATGCAGCCAAACACTATGCAATGCATGAAAACATGAGTCTAGGGTCCATTATGGGGCGGATTTGGTGCACTTGTTGCGAAAAGTCCCGACGTGACTTCGTGGAACGAACTTTTGCATTAATTGAAATAGATGACCCCGTTTTGCACCGAGTTTCATGCAGCTACGAAACGATCCCAAATGCAACTAAACACTATGCAACGCACCAAAACATGAGTATAGGGTCCAGTGGGGCCGATTGGTACGCTCGTTGCGAAAAATCCCGACGTGACTTCCTGGCACGAACTTTTGCATTAATCGCACCAGTTGACCCCGTTTTGCACCGAGTTTTAGGCAGTTACGAAACGATACCAAATGCAGCCAAACACTATGCAACATACCAAAACATGAGTCTAGGGTCCAATGGGGCGAGTTGGGTGCGTTCGTTGCGAAAAATCCCGACGTGACTTCGTGGCACGAACTTATGCATTAATTGCACCTGTTCACACTGTTTTGCACCGAGTTTCATGCAGTTACGAAACGATCCCAAATGTACCCGAAAACTATGCAACGCACCAAAACTTGAGTTTCGGGTCCAATGGGGTGGATTCAGTGCGTTCATTGCGAAAAATCCCGACGTGACTACATGGCACAAACTTTTCCATTAATTGCACCAGTTCACCCTTTTTTGCGTCATTTCATGCAGTTACGTAACGATCCCAAATGCACCCAATAACTATGCAAGGCAGTAAAATATGAGTCTAGGGTCCAATGGGGTGGATTGGGTGCGCTCGTTGCGAAAATTCTCGACGTGACTTCGTGGCCTGAACTTTTGTATTAATTGCACCAGTTCACTCCGTTTTGCACCGAGTTTCATGCAGCTACGAAACGATCCCAAATGCATCCAAACACTATGCAACGTACCAAAACAAGATTCTAGGGTCCAATGGGGCAGATTGGGTGCGTTTGTTGCGAAAATTCCCGACGTGACTACGTGGCACGAACTTTTGTATTAATTGCACCAGTTGACCCTGTTTTGCATCGAGTTTCATGCAGCTACGAAACGATCCCAAATGCAGCCAAACACTATGCAACGCACCAAAACAAGAGTCTAGGGTCCATAATGGGGCGGATTTGGTGCGCTTGTTGTGAAAAGTCCCGACGTGACTTCGTGGCATAAACTTTTGCATTAATTGCACTAGTTGACCCCGTTTTGCACCGAGTTTCATGCAGCAATGAAACGATCCCAAATGTAGCTAAACACTATGCAACACACCAAAACATGAGTATAGGGTCCAATAGGGCCGATTGGTGCGCTCGTTGCGAAAAAATCCCGACATGACTTCCTGGCATGAACTTTTGCATTAATTGCACCAGTTGACCCCGTTTTGCACTGAGTTTCAGGCAGTTACGAAACGATCCCAAATGCAGCCAAACACTATGCAACACGCCAAAACATGACTTTAGGGTCCAATGGAGTGGATTCGGTGCGTTGGTTGCAAAAAATCCCAATGTGACTTCGTGGCACGAACATTTGCATTAATTGCACCAGTTGACCCCGTTTTGCATCGAGTTTCAAGCAGTTACGAAACGATCCCAAATGCAGCCAAACACTATGCAACGCACCAAAACATGACTTTTAGGGTCCAATGGAGTGGATTCGGTGCGTTGGTTGCAAAAAATCCCGACGTGACTTCGTGGCACGAACTTTTGCATTAATTGCACCAGTTCACACTGTTCTGCACCGAGTTTCATGCAGTTACAAAATGATCCCAAACGCACCCAAACACTATGCAACGCACAAAAACATGACTTTAGGGTCCCATGGGGAGGATTCAGTGCGTTCATTGCAAAAAATCCCGATGTGGCTTCGTGGCATGAACTTTTCCATTAATTGCACCAGCTCACCCTTTTTTGCGTCATTTCATGCAGTTGCGAAACGATCCCAAATGCACCCAATCACTATGCAAGGCACCAAAACATGAGTCTATGGTCCAATGGGGCGGATTGGGTGCGCTCGTTGCGAAAATTCTCGACGTAACTTCGTTGCCTGAACTTTTGTATTAATTGCACCAGTTCACCCTGTTTTGCACCGAGTTTCATGCAGCTACGAAAAGATCCCAAATGCATCCAAACACAATGTACCAAAACATGAGTCTAGGGTCCAAGGGGCGGATTGGGTGCATTCGTTGCGAAAATTCCCGACGTAACTTCGTGGCCTGAACTTTTGTATTAATTGCCCCAGTTGACCCTATTTTGCACCGAGTTTCATGCAGCTACGAAACAATCCCAAATGCAGCCAAACACTATGCAACACACCAAAACATCAGTCTAGGGTCCATAATGGGTGGATTTGGTCCGCTTGTTGTGAAAAGTCCTGATGTGACTTCGTGGCACAAACTTTTGCATTAATTGCACTAGTTGACCCCGTTTTGCACCGAGTTTCATGCAGCTACGAAACGATCCCAAATGCAGCTAAACACTATGCAACGCACCAAAACATGAGTATAGGGTCCAATGGGCCCGATTGGTGCGCTCGTTGCGAAAAATCCCGACGTGACTTCCTGGCACGATCTTTTGCATTAATTGCACCATATGACCGCATTTTTTACCTTTCAGGCAGTTACGAAACGATATCAAATGCAGCCAAACACTATGCAACGCACCAAAACATGACTTTAGGGTCCAATGGAGTTGATTTGGTGCGTTGGTTGCAAAAAATCCTGACGTGACTTCGTGGCACGAACTTTTGCATTAATTGCACCAGTTGACCCCGTTTTACACCGAGCTTCAGGCAAAGACTATGCAATGCACCAAAACATGACTTTAGGGTCCAATGGAGTGGATTAAGTGCGTTGGTTGCAAAAAATCACGAAGTGACTTCGTGGCACAAACTTTTGCATTAATTGCACTAGTTCACACTGTTCTGCACCGAGTTTCATGCAGTTACAAAACGATCCCAAATGCACCTTAACACTATGCAATGCATGAAAACATGAGTCTAGGGTCCAATGGGTTGGATTCGGTGCGTAGATTGCAAAAAATCCCGACGTGACTTTGTGGCACGAAGTTTTCCATTAATTGCACCAGTTCATCCTATTTTGTGTCGAGTTTTGTGCAGTTACGAAACGATCCCAAATGAACCCAATCACTATGCAAGGCACCAAAACATGAGTCTAGGGTCCAATGGGGTGGATTGGGCGTACTCGTTGCGAAAAGTCCCGACGTGACTTCGTGGCACGAACTTTTGCATTAATTGCAATAGTTGACCCCGTTTTGCACCGAGTTTCATGCAGCTACGAAACGATCCCAAATGTAGCTAAACACTATGCAACGCACCAAAACATGAGAATAGGGTCCAATGGGGCTGGTTGGTGTGCTCGTTGCGAAAAATCCCGACATGACTTCCTGACACGAACTTTTGCATTAATTGCACCAATTGACCCCGTTTTGCACCGAGTTTCAGGCAGTTATGAAATGATTCCAAATGCAGCCAAACACTATGCAACATACCAAAACATGAGTCTATGGTCCAACGGGGCGGGTTGGGTGCGTTTGTTGCGAAAAATCCCGACGTGACTTCGTGGCTCAAACTTTTGCATTGATTGCACCTGTTCACACTATTTTGCACCGAGTTTTATGCAGTTACGAAACGATCCCAAATGCACCCAAAAACTATGCAACGCACCAAAACTTGAGTTTAGGGTCCAATGGGGTGGATTCAGTGCGTTCATTGCAAAAAATCCCGATGTGGCTTCGTGGTACGAACTTTTCCATTAATTGCACCAGTTCACCCTTTTTTGCGTCATTTCATGCAGTTACGAAACGATCCCAAATGCACCCAATCACTATGCAAGGCACCAAAACATGAGTCTATGGTCCAATGGGGCGGATTGGGTGCGCTCGTTGCGAAAATTCTCGACGTAACTTCGTGGCCTGAACTTTTCTATTAATTGCACCAGTTCACCCCGTTTTGCACCGAGTTTCATGCAGCTACGAAAAGATCCCAAATGCATCCAAACACAATGTACCAAAACATGAGTCTAGGGTCCAAGGGGCGGATTGGGTGCATTCATTGCGAAAATTCCCGACGTAACTTTGTGGCCTGAACTTTTGTATTAATTGCCCCAGTTGACCCTATTTTGCACTGAGTTTCATGCAGCTACGAAACGATCCCAAATGCAGCCAAACACTATGCAACACACCAAAACATCAGTCTAGGGTCCATAATGGGTGGATTTGGTGCGCTTGTTGCGAAAAGTCCTGATGTGACTTCGTGGCACAAACTTTTGCATTAATTGCACTAGTTGACCCCATTTTGCACCGAGTTTCATGCAACTACGAAACGATCCCAAATGCAGCTAAACACTATGCAACGCACCAAAACATGAGTATAGGGTCCAATGGGCCCGATTGGTGCGCTCGTTGCGAAAAATCCCGACGTGACTTCCTAGCACGAACTTTTGCATTAATTGCACCATATGACCACATTTTTTACCTTTCAGGCAGTTACGAAACGATACCAAATGCAGCCAAACACTATGCAACGCACCAAAACATAACTTTAGGGTCCAATGGAGTTGATTTGGTGCATTGGTTGCAAAAAATCCCGATGTGACTTCGTGGCACGAACTTTTGCATTAATTGCACCAGTTGACCCCGTTTTACACCGAGCTTCAGGCAAAGACTATGCAATGCACCAAAACAAGACATTAGGGTCCAATGGAGTGGATTCAGTGCGTTGGTTGCAAAAAATCATGACGTGACTTCGTGGCACGAACTTTTGCATTAATTGCACTAGTTCACACTGTTCTGCACCGAGTTTCATGCAGTTACAAAATGATCCCAAATGCACCCTAACACTATGCAACGCACAAAATCATGACTTTAGTGTCCAATGTGGTGGATTCAGTGTGTTGATTGCGAAAAATCCCGACATGAATTTGTGGCACGAACTTTTGCATTAATTGCACCAATTGACCCCGTTTTGCACCGAGTTTCATGCAGCTACGAAATGATCCCAAATGCAGCCAAACACTATGCAATGCATGAAAACATGAGTCTAGGGTCCAATGGGTTGGATTCGATGCGTAGATTTTAAAAAATCCCGACGTGACTTCGTGGCACGAAGTTTTCCATTAATTGCACCAGTTCACCCTATTTTGCGTCGAGTTTCATGCAGCTACAAAACAATCCCAAATGCATCCAAACACTATGCAACGCACCAAAACAAGAGTCTAGGGTCCAATGGGGCGGATTGGGTGCGTTCGTTGCGAAAATTCCCGACGAGACTTCGTGGCACGAACTTTTGTATTAATTGCACCAGTTGACCCTGTTTTGCACCGAGTTTCATGCAGCTACGAAACGATCCCAAGTGCATCCAAACACTATGCAACATACCAAAACAAGAGTCTAGGGTCCAATGGGCCGGATTCGGTGCGTTCGTTGCGAAAATTCCCGATGTGACTTCATGGCACGAACTTTTGTATTAATTGCACCAGTTGACCCTGTTTAGCACCGAGTTTCATGCAGCTACGAAATGATCCCAAATGCAGCTAAACACTATGCAACACACCAAAACATGAGTATAGGGTCCAATGGGCCCGATTGGTGTGCTCGTTGCGAAAAATCCCGACGTGACTTCCTGGCACGAACTTTTGCATTAATTGCACCATATGACCACGTTTTTTACCTTTCAGGCAGTTACGAAACGATACCAAATGCAGCCAAACACTATGCAATGCACCAAAACATGACTTTAGGGTCCGATGGAGTGGATTTGGTGCGTTGGATGCAGAAAATCCCGACGTGACTTCGTGGCACGAACTTTTGCAATAATTGCACCAGTTGACCCCGTTTTACACCGAGCTTCAGGCAAAGACTATGCAATGCACCAAAACATGACTTTAGGGTCCAATGTTGTGGATTCGGTGCGTTGGTTGCAAAAAATCCCGATGTGACTTCGTGGCACGAAGTTTTGCATTAATTGCACCAGTTCACACTGTTCTGCACCGAGTTTCATGCAGTTACGAAATGATCCCAAATGGACCCAAACACTACGCAATGCACAAAAACATGACTTCAGGGAACAATGTGGTGGATTCGGTGCATTCATTGCGAAAAATCCCGACGTGTCTTCGTGGCACGAACTTTTCCATTAATTGCACCAGTTCACCCTATTTTGCGTCGAGTTTCATGTAGTTACGAAACAATCCCAAATGCACCCAATCACTATCCAAGGCACCAAAACAGGAGTCTAGGGTCCAATGGGGCGGATTGGGTGCGCTCGTTGCGAAAATTCTCGACGTGACATTGTGGCACGAACTTTTGTATTAATTGCACTAGTTGACCTTGTTTTGCACCGAGTTTCATGCAGCTACGAAACGATCTCAAATGCAGCTAAACACTATGCAACGCACCAAAACATGAGTATAGGGTCCAATGGGGCCGATTGGTGGGCTCGTTGCGAAAAATCCCGACGTGACTTCCTAGCACAAACTTTTGCATTAATTGCACCAGTTGACCCCGTTTTGCCCCGAGTTTCAGGCAGTTAAGAAACGATACCAAATGCAGCCAAACACTATTCAACACACCAAAAACTGACATTAGGGTCCAATGGAGTGGATTCGGTGCGTTGGTTGCAAAAAATCCCGATGTGACTTCGTGGCACGAACTTTTGCATTAATTCCACCATTTCACACTGTTTTGCACCGAGTTTCATGCAGTTATGAAACGATCCCAAACGCACCCAAACACTATGCAACGCACCAAAATATGTGTTTAGGGTCCAATGGGGTGGATTCGGTTCGTTGATTGCGAAAAATCCCGCCGTGACTTCGTGTCATGAACTTTTTCATTAATTGCACCAGTTGACCCCGTTTTGCACCAAGTTTCATACAGTTATGAAACGATCCCAAATGCACCCAAACACTTTGCAACGTACCAAAACATGAGTCTATGGTCCAATGGGGCGGATTGGGTGTGTTCGTTGCGAAAATTCCTGACGTGGCTTCGTGGCACGAACTTATGCATTAATTGCACCAGTTCACCCCGTTTTGCACCAGGTTTCTTGCAGCTACGAAATGATCCCAAATGCACCCAAACACTAAGCAACACAACAAAACATGAGTTTAGGGTGCAACGGGGTAGATTGGGTGCGCTTGTTGCGAAAAATCCCGATGTGACTTCGTGGCACGAACTTTTGCATTAATTGCACCAGTTTGTCCATTGTGCGCCGAGTTTCAGGCTGTTCAAAAACAATCCCAAATGCAGCCAAACACTATGCAACGCACCAAAATATGAGTTTAGGGTCCAATGGTGTGGATTCGGTGCATTCGTTGCAAAAAATCCTGATGTGACTTCGTGTTACGAACTTTTGCATTAATTGCTCCAGTTCACACTGTTTTGCACCGAGTTTCATATAGATACGAAATGATCCCAAATGCACCCAAACACTATGCAACCCACCAAAACTTGAGTTTATGGTCCAATGGGGTGAATTTGGTGCGTTCATTGCGAAAAATCCCGACGTGACTTCGTGGCAGGAACTTCTCCATTAATTGCACCAGTTCACCCTATTTTGCGTCGAGTTTCATGAAGTTACGAAATGATCCCAAATGCACCCAATCACTATGCAAGGCACCAAAACATGAGTCTAGGGTTGAATGGGGCGGATTGGGTGCGCTCGTTGCGAAAATTCTCGACGTGACTTCGTGGCCAGACCTTTTGTATTAATTGCACCAATTCACCCTATTTTGCGTCGAGTTTCATGAAGTTACGAAATGATCCCAAATGCACCTAATCACTATGCAAGGCACCAAAACATGAGTCTAGGTTTGAATGGTGTGGATTCTGTGAGTTCGTTGCAAAAAAATCCCGATGTGACTTCGTGGCACGAACTTTTGTATTAATTGCACCAGTTGACCCTGTTTTGCACCGAGTTTCATGCAGCTACGAAACGATCTCAAATGCACCTAAACACTATGCAACGCACCAAAGCATGAGTATAGGGTCCAATGGGGCCGTTTGGTGTGCTCGTTGTGAAAAATCCCGACGTGACTTCCTGGCACGAACTTTTGCATGACTTGCACCAGTTGACCCCGTTTTGCACCGAGTTTCAGGCAGTTACGAAATGCAGCCAAACACTATGCAACGAACCAAAACATGACATTGGGGTCCAATGGAGTGGATTCGGTGTGTTGGTTGCAAAAAATCCTGAGGTGACTTCGTGGCACGAACTTTTGCATTAACTGCACCAGTTGACCCCGTTTTGCACCGAGTTTCAAGCAGTTATGAAACGATCCCAAATGTAGCCAAACACTGTGCAACGCACCAAAATATGACTTTAGGGTCCAATGGAGTGGATTCGGTGCATTGGTTACAAAAAAATCCCGACGTGAGTTCGTGGCACGAACTTTTGCATTAATTGCACCAGTTCACACTGTTTTGCACCGAATTTCATGCAGTTACGTAAGATGATCCCAAACGCACCCAAACACTATGCAACACACCAAAATATGAGTTTAGGGTCCAATGGGGTGGATTCGGTGCGTTGATTGCGAAAAATCCCGACGCGACTTCGTGGCACGAACTTTTTCATTAATTGCACAAGTTGACCCCATTTTGCACCAAGTTTCATGCAGCTACGAAACGATCCCAAATGCACCCAATCACTATGCAAGGCACCAAAACATGAGTCTAGGGTCGAATGGGGCGGATTGGGTGCGCTCGTTGCGAAAATTCTCGACGTGACTTCGTGGCCAGAACTTTTGTATTAATTGCACCAATTCACCCTATTTTGCGTCGAGTTTCATGAAGTTACGAAATGATCCCAAATGCACCTAATCACTATGCAAGGCACCAAAACATGAGTCTAGGTTTGAATGGTGTGGATTCTGTGAGTTCGTTGCAAAAAAATCCCGATGTGACTTCGTGGCACGAACTTTTGTATTAATTGCACCAGTTGACCCTGTTTTGCACCGAGTTTCATGCAGCTACGAAACGATCTCAAATGCACCTAAACACTATGCAACGCACCAAAGCATGAGTATAGGGTCCAATGGGGCCGTTTGGTGTGCTCGTTGTGAAAAATCCCGACGTGACTTCCTGGCACGAACTTTTGCATGACTTGCACCAGTTGACCCCGTTTTGCACCGAGTTTCAGGCAGTTACGAAATGCAGCCAAACACTATGCAACGAACCAAAACATGACATTGGGGTCCAATGGAGTGGATTCGGTGTGTTGGTTGCAAAAAATCCTGAGGTGACTTCGTGGCACGAACTTTTGCATTAACTGCACCAGTTGACCCCGTTTTGCACCGAGTTTCAAGCAGTTATGAAACGATCCCAAATGTAGCCAAACACTGTGCAACGCACCAAAATATGACTTTAGGGTCCAATGGAGTGGATTCGGTGCATTGGTTACAAAAAAATCCCGACGTGAGTTCGTGGCACGAACTTTTGCATTAATTGCACCAGTTCACACTGTTTTGCACCGAATTTCATGCAGTTACGAAATGATCCCAAACGCACCCAAACACTATGCAACACACCAAAATATGAGTTTAGGGTCCAATGGGGTGGATTCGGTGCGTTGATTGCGAAAAATCCCGACGCGACTTCGTGGCACGAACTTTTTCATTAATTGCACAAGTTGACCCCATTTTGCACCAAGTTTCATGCAGCTACGAAACGATCCCAAATGCACCCAATCACTATGCAAGGCACCAAAACATGAGTCTAGGGTCGAATGGGGCGGATTGGGTGCGCTCGTTGCGAAAATTCTCGACGTGACTTCGTGGCCAGAACTTTTGTATTAATTGCACCAATTCACCCTATTTTGCGTCGAGTTTCATGAAGTTACGAAATGATCCCAAATGCACCTAATCACTATGCAAGGCACCAAAACATGAGTCTAGGTTTGAATGGTGTGGATTCTGTGAGTTCGTTGCAAAAAAATCCCGATGTGACTTCGTGGCACGAACTTTTGTATTAATTGCACCAGTTGACCCTGTTTTGCACCGAGTTTCATGCAGCTACGAAACGATCTCAAATGCACCTAAACACTATGCAACGCACCAAAGCATGAGTATAGGGTCCAATGGGGCCGTTTGGTGTGCTCGTTGTGAAAAATCCCGACGTGACTTCCTGGCACGAACTTTTGCATGACTTGCACCAGTTGACCCCGTTTTGCACCGAGTTTCAGGCAGTTACGAAATGCAGCCAAACACTATGCAACGAACCAAAACATGACATTGGGGTCCAATGGAGTGGATTCGGTGTGTTGGTTGCAAAAAATCCTGAGGTGACTTCGTGGCACGAACTTTTGCATTAACTGCACCAGTTGACCCCGTTTTGCACCGAGTTTCAAGCAGTTATGAAACGATCCCAAATGTAGCCAAACACTGTGCAACGCACCAAAACATGACTTTAGGGTCCAATGGAGTGGATTCGGTGCATTGGTTACAAAAAAATCCCGACGTGACTTCGTGGCACGAACTTTTGCATTAATTGCACCAGTTCACACTGTTTTGCACCGAATTTCATGCAGTTACGAAATGATCCCAAACGCACCCAAACACTATGCAACACACCAAAATATGAGTTTAGGGTCCAATGGGGTGGATTCGGTGCGTTGATTGCGAAAAATCCCGACGCGACTTCGTGGCACGAACTTTTTCATTAATTGCACAAGTTGACCCCATTTTGCACCAAGTTTCATGCAGCTACGAAACGATCCCAAATGCACCCAAACACTATGCAAGGCACCAAAACATGAGTCTAGGGTCCAATGGGGCGGATTGGGTGCGCTCGTTGCGAAAATTCTCGACGTGACTTCGTGGCGTGAACTTTTGTATTAATTGCACCAGTTCACCCCATTTTGTATCGAGTTTCATGCAGTTAGGAAACGATCCCAAATGCACCCAAACACTATGCAATGTACCAACACATGAGTTTAGGGTCCAATTGGCCGGATTGGGTGCGCTCGTTGCGAAAATTCTCGACGTGACTTCGTGGCCAGAACTTTTATATTAATTGCACCAGTTCACCCAATTTTGCACCGAGTTTCATGCAGCTACGAAACAATCCCAAATGCATCCAAACACTATGCAACGTACCAAAACAAGAGTCTAGGGTCCAATGGGCCGGATTCGGTGCGTTCGTTGCAAAAATTCCCGACGTGACTTCGTGGCACGAACTTTTGTATTAATTGCACGAGTTGACCTTGTTTTGCACCGAGTTTCATGCAGCTACGAAACGATCTCAAATGCAGCTAAACACTATGCAACACACCAAAACATGAGTATAGGGTCCAATGGGGCCGATTGGTGCGCTCGTTGCGAAAAATCCCGACGTGACTTCCTAGCACGAACTTTTGCATGACTTGCACCAGTTGACCCCGTTTTGCACCGAGTTTCAGGCAGTTACGAAATGATCCCAAATGCACCCAAACAGGCACCAAAACATGAGTCTATGGTCCAATGGGGCGGATTGGGTGTGTTCGTTGCGAAAATTCCTGACGTGACTTCGTGGCACGGACTTATGCATTAATTGCACCAGTTGACCCTGTTTTGCACCAAGTTTCATGCAACTACGAAACGATCCCAAATGCAGCCAAACACTAAACAACACACCAAAACATGAGTTTAGGGTGCAATGGGGCAGATTGGGTGAGCTTGTTGCGAAAAATCCCGACATGACTTCGTGGCACGAACTTTTGCATTAATTGCACCAGTTGACCCCATTTTGCGCCGAGTTTCAGGCAGTTACAAAACAATCCCAAATGCAGCCAAACACAATGCATCGTACCAAAATATGAGTTTAGGGTCCAATGGTGTGGATTCGATGCGTTCGTTGCAAAAAATCCCGATGTGACTTCGTGGCACGAACTTTTGTATTAATTGCACCAATTGACCCTGTTTTGCACCGAGTTTCCGGCAGTTACAAAACGATCCCAAATGCAGCCAAACACTATGCAACGCATGAAAACGTGAGTCTAGGGTCCATAATGGGGCGGATTTGGTGCGCTTGTTGCGAAAAGTCCCGATGTGACTTCGTGGCACGAACTTTTGCATTAATTGCAATAGTTGACCCCGTTTTGCACCGAGTTTCATGCAGCTACGAAACGATCCCAAATGTAGCTAAACACTATGCAACGCACCAAAACATGAGAATAGGGTCCAATGGGGCTGGTTGGTGTGCTCGTTGCAAAAAATCCCAACGTGACTTCCTAGCATGAACTTTTGCATTAATTGCACCAGTTGACCCCGTTTTGCACCGAGTTTTAGGCAGTTACGAAACGAAACCAAATGCAGCCAAACACTATGCAACATACCAAAACATGAGTCTATGGTCCAACGGGCCGGGTTGGGTGCGTTTGTTGCGAAAAATCCCGACGTGACTTCGTGGCTCAAACTTTTGCATTGATTGCACCTGTTCACACTATTTTGCACCGAGTTTTATGCAGTTACGAAACGATCCCAAATGCACCCAAAAACTATGCAACGCACCAAAACTTGAGTTTAGGGTCCAATGGGGTGGATTCAGTGCGTTCATTGCAAAAAATCCCGATGTGGCTTCGTGGTACGAACTTTTCCATTAATTGCACCAGTTCACCCTTTTTTGCGTCATTTCATGCAGTTACGAAACGATCCCAAATGCACCCAATCACTATGCAAGGCACCAAAACATGAGTCTATGGTCCAATGGGGCGGATTGGGTGCGCTCGTTGCGAAAATTCTCGACGTAACTTCGTGGCCTGAACTTTTCTATTAATTGCACCAGTTCACCCCGTTTTGCACCGAGTTTCATGCAGCTACGAAAAGATCCCAAATGCATCCAAACACAATGTACCAAAACATGAGTCTAGGGTCCAAGGGGCGGATTGGGTGCATTCATTGCGAAAATTCCCGACGTAACTTTGTGGCCTGAACTTTTGTATTAATTGCCCCAGTTGACCCTATTTTGCACCGAGTTTCATGCAGCTACGAAACGATCCCAAATGCAGCCAAACACTATGCAACACACCAAAACATCAGTCTAGGGTCCATAATGGGTGGATTTGGTGCGCTTGTTGCGAAAAGTCCTGATGTGACTTCGTGGCACAAACTTTTGCATTAATTGCACTAGTTGACCCCATTTTGCACCGAGTTTCATGCAGCTACGAAACGATCCCAAATGCAGCTAAACACTATGCAACGCACCAAAACATGAGTATAGGGTCCAATGGGCCCGATTGGTGCGCTCGTTGCGAAAAATCCCGACGTGACTTCCTAGCACGAACTTTTGCATTAATTGCACCATATGACCACATTTTTTACCTTTCAGGCAGTTACGAAACGATACCAAATGCAGCCAAACACTATGCAACGCACCAAAACATAACTTTAGGGTCCAATGGAGTTGATTTGGTGCATTGGTTGCAAAAAATCCCGATGTGACTTCGTGGCACGAACTTTTGCATTAATTGCACCAGTTGACCCCGTTTTACACCGAGCTTCAGGCAAAGACTATGCAATGCACCAAAACATGACATTAGGGTCCAATGGAGTGGATTCAGTGCGTTGGTTGCAAAAAATCATGACGTGACTTCGTGGCACGAACTTTTGCATTAATTGCACTAGTTCACACTGTTCTGCACCGAGTTTCATGCAGTTACAAAATGATCCCAAATGCACCCTAACACTATGCAACGCACAAAATCATGACTTTAGTGTCCAATGTGGTGGATTCAGTGTGTTGATTGCGAAAAATCCCGACATGAATTTGTGGCACGAACTTTTGCATTAATTGCACCAATTGACCCCGTTTTGCACCGAGTTTCATGCAGCTACGAAATGATCCCAAATGCAGCCAAACACTATGCAATGCATGAAAACATGAGTCTAGGGTCCAATGGGTTGGATTCGATGCGTAGATTTTAAAAAATCCCGACGTGACTTCGTGGCACGAAGTTTTCCATTAATTGCACCAGTTCACCCTATTTTGCGTCGAGTTTCATGCAGCTACAAAACAATCCCAAATGCATCCAAACACTATGCAACGCACCAAAACAAGAGTCTAGGGTCCAATGGGGCGGATTGGGTGCGTTCGTTGCGAAAATTCCCGACGAGACTTCGTGGCACGAACTTTTGTATTAATTGCACCAGTTGACCCTGTTTTGCACCGAGTTTCATGCAGCTACGAAACGATCCCAAGTGCATCCAAACACTATGCAACATACCAAAACAAGAGTCTAGGGTCCAATGGGCCGGATTCGGTGCGTTCGTTGCGAAAATTCCCGATGTGACTTCATGGCACAAACTTTTGTATTAATTGCACCAGTTGACCCTGTTTAGCACCGAGTTTCATGCAGCTACGAAATGATCCCAAATGCAGCTAAACACTATGCAACGCACCAAAACATGAGTATAGGGTCCAATGGGCCCGATTGGTGTGCTCGTTGCGAAAAATCCCGACGTGACTTCCTGGCACGAACTTTTGCATTAATTGCACCATATGACCACGTTTTTTACCTTTCAGGCAGTTACGAAACGATACCAAATGCAGCCAAACACTATGCAATGCACCAAAACATGACTTTAGGGTCCGATGGAGTGGATTTGGTGCGTTGGATGCAGAAAATCCCGACGTGACTTCGTGGCACGAACTTTTGCAATAATTGCACCAGTTGACCCCGTTTTACACCGAGCTTCAGGCAAAGACTATGCAATGCACCAAAACATGACTTTAGGGTCCAATGTTGTGGATTCGGTGCGTTGGTTGCAAAAAATCCCGATGTGACTTCGTGGCACGAAGTTTTGCATTAATTGCACCAGTTCACACTGTTCTGCACCGAGTTTCATGCAGTTACGAAATGATCCCAAATGCACCCAAACACTACGCAATGCACAAAAACATGACTTCAGGGAACAATGTGGTGGATTCGGTGCATTCATTGCGAAAAATCCCGACGTGTCTTCGTGGCACGAACTTTTCCATTAATTGCACCAGTTCACCCTATTTTGCGTCGAGTTTCATGTAGTTACGAAACAATCCCAAATGCACCCAATCACTATCCAAGGCACCAAAACAGGAGTCTAGGGTCCAATGGGGCGGATTGGGTGCGCTCGTTGCGAAAATTCTCGACGTGACATTGTGGCACGAACTTTTGTATTAATTGCACTAGTTGACCTTGTTTTGCACCGAGTTTCATGCAGCTACGAAACGATCTCAAATGCAGCTAAACACTATGCAACGCACCAAAACATGAGTATAGGGTCCAATGGGGCCGATTGGTGGGCTCGTTGCGAAAAATCCCGACGTGACTTCCTAGCACAAACTTTTGCATTAATTGCACCAGTTGACCCCGTTTTGCCCCGAGTTTCAGGCAGTTAAGAAACGATACCAAATGCAGCCAAACACTATTCAACACAACAAAAACTGACATTAGGGTCCAATGGAGTGGATTCGGTGCGTTGGTTGCAAAAAATCCCGATGTGACTTCGTGGCACGAACTTTTGCATTAATTCCACCATTTCACACTGTTTTGCACCGAGTTTCATGCAGTTATGAAACGATCCCAAACGCACCCAAACACTATGCAACGCACCAAAATATGTGTTTAGGGTCCAATGGGGTGGATTCGGTGCGTTGATTGCGAAAAATCCCGCCGTGACTTCGTGTCATGAACTTTTTCATTAATTGCACCAGTTGACCCCGTTTTGCACCAAGTTTCATGCAGTTATGAAACGATCCCAAATGCACCCAAACACTTTGCAACGTACCAAAACATGAGTCTATGGTCCAATGGGGCGGATTGGGTGTGTTCGTTGCGAAAATTCCTGACGTGGCTTCGTGGCACGAACTTATGCATTAATTGCACCAGTTCACCCCGTTTTGCACCAGGTTTCTTGCAGCTACGAAATGATCCCAAATGCACCCAAACACTAAGCAACACAACAAAACATGAGTTTAGGGTGCAACGGGGTAGATTGGGTGCGCTTGTTGCGAAAAATCCCGATGTGACTTCGTGGCACGAACTTTTGCATTAATTGCACCAGTTTGTCCATTGTGCGCCGAGTTTCAGGCTGTTCAAAAACAATCCCAAATGCAGCCAAACACTATGCAACGCACCAAAATATGAGTTTAGGGTCCAATGGTGTGGATTCGGTGCATTCGTTGCAAAAAATCCTGATGTGACTTCGTGTTACGAACTTTTCCATTAATTGCTCCAGTTCACACTGTTTTGCACCGAGTTTCATATAGATACGAAATGATCCCAAATGCACCCAAACACTATGCAACCCACCAAAACTTGAGTTTATGGTCCAATGGGGTGAATTTGGTGCGTTCATTGCGAAAAATCCCGACGTGACTTCGTGGCAGGAACTTTTCCATTAATTGCACCAGTTCACCCTATTTTGCGTCGAGTTTCATGAAGTTACGAAATGATCCCAAATGCACCCAATCACTATGCAAGGCACCAAAACATGAGTCTAGGGTCGAATGGGGCGGATTGGGTGCGCTCGTTGCGAAAATTCTCGACGTGACTTCGTGGCCAGAACTTTTGTATTAATTGCACCAATTCACCCTATTTTGCGTCGAGTTTCATGAAGTTACGAAATGATCCCAAATGCACCTAATCACTATGCAAGGCACCAAAACATGAGTCTAGGTTTGAATGGTGTGGATTCGGTGAGTTCGTTGCAAAAAAATCCCGATGTGACTCCGTGGCACGAACTTTTGTATTAATTGCACCAGTTGACCCTATTTTGCACCGAGTTTCATGCAGCTACGAAACGATCTCAAATGCACCTAAACACTATGCAACGCACCAAAGCATGAGTATAGGGTCCAATGGGGCCGTTTGGTGTGCTCGTTGTGAAAAATCCCGACGTGACTTCCTGGCACGAACTTTTGCATGACTTGCACCAGTTGACCCCGTTTTGCACCGAGTTTCAGGCAGTTACGAAATGCAGCCAAACACTATGCAACGAACCAAAACATGACATTGGGGTCCAATGGAGTGGATTCGGTGTGTTGGTTGCAAAAAATCCTGAGGTGACTTCGTGGCACGAACTTTTGCATTAACTGCACCAGTTGACCCCGTTTTGCACCGAGTTTCAAGCAGTTATGAAACGATCCCAAATGTAGCCAAACACTGTGCAATGCACCAAAACATGACTTTAGGGTCCAATGGAGTGGATTCGGTGCATTGGTTACAAAAAAATCCCGACGTGACTTAGTGGCACGAACTTTTGCATTAATTGCACCAGTTCACACTGTTTTGCACCGAATTTCATGCAGTTACGAAATGATCCCAAACGCACCCAAACACTATGCAACACACCAAAATATGAGTTTAGGGTCCAATGGGGTGGATTCGGTGCGTTGATTGCGAAAAATCCCGACGCGACTTCGTGGCACGAACTTTTTCATTAATTGCACAAGTTGACCCCATTTTGCACCAAGTTTCATGCAGCTACGAAACGATCCCAAATGCACCCAAACACTATGCAAGGCACCAAAACATGAGTCTAGGGTCCAATGGGGCGGATTGGGTGCGCTCGTTGCGAAAATTCTCGACGTGACTTCGTGGCGTGAACTTTGTATTAATTGCACCAGTTCACCCCATTTTGTATCGAGTTTCATGCAGTTAGGAAACGATCCCAAATGCACCCAAACACTATGCAATGTACCAACACATGAGTTTAGGGTCCAATTGGCCGGATTGGGTGCGCTCGTTGCGAAAATTCTCGACGTGACTTCGTGGCCAGAACTTTTATATTAATTGCACCAGTTCACCCAATTTTGCACCGAGTTTCATGCAGCTACGAAACAATCCCAAATGCATCCAAACACTATGCAACGTACCAAAACAAGAGTCTAGGGTCCAATGGGCCGGATTCGGTGCGTTCGTTGCAAAAATTCCCGACGTGACTTCGTGGCACGAACTTTTGTATTAATTGCACGAGTTGACCTTGTTTTGCACCGAGTTTCATGCAGCTACGAAACGATCACAAATGCAGCTAAACACTATGCAACACACCAAAACATGAGTATAGGGTCCAATGGGGCCGATTGGTGCGCTCGTTGCGAAAAATCCCGACGTGACTTCCTAGCACGAACTTTTGCATGACTTGCACCAGTTGACCCCGTTTTGCACCGAGTTTCAGGCAGTTACGAAATGATACCAAATGCAGCCAAAGACTATGCAACACACCAAAACATGAATTTAGGGTCCAATGGGGCGGATTGGGTGCGCTCGTTGCAAAAAATCCCGAGGTGACTTCGTGGCACGAACTTTTGCATTAACTGCACCAGTTGACCCCGTTTTGCACCGAGTTTCAGGCAAACACTATGCAACGCACCAAAACATGACATTACGGTCCAATGGAGTGGATTCGGTGCATTCGTTGCCAAAAATCCCTACGTGACTTCGTGGCACAAACTTTTGCATTAATTGCACCAGTTCACACTTTTTTGTACCGAGTTTCATGCAGTTACGAAACGACCCCAAACGCACCCAAACACTATGCAATGCACCAAAACATGAGTTTGGGGTCCAATGGGGTGGATTCGGTGCGTTGATTGAGAAAAATCCCAACGTGACTTCCTGGCACGAACTTTTGCATTAATTGCACCAGTTGACCCCATTTTGCACCAAGTTTCATGCAGCTACGAAACGATCCCAAATGCACCCAAACACTTTGCAAGGCACCAAAACATGAGTCTAGGGTCTAATGGGCCGGATTGGGTGCGCTCGTTGCGAAAATTCTCGACGTGACTTCGTGGCGTGAACTTTTGTATTAATTGCACTAGTTCACCCTATTTTGTATCGAGTTTCATGTCGTTATGATACGATCCCAAATGCACCCAAACACTATGCAACGTACCAAAACATGAGTCTATGGTCCAATGGGGTGGATTGGGTGTGTTCGTTGCGAAAATTCCTGACGTGACTTCGTGGCACGAACTTATGCATTAATTACACCAGTTGACCCCGTTTTGCACCAAGTTTCATGCAGCTACGAAACGATCCCAAATGCAGCCAAACACTAAGCAACACACCAAAACATGTGTTTGGGGTGCAATGGGGCAGATTGGGTGCGCTTGTTGCGAAAAATCCCGACGTGACTTCGTGGCACGAAATTATGCATTAATTGCACCAGTTGACCCCATTTTGCGCCGAGTTTCAGGCAGTTACAAAACAATCCCAAATGCAGCCAAACACTATGCAACGCACCAAAATATGAGTTTAGGGTCCAATGGTGTGGATTCGGTGCATTTGTTGCGAGAAATCCCGACGTCACTTCATTGCACGAACTTTTGCATTAATTGCACCAGTTCAACCTGTTTTGCATCGAGTTTCATGCAGTTACGAAACGATCCCAAATGCAGCAAAACACTATGCAACGCACCAAAATATGAGTTTAGGGTACAATGGGGTGGATTCGGTGCGTTGGTTGCAAAAAATCCCGAGGTGACTTCGTGGCACGAACTTTTACATTAACTGCACCAGTTGACCCCGTTTTGCACCGAGTTTCAAGAAAACACTATGCAACGCACCAAAACATGACTTTACGGTCCAATGGAGTGGATTCGGTGCGTTCATTGCAAAAAATCCCGACGTGACTTCGTGGAACGAACTTTTGCATTAATTGCACCAGTTCACACTGTTTTGCACCGAGTTTCATGCAGTTACGAAACGATCCCAAACGCACCCAAACACTATGCAACGCACCAAAACATTAGTTTAGGGTCCAATGGGGTGGATTCGGTATGTTGATTGCGAAAAATCCTGACATGACTTCGTGGCACGAACTTTTGCATTAATTGCACTAGTTGACCCCATTTTGCACCAAGTTTCATGCAGCTACGAAATGATCTCAAATGCACCCAAACACTATGCAAGGCACTAAAACATGAGTCTAGGGTCCAATGGGGTGGATTGGGTGCGCTCGTTGCGAAAATTCTCGATGTGACTTCGTGGCGTGAACTTTTGTATTAATTGCAACAGTTCACCCCGTTTTGTATCGAGTTTCATGCAGTTTTGAAACGATACCAAATGCACCCAAACACTATGCAACGTACCAAAACATGAGTCTATGGTCCAATGGGGCGGATTGGGTGTGTTCGTTGCGAAAATTCCTGACGTGACTTCGTGGCACGAACTTATGCATTAATTGGACGAGTTGACCCCATTTTGTACCAAGTTTCATGCAGCTACGAAACGATCCCAAATGCACCCAAGCACTAAGCAACACACCAAAACATGAGTTTAGGGTGCAACAGGGCAGTTTGAGTGCGCTTTTTGCGAAAAATCCCGACGTGACTTCGTGGCACGAACTTTTGCATTAATTGCACCAGTTGGTCCATTTTGCGTCGAGTTTCAGGCAGTTACAAAACAATCCCAAATGCAGCCAAACACTATGCAACGCACCAAAATATGAGTTTTGGGTCCAATGGTGTGGATTTGGTGCGTTCGTTGCAAAAAATCCTGATGTGACTTCGTGGCACGAACTTTTCCATTAATTGCACCAGTTCACACTGTTTTGCACCGAGTTTCATGCAGTTACGAAACGATCCCAAAATGCACCCAAACACTATGCAACGCACCAAACCTTGAGTTTATGGTCCAATGGGGTGAATTTGGTGCGTTCATTGCGAAAAATCCCGACGTGACTTCGTGGCACGAACTTTTCCATTAATTGCACCAGTTCACCCTTTTTTGCGTCGAGTTTCATGCAGCTACGAAACGATCCCAAATGCACCCAATCACTATTCAAGGCACCAAAACATGAGTCCAGGGTCGAATGGGGCGGATTGGGTGCACTCGTTGCGAAAATTCTCGACGTGACTTCGTGGCCAGAACTTTTGTATTAATTGCACCAGTTCATCCCATTTTGCACTGAGTTTCATGCAGCTACGAAACGATCCCAAATGCATCCAAACACTATGCAACGTACCAAAACATGAGTCTAGGGTCCAATGGGCCAGATTCGGTGCGTTCGTTGCAAAAATTCCCGAAGTGACTTCGTGGCACGAACTTTTGTATTAATTGCACCAGTTCACCCCATTTTGCACTGAGTTTCATGCAGCTACGAAACGATCCCAAATGCATCCAAACACTATGCAACGTACCAAAACATGAGTCTAGGGTCCAATGGGCCGGATTCGGTGCGTTCGTTGCAAAAATTCCCGATGTGACTTCGTGGCACGAACTTTTGTATTAATTACACCAGTTGACCCTGTTTTGCACCGAGTTTCATGTAGCTACGTAACGATCTCAAATGCAGCCAAACACTATGCAACGCACCAAAACATGAGTATAGGGTCCAATGGGGCCGATTGGTGCGCTCATTGCGAAAAATCTCGACGTGGCTTCCTGGCACGAACTTTTGCATGACTTGCACCAGTTGACCCAGTTTTTGCACTGAGTTTCAAGTAGTTACGAAATGATACCAAATGCAGCCAAACACTATGCAATGCACCAAAACATGACATTGGGGGCCAATGGGGTGGATTCGGTGCGTTGGTTGCAAAAAATCCCGAGGTGACTTCGTGGCACGAACTTTTACATTAACTGCACCAGTTGACCCCGTTTTGCACCGAGTTTCAAGAAAACACTATGCAACGCACCAAAACATGACTTTACGGTCCAATGGAGTGGATTCGGTGCGTTCATTGCAAAAAATCCCGACGTGACTTCGTGGAACGAACTTTTGCATTAATTGCACCAGTTCACACTGTTTTGCACCGAGTTTCATGCAGTTACGAAACGATCCCAAACGCACCCAAACACTATGCAATGCACCAAAACATTAGTTTAGGGTCCAATGGGGTGGATTCGGTATGTTGATTGCGAAAAATCCTGACGTGACTTCGTGGCACGAACTTTTGCATTAATTGCACTAGTTGACCCCATTTTGCACCAAGTTTCATGCAGCTACAAAATGATCTCAAATGCACCCAAACACTATGCAAGGCACCAAAACATGAGTCTAGGGTCCAATGGGGCGGATTGGGTGCGCTCGTTGCAAAAATTCTCGATGTGACTTCGTGGCGTGAACTTTTGTATTAATTGCAACAGTTCGCCCCGTTTTGTATCGAGTTTCATGCAGTTATGAAACGATACCAAATGCACCCAAACACTATGCAACGTACCAAAACATGAGTCTATGGTCCAATGGGGCGGATTGGGTGTGTTCGTTGCGAAAATTCCTGACGTGACTTCGTGGCACGAACTTATGCATTAATTGCACGAGTTGACCCCGTTTTGCACCAAGTTTCATGCAGCTACGAAACGATCCCAAATGCACCCAAACACTAAGCAACACACCAAAATATGAGTTTAGGGTGCCACAGGGCAGATTGGGTGCGCTTGTTGCGAAAAATCTCGACGTGACTTCGTGGCACGAACTTTTGCATTAATTGCACCAGTTGGTCCATTTTGCGCCGAGTTTCAGGCAGTTACAAAACAATCCCAAATGCAGCCAAACACTATGCAACGCACCAAAATATGAGTTTTGGGTCCAATGGTGTGGATTTGGTGCGTTCGTTGCAAAAAATCCCGATGTGACTCCGTGGCACGAACTTTTCCATTAATTGTACCAGTTCACACTGTTTTGCACCGAGTTTCATGCAGTTAGGAAACGATCCCAAAATGCACCCAAACACTATGCAACGCACCAAACCTTGAGTTTATGGTCCAATGGGGTGAATTTGGTGCGTTCATTGCGAAAAATCCCGACGTGACTTCGTGGCACGAACTTTTCCATTAATTGCACCAGTTCACCCTATTTTGCGTCGAGTTTCATGCAGTTACGAAACGATCCCAAATGCACCCAATCACTATGCAAGGCACCAAAACATGAGTCCAGGGTCGAATGGGGTGGATTGGGTGCACTCGTTGCGAAAATTCTCGACGTGACTTCGTGGCCAGAACTTTTGTATTAATTGCACCAGTTCACCCCATTTTGCACTGAGTTTCATGCAGCTACGAAATGATCCCAAATGCATCCAAACACTATGCAACGTACCAAAACATGAGTCTAGGGTCTAATGGGCCGGATTCGGTGCGTTCGTTGTAAAAATTCCCGACGTGACTTCGTGGCACGAACTTTTGTATTAATTGCACCTGTTCACCCTGTTTTGCACCGAGTTTCATGCAGCTACGAAACGATCTCAAATGCAGCCAAACACTATGCAACGCACCAAAATATGAGTATAGGGTCCAATGGGGCCGATTGGTGCGCTCGTTGTGAAAAATCCCGACGTGACTTCCTGGCACGAACTTTTGCATGACTTGCACCAGTTGACCCCGTTTTTGCACTGAGTTTCAGGTAGTTACGAAATGATACCAAATGCAGCCAAACACTATGCAATGCACCAAAACATGACATTGGGGTCCAATGGAGTGGATTCGGTGCGTTGGTTGCAAAAAATCCCGAGGTGACTTTGTGGCACCAACTTTTGCATTAACTGCACCAGTTGACCCCGTTTTGCAGTGAGTTTCAGGCAAACACTATGCAACGCACCAAAACATGACTTTACGGTCCAATGGAGTGGATTCGGTACGTTCGTTGCAAAAAATTCCGACGTGACTTTGTGGCACGAACTTTTGCATTAATTGCACCAGTTCACACTGTTTTGCATCGAGTTTCATGCAGTTATGAAACGATCCCAAACACACCCAAACACTATGCAACGCACCAAAACATGAGTTTAGGATCCAATGGGGTGGATTCGGTGCATTGATTGCGAAAAATCCCGACATGACTTCGTGGCACGAACTTTTGCATTAATTGCACCAGTTGACCCCATTTTGCACCAAGTTTCATGCAGCTACAAAATGATCTCAAATGCACCCAAACACTATGCAAGGCACCAAAACATGAGTCTAGGGTCCAATGGGGTGGATTGGGTGCGCTCGTTGCGAAAATTCTCGATGTGACTTTGTGGCGTGAACTTTTGTATTAATTGCAACAGTTCACCCCGTTTTGTATCGAGTTTCATGCAGTTATGAAACGATACCAAATGCACCCAAACACTATGCAACATACCAAAACATGAGTCTATGGTCCAATGGGGCGGATTGGGTGTGTTCGTTGCGAAAATTCCTGGCGTGACTTCGTGGCACGAACTTATGCATTAATTGCACGAGTTGACCCCGTTTTGTACCAAGTTTCAAGCAGTTACGAAACGATCCCAAATGCACCCAAACACTAAGCAACACACCAAAACATGAGTTTAGGGTGCAACAGAGCAGATTGAGTGCGCTTGTTGTGAAAAATCCCGACGTGACTTCGTGGCACGAACTTTTGCATTAATTGCACCAGTTGGTCCATTTTGCGCCGAGTTTCAAGCAGTTACAAAACAATCCCAAATGCAGCCAAACACTATGCAACGCACCAAAATATGAGTTTTGGGTCCAATGGTGTGGATTTGGTGCGTTCGTTGCAAAAAATCCTGATGTGACTTCGTGGCACGAACTTTTCCATTAATTGCACCAGTTCACACTGTTTTGCACCGAGTTTCATGCAGTTACGAAACGATCCCAAAATGCACCCAAACACTATGCAACGCACCAAACCTTGAGTTTATGGTCCAATGGGGTGAATTTGGTGCGTTCATTGCGAAAAATCCCGACGTGACTTCGTGGCACAAACTTTTCCATTAATTGCACCAGTTCACCCTATTTTGCGTCGAGTTTAATGCAGTTACGAAACGATCCCAAATGCACCCAATCACTATGCAAGGCACCAAAACATGAGTCCAGGGTCGAATGGGCCGGATTGGGTGCACTCGTTGCGAAAATTCTCGACGTGACTTCGTGGCCAGAACTTTTGTATTAATTGCACCAGTTCATCCCATTTTGCACTGAGTTTCATGCAGCTACGAAACGATCCCAAATGCATCCAAACACTATGCAACGTACCAAAACATGAGTCTAGGGTCCAATGGGCCGGATTCGGTGCGTTCGTTGCAAAAATTCCCGACGTGACTTCGTGGCACGAACTTTTGTATTAATTGCACCAGTTCACCCCATTTTGCACTGAGTTTCATGCAGCTACGAAACGATCCCAAATGCATCCAAACACTATGCAACGTACCAAAACATTAGTCTAGGGTCCAATGGGCCGGATTCGGTGCGTTCGTTGCAAAAATTCCCGACGTGACATCGTGGCACGAACTTTTGTATTAATTACACCAGTTGACCCTATTTTGCACCGAGTTTCATGTAGCTACGAAACGATCTCAAATGCAGCCAAACACTATGCAACGCACCAAAACATGAGTATAGGGTCCAATGGGGCCGATTGGTGTGCTCATTGCGAAAAATCCCGACGTGACTTCCTGGCACGAACTTTTGCATGACTTGCACCAGTTGACCCCGTTTTTGCACCGAGTTTCAAGTAGTTACGAAATGATACCAAATGCAGCCAAACACTATGCAATGCACCAAAACATGACATTGGGGTCCAATGGAGTGGATTCGGTGTGTTGGTTGCAAAAAATCCCGAGGTGACTTCGTGGCACGAACTTTTGCATTAACTGCACCAGTTGACCCTGTTTTGCACCGAGTTTCAGGCAAACACTATGCAATGCACCAAAACAAGACTTTACGGTCCAATGGAGTGGATTCGGTGTGTTCGTTGCAAAAAATCCTGACGTGACTTCGTGGCACGAACTTTTGCATTAATTGCACCAGTTCACACTGTTTTGCACCGAGTTTCATGCAGTTACGAAATAATCCCAAACGCACCCAAACACTATGCAACGCACCAAAACATTAGTTTAGGGTCCAATGGGGTGGATTCGGTATGTTGATTGCGAAAAATCCCGACGTGACTTCGTGGCACGAACTTATGCATTAATTGCACCAGTTGACCCCGTTTTGCACCAAGTTTCATGCAGCTACGAAACGATCCCAAATGCACCCAAACACTAAGCAACACACCAAAATATGAGTTTAGGGTGCAACAGGGCAGATTGGGTGCGCTTGTTGCGAAAAATCTCGACGTGACTTCGTGGCACGAACTTTTGCATTAATTGCACCAGTTGGTCCATTTTGCGCCGAGTTTCAGGCAGTTACAAAACAATCCCAAATGCAGCCAAACACTATGCAACGCACCAAAATATGAGTTTTGGCTCCAATGGTGTGGATTTGGTGCGTTCGTTGCAAAAAATCCCGATGTGACTCCGTGGCACGAACTTTTCCATTAATTGTACCAGTTCACACTGTTTTGCACCGAGTTTCATGCAGTTAGGAAACGATCCCAAAATGCACCCAAACACTATGCAACGCACCAAACCTTGAGTTTATGGTCCAATGGGGTGAATTTGGTGCGTTCATTGCGAAAAATCCCGACGTGACTTCGTGGCACGAACTTTTCCATTAATTGCACCAGTTCACCCTATTTTGCGTCGAGTTTCATGCAGTTACGAAACGATCCCAAATGCACCCAATCACTATGCAAGGCACCAAAACATGAGTCCAGGGTCGAATGGGGCGGATTGGGTGCACTCGTTGCGAAAATTCTCGACGTGACTTCGTGGCCAGAACTTTTGTATTAATTGCACCAGTTCACCCCATTTTGCACTGAGTTTCATGCAGCTACGAAATGATCCCAAATGCATCCAAACACTATGCAACGTACCAAAACATGAGTCTAGGGTCTAATGG
The DNA here is from genome assembly GCF_016808335.1 of Panicum virgatum. NCBI lineage: Eukaryota > Viridiplantae > Streptophyta > Magnoliopsida > Poales > Poaceae > Panicum > Panicum virgatum. The sequence goes on along the minus strand of NC_053152.1, from coordinate 26,511,708 downwards.
GCCGGATTCGGTGTGTTCGTTGTAAAAATTCCCGACGTGACTTCGTGGCACGAACTTTTGTATTAATTGCACCTGTTCACCCTGTTTTGCACCGAGTTTCATGCAGCTACGAAACGATCTCAAATGCAGCCAAACACTATGCAACGCACCAAAATATGAGTATAGGGTCCAATGGGGCCGATTGGTGCGCTCGTTGCGAAAAATCCCAACGTGACTACCTGGCACGAACTTTTGCATGACTTGCACCAGTTGACCCCGTTTTTGCACCGAGTTTCAGGTAGTTACGAAATGATACCAAATGCAGCCAAACACTATGCAATGCACCAAAACATGACATTGGGGTCCAATGGAGTGGATTCGGTGCGTTGGTTGCAAAAAATCCCGAGGTGACTTTGTGGTACCAACTTTTGCATTAACTGCACCAGTTGACCCCGTTTTGCAGTGAGTTTCAGGCAAACACTATGCAACGCACCAAAACATGACTTTATGGTCCAATGGAGTGGATTCGGTACGTTCGTTGCAAAAAATTCCGACGTGACTTTGTGGCACGAACTTTTGCATTAATTGCACCAGTTCACACTGTTTTGCATCGAGTTTCATGCAGTTATGAAACGATCCCAAACACACCCAAACACTATGCAACGCACCAAAACATGAGTTTAGGATCCAATGGGGTGGATACGGTGCATTGATTGCGAAAAATCCCGACATGACTTCGTGGCACGAACTTTTGCATTAATTGCACCAGTTGACCCCATTTTGCACCAAGTTTCATGCAGCTACGAAATGATCTCAAATGCACCCAAACACTATGCAAGGCACCAAAACATGAGTCTAGGGTCCAATGGGGTGGATTGGGTGCGCTCATTGCGAAAATTCTCGATGTGACTTTGTGGTGTGAACTTTTGTATTAATTGCAACAGTTCACCCCGTTTTGTATCGAGTTTCATGCAGTTATGAAACGATACCAAATGCACCCAAACACTATGCAACATACCAAAACATGAGTCTATGGTCCAATGGGGCGGATTGGGTGTGTTCGTTGCGAAAATTCCTGACGTGACTTCGTGGCACGAACTTATGCATTAATTGCACGAGTTGACCCCGTTTTGTACCAAGTTTCAAGCAGCTACGAAACGATCCCAAATGCACCCAAACACTAAGCAACACACCAAAACATGAGTTTAGGGTGCAACAGAGCAGATTGAGTGCGCTTGTTGCGAAAAATCCCGACGTGACTTCGTGGCACGAACTTTTGCATTAATTGCACCAGTTGGTCCATTTTGCGCCGAGTTTCAAGCAGTTACAAAACAATCCCAAATGCAGCCAAACACTATGCAACGCACCAAAATATGAGTTTTGGGTCCAATGGTGTGGATTTGGTGCGTTCGTTGCAAAAAATCCTGATGTGACTTCGTGGCACAAACTTTTCCATTAATTGCACCAGTTCACACTGTTTTGCACCGAGTTTCATGCAGTTACGAAACGATCCCAAAATGCACCCAAACACTATGCAACGCACCAAACCTTGAGTTTATGGTCCAATGGGGTGAATTTGGTGCGTTCATTGCGAAAAATCCCGACGTGACTTCGTGGCACAAACTTTTCCATTAATTGCACCAGTTCACCCTATTTTGCGTCGAGTTTCATGCAGTTACAAAACGATCCCAAATGCACCCAATCACTATGCAAGGCACCAAAACATGAGTCCAGGGTCGAATGGGCCGGATTGGGTGCACTCGTTGCGAAAATTCTCGACGTGACTTCGTGGCCAGAACTTTTGTATTAATTGCACCAGTTCATCCCATTTTGCACTGAGTTTCATGCAGCTACGAAACGATCCCAAATGCATCCAAACACTATGCAACGTACCAAAACATGAGTCTAGGGTCCAATGGGCCGGATTCGGTGCGTTCGTTGCAAAAATTCCCGACGTGACTTCGTGGCACGAACTTTTGTATTAATTGCACCTGTTCACCCCATTTTGCACTGAGTTTCATGCAGCTACGAAATGATCCCAAATGCATCCAAACACTATGCAACGTACCAAAACATTAGTCTAGGGTCCAATGGGCCGGTTTCGGTGCGTTCGTTGCAAAAATTCCCGACGTGACATCGTGGCACGAACTTTTGTATTAATTACACCAGTTGACCCTATTTTGCACCGAGTTTCATGTAGCTACGAAACGATCTCAAATGCAGCCAAACACTATGCAACGCACCAAAACATGAGTATAGGGTCCAATGGGGCCGATTGGTGCGCTCATTGCGAAAAATCCCGACGTGACTTCCTGGCACGAACTTTTGCATGACTTGCACCAGTTGACCCCGTTTTTGCACCGAGTTTCAAGTAGTTACGAAATGATACCAAATGCAGCCAAACACTATGCAATACACCAAAACATGACATTGGGGTCCAATGGAGTGGATTCGGTGCGTTGGTTGCAAAAAATCCCGAGGTGACTTCGTGGCACGAACTTTTGCATTAACTGCACCAGTTGACCCTGTTTTGCACCGAGTTTCAGGCAAACACTATGCAAGGCACCAAAACAAGACTTTACGTTCCAATGGAGTGGATTCGGTGTGTTCGTTGCAAAAAATCTTGACGTGACTTCGTGGCACGAACTTTTGCATTAATTGCACCAGTTCACACTGTTTTGCACCGAGTTTCATGCAGTTACGAAATGATCCAACCACCCAAACCTGCCACCCAAAACATATTTAGTCCAATGGGTGGATCGCGAAATCCGACACTTTGCAACATTATGTTAATTGCAGACCGCCTTTTGCCCAATTTCATGGCACAAAGATCCAGATGACCCAAACCTAAGCAACACACCAATATATCGGTGCAACGGCGGATTGGGTGCACTTATTGCGAAAAATCCCGACGTGACTTCGTGGCACGAACTTTTGCATTAATTGCACCAGTTGGTCATTTGCGCCGAGTTCAGGCAGTACAAACCAATGAGGCAACACTATGCAACGCACCAAATTTTGTTTCCAATGTGTGATTGTGCGTTCGTTGCAAAAAATCCTGATGTGAGGGCTGAACTTGTCATTAATTGCAACAGTCACACTTTTTGCACCGAGTTCATGCATACGAACAACCCAACACCAAACTATGCAACGCACCAAAACATAGTTTAGGGTCCAATGGGGTGATTCGGTGCGTGATTGCGAAAAATCCCGACGTGGCTTCGTGGCACAACTTTTGCATTAATTGCACTAGTGACCCCATTTTGCACAAGTTTCATGCAGCTACGAAACGATCTCAATGCCACCCAAACAATATGCAAGGCACCAAAACATGAGTCTAGGGTCCAATGGGTGGATTGGGTAGCGCTCGTTGGCGAAAATTCCTGATGTGACTTCGTGGGTTGAACTTTTGTATAATTGGCAACAGATCACCCCGTTTTGTATCGAGTTTCATCGCAGTTTATGACACGATTACCAAATGCACCCAAACACTATGCAACATACCAAAACATGAGGTCTAATGGTCCAATGGGGCGGATTGGGTGTGTTCGTTGCGAAAATTCCTGACGTGACTTCGTGGCACGAACTTATGCATTAATTGCACGAGTTGACTCTGTTTTGTACCAAGTTTCATGCAGCTACGAAACGATCCCAAATGCACCCAAACACTAAGCAACACACCAAAACATGAGTTTAGGGTGCAACAGGGCAGATTGAGTGCGCTTGTTATGAAAAATCTTGACGTGACTTCGTGGCACGAACTTTTGCATTAATTGCACCAGTTGACCCCGTTTTTGCACCGAGTTTCAAGTAGTTACGAAATGATACCAAATGCAGCCAAACACTATGCAATACACCAAAACATGACATTGGGGTCCAATGGAGTGGATTCGGTGCGTTGGTTGCAAAAAATCCCGAGGTGACTTCGTGGCACGAACTTTTGCATTAACTGCACCAGTTGACCCCGTTTTGCACCGAGTTTCAGGCAAACACTATGCAACGCACCAAAACATGACTTTACGGTCCAATGGAGTGGATTCGGTGCGTTCGTTGCAAAAAATCCCGACTTGACTTCGTGGCACGAACTTTTGTATTAATTACACCAGTTCACACTGTTTTGCACCGAGTTTCATGTAGCTACGAAACGATCTCAAATGCAGCCAAACACTATGCAACGCACCAAAACATGAGTATAGGGTCCAATGGGGCCGATTGGTGCGCTCATTGCGAAAAATCCCGACGTGACTTCCTGGCACGAACTTTTGCATGACTTGCACCAGTTGACCCCGTTTTTGCACCGAGTTTCAAGTAGTTACAAAATGATACCAAATGCAGCCAAACACTATGCAATGCACCAAAACATGACATTGGGGTCCAATGGAGTGGATTCGGTGCGTTGGTTGCAAAAAATCCCGAGGTGACTTCGTGGCACGAACTTTTGCATTAACTGCACCAGTTGACCCCGTTTTGCACCGAGTTTCAGGCAAACACTATGCAACGCACCAAAACATGACTTTATGGTCCAATGGAGTGGATTCGGTGCGTTCGTTGCAAAAAATCCCGACGTGACTTCGTGGCACGAACTTTTGCATTAATTGCACCCGTTCACACTGTTTTGCACCGAGTTTCATGCAGTTACGAAACGATCCCGAACGCACCCAAACACTATGCAACGCACCAAAACATTAGTTTAGGGTCCAATGGGGTGGATTCGGTATGTTGATTGCGAAAAATCCCGACGTGACTTCGTGGCACGGACTTATGCATTAATTGCACCAGTTGACCCCGTTTTGCACCAAGTTTCCCGCAGCTACGAAACAATCCCAAATGCACCCAAACACTAAGCAACACACCAAAACATGAGTCTAGGGTGCAACGGGGCGGATTGGGTGCACTTATTGCGAAAAATCCCGACGTGACTTCGTGGCACGAACTTTTGCATTAATTGCAACAGTTCACCCTGTTTTGTATCGAGTTTCATGCAGTTATGAAACGATACCAGATGCACCCAAACACTATGCAACGTACCAAAACATGAGTCTATGGTCCAATGGGGCGGATTGGGTGTGTTCGTTGCGAAAATTCCTGACGTGACTTTGTGGCACGAACTTATGCATTAATTGCACGAGTTGACCCCGTTTTGCACCAAGTTTCATGCAGCTACGAAACGATCCCAAATGCACCCAAACACTAAGCAACACACCAAAACATGAGTTTAGGGTGCAACAGGGCAGATTGGGTGCGCTTGTTGCGAAAAATCCCGACGTGACTTCGTGGCACGAACTTTTGCATTAATTGTACCAGTTGACCCCATTTTGCGCCGAGTTTCAGGCAGTTACAAAACAATCCCAAATGCAGCCAAACACTATGCAACGCACCAAAATATGAGTTTAGGGTCCAATGGTATGGATTCGATGCGTTCGTTGCAAAAAATCCCGATGTGACTTCGCGGCACGAACTTTTGTATTAATTGCACCAAGTTTCATGCAGCTACGAAACGATCCCAAAATGCACCCAAACACTATGCAACGCACCAAACCTTGAGTTTATCGTCCAATGGGGTGAATTTGGTGCGTTCATTGCGAAAAATCCCGACGTGACTTCGTGGCACGAACTTTTCCATTAATTGCACCAGTTCACCCTATTTTGCGTCGAGTTTCATGCAGTTACGAAACGATCCCAAATGCACCCAATCACTATGCAAGGCACCAAAACATGAGTCCAGGGTCGAATGGGGCGGATTGGGTGCACTCGTTGTGAAAATTCTCGACGTGACTTCGTGGCCAGAACTTTTGTATTAATTGCACCAGTTCACCGCATTTTGCACTGAGTTTCATGCAGCTACGAAACGATCCCAAATGCATCCAAACACTATGCAACGTACCAAAACATGAGTCTAGGGTCTAATGGGCTGGATTCGGTGCGTTCGTTGCAAAAATTCCTGACGTGACTTCGTGGCACGAACTTTTGTATTAATTGCACCTGTTCACCCTGTTTTGCACCGAGTTTCATGCAGCTACGAAACGATCTCAAATGCAGCCAAACACTATGCAACGCACCAAAACATGAGTATAGGGTCCAATGGGGCTGATTGGTGCGCTCGTTGTGAAAAATCCTGACGTGACTTCCTGGCACGAACTTTTGCATGACTTGCACCAGTTGACCCCGTTTTTGCACCGAGTTTCAGGTAGTTACGAAATGATACCAAATGCAGCCAAACACTATGCAATGCACGAAAACATGACATTGGGGTCCAATGGAGTGGATTCGGTGCGTTGGTTGCAAAAAATCCCGAGGTGACTTCGTGGCACGAACTTTTGCATTAACTGCACCAGTTGACCCCGTTTTGCAGCGAGTTTCAAGCAGTTACGAAACGATCCCAAATGTAGCCAAACACTGTGCAATGCACCAAAACATGACTTTAGGGTCCAATGGAGTGGATTCGGTGCGTTGGTTGCAAAAAATCCCGATGTGACTTCGTGGCACGAACTTTTGCATTAATTGCACCAGTTCACACTGTTTTGCACCGAGTTTGATGCAGTTACGAAACGATCCAAAATGCACCCAATCACTATGCAAGGCACCAAAACATGAGTCTAGGGTCGAATGGGGCAGATTGGGTGCGCTCGTTGCGAAAATTCTCGACGTGACTTCGTGGCCAGAACTTTTGTATTAATTGCACTAGTTCACCCCGTTTTGCACCGAGTTTCATGCAGCTACGAAACGATCCCAAATGCATCCAAACACTATGCAACGTACCAAAACATGAGTCTAGGGTCCAATGGGCCGGATTCGGTGCGTTCGTTGCGAAAATTTCCGACGTGACTTCGTGGCACGAACTTTTGTATTAATTGCACCAATTGACCCTGTTTTGCACCGAGTTTCTTGTAGCTACGAAACGATCTCAAATGCAGCCAAACACTATGCAACGCACCAAAACATGAGTATAGGGTCCAATGGGGCTGATTGGTGCGCTCGTTGCGAAAATTCCCGACGTGACTTCCTGGCACGAACTTTTGCATGACTTGCACCAGTTGACCCCGTTTTGCACCGAGTTTCAGGCAGTTACAAAATGATACCAAATGCAGCCAAACACTATGCAACACACCAAAACATGACATTGGGGTCCAATGGAGTGGATTCGGTGCGTTGGTTGCAAAAAATCCCGGGGTGACTTCATGGCACGAACTTTTGCATTAACTGCACCAGTTGACCCCGTTTTGCACCAAGTTTCAGGCAGTTACGAATCGATCCCAAACGCACCCAAACACTATGCAACACACCAAAACATGAGTTTAGGGTCCAATGGGGTGGATTCGGTGCGTTGATTGCGATAAATCCCGACGTGACTTCGTGGCACGAACTTTTCAATTAATTGCACCAGTTGACCCCATTTTGCACCAAGTTTCATGCAGCTACGAAACGATCCCAAATGCACCCAAACACTATGCAAGGCACCAAAACATGAGTCTAGGGTCCAATGGGGCGGATTGGGTGCACTCGTAGCGAAAATTCTCGACGTGACTTCATGGCGTGAACTTTTGTATTAATTGCACCAGTTCACCCCATTTTGTATCGAGTTTCATGCAGTTATGAAACGATCCCAAATGCACCCAAAAACTATGCAACGTACCAAAACATGAGTCTATGGTCCAATGGGGCGGATTGGGTGTGTTCGTTGCGAAAATTCCTGACGTGACTTCGTGGCACGAACTTATGCATTAATTGCACGAGTTGACCCCGTTTTGCACCAAGTTTCATGCAGATACGAAACGATCCCAAATGCATTCAAACACTAAGCAACACACCAAAACATGAGTTTAGGGTGCAATGGGGCAGATTGGGTGCGCTTGTTGCGAAAAATCCCGACGTGACTTCGTGGCACGAACTTTTGCATTAATTGTACCAGTTGACCCCATTTTGCGCCGAGTTTCAGGCAGTTACAAAACAATCCCAAATGCAGCCAAACACTATGCAACGCACCAAAATATGAGTTTAGGGTCCAATGGTATGGATTCGATGCGTTCGTTGCAAAAAATCCCGATGTGACTTCGCGGCACGAACTTTTGTATTAATTGCACCAAGTTTCATGCAGCTACGAAACGATCCCAAAATGCACCCAAACACTATGCAACGCACCAAACCTTGAGTTTATCGTCCAATGGGGTGAATTTGGTGCGTTCATTGCGAAAAATCCCGACGTGACTTCGTGGCACGAACTTTTCCATTAATTGCACCAGTTGACCCTATTTTGCGTCGAGTTTCATGCAGTTACGAAACGATCCCAAATGCACCCAATCACTATGCAAGGCACCAAAACATGAGTCCAGGGTCGAATGGGGCGGATTGGGTGCACTCGTTGTGAAAATTCTCGACGTGACTTCGTGGCCAGAACTTTTGTATTAATTGCACCAGTTCACCGCATTTTGCACTGAGTTTCATGCAGCTACGAAACGATCCCAAATGCATCCAAACACTATGCAACGTACCAAAACATGAGTCTAGGGTCTAATGGGCCGGATTCGGTGCGTTCGTTGCAAAAATTCCCGACGTGACTTCGTGGCACGAACTTTTGTATTAATTGCACCTGTTCACCCTGTTTTGCACCGAGTTTCATGCAGCTACGAAACGATCTCAAATGCAGCCAAACACTATGCAACGCACCAAAACATGAGTATAGGGTCCAATGGGGCCGATTGGTGCGCTCGTTGCGAAAAATCCTGACGTGACTTCCTGGCACGAACTTTTGCATGACTTGCACCAGTTGACCCCATTTTTGCACCGAGTTTCAGGTAGTTACGAAATGATACCAAATGCAGCCAAACACTATGCAATGCACGAAAACATGACATTGGGGTCCAATGGAGTGGATTCGGTGCGTTGGTTAAAAAAAATCCCGAGGTGACTTCGTGGCACGAACTTTTGCATTAACTGCACCAGTTGACCCCGTTTTGCAGCGAGTTTCAAGCAGTTACGAAACGATCCCAAATTTAGCCAAACACTGTGCAATGCACCAAAACATGACTTTAGGGTCCAATGGAGTGGATTCGGTGCGTTGGTTGCAAAAAATCCCGATGTGACTTCGTGGCACGAACTTTTGCATTAATTGCACCAGTTCACACTGTTTTGCACCGAGTTTGATGCAGTTACGAAACGATCCAAAATGCACCCAATCACTATGCAAGGCACCAAAACATGAGTCTAGGGTCGAATGGGGCGGATTGGGTGCGCTCGTTGCGAAAATTCTCGACGTGACTTCGTGGCCAGAACTTTTGTATTAATTGCACTAGTTCACCCCGTTTTGCACCGAGTTTCATGCAGCTACGAAACGATCCCAAATGCATCCAAACACTATGCAACGTACCAAAACATGAGTCTAGGGTCCAATGGGCCGGATTCGGTGCGTTCGTTGCGAAAATTTCCGACGTGACTTCGTGGCACGAACTTTTGTATTAATTGCACCAATTGACCCTGTTTTGCACCGAGTTTCTTGTAGCTACGAAACGATCTCAAATGCAGCCAAACACTATGCAACGCACCAAAACATGAGTATAGGGTCCAATGGGGCTGATTGGTGCGCTCGTTGCGAAAATTCCCGACGTGACTTCCTGGCACGAACTTTTGCATGACTTGCACCAGTTGACCCCGTTTTGCACCGAGTTTCAGGCAGTTACAAAATGATACCAAATGCAGCCAAACACTATGCAACACACCAAAACATGACATTGGGGTCCAATGGAGTGGATTCGGTGCGTTGGTTGCAAAAAATCCCGGGGTGACTTCGTGGCACGAACTTTTGCATTAACTGCACCAGTTGACCCCGTTTTGCACCAAGTTTCAGGCAGTTACGAATCGATCCCAAACGCACCCAAACACTATGCAACACACCAAAACATGAGTTTAGGGTCCAATGGGGTGGATTCGGTGCGTTGATTGCGATAAATCCCGACGTGACTTCGTGGCACGAACTTTTCAATTAATTGCACCAGTTGACCCCATTTTGCACCAAGTTTCATGCAGCTACGAAACGATCCCAAATGCACCCAAACACTATGCAAGGCACCAAAACATGAGTCTAGGGTCCAATGGGGCGGATTGGGTGCACTCGTTGCGAAAATTCTCGACGTGACTTCATGGCGTGAACTTTTGTATTAATTGCACCAGTTCACCCCATTTTGTATCGAGTTTCATGCAGTTATGAAACGATCCCAAATGCACCCAAAAACTATGCAACGTACCAAAACATGAGTCTATGGTCCAATGGGGCGGATTGGGTGTGTTCGTTGCGAAAATTCCTGACGTGACTTCGTGGCACGAACTTATGCATTAATTGCACGAGTTGACCCCGTTTTGCACCAAGTTTCATGCAGATACGAAACGATCCCAAATGCATTCAAACACTAAGCAACACACCAAAACATGAGTTTAGGGTGCAATGGGGCAGATTGGGTGCGCTTGTTGCGAAAAATCCCGACGTGACTCGTGGCACGAACTTTTGCATTAATTGTACCAGTTGACCCCATTTTGCGCCGAGTTTCAGGCAGTTACAAAACAATCCCAAATGCAGCCAAACACTATGCAACGCACCAAAATATGAGGTTAGGGTCCAATGGTATGGATTCGATGCGTTTGTTGCAAAAAATCCCGATGTGACTTCGTGGCACGAACTTTTGTATTAATTGCAAACGAGTTTCATGCAGCTACGAAACGATCTCAAAGGCAGCTAAACACTATGCAATGCACCAAAACATGAGTATAGGGTCCAATGGTGCCGATTGGTGCGCTCGTTGCGAAAAATCCCGACGTGACTTCCTGGCACGAACTTTTGCATGACTTGCACTAGTTGACCCCGTTTTGCACCGAGTTTCAGGCAGTTACGAAATGATACCAAATGCAGCCAAACACTATGCAACGCACCAAAACATGACATTGGGGTCAATGGAGTGGATTCGGTGTGTTGGTAGCAAAAAATCCCGAGGTGACTTCGTGGCACAAACTTTTGCATTAACTGCACCAGTTGACCCCGTTTTGCACCGAGTTTCAAGCAGTTACAAAACGATCCCAAATGTAGCCAAACACTGTGCAATGCACCAAAACATGACTTTAGGGTCCAATGGAGCGGATTCGGTGCGTTGGTTGCAAAAAATCCCGACGTGACTTCGTGGCACGAACTTTTGCATTAATTGCACCAGTTCACACTGTTTTGCACCGAGTTTCATGCAGTTACGAAATGATCCCAAACGCACCCAAACACTATGCAAGGCACCAAAACATGAGTCTAGGGTCGAATGCGGTGGATTTGGTGTGTTGATTGTGAAAAATCCTGACGTGACTTCGTGGCACGAACTTTTTCATTAATTGCACCAGTTGACCCCATTTTGCACCAAGTTTCATGCAGCTACGAAACGATCCCAAATGCACCCAAACACTATGCAAGGCACCAAAACATGAGTCTAGGGTCCAATGGGGCGGATTGGGTGCGCTCATTGCGAAAATTCTCGATGTGACTTCGTGGCGTGAACTTTTGTATTAATTGCACCAGTTCACCCCGTTTTGTATCGAGTTTCATGCAGTTATGAAACGATCCCAAATGCACCCAAACACTATGCAACGTACCAAAACATGAGTCTACGGTGCAATGGGGCAGATTGGGTGCGCTTGTTGCGAAAAATCCCGACGTGACTTCGTGGCACGAACTTTTGCATTAATTGCACCAGTTGACCCCATTTTGCGCCGAGTTTCAGGCAGTTACAAAACAATCTCAAATGCAGCCAAACACTATGCAACATTCAAAATATGAGTTTAGGGTCCAGTGGTGTGGATTTGGTGTGTTAGTTGCAAAAAATCCCGATGTGACTTCGTGGCACGAACTTTTACATTAATTGCACAAGTTCACACTGTTTTGCACTGAGTTTCATGCAGTTACGAAAAAATCCCAAATGCACCCAATCACTATGCAAGGCATCAAAACATGAGTCTAGGGTTGAATGGGGCGGATTGGGTGCACTCGTTGCGAAAATTCTCGACGTGACTTCGTGGCCAAAACTTTTGTATTAATTGCACCAGTTCACCCCATTTTGCACCGAGTTTGATGCAGTTACGAAACGATCTCAAATGCATCCAAACACTATGCAACGTACCAAAACATGAGTCTAGGATACAATGGGCCGGATTCGGTGCGTTCGTTGCGAAAATTCCCGACGTGACTTCGTGGCACAAACTTTTTTATTAATTGCACCAGTTGACCCGGTTTTGCACCGAGTTTCATGCAGCTACGAAATGATCTCAAATGCAGCTAAACACTATGCAATGCACCAAAACATGAGTATAGGGTCCAATGTGGCCGATTGGTGCGCTCGTTGCGAAAAATCCCGGCGTGACTTCCTGGCACGAACTTTTGCATGAATTGCACCAGTTAACCCCGTTTTGCACCGAGTTTCAGGAAGTTACGAAATGATACCAAATGCAGCCAAACACTATGCAACGCATCAAAACATGATATTGGGGTCCAATGGAGTGGATTCGGTGCGTTGGTTGCAAAAAATCCCGACCTGACTTCGTGGCACCAACTTTTGCATTAATTGCACATGTTCACACTGTTTTGCACCGAGTTTCATGCAGTTACGAAACGGTCCCAAATGCACCCAAACACTATGCAACGCACCAAAACTTGAGTTTAGGGTCCAATGGGGTCGATTCGGTGCATTCATTGCAAAAAAATCCCGACGTGACTTAGTGGCACGAACTTTTCCATAAATTGCACCAGTTCACCCTGTTTTGCGTCGAGTTTCATGCAGTTACGAAACAATCCCAAATGCACCCAATCACTATGCAAGCCACCATAATATGAGTCTAGGGACCAATGGGGCGGATTGGGTGCGCTCGTTGCAAAAATTCTCGACGTGACTTCGTGGCCAGAACTTTTGTATTAATTGCACCAGTTCACCACGTTTTGCACAGAGTTTCATGCAGCTACGAAACGATCCCAAATGCATCCAAACACTATGCAACGTACCAAAACAAGAGTCTTGGGTCCAATGGGGCGGATTGAGTGCATTCGTTGCAAAAATTCCCGACGTGACTTTGTGGCACGAACTTTTGTATTAATTGCACCAGTTGACCCTGTTTTGCACCGAGTTTCATCCAGCTACGAAACGATCCCAAATGCAGCCAAACACTATGCAACGCACCAAAACATGAGTCTAGGGTCCATAATGGGGCGGATTTGGTGCGCTTGTTGCGAAAAGTCCCGACGTGACTTCGTGACACGAACTTTTGCATTAATTGCACTAGTTGACCTCGTTTTGAATCGAGTTTCATGCAGCTACGAAACGATCCCAAATGCAGCTAAATACTATGCAACATACCAAAACATGAGTATAGGGTCCAATGGGGCCGATTGGTGCGCTCATTGCGAAAAGTCCCGATGTGACTTCGTGATACAAACTTTTGCATTAATTGCACTAGTTGACCTCGTTTTGCACCGAGTTTCTTGCAGCTACGAAACGATCCCAAATGCAGCTAAACACTATGCAACGCACCAAAACATGTGTATAGGGTCCAATGGGGCTGATTGGTGCGCTCGTTGCGAAAAATCCCGACGTGCTTCCTGGCACGAACTTTTGCATTAATTGAACCAGTTGACCCCGTTTTGCACCGAGTTTCAGGCAGTTACGAAACGACACCAAATGCAACCAAACACTATGCAACACACCAAAACATGACTTTACGGTCCAATGGAGTGGATTCGGTACGTTCGTTGCAAAAAATCCCGACCTGACTTTGTGGCACGAACTTTTGCATTAATTGCACCAGTTCACACTGTTTTGCACCGAGTTTCATGCAGTTACGAAACGATCCCAAACGCACCCAAACACTATGCAACGCACCAAAACATGAGTTTAGGGTCCAATGGGGTCGATTCGGTGCATTGATTGCGAAAAATCCCGACGTGACTTCGTGGCACGAACTTTTTCATTAATTGCACCAGTTGACCCCATTTTGCACCAAGTTTCATGCAGCTACGAAACGATCCCAAATGCACCCAAACACTATGCAAGGCACCAAAATATGAGTCTAGGGTCCAATGGGGCGGATTGGCTGCGCTCGTTGCGAAAATTCTCGATGTGACTTCGTGGCGTGAACTTTTGAATTAATTGCAACAATTCACCCCGTTTTGTATCGAGTTTCATGCAGTTATGAAACGATCCCAAATGCACCCAAACACTATGCAACGTACTAAAAAATGAGTCTATGGTCCAATGGGGTGGATTGGGTGTCTTTGTTGCGAAAATTCCTGACGTGACTTCGTGGCACGAACTTATGCATTAATTGCACCAGTTGACCCCGTTTTGCACCAAGTTTCATGCAGCTACGAAACGATCCCAAATGCACCCAAACACTAAGCAACACACCAAAACATGACTTTAGGGTGCAACGGGGCAGATTGGGTGCACTTATTGCGAAAAATCCCGACGTGACTTCGTGGCACGAACTTTTGTATTAATTGCACCAGTTGGTCCATTTTGCGCCGAGTTTCAGGCAGTTACAAAACAGTCCCAAATGCAGGCAAACACTATGCAACGCACCAAAATATTTGTTTTGGATCCAATGGTGTGGATTTGGTGCGTTCATTGCAAAAAAATCCTGATGTGACTTCGTGGCACGAACTTTTGTATTAATTGCACCAGTTGACCCTGTTTTGCACCGAGTTTCATGTAGCTACGAAACGATCCCAAATGCAGCCAAACACTATGCAACGCACCAAAACATGAGTATAGGGTCCAATGGGGCTGATTGGTGCGCTCGTTGCGAAAATTCCAGACATGACTTCCTGGCACGAACTTTTGCATGACTTGCACCAGTTGACCCCGTTTTGCACCGAGTTTCAGGCAGTTACGAAATGATACCAAATGCAGCCAAACACTATGCAATGCACCAAAACATGACATTGGGGTCCAATGGAGTGGATTCAGTGCGTTGGTTGCAAAAAATCCCGAGGTGACTTCGTGGCACGAACTTTTGCATTAACTGCACCAGTTGACCCCGTTTTGCACCGAGTTTCAGGCAGTTACGAAACGATCCCAAACGCACCCAAACACTATGCAACGCACCAAAACATGAGTTTAGGGTCCAATGGGGTGGATTCGGTGCGTTGATTGCGAAAAATCTCGACGTGACTTCGTGGCACGAACTTTTCAATTAATTGCACCAGTTGACCCCATTTTGCACCAAGTTTCATGTAGCTACGAAACGATCCCAAATGCACCCGAACACTATGCAAGGCACCAAAACATGAGTCTAGGGTCCAATGGGGCGGATTGGGTGCGCTCGTTGCGAAAATTCTCGACGTGACTTCGTGGCGTGAACTTTTGTATTAATTGCACCAGTTCACCCCATTTTGTATCGAGTTTCATGCAGTTATGAAACGATCCCTAATGCACCCAAAAACTATGCAACGTACCAAAACATGAGTCTATGGTCCAATGGGGCGGATTGGGTGTGTTCGTTGCGAAAATTCCTGACGTGACTTCGTGGCATGAACTTATGCATTAATTGCACCAGTTGACCCCGTTTTGCACCAAGTTTCATGCAGCTACGAAACGATCCCAAATGCATTCAAACACTAAGCAACACACCAAAACATGAGTTTAGGGTGCAATGGGGCAGATTGGGTGCGCTTGTTGCGAAAAATCCCGACGTGACTTCGTGGCACGAACTTTTGCATTAATTGTACCAGTTGACCCCATTTTGCGCCGAGTTTCAGGCAGTTACAAAACAATCCCAAATGCAGCCAAACACTATGCAACGCACCAAAATATGAGTTTAGGGTCTAATGGTATGGATTCGATGCGTTCGTTGCAAAAAATCCCGATGTGACTTCGCGGCACGAACTTTTGTATTAATTGCACCAAGTTTCATGCAGCTACGAAACGATCTCAAATGCAGCTAAACACTATGCAATGCACCAAAACATGAGTATAGGGTCCAATGGGGCCGATTGGTGCGCTCGTTGCGAAAAATCCCGATGTGACTTCCTGGCACGAACTTTTGCATGACTTGCACTAGTTGACCCCGTTTTGCACCGAGTTTCAGGCAGTTACGAAATGATACCAAATGTAGCCAAACACTATGCAACGCACCAAAACATGACATTGGGGTCCAATGGAGTGGATTCGGTGTGTTGGTAGCAAAAAATCCCGAGGTGACTTCGTGGCACGAACTTTTGCATTAACTGCACCAGTTGACCCCGTTTTGCACCGAGTTTCAAGCAGTTACGAAACGATCCCAAATGTAGCCAAACACTGTGCAATGCACCAAAACATGACTTTAGGGTCCAATGGAGTGAATTCGGTGCGTTGGTTGCAAAAAATCCCGACGTGACTTCGTGGCACGAACTTTTGCATTAATTGCACCAGTTCACACTGTTTTGCTCTGCGTTTCATGCAGTTACGAAACGATCCCAAACGCACCCAAACACTATGCAACACACCAAAACATGAGTTTAGGGTCCAAGGGGGTGGATTTGGTGTGTTGATTGCGAAAAATCCCGACGTGACTTCGTGGCACGAACTTTTTCATTAATTGCACCAGTTGACCCCATTTTGCACCAAGTTTCATGCCGCTACGAAACGATCCCAAATGCACCCAAACACTATGCAAGGCACCAAAATATGAGTCTAGGGTCCAATGGGGCGGATTGGGTGCGCTCGTTGCGAAAATTCTTGATGTGACTTCGTGGCGTGAACTTTTGTATTAATTGCACCAGTTCACCCCGTTTTGTATCGAGTTTCATGCAGTTTTGAAACGATCCCAAATGCACCCAAAAACTATGCAACGTACCAAAACATTAGTCTATGGTCCAATGGGGCGGATTGGGTGTGTTCGTTGCGAAAATTACTGACGTGACTTCGTGGCATGAACTTATGCATTAATTGCACCAGTTGACCCCGTTTTGCACCAAGTTTCATGCAGCTACGAAACGATCCCAAATGCATTCAAACACTAAGCAACACACCAAAACATGAGTTTAGGGTGCAATGGGGCAGATTGGGTGCGCTTGTTGCAAAAAATCCCGACGTGACTTCGTGGCACGAACTTTTGCATTAATTGTACCAGTTGACCCCATTTTGCGCCGAGTTTCAGGCAGTTACAAAACAATCCCAAATGCAGCCAAACACTATGCAACGCACCAAAATATGAGTATAGGGTCTAATGGGGCCGATTGGGTGTGTTCGTTGCGAAAATTCCTGACGTGACTTCGTGGCACGAACTTATGCATTAATTGCACCAGTTGACCCCATATTGCACCAAGTTTCATGCAGCTGCGAAACGATCCCAAATGCAGCCAAACACTAAGCAACACACCAAAACATGAGTTTATGGTGCAATGGGGCAGATTGGGTGCGCTTGTTGCGAAAAATCCCGACGTGACTTCGTGGCACGAACTTTTGCATTAATTGCACCAGTTGACCCCATTTTGCGCCGAGTTTCAGGCAGTTACAAAACAATCCCAAATGCAGCCAAACACTATGCAACGCATCAAAATATGAGTTTAGGGTCCAGTGGTGTGGATTTGGTGCGTTAGTTGCAAAAAATCCCGATGTGACTTCGTGGCACGAACTTTTACATTAATTGCACAAGTTCACCCTGTTTTGCACTGAGTTTCATGCAGTTACGAAACGATCCCAAATGCACCCAATCACTATGCAAGGCATCAAAACATGAGTCTAGGGTTGAATGGGGCGAATTAGGTGCGCTCGTTGCGAAAATTCTCGACGTGACTTCGTGGCCAAAACTTTTGTATTAATTGCACCAGTTCACCCCATTTTGCACCGAGTTTCATGCAGCTACGAAACGATCCCAAATGCATCCAAACACTATGCAACGTACCAAAACATGAGTCTAGGGTCCAATGGGCCGGATTCGGTGCGTTCGTTGCGAAAATTCCCGACGTGACTTCGTGGCACAAACTTTTGTATTAATGGCACCAGTTGACCCTGTTTTGCACCGAGTTTCATGCAGCAACGAAACGATCTCAAATGCAGCTAAACACTATGCAATGCACAAAAAACATGAGTATAGGGTCCAATGGGTCCGATTGGTGCGCTCGTTGCGAAAAATCCCGACATGACTTCATGGCACGAACTTGTGTATGACTTGCACCAGTTGACCCCGTTTTGCACCGAGTTTCAGGCAGTTACGAAATGATACCAAATGAAGCCAAACACTATGCAACGCACCAAAACATGACATTGGGGTCCAATGGAGTGGATTCGGTGCGTTGGTTGCAAAAAATCCCGAGGTGACTTTGTGGCACGAACTTTTGCATTAACTGCACCAGTTGACCCCGTTTTGCACCGAGTTTCAGGCAAACACTATGCAACGCACCAAAACATGACTTTACGGTCCAATGGAGTGGATTCGGTGCGTTCGTTGCAAAAAATCTCGACGTGACTTCGTGGTACGAACTTTTGCATTAATTGCACCAGTTCACACTGTTTTGCACAGAGTTTCATGCAGTTACGAAACGATCCCAAACGCACCCAAACACTATGCAACGCACCAAATCATGAGTTTAGGATCCAATGCGGTGGATTCGGTGTGTTGATTGCGAAAAATCCCGACGTGACTTCGTGGCACGAACTTTTGCATTAACTGCACCAGTTGACCCCGTTTTGCACCGAGTTTCAGGCAAACATTATGCAACACACCAAAACATGACTTTACGGTCCAATGGAGTAGATTCGGTGCGTTCGTTGCAAAAAACCCCAACATTACTTCGTGGCACGAACTTTTGCATTAATTGCACCAGTTCACACTGTTTTGCACCGAGTTTCGTGCAGTTACGAAACGGTCCCAAACGCAACCAAACACTATGCAACGCCCCAAAACATGAGTTTAGGGTCCAATGGGGAGGATTGGGTGCGTTCGTTGCGAAAATTCCCGACGTAACTTCGTGGCACGAACTTTTGTATTAATTGCACCAGTTGACCCTGTTTTGCAACGATTTTCATGCAGCTACGAAACGATCCCAAATGCAGCTAAACACTATGCAACACACCAAAACATGAGTATAGGGTCCTATGGGTCTGATTGGTGCGCTCGTTGCGAAAAATCCCGACGTGACTTCGTGGCACGAACTTTTGCATTAATTGCACCAGTTGCCCCGTTTTGCACCGAGTTTCATATAGTTACGAAATGATCCCAAATGTTGCCAAACACTATGCAGCGCACCAAAACATGACTTTAGGGTCCAATGGAGTGTATTCGGTGCGTTGGTTGCAAAAAATCCCGACGTGACTTCGTGGCACGAACTTTTGCATTAATTGCACCAGTTCACACTGTTTTGCACTGAGTTTCATGCAGTTACGAAATGATCCCAAATGCACCCAAACACTATGCAATGCAGCAAAACTTGAGTTTAGGGTCCAATGGGGTTTATTCGGTGCGTTCATTGCAAAAAATCCCGACGTGACTTAGTGGCACGAACTTTTCCATTAATTGCACCAGTTCACCCTATTTTGCGTCGAGTTTCATGCAGTTATGAAACGATCCCAAATGCACCCAATCACTATGCAAGGCACCAAAACATGAGTCTAGGGACCAATGGGGGCGGATTGGGTGCGCTCGTTGCAAAAATTCTTGATGTGACTTCGTGGCCAGAACTTTTGTATTAATTGCACCAGTTCACCCCATTTTGCACCGAGTTTCATGCAGCTACGAAACGATCCCAAATGCATCCAAACACTATGCAACGTACAAAAACATGAGTCTGGGGTCCAACGGGCCGGATTTGGTGCATTCGTTGCGAAAATTCCCGACGTGACTTCATGGCACGAACTTTTGTATTAATTGCACCAGTTGAACCGGTTTTGCACCGAGTTTCATGCAGCTACGAAATGATCTCAAATGCAGCTAAACACTATGCAACGCACCAAAACATGAGTATAGGGTCCAATGTGGCCGATTGGTGCGCTCGTTGCGAAAAATCCCGACATGACTTCCTGGCACGAACTTTTGCATGAATTGCACCAGTTAACCCCGTTTTGCACCGAGTTTCAGGAAGTTACGAAATGATACCAAATGCAGCCAAACACTATGCAACGCATCAAAACATGATATTGGGGTCCAATGGAGTGGATTCGGTGCGTTGGTTGCAAAAAATCCCGACGTGACTTCGTGGCACGAACTTTTGCATTAATTGCACCAGTTCACACTGTTTTGCACCGAGTTTCATGCAGTTACGAAATGGTCCCAAATGCACCCAAACACTATGCAACGCACCAAAACGTGAGTTTAGGGTCCAATGGGGTGGATTCGGAGTGTTCATTGCAAAAAAATCCCGACGTGACTTCGTGGCACGAACTTTTCCACTAATTGCACCAGTTCACCCTATTTTGCGTCGAGTTTCATGCAGTTTCCAAATGATCCCAAATGCACCCAATCACTATGCAAGGTACCAAAACATGAGTCTAGGGTCCAATGGGGTGGATTGGGTGCGTTTGTTGCGAAAATTCCCGACGTGACTTCGTGGCACGAACTTTTGTATTAATTTGCACCAGTTGACCTTGTTTTCCACCGAGTTTCATGCAGCTACAAAACGATCCCAAATGCAGCCAAACACTATGCAACGCACCAAAACATGAGTCTAGGGTCCATAATGGGGCGGATTTGGTGCGCTTGTTGCGAAAAGTCCCGACGTGACTTTGTGACACGAACCTTTGCATTAATTGCACTAGTTGACCTTGTTTTGCACCGAGTTTCATGCAGCTACGAAACGATCCCAAATGCAGGTAAACACTGTGCAATGCACCAAAACATGACATTAGGGTCCAATGGAGTGGATTCGGTGCGTTGGTTGCAAAAATTCCTGACGTGACTTCGTGGCACGAACTTTTGAATTAATTGCACCAGTTGACCCCGTTTTGCACCGAGTTTCAGGCAGTTACGAAACGATACCAAATGCAGCCCAACACTGTGAACCGCACCGAAACATGACTTTAGGGTCCAATGTAGTGGATTCGGTGCGTTGGTTGCAAAAAATCCTGACGTGACTTCGTGGCACGAACTTTTGCATTAATTGCACTAGTTGCCCCGTTTTCCACCGAGTTTCAGGCAGTTACGAAACGATCCCAAATGTAGCCAAACACTATGCAACGCACCAAAACATGACTTTAGGGGCCAATGGAGTGGATTCAGTGCGTTGGTTGAAAAAAATCCCGACGTGACTTCGTGGCACGAACTTTTGCATTAATTGCACCAGTTCACACTGTTTTGCACCGAGTTTCATGCAGTTACGAAACGATCCCAAATGCACCCAAACACTATGCAAGGCACCAAAACTTGAGTTTAGGGTCCAATGGGGTGGATTCGGTGCATTCATTGCGAAAAACCCCGACGTGACTTAGTGGCACGAACTTTTCCATAAATTGCACCAGTTCACCCTATTTTGCGTCGAGTTTCATGCAGTTACGAAACAATCCCAAATGCACCCAATCACTATGCAAGCCACCATAATATGAGTCTAGGGACCAATGGGGCGGATTGGGTGCGCTCGATGCAAAAATTCTCGACGTGACTTCGTGGCCAGAACTTTTGTATTAATTGCACCAGTTCACCCCGTTTTGCACAGAGTTTCATGCAGCTACGAAACGATCCCAAATGCATCCAAACACTATGCAACGTACCAAAACAAGAGTCTTGGGTCCAATGGGGCAGATTGAGTGCATTCGTTGCAAAAATTCCCGACGTGACTTTGTGGCACGAACTTTTGTATTAATGGCACCAGTTGACCCTGTTTTGCACCGAGTTTCATCCAGCTACGAAACGATCCCAAATGCAGCCAAACACTATGCAACGCACCAAAACATGAGTCTAGGGTCCATAATGGGGCGGATTTGGTGCGCTTGTTGCGAAAAGTCCCGACGTGACTTGGTGACACGAACTTTTGCATTAATTGCACTAGTTGACCTCGTTTTGCACCGAGTTTCATGCAGCTACGAAACGATCCCAAATGCAGCTAAATACTATGCAACATACCAAAACATGAATATAGGGTCCAATGGGGCCGATTGGTGCGCTCGTTGCGAAAAGTCCCGATGTGACTTCGTGACACAAACTTTTGCATTAATTGCACTAGTTGACCTCGTTTTGCACCGAGTTTCTTGCAGCTACGAAACGATCCCAAATGCAGCTAAACACTATGCAACGCACCAAAACATGTGTATGGGGTCCAATGGGGCCGATTGGTGCGCTCGTTGCGAAAAATCCCGACGTGCTTCCTGGCACGAACTTTTGCATTAATTGAACCAGTTGACCCCGTTTTGCACCGAGTTTCAGGCAGTTATGAAACGACACCAAATGCAACCAAACACTGTGCCACACACCAAAACATGACTTTACGGTCCAATGGAGTGGATTCGGTACGTTCGTTGCAAAAAATCCCGACCTGACTTTGTGGCACGAACTTTTGCATTAATTGCACCAGTTCACACTGTTTTGCACCGAGTTTCATGCAGTTACGAAACGATCCCAAACGCACCCAAACACTATGCAACGCACCAAAACATGAGTTTAGGGTCCAATGGGGTGGATTCGGTGCATTGATTGCGAAAAATCCCTGACGTGACTTCGTGGCACGAACTTTTTCATTAATTGCACCAGTTGACCCCATTTTGCACCAAGTTTCATGCAGCTACGAAAAAATCCCAAATGAACCCAAACACTATGCAAGGCACCAAAATATGAGTCTAGGGTCCAATGGGGCGGATTGGGTGCGCTCGTTGCGAAAATTCTCGATGTGACTTCGTGGCGTGAACTTTTGAATTAATTGCAACAGTTCACCCCGTTTTGTATCGAGTTTCATGCAGTTATGAAACGATCCCAAATGCACCCAAACACTAAGCAACGTACTAAAACATGAGTCTATGGTCCAATGGGGTGGATTGGGTGTGTTCGTTGCGAAAATTCCTGACGTGACTTCGTGGCACGAACTTATGCATTAATTGCACCAGTTGACCCCGTTTTGCACCAAGTTTCATGCAGCTACGAAACGATCCCAAATGCACCCAAACACTGAGCAACACACCAAAACATGAGTTTAGGGTGCAACGGGGCAGATTGGGTGCACTTATTGCGAAAAATCCCGACGTGACTTCGTGGCACGAACTTTTGCATTAATTGCACCAGTTGGTCCATTTTGCGCCGAGTTTCAGGCAGTTACAAAACAGTCCCAAATGCAGGCAAACACTATGCAACGCACCAAAATATTTGTTTTGGGTCCAATGGTGTGGATGTGGTGCGTTCGTTGCAAAAAAAATCCTGATGTGACTTCGTGGCATGAACTTTTACATTAATTGCACCAGTTCACACTGTTTTGCACCGAGTTTCATGCAGTTACGAAACGATCCCAAATGCACCCAAACACTATGCAACGCACCAAACCTTGAGTTTATGGTCCAATGGGGTGAATTTGGTGCTTTCATTGCGAAAAATCCCGACGTGACTTCGTGGCACGAACTTTTCCATTAATTGCACCAGTTCACCCTATTTTGCGTCGAATTTCATGCAGTTACGAAACGATCCCAAATGCACCCAATCACTATGCAAGGCACCAAAACATGAGTCCAGGGTCGAATGGGGCGGATTGGGTGCACTCGTTGCGAAAATTCTCGACGTGACTTCGTGCCAGAACTTTTGTATTAATTGCACCAGTTCACCCCATTTTGCACTGAGTTTCATGCAGCTACGAAATGATCCCAAATGCATCCAAACACTATGCAACGTACCAAAACATGAGTCTAGGGTCTAATGGGCCGGATTCGGTGCGTTCGTTGTAAAAATTCCCGACGTGACTTTGTGGCACGAACTTTTGTATTAATTGCACCTGTTCACCCTGTTTTGCACCGAGTTTCATGTAGCTACGAAACGATCTCAAATGCAACCAAACACTATGCAACGCACCAAAACATGAGTATAGGGTCCAATGGGGCCGATTGGTGCGCTCGTTGCGAAAAATCCCGACGTGACTTCCTGGCACGAACTTTTGCATGACTTGCACCAGTTGACCCCGTTTTTGCACCGAGTTTCAGGTAGTTACGAAATGATACCAAATGCAGCCAAACACTATGCAATGCACCAAAACATGACATTGGGGTCCAATGGAGTGGATTCGGTGCGTTGGTTGCAAAAAATCCCGAGGTGACTTTGTGGCACCAACTTTTACATTAACTGCACCAGTTGACCCCGTTTTGCAGTGAGTTTCAGGCAAACACTATGCAACGCACCAAAACATGACTTTACGGTCCAATGGAGTGGATTCCGTACGTTCGTTGCAAAAAATTCCGACGTGACTTTGTGGCACGAACTTTTGCATTAATTGCACCAGTTCACACTGTTTTGCATCGAGTTTCATGCAGTTATGAAACGATCCCAAACACACCCAAACACGATGCAACGCACCAAAACATGAGTTTAGGATCCAATGGGGTGGATTCGGTGCATTGATTGCGAAAAATCCCGACATGACTTCGTGGCACGAACTTTTGCATTAATTGCACCAGTTGACCCCATTTTGCACCAAGTTTCATGCAGCTACGAAATGATCTCAAATGCACCCAAACACTATGCAAGGCACCAAAACATGAGTCTAGGGTCCAATGGGGTGGATTGGGTGCGCTCGTTGCGAAAATTCTCGATGTGACTTTGTGGCGTGAACTTTTGTATTAATTGCAACAGTTCACCCCGTTTTGTATCGAGTTTCATGCAGTTATGAAACGATACCAAATGCACCCAAACACTATGCAACATACCAAAACATGAGTCTATGGTCCAATGGGGCGGATTGGGTGTGTTCGTTGCGAAAATTCCTGACGTGACTTCGTGGCACGAACTTTTGTATTAATTGCACCAATTGACCCTATTTTGCACCGAGTTTCAAGCAGCTACGAAACGATCCCAAATGCACCCAAAAACTAAGCAACACACCAAAACATGAGTTTAGGGTGCAACAGAGCAGATTGAGTGCGCTTGTTGCGAAAAATCCCGACGTGACTTCGTGGCACGAACTTTTGCATTAATTGCACCAGTTGGTCCATTTTGCGCCGAGTTTCAAGCAGTTACAAAACAATCCCAAATGCAGCCAAACACTATGCAACGCACCAAAATATGAGTTTTGGGTCCAATGGTGTGGATTTGGTGCGTTCGTTGCAAAAAATCCTGATGTGACTTCGTGGCACGAACTTTTCCATTAATTGCACCATTTCACACTGTTTTGCACCGAGTTTCATGCAGTTACGAAACAATCCCAAAATGCACCCAAACACTATGCAACGCACCAAACCTTGAGTTTATGGTCCAATGGGGTGAATTTGGTGCGTTCATTGCGAAAAATCCCAACGTGACTTCGTGGCACAAACTTTTCCATTAATTGCACCAGTTCACCCTATTTTGCGTCGAGTTTCATGCAGTTACGAAACGATCCCAAATGCACCCAATCACTATGCAAGGCACCAAAACATGAGTCCAGGGTCGAATGGGCCGGATTGGGTGCACTCGTTGCGAAAATTCTCGACGTGACTTCGTGGCCAGAACTTTTGTATTAATTGCACCAGTTCATCCCATTTTGCACTGAGTTTCATGCAGCTACGAAACGATCCCAAATGCATCCAAACACTATGCAACGTACCAAAACATGAGTCTAGGGTCCAATGGGCCGGATTCGGTGCGTTCGTTGCAAAAATTCCCGACGTGACTTCGTGGCACGAACTTTTGTATTAATTGCACCAGTTCACCCCATTTTGCACTGAGTTTCATGCAGCTACGAAACGATCCCAAATGCATCCAAACACTATGCAACGTACCAAAACATTAGTCTAGGGTCCAATGGGCCGGATTCGGTGTGTTCGTTGCAAAAATTCCCGACGTGACATCGTGGCACGAACTTTTGTATTAATTACACCAGTTGACCCTATTTTGCACCGAGTTTCATGTAGCTACGAAACGATCTCAAATGCAGCCAAACACTATGCAACGCACCAAAACATGGGTATAGGGTCCAATGGGGCCGATTGGTGCGCTCATTGCGAAAAATCCCGACGTGACTTCCTGGCACGAACTTTTGCATGACTTGCACCAGTTGACCCCGTTTTTGCACCGAGTTTCAAGTAGTTACGAAATGATACCAAATGCAGCCAAACACTATGCAATGCACCAAAACATGACATTGGGGTCCAATGGAGTGGATTCGGTGCGTTGGTTGCAAAAAATCCCGAGGTGACTTCGTGGCACGAACTTTTGCATTAACTGCACCAGTTGACCCTGTTTTGCACCGAGTTTCAGGCAAACACTATGCAATGCACCAAAACAAGACTTTACGGTCCAATGGAGTGGATTCGGTGTGTTCGTTGCAAAAAATCCTGACTTGACTTCGTGGCACGAACTTTTGCATTAATTGCACCAGTTCACACTGTTTTGCACCGAGTTTCATGCAGTTACGAAATGATTCCAAACGCACCCAAACACTATGCAACGCACCAAAACATTAAATTAGGGTCCAATGGGGTGGATTCGGTATGTTGATTGCGAAAAATCCCGACGTGACTTCGTGGCACGAACTTATGCATTAATTGCACCAGTTGACCCCGTTTTGCACCAAGTTTCATGCAGCTACGAAACGATCCCAAATGCACCCAAACACTAAGCAACACACCAAAACATGAGTCTAGGGTGCAACGGGGCGGATTGGGTGCACTTATTGCGAAAAATCCCGACGTGACTTCGTGGCACGAACTTTTGCATTAATTGCACCAGTTGGTCCATTTTGCGCCGAGTTTCAGGCAGTTACAAAACAGTCCCAAATGCAGGCAAACACTATGCAACGCACCAAAATATTTGTTTTGGGTCCAATGGTGTGGATTTGGTGCGTTCGTTGCAAAAAAATCCTGATGTGACTTCGTGGCATGAACTTTTGCATTAATTGCACCAGTTCACACTGTTTTGCACCGAGTTTCATGCAGTTACGAAACGATCCCAAATGCACCCAAACACTATGCAACGCACCAAAACATTAGTTTAGGGTCCAATGGGGTGGATTCGGTGCGTTGATTGCGAAAAATCCCGACGTGGCTTCGTGGCACGAACTTTTGCATTAATTGCGCTAGTTGACCCCATTTTGCACCAAGTTTCATGCAGCTACGAAACGATCTCAAATGCACCCAAACACTATGCAAGGCACCACAACATGAGTCTAGGATCCAATGGGGTGGATTGGGTGCGCTCGTTGCAAAAATTCTCGATGTGACTTCGTGGCGTGAACTTTTGTATTAATTGCAACAGTTCACCCCGTTTTGTATCGAGTTTCATGCAGTTATGAAACGATACCAAATGCACCCAAACACTATGCAACATACCAAAACATGAGTCTATGGTCCAATGGGGCGGATTGGGTGTGTTCGTTGCGAAAATTCCTGACGTGACTTCGTGGCACGAACTTATGCATTAATTGCACGAGTTGACTCTGTTTTGTACCATGTTTCATGCAGCTACGAAACGATCCCAAATGCACCCAAACACTAAGCAACACACCAAAACATGAGTTTAGGGTGCAACAGGGCAGATTGAGTGCGCTTGTTGCGAAAAATCTTGACGTGACTTCGTGGCACGAACTTTTGCATTAATTGCACCAGTTGGTCTATTTTGCGCCGAGTTTCAGGCAGTTACAAAACAATCCCAAATGCAGCCAAACACTATGCAACGCACCAAAATATGAGTTTTGGGTCCAATGGTGTGGATTTGGTGCGTTCATTGCAAAAAATCCTGATGTGACTTCGTGGCACGAACTTTTCCATTAATTGCACCAGTTCACACTGTTTTGCACCGAGTTTCATGCAGTTACGAAACGATCCCAAAATGCACCCAAACACTATGCAACGCACCAAACCTTGAGTTTATGGTCCAATGGGGTGAATTTGGCGCGTTCATTGCGAAAAATCCCGACGTGACTTCGTGGCATGAACTTTTCCATTAATTGCACCAGTTCACCCTATTTTGCGTCGAGTTTCATGCAGTTACGAAACGATCCCAAATGCACCCAATCACTATGCAAGGCACCAAAACATGAGTCCAGGGTTGAATGGGCGGATTGGGTGCACTCGTTGCGAAAATTCTCGACGTGACTTCGTGGCCAGAACTTTTGTATTAATTGCACCAGTTCATCCCATTTTGCACTGAGTTTCATGCAGCTACGAAACGATCCCAAATGCATCCAAACACTATGCAACGTACCAAAACATGAGTCTAGGGTCCAATGGGCCGGATTCGGTGCGTTCGTTGCAAAAATTCCCGACGTGACTTCATGGCACGAACTTTTGTATTAATTGCACCAGTTCACCCCATTTTGCACTGAGTTTCATGCAGCTACGAAACGATCCCAAATGCATCCAAACACTATGCAACGTACCAAAACATGAGTCTAGGGTCCAATGGGCCGGATTCGGTGCGTTCATTGCAAAAATTCCCGACGTGACTTCGTGGCACGAACTTTTGTATTAATTACACCAGTTCACCCTGTTTTGCACCGAGTTTCATGTAGCTACGAAACGATCTCAAATGCAGCCAAACACTATGCAACGCACCAAAACATGAGTATAGGGTCCAATGGGGCCGATTGGTGCGCTCATTGCGAAAAATCCCGACATGACTTCCTGGCACGAACTTTTGCATGACTTGCACCAGTTGACCCCGTTTTTGCACCGAGTTTCAAGTAGTTACAAAATGATACCAAATGCAGCCAAACACTATGCAATGCACCAAAACTTGACATTGGGGTCCAATGGAGTGGATTCGGTGCGTTAGTTGCAAAAAATCCCGAGGTGACTTCGTGGCATGAACTTTTGCATTAACTGCACCAGTTGACCCTGTTTTGCACCGAGTTTCAGGCAAACACTATGCAACGCACCAAAACATGACTTTACGGTCCAATGGAGTGGATTCGGTGCGTTCGTTGCAAAAAATCCCGACTTGACTTCGTGGCACGAACTTTTGTATTAATTACACCAGTTCACACTGTTTTGCACCGAGTTTCATGTACCTACGAAACGATCTCAAATGCAGCCAAACACAATGCAACGCACCAAAACATGAGTATAGGGTCCAATGGGGCCGATTGGTGCGCTCATTGCGAAAAATCCCGACGTGACTTCCTGGCATGAACTTTTGCATGACTTGCACCAGCTGACCCCGTTTTTGCACCGAGTTTCAAGTAGTTACAAAATGATACCAAATGCATCCAAACACTATGCAATGCACCAAAACTTGACATTGGGGTCCAATGGAGTGGATTCGGTGCGTTGGTTGCAAAAAATCCCGAGGTGACTTCGTGGCACGAACTTTTGCATTAACTGCACCAGTTCACCCCGTTTTGCACCGAGTTTCAGGCAAACACTATGCAACGCACCAAAACATTAGTTTAGGGTCCAATGGGGTGGATTCGGTGCGTTGATTGCGAAAAATCCCGACGTGGCTTCGTGGCACGAACTTTTGCATTAATTGCACTAGTTGACCCCATTTTGCACCAAGTTTCATGCAGCTACGAAACGATCTCAAATGCACCCAAACACTATGCAAGGCACCAAAACATGAGTCTAGGGTCCAATGGGGTGGATTGGGTGCGCTCGTTGCGAAAATTCTCGATGTGACTTCGTGGCGTGAACTTTTGTATTAATTGCAACAGTTCACCCCGTTTTGTTTCGAGTTTCATGCAGTTATGAAACGATACCAAATGCACCCAAACACTATGCAACATACCAAAACATGAGTCTATGGTCCAATGGGGCGGATTGGGTGTGTTCGTTGCGAAAATTCCTGACGTGACTTCGTGGCACGAACTTATGCATTAATTGCACGAGTTGACTTTTTTTTGTACCAAGTTTCATGCAGCTACGAAACGATCCCAAATGCACCCAAACACTAAGCAACACACCAAAACATGAGTTTAGGGTGCAACAGGGCAGATTGAGTGCGCTTGTTGCGAAAAATCTTGACGTGACTTCGTGGCACGAACTTTTGCATTAATTGCACCAGTTGGTCCATTTTGCGCCGAGTTTCAGGCAGTTACAAAACAATCCCAAATGCAGCCAAACACTATGCAACGCACCAAAATATGAGTTTTGGGTCCAATGGTGTGGATTTGGTGCGTTCATTGCAAAAAATCCTGATGTGACTTCGTGGCACGAACTTTTCCATTAATTGCACCAGTTCACACTGTTTTGCACCGAGTTTCATGCAGTTACGAAACGATCCCAAAATGCACCCAAACACTATGCAACGCACCAAACCTTGAGTTTATGGTCCAATGGGGTGAATTTGGCGCGTTCATTGCGAAAAATCCCGACGTGACTTCGTGGCATGAACTTTTCCATTAATTGCACCAGTTCACCCTATTTTGCGTCGAGTTTCATGCAGTTACGAAACGATCCCAAATGCACCCAATCACTATGCAAGGCACCAAAACATGAGTCCAGGGTTGAATGGGCGGATTGGGTGCACTCGTTGCGAAAATTCTCGACGTGACTTCGTGGCCAGAACTTTTGTATTAATTGCACCAGTCCATCCCATATTGCACTGAGTTTCATGCAGCTACAAAACGATCCCAAATGCATCCAAACACTATGCAACGTACCAAAACATGAGTCTAGGGTCCAATGGGCCGGATTCGGTGCGTTCGTTGCAAAAATTCCCGACGTGACTTCGTGGCACGAACTTTTGTATTAATTGCACCAGTTCACCCCATTTTGCACTGAGTTTCATGCAGCTACGAAACGATCCCAAATGCATCCAAACACTATGCAACGTACCAAAACATGAGTCTAGGGTCCAATGGGCCGGATTCGGTGCGTTCATTGCAAAAATTCCCGACATGACTTCGTGGCACGAACTTTTGTATTAATTACACCAGTTGACCCTGTTTTGCACCGAGTTTCATGTAGCTACGAAACGATCTCAAATGCAGCCAAACACTATGCAACGCACCAAAACATGAGTATAGGGTCCAATGGGGCCGATTGGTGCGCTCATTGCGAAAAATCCCGACATGACTTCCTGGCACGAACTTTTGCATGACTTGCACCAGTTGACCCCGTTTTTGCACCGAGTTTCAAGTAGTTACAAAATGATACCAAATGCAGCCAAACACTATGCAATGCACCAAAACTTGACATTGGGGTCCAATGGAGTGGATTCGGTGCGTTAGTTGCAAAAAATCCCGAGGTGACTTCGTGGCACGAACTTTTGCATTAACTGCACCAGTTGACCCCGTTTTGCACCGAGTTTCAAGCAAACACTATGTAACGCACCAAAACATGACTTTACGGTCCAATGGAGTGGATTCGGTGCGTTCGTTGCAAAAAATCCCGACTTGACTTCGTGGCACGAACTTTTGTATTAATTACACCAGTTCACACTGTTTTGCACCGAGTTTCATGTACCTACGAAACGATCTCAAATGCAGCCAAACACTATGCAACGCACCAAAACATGAGTATAGGGTCCAATGGGGCCGATTGGTGCGCTCATTGCGAAAAATCCCGACGTGACTTCCTGGCACGAACTTTTGCATGACTTGCACCAGTTGACCCCGTTTTTGCACCGAGTTTCAAGTAGTTACAAAATGATACCAAATGCAGCCAAACACTATGCAATGCACCAAAACTTGACATTGGGGTCCAATGGAGTGGATTCGGTGCGTTGGTTGCAAAAAATCCCGAGGTGACTTCGTGGCACGAACTTTTGCATTAACTGCACCAGTTGACCCCGTTTTGCACCGAGTTTCAGGCAAACACTATGCAACGCACCAAAACATGACTTTACGGTCCAATGGAGTGGATTCGGTGCGTTCGTTGCAAAAAATCCCGACGTGACTTCGTGGCACGAACTTTTGCATTAATTGCACCAGTTCACACTGTTTTGCACCGAGTTTCATGCAGTTACGAAACAATCCCGAACGCACCCAAACACTATGCAATGCACCAAAACATTAGTTTAGGGTCCAATGGGGTGGATTCGGTATGTTGATTGCGAAAAATCCCGACGTGACTTCGTGGCACGAACTTATGCATTAATTGCACCAGTTGACCCCGTTTTGCACCAAGTTTCATGCAGCTACGAAACAATCCCAAATGCACCCAAACACTAAGCAACACACCAAAACATGAGTCTAGGGTGCAACGGGGCGGATTGGGTGCACTTATTGCGAAAAATCCCGACGTGACTTCGTGGCACGAACTTTTGCATTAATTGCAACAGTTCACCCCGTTTTGTATCGAGTTTCATGCAGTTATGAAACGATACCAGATGCACCCAAACACTATGCAACGTACCAAAACATGAGTCTATGGTCCAATGGGGCGGATTGGGTGTGTTCGTTGCGAAAATTCCTGACGTGACTTTGTGGCACGAACTTATGCATTAATTGCACGAGTTGACCCCGTTTTGCACCAAGTTTCATGCAGCTACGAAACGATCCCAAATGCACCCAAACACTAAGCAACACACCAAAACATGAGTTTAGGGTGCAACAGGGCAGATTGGGTGCGCTTGTTGCGAAAAATCCCGACGTGACTTCGTGGCACGAACTTTTGCATTAATTGCACCAGTTGGTCCATTTTGCGCCGAGTTTCAGGCAATTACAAAACAATCCCAAATGCAGCCAAACGCTATGCAACGCTCCAAAATATGAGTTTTGGGTCCAATGGTGTGGATTTGGTGCGTTCGTTGCAAAAAATCCCGATGTGACTTCGTGGCACGAACTTTTCCATTAATTGCACCAGTTCACACTGTTTTGCACCGAGTTTCATGCAGTTACGAAACGATCCCAAAATGCACCCAAACACTATGCAACGCACCAAACCTTGAGTTTATCGTCCAATGGGGTGAATTTGGTGCGTTCATTGCGAAAAATCCCAACGTGACTTCGTGGCACGAACTTTTCCATTAATTGCACCAGTTCACCCTATTTTGCGTCGAGTTTCATGCAGTTACGAAACGATCCCAAATGCACCCAATCACTATGCAAGGCACCAAAACATGAGTCCAGGGTCGAATGGGGCGGATTGGGTGCACTCGTTGTGAAAATTCTCGACGTGACTTCGTGGCCAGAACTTTTGTATTAATTGCACCAGTTCACCCCAATTTGCACTGAGTTTCATGCAGCTACGAAATGATCCCAAATGCATCCAAACACAATGCAACGTACCAAAACATGAGTCTAGGGTCTAATGGGCCGGATTCGGTGCGTTCGTTGCAAAAATTCCCGACGTGACTTCGTGGCACGAACTTTTGTATTAAATGCACCTGTTCACCCTATTTTGCACCGAGTTTCATGCAGCTACGAAACGATCTCAAATGCAGCCAAACACTATGCAACGCACCAAAACATGAGTATAGGGTCCAATGGGGCTGATTGGTGCGCTTGTTGCGAAAAATCCTGACGTGACTTCCTGGCACGAACTTTTGCATGACTTGCACCAGTTGACCCCGTTTTTGCACCGAGTTTCAGGTAGTTACGAAAATGATACCAAATGCAGCCAAACACTATGCAATGCACGAAAACATGACATTGGGGTCCAATGGAGTGGATTCGGTGCGTTGGTTGCAAAAAATCCCGAGGTGACTTCGTGGCACGAACTTTTGCATTAACTGCACCAGTTGACCCCGTTTTGCAGCGAGTTTCAAGCAGTTACGAAACGATCCCAAATGTAGCCAAACACTGTGCAATGCACCAAAACATGACTTTAGGGTCCAATGGAGTGGATTCGGTGCGTTGGTTGCAAAAAATCCCGATGTGACTTCGTGGCACGAACTTTTGCATTAATTGCACCAGTTCACACTGTTTTGCACCGAGTTTGATGCAGTTACGAAACGATCCAAAATGCACCCAATCACTATGCAAGGCACCAAAACATGAGTCTAGGGTCGAATGGGGCGGATTGGGTGCGCTCGTTGCGAAAATTCTCGACGTGACATCGTGGCCAGAACTTTTGTATTAATTGCACTAGTTCACCCCGTTTTGCACCGAGTTTCATGCAGCTACGAAACGATCCCAAATGCATCCAAACACTATGCAACGTACCAAAACATGAGTCTAGGGTCCAATGGGCCGGATTCGGTGCGTTCGTTGCGAAAATTTCCGACGTCACTTCGTGGCACGAACTTTTGTATTAATTGCACCAATTGACCCTGTTTTGCACCGAGTTTCTTGTAGCTACGAAACGATCTCAAATGCAGCCAAACACTATGCAACGGACCAAAACATGAGTATAGGGTCCAATGGGGCTGATTGGTGCGCTCGTTGCGAAAATTCCCGACGTGACTTCCTGGCACGAACTTTTGCATGACTTGGATCAGTTGACCCCGTTTTGCACCGAGTTTCAGGCAGTTACAAAATGATACCAAATGCAGCCAAACACTATGCAACACACCAAAACATGACATTGGGGTCCAATGGAGTGGATTCGGTGCGTTGGTTGCAAAAAATCCCGGGGTGACTTCGTGGCACGAACTTTTGCATTAACTGCACCAGTTGACCCCGTTTTGCACCAAGTTTCAGGCAGTTACGAATCGATCCCAAACGCACCCAAACACTATGCAACACACCAAAACATGAGTTTAGGGTCCAATGGGGTGGATTCGGTGCGTTGATTGCGATAAATCCCGACGTGACTTCGTGGCACGAACTTTTCAATTAATTGCACCAGTTGACCCCATTTTGCACCAAGTTTCATGCAGCTACGAAACGATCCCAAATGCACCCAAACACAATGCAAGGCACCAAAACATGAGTCTAGGGTCCAATGGGGCGGATTGGGTGTGTTCGTTGCGAAAATTCTCGACGTGACTTCATGGCGTGAACTTTTGTATTAATTGCACCAGTTCACCCCATTTTGTATCGAGTTTTATGCAGTTATGAAACGATCCCAAATGCACCCAAAAACTATGCAACGTACCAAAACATGAGTCTATGGTCCAATGGGGCGGATTGGGTGTGTTCGTTGCGAAAATTCCTGACGTGACTTCGTGGCACGAACTTATGCATTAATTGCACCAGTTGACCCCGTTTTGCACCAAGTTTCATGCAGATATGAAACGATCCCAAATGCATTCAAACACTAAGCAACACACCAAAACATGAGTTTAGGGTGCAATGGGGCAGATTGGGTGCGCTTGTTGCGAAAAATCCCGACGTGACTTCGTGGCACGAACTTTTGCATTAATTGTACCAGTTGACCCCATTTTGCGCCGAGTTTCAGGCAGTTACAAAACAATCCCAAATGCAGCCAAACACTATGCAACGCACCAAAATATGAGGTTAGGGTCCAATGGTATGGATTCGATGCGTTTGTTGCAAAAAATCCCGATGTGACTTCGTGGCACGAACTTTTGTATTAATTGCACCGAGTTTCATGCAGCTACGAAACGATCTCAAATGCAGCTAAACACTATGCAATGCACCAAAACATGAGTATAGGGTCCAATGGGGCCGATTGGTGCGCTCGTTGCGAAAAATCCCGACGTGACTTCCTGGCACGAACTTTTGCATGACTTGCACTAGTTGACCCCGTTTTGCACCGAGTTTCAGGCAGTTACGAAATGATACCAAATGCAGCCAAACACTATGCAACACACCAAAACATGACATTGGGGTCAATGGAGTGGATTCGGTGTGTTGGTAGCAAAAAATCCCGAGGTGACTTCGTGGCACAAACTTTTGCATTAACTGCACCAGTTGACCCCGTTTTGCACCGAGTTTCAAGCAGTTACGAAACGATCCCAAATGTAGCCAAACACTGTGCAATGCACCAAAACATGACTTTAGGGTCCAATGGAGCGGATTCGGTGCGTTGGTTGCAAAAAATCCCGACGTGACTTCGTGGCACGAACTTTTGCATTAATTGCACCAGTTCACACTGTTTTGCACCGAGTTTCATGCAGTTACGAAACGATCCCAAACGCACCCAAACACTATGCAAGGCACCAAAACATGAGTCTAGGGTCGAATGCGGTGGATTTGGTGTGTTGATTGTGAAAAATCCTGACGTGACTTCGTGGCACGAACTTTTTCATTAATTGCACCAGTTGACCCCATTTTGCACCAAATTTCATGCAGCTACGAAACGATCCCAAATGCACCCAAACACTATGCAAGGCACCAAAACATGAGTCTAGGGTCCAATGGGGCGGATTGGGTGCGCTCATTGCGAAAATTATCGATGTGACTTCGTGGCGTGAACTTTTGTATTAATTGCACCAGTTCACCCCGTTTTGTATCGAGTTTCATGCAGTTATGAAACGATCCCAAATGCACCCAAACACTATGCAACGTACCAAAACATGAGTCTATGGTCCAATGGGGCGGATTGGGTGTGTTCATTGCGAAAATTCCTGACGTGACTTCGTGGCATGATCTTATGCATTAATTGCACCAGTTGACCCCGTTTTGCACCAAGTTTCATGCAGCTGCGAAACGATCCCAAATGCAGCCAAACACTAAGCAACACACCAAAACATGAGTTTACGGTGCAATGGGGCAGATTGGGTGCGCTTGTTGCGAAAAATCCCGACGTGACTTCGTGGCACGAACTTTTGCATTAATTGCACCAGTTGACCCCATTTTGCGCCGAGTTTCAGGCAGTTACAAAACAATCTCAAATGCAGCTAAACACTATGCAACATTCAAAATATGAGTTTAGGGTCCAGTGGTGTGGATTTGGTGTGTTAGTTGCAAAAAATCCCGATGTGACTTCGTGGCACGAACTTTTACATTAATTGCACAAGTTCACACTGTTTTGCACTGAGTTTCATGCAGTTACGAAACGATCCCAAATGCACCCAATCACTATGCAAGGCATCAAAACATGAGTCTAGGGTTGAATGGGGCGGATTGGGTGCACTCGTTGCGAAAATTCTCGACGTGACTTCGTGGCCAAAACTTTTGTATTAATTGCACCAGTTCACCCCATTTTGCACCGAGTTTGATGCAGTTACGAAACGATCTCAAATGCATCCAAACACTATGCAACGTACCAAAACATGAGTCTAGGATACAATGGGCCGGATTCGGTGCGTTCGTTGCGAAAATTCCCGACATGACTTCGTGACACAAACTTTTTTATTAATTGCACCAGTTGACCCGGTTTTGCACCGAGTTTCATGCAGCTACGAAATGATCTCAAATGCAGCTAAACACTATGCAACGCACCAAAACATGAGTATAGGGTCCAATGTGGCCGATTGGTGCGCTCGTTGCGAAAAATCCCGACGTGACTTCCTGGCACGAACTTTTGCATAAATTGCACCAGTTAACCCCGTTTTGCACCGAGTTTCAGGAAGTTACGAAATGATACCAAATACAGCCAAACACTATGCAACGCATCAAAACATGATATTGGGGTCCAATGGAGTGGATTCGGTGCGTTGGTTGCAAAAAATCCCGATGTGACTTCGTGGCACGAACTTTTGCATTAATTGCACATGTTCACACTGTTTTGCACCGAGTTTCATGCAGTTACGAAACGGTCCCAAATGCACCCAAACACTATGCAACGCACCAAAACGTGAGTTTAGGGTCCAATGGGGTGGATTCGGAGTGTTCATTGCAAAAAAATCCCGACGTGACTTCGTGGCACGAACTTTTCCACTAATTGCACCAGTTCACCCAATTTTGCGTCGAGTTTCATGCAGTTTCCAAATGATCCCAAATGCACCCAATCACTATGCAAGGTACCAAAACATGAGTCTAGGGTCCAATGGGGTGGATTGGGTGCGTTTGTTGCGAAAATTCCCGACGTGACTTCGTGGCACGAACTTTTGTATTAATTTGCACCAGTTGACCTTGTTTTCCACCGAGTTTCATGCAGCTACAAAACGATCCCAAATGCAGCCAAACACTATGCAACGCACCAAAACATGAGTCTAGGGTCCATAATGGGGCAGATTTGGTGCGCTTGTTGCGAAAAGTCCCGACGTGACTTCGTGACACGAACCTTTGCATTAATTGCACTAGTTGACCTCGTTTTGCACCGAGTTTCATGCAGCTACGAAACGATCCCAAATGCAGCTAAACACTATGCAACGGACCAAAACATGACATTAGGGTCCAATGGAGTGGATTCGGTGCGTTGGTTGCAAAAATTCCGGACGTGACTTCGTGGCACGAACTTTTGCATTAATTGCACCAGTTGACCCTGTTTTGCACCGAGTTTCAGGCAGTTACGAAACGATACCAAATGCAGCCCAACACTGTGAACCGCACCGAAACATGACTTTAGGGTCCAATGAAGTGGATTCGGTGCGTTGGTTGCAAAAAATCCAGACGTGACTTCGTGGAACGAACTTTTGCATTAATTGCACTAGTTGCCCCGTTTTGCACCGAGTTTCAGGCAGTTACGAAATAATCCCAAATGTAGCCAAACACTATGCAACACACCAAAACATGACTTTAGGGTCCAATGGAGTGGATTCAGTGCGTTGGTTGAAAAAAATCCCGACGTGACTTCGTGGCACGAACTTTTGCATTAATTGCACCAGTTCACACTGTTTTGCACCGAGTTTCATGCAGTTACGAAACGATCCCAAATGCACCCAGACACTATGCAACGCACCAAAACTTGAGTTTAGGGTCCAATGTGGTGGATTCGGTGCATTCATTGTGAAAAACCCCGACGTGACTTAGTGGCACGAACTTTTCCATTAATTGCACCAGTTCACCCTATTTTGCGTCGAGTTTCATGCAGTTACGAAACGATCCCAAATGCACCCAATCACTATGCAAGCCACCATAATATGAGTCTAGGGACCAATGGGGCGGATTGGGTGCGCTCGTTGCAAAAATTCTCGACGTGACTTCGTGGCCAGAACTTTTGTATTAATTGCACCAGTTCACCCCGTTTTGCACAGAGTTTCATGCAGCTACGAAACGATCCCAAATGCATCCAAACACTATGCAACGTACCAAAACAAGAGTCTAGGGTCCAACGGGCGGATTGAGTGCATTCGTTGCAAAAAATCCCGACGTGACTTCGTGGCACGACCTTTTGCATTAATTGCACCAGTTGACCCCGTTTTGCACCGAGTTTCATGCAGCTACGAAACGATCCCAAATGCACCCACACACTATGCAAGGCACCAAAACATGAGTCTAGGGTCCAATGGGGCGGATTGGGTGCGCTCGTTGCGAAAATTCTCGTAGTGACTTCATGGCGTGAACTTTTGTATTACACCAGTTCACCCCGTTTTGCATCGAGTTTCATGCAGTTATGAAACGATCCCAAATGCACCCAAACACTATGCAACGTACCAAAACATGACCTTTCCATTAATGGCACCAGTTCACCCTATTTTGCGTCAAGTTTCATGCAGTTACGAAATGATCCCAAATGCACCCAATCACTATGCAAGGCACCAAAACATGAGTCTAGGGACCAATGGGGTGGATTGGGTGTGCTTGTTGCAAAAATACTCGACGTGACTTCGTGGCCAGAACTTTTGTATTAATTGCACCAGTTCACCCCATTTTGCACCGAGTTTCATGCAGCTACGAAACGATCCCAAATGCATCCAAACACTATGCAACGTACAAAAACATGAGTGTAGGGTCCAATGGGGCGGATAGGGTGTTTGCGTTGCGAAAATTCCCGATGTGACTCTGTGGCACAAACTTTTGTATTAATTGCACCAGTTGACCCTGTTTTGCACCGAGTTTCATGCAGCTACGAAATGATCTCAAATGCAGCTAAACACTATGCAACGCACCAAAACATGAGTATAGGGTCCAATGGGGCCGATTGGTTGGCTCGTTGCGAAAAATCCCGACGTGACTTCCTAGCACAAACTTTTGCATTAATTGCACCAGTTGACCCCGTTTTGCACCGAGTTTTAGGCAGTTACGAAACGATACCAAATGCAGCCAAACACTAGGCAATGCACCAAAACATGACTTTAGGGTCCAATGGAGTGGATTCGGTGCGTTGGTTGCAAAAAATCCCGATGTGACTTCGTGGCACGAACTTTTGCATTAATTGCACCAGTTCACACTGTTTTGCACCGAGTTTCATGCAGTTACGAAACGATCCCAAACGCACCCAAACACTATGCAACACACCAAAACATGAGTTTAGGGTCAAATGGGGTGGATTCGGTGCATTGATTGCGAAAAATCCCGACGTGACTTTGTGGCACGAACTTTTGCATTAATTGCACCAGTTGAGCCCATTTTGCACCAAGTTTCATGCAGCTACGAAACGATCCCAAATGCACCCAGACACTAAGCAACACACCAAAACATGAGTTTAGGGTGCAATGGGGCAGATTTGGTGCGCTTGTTGCGAAAAATCCCAACGTGATTTCGTGGCACGAACTATTGCATTAACTACACCAGTTGACTCCGTTTTGCACCGAGTTTCTTGCAACTACGAAACGATCCCAAATGCAGCCAAACACTATGCAACGCACCAGCACATGATTTTATGGTCCAATTGGGTGGATTAGGGGCACTCGTTGCGAAAAATCCCGACATGACTTCGTGGCACGAACTTTTGCTTTAATTGCACCAGTTTACCCTGTTTTGCACTGAGTTTCAGGCAGTTACAAAACAATCCAAAATACAGCCAAACACTATGCAACGCACCAAAGTATGAGTTTAGGGTCCAATGGTGTGGATTCGGGGCATTCGTTGCAAAAAATCCCAAAGTGACTTCGTGGCACGAACTTTTCCATTAATTGCACCAGTTTACACTGTTTTGCACCAAGATTCATGCAGTTACGAAATGTCCCAAATGCACCCAAACACTATGAAACGCACCAAAACTTGAGTTTAGGGTCCAATGGGGTGGATTCGGGGCGTTCATTATGAAAATTCCCGACATGACTTCGTGGCATGAACTTTTGAATTAATTGCAACAGTTGACCCCGTTTTGCATCGCGTTTCATGCAGCTACGAAATGATCCCAAATGCACCCAAACACTATGCAACGATCCAAAACATGAGTCTAGGGTCCAATGGGACGGGTTGGGTGCGTTTGTTGCGAAAATTCCCGACGTGACTTTGTGGCACGAACTTTTGCATTAATTGCACCAGTTCACACTGTTTTGCACAGAGTTTCATGCAGTTACGAAACGATCCCAAATGCACCCAAACACTATGCAAGGCACAAAAACATGAGTCTAGGGTCCAATGGGGCCGATTGGGTGCGCTCGTTGCGAAAAATCCCGACATCACTTCGTGGCATGAACTTTTGCATTAATTGCACCTGTTGAAACTGTTTTGCACCGAGTTTCAGGCCGTTACGAAACGATCCTAAATGTAGCCAAACACTATGCAATGCACCAAAACATGAGTTTAGGGTCCAATGGAGTGGATTTCGTGCGATGGTTGCAAAAAATCCCGACATGACTTCGTGGCACGAACTTTTAGATTAATTGCACCAGTTCACCCTATTTTGCATCAAGTTTCATGTAGTTACAAAACGATCCCAAATGAACCCAAACACTATGCACGGCACAAAAACATGAGTCTAGGGTCCAATGGGGCCGATTGGGTGCGCTCGTTGCGAAAAATCCCGACGTCACTTCGTGGCATGAACTTTTGCATTAATTGCATCAATTGACCCCGTTTTGCACCGAGTTTCAGGCAATTACGAAATGATCCCAAATGCAGCCAAACACTATGCAATGCACAAAAACATGACTTTAGGGTCCAATGGAGTGGATTCGGTGCGTTGGTTGCAAAAAATCCTGATGTGGCTTCGGGGCATGAACTTTTGCAATAATTACACCAGTTCACACTATTTTGCACCGAGTTTCATGCAGTTATGAAACGATCCCAAACGCACC
This sequence comes from Panicum virgatum, assembly GCF_016808335.1. Lineage (NCBI taxonomy): Eukaryota > Viridiplantae > Streptophyta > Magnoliopsida > Poales > Poaceae > Panicum > Panicum virgatum. The sequence continues at coordinate 26,469,846 of NC_053152.1, read as the reverse complement.
CAAACACTATGCAACACACCAAAACATGAGTTTAGGGTCGAATGGGGTGGATTCGGTGCGTTGATTGCAAAAAATCCCGATGTGACTTCGTGGCACGAACTTTTGCATTAATTGCACCAGTTGACCCCATTTTGCACCATGTTTCATGCAGCTACGAAACGATCCCAAATGCACCCAAACACTAAGCAACACACCAAAATATGAGTTTAGGGTGCAATGGGGCAGATTGGTTGTGCTTGTTGCGAAAAATCCCGACGTGAATTCGTGGCACGAACTTTTGCATTAATTGCACCAGTTGACTCCGTTTTGCACCGAGTTTCATGCAACTACGAAACGATCACAAATGTAGCCAAACACTATGCAACGCACCAAAACATGATTTTAGCATCCAATTGGGTGGATTAGGTGCGCTCGTTGTGAAAAATCCCGATGTGACTTCGTGACACGAACTTTTGCTTTAATTGCACCAGTTTACCCCGTTTTGCACTGAGTTTCAGGCAGTTATAAAACAATCCCAAATGCAGCCAAACACTATGCAACGCACCAAAATATGAATTTAGGGTCCAATGGTGTGGATTCGTGGCGTTCGTTGCAAAAAATCCTGATGTGACTTCATGGCACGAACTTTTGCATTAATTGCACCAGTTCACACTGTTTTGCACCGAGTTTCATGCAGTTACGAAATGATCCCAAACGCACCCAAACACTATGCAACGCACCAAAACATGAGTTTAGGTTCGAATGGGGTGGATTGGGTGCTATCGTTGCGAAAGATCCCGATGTGACTTTGTGGCACGAACTTTTGCATTAATTGCACCAGTTGATCCCGTTTTGCACCGAGTTTCATGCAGCTACGAAACGATCCCAAATGCATCCAAACACTATGCAACGTACCAAAACATCAGTCCAGGGTCCAACTAGGCGGATTGGATGCGCTCGTTGCGAAAATTCCCGACGTGACTTCGTGGAACGAACTTTTGCATTAATTGCACCAGTTGAAACCGTTTTGCACCGAGTTTCAGGCAGTTATGAAACGATCCCAAATGCAGCGAAACACTATGCAACACACCAAAACATGAGTTTAGGGTCCAATGGGGTGGATTTGGTGCGTTCGTTCAGAAAAATCCCGATGTGACTTCGTGGCACGAACTTTTGTATTAATTACACTAGTTGACCCCGTTTTGCACCGAGTTTCATGGAGTTACGAAATGATCCCAAATGCACCCAAACACTATTCAATGCACCAAAACAAGAGTTTAGGGTCCATTGGGGTGGATTCGATGCGTTCGTTGCGAAAAATCCCGACGTGACTTCGTGGCACGAACTTTTGCATTAATGGCACCAGTTCACCCTATTTTGCGTCGAGTTTCATGCAGCTACGAAACGATCCCAAATGCACCCAAACACTGTGCAACACACCAAAACATGAGTTTAGGGTCCAATGGGGTGGATGGGGAGCGATCGTTGTGAAAAATCCCGATGTGACTTTGTGGCACGAACTTTTGCATTAATTGCACCAGTTGATCCCGTTTTGCACCGAGTTTCATGCAGCTACGAAACGATCCCAAATGCATCCAAACACTATGCAACGTACCAAAACATCAGTCCAGGGTCCAACTAGGCGGATTGGATGCGTTCGTTGCGAAAATTCCCGACGTGACTTCGTGGAACGAATTTTTGCATTAATTGCACCAGTTGAACCCGTTTTGCACCGAGTTTCAGGCAGTTATGAAACAATCCCAAATGCAGCCAAACACTATGCAACATACCAAAACATGAGTCTAGGGTCCAATGGGGTGGATTGGGTGTGTTTGTTGCAAAAATTACCTATGTGACTTGGTGGCATGAACTTTTGCATTAATTGCACCAATTGACCCTGTTTTGCGCCGTGTTTCATGCAGCTACGAAACGATCCCAAATGCAGGCAAACACTATGCAACGCACCAAAACATGAGTCTAGCATCCAATGGGGCGGATTGGGAGTGCTTGTTGCGAAAAATCCTGACGTGACTTTGTGGCACGAACTTTTGCAATAATTGCACCAGTTGACCCCGTTTTGCACCGAGTTTCATGCAGCTACGAAACGATCCCAAATGCAGCCAAACACTATGCAACACAAAAAAACATGAGTCTAAGGTCCAACGGGGCGGATTGGGTGTGCTCGTTGCGAAAAATCCCGACGTGACTTCGTGGCACGAACTTTTGCATTAATTGCACCAGTTGACCCCGTTTTGCATCGTGTTTCAGGTAGTTACGTAACGATCCCAAATGCAACCAAACACTATGCAACGCACTAAAACATGAGTTTAGGGTCCAATGGAGTGGATTCGGTGCGTTCGTTGCAAAAAATCCCGACGTGACTTCGTGGCACGAACTTTTGCATTAATTGCACCAGTTCACACTATTTTGCGTCGAGTTTCATGCAGCTACGAAACGATCCCAAATGCACCCAAACACTAAGCAACACACCAAAATATGAGTTTAGGGTGCAATGGGGCAGATTGGTTGTGCTTGTTGCGAAAAATCCCGACGTGAATTCGTGGCACGAACTTTTGCATTAATTGCACCAGTTGACTCCGTTTTGCACCGAGTTTCATGCAACTACGAAACGATCACAAATGTAGCCAAACACTATGCAACGCACCAAAACATGATTTTAGGATCCAATTGGGTGGATTAGGTGCGCTCGTTGTGAAAAATCCCGATGTGACTTCGTGACACGAACTTTTGCTTTAATTGCACCAGTTTACCCCGTTTTGCACTGAGTTTCAGGCAGTTATAAAACAATCCCAAATGCAGCCAAACACTATGCAACGCACCAAAATATGAATTTAGGGTCCAATGGTGTGGATTCGTGGCGTTCGTTGCAAAAAATCCTGATGTGACTTCGTGGCACGAACTTTTGCATTAATTGCACCAGTTCACACTGTTTTGCACCGAGTTTCATGCAGTTACGAAATGATCCCAAACGCACCCAAACACTATGCAACGCACCAAAACATGAGTTTAGGTTCGAATGGGGTGGATTGCGTGCTATCGTTGCGAAAGATCCCGATGTGACTTTGTGGCACGAACTTTTGCATTAATTGCACCAGTTGATCCCGTTTTGCACCGAGTTTCATGCAGCTACGAAACGATCCCAAATGCATCCAAACACTATGCAACGTACCAAAACATCAGTCCAGGGTCCAACTAGGCGGATTGGATGCGCTCGTTGCGAAAATTCCCGACGTGACTTCGTGGAACGAACTTTTGCACTAATTGCACCAGTTGAAACCGTTTTGCACCGAGTTTCAGGCAGTTATGAAACGATCCCAAATGCAGCGAAACACTATGCAACACACCAAAACATGAGTTTAGGGTCCAATGGGGTGGATGGGTGCGTTCGTTGAGAAAAATCCCGATGTGACTTCGTGGCACGAACTGTTGTATTAATTACACCAGTTGACCCTGTTTTGCACCGAGTTTCATGGAGTTACGAAATGATCCCAAATGCACCCAAACACTATTCAATGCACCAAAACAAGAGTTTAGGGTCCATTGGGGTGGATTCGATGCGTTCGTTGCGAAAAATCCCGACGTGACTTCGTGGCACGAACTTTTGCATTAATGGCACCAGTTCACCCTGTTTTGCGTCGAGTTTCATGCAGCTACGAAACGATCCCAAATGCACCCAAACACTGTGCAACACACCAAAACATGAGTTTAGGGTCCAATGGGGTGGATGGGGAGCGATCGTTGTGAAAAATCCCGATGTGACTTTGTGGCACGAACTTTTGCATTAATTGCACCAGTTGATCCCGTTTTGCACCGAGTTTCATGCAGCTACGAAACGATCCCAAATGCATCCAAACACTATGCAACGTACCAAAACATCAGTCCAGGGTCCAACTAGGCGGATTGGATGCGTTCGTTGCGAAAATTCTCGACGTGACTTCGTGGAACGAATTTTTGCATTAATTGCACCAGTTGAACCCGTTTTGCACCGAGTTTCAGGCAGTTATGAAACAATCCCAAATGCAGCCAAACACTATGCAACATACCAAAACATGAGTCTAGGGTCCAATGGGGTGGATTGGGTGTGTTTGTTGCAAAAATTACCTATGTGACTTGGTGGCATGAACTTTTGCATTAATTGCACCAATTGACCCTGTTTTGCGCCGTGTTTCATGCAGCTACGAAACGATCCCAAATGCAGGCAAACACTATGCAACGCACCAAAACATGAGTCTAGCGTCCAATGGGGCGGATTGGGAGTGCTTGTTGCGAAAAATCCTGACGTGACTTTGTGGCACGAACTTTTGCAATAATTGCACCAGTTGACCCCGTTTTGCACCGAGTTTCATGCAGCTACGAAACGATCCCAAATGCAGCCAAACACTATGCAACACAAAAAAACATGAGTATAAGGTCCAACGGGGCGGATTGGGTGTGCTCGTTGCGAAAAATCCCGACGTGACTTCGTGGCACGAACTTTTGCATTAATTGCACCAGTTGACCCCGTTTTGCATCGTGTTTCAGGTAGTTACGTAACGATCCCAAATGCAACCAAACACTATGCAACGCACTAAAACATGAGTTTAGGGTCCAATGGAGTGGATTCGGTGCGTTCGTTGCAAAAAATCCCGACGTGACTTCGTGGCACGAACTTTTGCATTAATTGCACCAGTTCACACTATTTTGCGTCGAGTTTCATGCAGCTACGAAACGATCCCAAATGCACCCAAACACTAAGCAACACACCAAAATATGAGTTTAGGGTGCAATGGGGCAGATTGGTTGTGCTTGTTGCGAAAAATCCCGACGTGAATTCGTGGCACGAACTTTTGCATTAATTGCACCAGTTGACTCCGTTTTGCACCGAGTTTCATGCAACTACGAAACGATCACAAATGTAGCCAAACACTATGCAACGCACCAAAACATGATTTTAGGATCCAATTGGGTGGATTAGGTGCGCTCGTTGTGAAAAATCCCGATGTGACTTCGTGACACGAACTTTTGCTTTAATTGCACCAGTTTACCCCGTTTTGCACTGAGTTTCAGGCAGTTATAAAACAATCCCAAATGCAGCCAAACACTATGCAACGCACCAAAATATGATTTTAGGGTCCAATGGTGTGGATTCGTGGCGTTCGTTGCAAAAAATCCTGATGTGACTTCGTGGCACGAACTTTTGCATTAATTGCACCAGTTCACACTGTTTTGCACCGAGTTTCATGCAGTTACGAAATGATCCCAAACGCACCCAAACACTATGCAACGCACCAAAACATGAGTTTAGGTTCGAATGGGGTGGATTGGGTGCTATCGTTGCGAAAGATCCCGATGTGACTTTGTGGCACGAACTTTTGCATTAATTGCACCAGTTGATCCCGTTTTGCACCGAGTTTCATGCAGCTACGAAACGATCCCAAATGCATCCAAACACTATGCAACGTACCAAAACATCAGTCCAGGGTCCAACTAGGCGGATTGGATGCGCTCGTTGCGAAAATTCCCGACGTGACTTCGTGGAACGAACTTTTGCACTTAATTGCACCAGTTGAAACCGTTTTGCACCGAGTTTCAGGCAGTTATGAAACGATCCCAAATGCAGCGAAACACTATGCAACACACCAAAACATGAGTTTAGGGTCCAATGGGGTGGATTTGGTGCGTTCGTTGAGAAAAATCCCGATGTGACTTCGTGGCACGAACTTTTGTATTAATTACACCAGTTGACCCCTGTTTTGCACCGAGTTTCCTGGAGTTACGAAATGATCCCAAATGCACCCAAACACTATTCAATGCACCAAAACAAGAGTTTAGGGTCCATTGGGGTGGATTCGATGCGTTCGTTGCGAAAAATCCCGACGTGACTTCGTGGCACGAACTTTTGCATTAATGGCACCAGTTCACCCTGTTTTGCGTCGAGTTTCATGCAGCTACGAAACGATCCCAAATGCACCCAAACACTGTGCAACACACCAAAACATGAGTTTAGGGTCCAATGGGGTGGATGGGGAGCGATCGTTGTGAAAAATCCCGATGTGACTTTGTGGCACGAACTTTTGCATTAATTGCACCAGCTGATCCCGTTTTGCACCGAGTTTCATGCAGCTACGAAACGATCCCAAATGCATCCAAACACTATGCAACATACCAAAACATCAGTCCAGGGTCCAACTAGGCGGATTGGATGCGTTCATTGCGAAAATTCCCGACGTGACTTCGTGGAACGAATTTTTGCATTAATTGCACCAGTTGAACCCGTTTTGCACCGAGTTTCAGGCAGTTATGAAACAATCCCAAATGCAGCCAAACACTATGCAACATACCAAAACATGAGTCTAGGGTCCAATGGGGTGGATTGGGTGTGTTTGTTGCAAAAATTACCTATGTGACTTGGTGGCATGAATTGCATTAATTGCACCAATTGACCCTGTTTTGCGCCGTGTTTCATGCAGCTACGAAACGATCCCAAATGCAGGCAAACACTATGCAACGCACCAAAACATGAGTCTAGCGTCCAATGGGGCGGATTGGGAGTGCTTGTTGCGAAAAATCCTGACGTGACTTTGTGGCACGAACTTTTGCAATAATTGCACCAGTTGACCCCGTTTTGCACCGAGTTTCATGCAGCTACGAAACGATCCCAAATGCAGCCAAACACTATGCAACACAAAAAAACATGAGTATAAGGTCCAACGGGGCGGATTGGGTGTGCTCGTTGCGAAAAATCCCGACGTGACTTCGTGGCACGAACTTTTGCATTAATTGCACCAGTTGACCCCGTTTTGCATCGTGTTTCAGGTAGTTACGTAACGATCCCAAATGCAACCAAACACTATGCAACGCACTAAAACATGAGTTTAGGGTCCAATGGAGTGGATTCGGTGCGTTCGTTGCAAAAAATCCCGACGTGACTTCGTGGCACGAACTTTTGCATTAATTGCACCAGTTCACACTATTTTGCGTCGAGTTTCATGCAGCTACGAAACGATCCCAAATGCACCCAAACACTAAGCAACACACCAAAATATGAGTTTAGGGTGCAATGGGGCAGATTGGTTGTGCTTGTTGCGAAAAATCCCGACGTGAATTCGTGGCACGAACTTTTGCATTAATTGCACCAGTTGACTCCGTTTTGCACCGAGTTTCATGCAACTACGAAACGATCACAAATGTAGCCAAACACTATGCAACGCACCAAAACATGATTTTAGGATCCAATTGGGTGGATTAGGTGCGCTCGTTGTGAAAAATCCCGATGTGACTTCGTGACACGAACTTTTGCTTTAATTGCACCAGTTTACCCCGTTTTGCACTGAGTTTCAGGCAGTTATAAAACAATCCCAAATGCAGCCAAACACTATGCAACGCACCAAAATATGATTTTAGGGTCCAATGGTGTGGATTCGTGGCGTTCGTTGCAAAAAATCCTGATGTGACTTCGTGGCACGAACTTTTGCATTAATTGCACCAGTTCACACTGTTTTGCACCGAGTTTCATGCAGTTACGAAATGATCCCAAACGCACCCAAACACTATGCAACGCACCAAAACATGAGTTTAGGTTCGAATGGGGTGGATTGGGTGCTATCGTTGCGAAAGATCCCGATGTGACTTTGTGGCACGAACTTTTGCATTAATTGCACCAGTTGATCCCGTTTTGCACCGAGTTTCATGCAGCTACGAAACGATCCCAAATGCATCCAAACACTATGCAACGTACCAAAACATCAGTCCAGGGTCCAACTAGGCGGATTGGATGCGCTCGTTGCGAAAATTCCCGACGTGACTTCGTGGAACGAACTTTTGCACTAATTGCACCAGTTGAAACCGTTTTGCACCGAGTTTCAGGCAGTTATGAAACGATCCCAAATGCAGCGAAACACTATGCAACACACCAAAACATGAGTTTAGGGTCCAATGGGGTGGATGGGTGCGTTCGTTGAGAAAAATCCCGATGTGACTTCGTGGCACGAACTGTTGTATTAATTACACCAGTTGACCCTGTTTTGCACCGAGTTTCATGGAGTTACGAAATGATCCCAAATGCACCCAAACACTATTCAATGCACCAAAACAAGAGTTTAGGGTCCATTGGGGTGGATTCGATGCGTTCGTTGCGAAAAATCCCGACGTGACTTCGTGGCACGAACTTTTGCATTAATGGCACCAGTTCACCCTGTTTTGCGTCGAGTTTCATGCAGCTACGAAACGATCCCAAATGCACCCAAACACTGTGCAACACACCAAAACATGAGTTTAGGGTCCAATGGGGTGGATGGGGAGCGATCGTTGTGAAAAATCCCGATGTGACTTTGTGGCACGAACTTTTGCATTAATTGCACCAGTTGATCCCGTTTTGCACCGAGTTTCATGCAGCTACGAAACGATCCCAAATGCATCCAAACACTATGCAACGTACCAAAACATCAGTCCAGGGTCCAACTAGGCGGATTGGATGCGTTCGTTGTGAAAATTCTCGACGTGACTTCGTGGAACGAATTTTTGCATTAATTGCACCAGTTGAACCCGTTTTGCACCGAGTTTCAGGCAGTTATGAAACAATCCCAAATGCAGCCAAACACTATGCAACATACCAAAACATGAGTCTAGGGTCCAATGGGGTGGATTGGGTGTGTTTGTTGCAAAAATTACCTATGTGACTTGGTGGCATGAACTTTTGCATTAATTGCACCAATTGACCCTGTTTTGCGCCGTGTTTCATGCAGCTACGAAACGATCCCAAATGCAGGCAAACACTATGCAACGCACCAAAACATGAGTCTAGCGTCCAATGGGGCGGATTGGGAGTGCTTGTTGCGAAAAATCCTGACGTGACTTTGTGGCACGAACTTTTGCAATAATTGCACCAGTTGACCCCGTTTTGCACCGAGTTTCATGCAGCTACGAAACGATCCCAAATGCAGCCAAACACTATGCAACACAAAAAAACATGAGTATAAGGTCCAACGGGGCGGATTGGGTGTGCTCGTTGCGAAAAATCCCGACGTGACTTCGTGGCACGAACTTTTGCATTAATTGCACCAGTTGACCCCGTTTTGCATCGTGTTTCAGGTAGTTACGTAACGATCCCAAATGCAACCAAACACTATGCAACGCACTAAAACATGAGTTTAGGGTCCAATGGAGTGGATTCGGTGCGTTCGTTGCAAAAAATCCCGACGTGACTTCGTGGCACGAACTTTTGCATTAATTGCACCAGTTCACACTATTTTGCGTCGAGTTTCATGCAGCTACGAAACGATCCCAAATGCACCCAAACACTAAGCAACACACCAAAATATGAGTTTAGGGTGCAATGGGGCAGATTGGTTGTGCTTGTTGCGAAAAATCCCGACGTGAATTCGTGGCACGAACTTTTGCATTAATTGCACCAGTTGACTCCGTTTTGCACCGAGTTTCATGCAACTACGAAACGATCACAAATGTAGCCAAACACTATGCAACGCACCAAAACATGATTTTAGGATCCAATTGGGTGGATTAGGTGCGCTCGTTGTGAAAAATCCCGATGTGACTTCGTGACACGAACTTTTGCTTTAATTGCACCAGTTTACCCCGTTTTGCACTGAGTTTCAGGCAGTTATAAAACAATCCCAAATGCAGCCAAACACTATGCAACGCACCAAAATATGATTTTAGGGTCCAATGGTGTGGATTCGTGGCGTTCGTTGCAAAAAATCCTGATGTGACTTCGTGGCACGAACTTTTGCATTAATTGCACCAGTTCACACTGTTTTGCACCGAGTTTCATGCAGTTACGAAATGATCCCAAACGCACCCAAACACTATGCAACGCACCAAAACATGAGTTTAGGTTCGAATGGGGTGGATTGGGTGCTATCGTTGCGAAAGATCCCGATGTGACTTTGTGGCACGAACTTTTGCATTAATTGCACCAGTTGATCCCGTTTTGCACCGAGTTTCATGCAGCTACGAAACGATCCCAAATGCATCCAAACACTATGCAACGTACCAAAACATCAGTCCAGGGTCCAACTAGGCGGATTGGATGCGCTCGTTGCGAAAATTCCCGACGTGACTTCGTGGAACGAACTTTTGCATTAATTGCACCAGTTGAAACCGTTTTGCACCGAGTTTCAGGCAGTTATGAAACGATCCCAAATGCAGCGAAACACTATGCAACACACCAAAACATGAGTTTAGGGTCCAATGGGGTGGATTTGGTGCGTTCGTTGAGAAAAATCCCGATGTGACTTCGTGGCACGAACTTTTGTATTAATTACACCAGTTGACCCCGTTTTGCACCGAGTTTCCTGGAGTTACGAAATGATCCCAAATGCACCCAAACACTATTCAATGCACCAAAACAAGAGTTTAGGGTCCATTGGGGTGGATTCGATGCGTTCGTTGCGAAAAATCCCGACGTGACTTCGTGGCACGAACTTTTGCATTAATGGCACCAGTTCACCCTGTTTTGCGTCGAGTTTCATGCAGCTACGAAACGATCCCAAATGCACCCAAACACTGTGCAACACACCAAAACATGAGTTTAGGGTCCAATGGGGTGGATGGGGAGCGATCGTTGTGAAAAATCCCGATGTGACTTTGTGGCACGAACTTTTGCATTAATTGCACCAGCTGATCCCGTTTTGCACCGAGTTTCATGCAGCTACGAAACGATCCCAAATGCATCCAAACACTATGCAACATACCAAAACATCAGTCCAGGGTCCAACTAGGCGGATTGGATGCGTTCATTGCGAAAATTCCCGACGTGACTTCGTGGAACGAATTTTTGCATTAATTGCACCAGTTGAACCCGTTTTGCACCGAGTTTCAGGCAGTTATGAAACAATCCCAAATGCAGCCAAACACTATGCAACATACCAAAACATGAGTCTAGGGTCCAATGGGGTGGATTGGGTGTGTTTGTTGCAAAAATTACCTATGTGACTTGGTGGCATGAATGCATTAATTGCACCAATTGACCCTGTTTTGCGCCGTGTTTCATGCAGCTACGAAACGATCCCAAATGCAGGCAAACACTATGCAACGCACCAAAACATGAGTCTAGCGTCCAATGGGGCGGATTGGGAGTGCTTGTTGCGAAAAATCCTGACGTGACTTTGTGGCACGAACTTTTGCAATAATTGCACCAGTTGACCCCGTTTTGCACCGAGTTTCATGCAGCTACGAAACGATCCCAAATGCAGCCAAACACTATGCAACACAAAAAAACATGAGTCTAAGGTCCAACGGGGCGGATTGGGTGTGCTCGTTGCGAAAAATCCCGACGTGACTTCGTGGCACGAACTTTTGCATTAATTGCACCAGTTGACCCCGTTTTGCATCGTGTTTCAGGTAGTTACGTAACGATCCCAAATGCAACCAAACACTATGCAACGCACTAAAACATGAGTTTAGGGTCCAATGGAGTGGATTCGGTGCGTTCGTTGCAAAAAATCCCGACGTGACTTCGTGGCACGAACTTTTGCATTAATTGCACCAGTTCACACTATTTTGCGTCGAGTTTCATGCAGTTATGAAATGATCCCAAATGCACCCAAACACTATGCAACGCACCATAAAATGTGTTTAGGGTCCAATGGTGTGGATTGGGTGCGATCGTTGCGAAAAATCCCGAGGTGACTTCGTGGCACGAACTTTTGCATTAATTGCACCAGTTGACCCTGTTTAGCACCGAGTTTCATGTAGCTACGAAATGATCCCAAATGCATCCAAACACTATGCAACATACCAAAACATGAGTCTGGGGTCCAATGGGGCGGATTGGGTGCGCTCTTTGCGAAGACTCCCGACGTGACTTTGTGGCACAAACTTTTGGATTAATTGCACTAGTTCACCCCGTTTTGCACCGAGTTTCATGCAGCTACGAAACGATCCCAAATGAATCCAAATACTATGCAACGTACCAAAACATGAGTCTAGGGTCCAATGGGGTGGATTGGGTGCGTTTGTTGCAAAAATTCCCTATGTGACTTGGTGGCATGAACTTTTGCATTAATTGCACCAATTGACCCTGTTTTGCGCCGTGTTTCATGCTGCTACGAAATGATCCCAAATGCAGGCAAACACTATGCAACGCACCAAAACATGAATCTAGCGTCCAATGGGGCGGATTGGGAGTGCTTGTTGCGAAAAATCCTAACGTGACTTTGTGGCACGAACTTTTGCAATAATTGCACCAGTTGACCCCGTTTTGCACCGAGTTTCATGCAGCTACGAAACGATCCCAAATGCAGCCAAACACTATGCAACACAAAAAAACATGAGTCTAAGGTACAATGGGGCGGATTGGCTGTGCTCGTTGCGAAAATTCCTTACGTGACTTCATGGCAGGAACTTTTGCATTAATTGCACCAGTTCACCCCGCTTTGCACCGAGTTTCATGCAGCTACGAAACGATCCCAAATGCAGCCAAACACTATGCAACGCACCAAAACATGAGTCTAGGGTCCAATGGGGGGGATTGGGTGCGCTAGTTGCAAAAAATCCCGATGTGACTTCGTGGCACGAACTTTTGCATTAATTGCACCAGTTGACCCTATTTTGTACCGAGTTTAAGGCAGTAACGAAACGATCCTAAATGCAGCCAAACACTATGAAACACACCAAAACATGAGTTTAGGGTCCAATGGAGGGGATTCGGTGTTTTGGTTGCAAAAAATCCCGACGTGACTTCGTGGCACGAACTTTTGCATTAATTGCACCAGTTGACCCTGTTTTGCACCGAGTTTCATGCAGTTACGAAATGATCCCAAATGCACCCAAACACTATGCAATGCACCAAAACAAGAGTTTAGGGTCCATTGGGGTGGATTCGATGCGTTCGTTGCGAAAAATCCCGACGTGACTTCGTGGCACGAACTTTTGCATTAATTGCACCAGTTCACCCTGTTTTGCACCGAGTTTCATGCAGCTACGAAACGATCCCAAATGCATCCAAACGCTATGCAATGTACCAAAACATCAGTCTAGGGTCCAATTGGGCGGATTGGATGAGATCGTTGCGAAAATTCCCGATGTGACTTCATGGCACGAACTTTTGCATTAATTGCACCAGTTGAACCCGTTTTGCACCGAGGTTCATGCAGTTATGAAACAACCCCAAATGCAGCCAAAGACTATGCAACGCACCAAAACATGAGTTTACGGTCCAATGGAGTGGATTCGGTGCGTTCGTTTCGAAAAAATCCCGACGTGTCTTCGTGCCAAGAACTTTTTCATTAATTGCACCAGTTCATAATGTTTTGCACCGACTTTCATGCAGTTACGAAACGATCCCAAATGCACCCAAACATTATGCAACGCACCAAAACATGATTTTTGGATCCAATGGGGTGGATTTGGTGCGTTCGTTGAGAAAAATCCCGACCTGACTTTGTTGCATAAACTTTTGCATTAATTGCGCCAGTTCACCGCATTTTGCACCAAGTTTCATGTAGTTACAAAACGATCCCAAATGCATCCAAACACTATGCAACATACCAAAACATGAGTCTAGGGTCCAATGGGGTGGATTCGGTGCCTTCATTGCGAAAATTCCCTACGTGACTTCGTGGCACGAACTTTTTTATTAATTGCACCAGTTCACAATGTTTTGCACCGAGTTTCATGCAGTTACGAAACGATCCGAAATGCACCCAAACATTATGCAACACACCAAAAAATGACTCTAGGGTCCAATGGGGCAGATTGGGTGCGCTCGTTGCGAAAAATCCTGATGTGACTTTGTGGCACGAACTTTTGCATTAATTGCACCAGTTGACCCCGTTTTGTACCGAGTTTCAGGCAGTTACGAAATGATCCCAAATGCTGCCAAACACTATGCAAAGCACCAAAACATGAGTTTAGGGTCCAATGGGGTGTATTGTTGCGTTCGTTCAGAAAAATCCCGACGTCACTTTGTGGCAAGAGCTTTTGCATTAATTGCACCAGTTGACCCTGTTTTGTACCGAGTTTCAGGCAGTTACGAAACGATCCTAAATGCAGCCAAACACTATGTAACGCACAAAAGCATGACTTTGGGGTCCAATGGAGGGGATTTGGTGCGTTGGTTGCAAAAAATGCCGACGCGACTTCGGGTCACGAACTTTTGCATTAATTGCACCAATTGACCCCGTTTTGCACCGAGTTTCAGGCAGTTACGAAACGATCCCAAATGCACCCAAACACTATGCAACGCACCAAAACATGACTTTAGGGTCCAATGGAGGGGATTCGATGTGTTGGTTGCAAAAAATCCCGACGTGACTTCGTGGCATGAACTTTTGCATTAATTGCACCAGTTGACCCTATTTTGCACCGAGTTTCAGGCAGTTACGAAACGATCCCAAATGCAGCCAAACAATATGCAACGCACCAAAACATGACTTTAGGGTCCAATGGAGTGGATTCGGTGCGTTGGTCGCAAAAAATCCTGACGTGACATTGTGGCACGAACTTTTGCATTAATTGTACCAGTTCACACTGTTTTGCACCGAGTTTCATGTAGTTACGAAATGATCCCAAACACTCCCAAACACTATGCAACGCACCAAAACATAAGTTTGGGGTCCAATGTGATGGATTGGGTGCGATCGTTGCGAAAAATCCCGATGTGACTTTGTGGCACAAACTTTTGCATTAAATGCACCAGTTGATCCCGTTTTGCACCGAGTTTCATGCAGCTACGAAACGATCCCAAATGCTTCCAAACGCTATGCAATGTACCAAAACATCAGTCTAGGGTCCAATTGGGCGGATTGGATGACATCGTTGCGAAAATTCCCGATGTGACTTCGTGGCACGAACTTTTGCATTAATTGCACCAGTTGAACCCGTTTTGCACCGAGTTTCAGGCAGTTATGAAACAATCCCAAATGCAGCCAAACACTATGCAACGCACCAAAACATGAGTTTACGGTCCAATGGAGTGGATTCGGTGCCTTCGTTTCGAAAAAATCCCGACGTGACTTCGTGCCAGGAACTTTTTCATTAATTGCACCAGTTCATAATGTTTTGCACCGAGTTTCATGCAGTTACGAAACGATCCCAAATGCACCCAAACATTATGCAACGCACCAAA
The DNA here is from genome assembly GCF_016808335.1 of Panicum virgatum. Taxonomy (NCBI): domain Eukaryota; kingdom Viridiplantae; phylum Streptophyta; class Magnoliopsida; order Poales; family Poaceae; genus Panicum; species Panicum virgatum. The sequence continues at coordinate 26,454,779 of NC_053152.1, read as the reverse complement.
ACATGATTTTTGGATCCAATGGGGTGGATTTGGTGCGTTCGTTGAGAAAAATCCCGACCTGACTTTGTTGCATAAACTTTTGCATTAATTGCGCCAGTTCACCGCATTTTGCACCAAGTTTCATGCAGTTACGAAACGATCCCAAATGCATCCAAACACTATGCAACATACCAAAATATGAGTCTAGGGTCCAATGGGGTGGATTCGGTGCCTTCATTGCGAAAAATCCCTACGTGACTTCGTGGCACGTACTTTTTTATTAATTGCACCAGTTCACATTGTTTTGCACCGAGTTTTATGCAGTTACGAAACGATCCGAAATGCACCCAAACACTATGCAACACACCAAAAAATGACTCTAGGGTCCAATGGGGCAGATTGGGTGCGCTCGTTGCGAAAAATCCTGATGTGACTTTGTGGCACGAACTTTTGCATTAATTGCACCAGTTGACCCCGTTTTGTACCGAGTTTCAGGCAGTTACGAAATGATCCCAAATGCTGCCAAACACTATGCAAAGCACCAAAACATGAGTTTAGGGTCCAATGGGGTGTATTGTTGCGTTCGTTCAGAAAAATCCCGACGTGACCTCGTGGCAAGAGCTTTTGCATTAATTGCACCAGTTGACCCTGTTTTGTACCTTGTTTCAGGCAGTTACGAAACGATCCTAAATGCAGCCAAACACTATGTAACGCTCAAAAGCATGACTTTGGGGTCCAATGGAGGGGATTTGGTGCGTTGGTTGCAAAAAATCCCGACGTGACTTCGGGTCACGAACTTTTGCATTAATTGCACCAATTGACCCCGTTTTGCACCGAGTTTCAGGCAGTTACGAAACGATCCCATATGCACCCAAACACTATGCAACGCACCAAAACATGACTTTAGGGTCCAATGGAGGGGATTCGGTGTGTTGGTTGCAAAAAATCCCGACGTGACTTCGTGGCACGAACTTTTGCATTAATTGCACCAGTTGACCCTGTTTTGCACCGAGTTTCAGGCAGTTACGAAACGATCCCAAATGCAGCCAAACAATATGCAACGCACCAAAACATGACTTTAGGGTCCAATGGAGTGGATTCGGTGTGTTGGTTGCAAAAATTCCTGACGTGACTTCGTGGCACAAACTTTTGCATTAATTGCACCAGTTCACACTGTTTTGCACCGAGTTTCATGCTGTTACGAAATGATCCCAAACGCTTCCAAACACTATGCAACGCACCAAAACATGTGTTTTGGGTCTAATGGGGTGGATTCGGCGCGTTCGTTACGAAAAATCCCGACTTGACTTCGTGGCACTAACTTTTGCATTAATTGCACCAGTTGACCCCGTTTTGCACCGAGTTTCAAGCAGTTACAAAACGATCCCAAATGCAGTCAAACACTATGCAACGCACCAAAACATGAGTTTAGGGACCAATGGGGTGGATTGGGTGCGTTCGTTGCGAAAAATCCCGACGTGACTTCGTGGCACGAACTTTTGCATTAATTGCACCAGCTCTCACTGTTTTGCACCGATTTTCATGCAATTCCGAAACGATCCCAAATGCACCAAAACACTATGCAAAGAACCAAAACTTGAGTTTAGGGTCCAATGGGGCGCATTCGGTGCGTTCTTTGCAAAAAAATCCCGACACGACATCGTGGCACGAACGTTTGCATTAATTGCACCAGTTCACCATATTTTGCGTCGAGTTTCATGCAGTTACATAAAGATCCCAAATGCACCCAAACACAATGCAATGCACCAAAAAATGTGTTTAGGGTCCAATGAGGTGGATTGGGTGCGATCGTTGTGAAAAATCCCGACGTGACTTCGTGGCACAAACTTTTGCATTAATTGCATCAGTTGACCCTATTTTGCACCGAGTTTCATGCAGCTACGAAATGATCCCAAATGCATCCAAACACTATGCAACATAAAAAAACATGAATCTAGGGTCCAATGGGGCAGATTGGCTGCGCTCGTTGCGAAAATTCCTGTCGTGACTTCGTGGCACGAACTTTTGCATTAATTGCACCAGTTGGCCCCGTTTTGCACCGAGTTTAATGCTGCAACGAAACGATCCCAAATGCAGCCAAACACTATGCAACGCACCAAAACATGTCTAGGGTCCAATGGGGCGGATTGGGAACGCTCGTTGCGTAAAATCCCGATGTGACTTCGTGGCACGAACATTTGCATTAATTGCACCAGTTAACCCCATTTTGCACCGAGTTTCAGGCAGTTACGAAACGATCCCAAATGCAGCCAAAAAATATGCAATGCACCAAAACATGAGTTTAGGGTCCAATGGAGTGGTTTCGGTGCATTCGTTTCGAAAAAATCCCGATGTGACTTGGTGACACGAACTTTTGCATTAATTGCACCAGTTGACCCCGTTTTGCAAAGAGATTCATGTAGTTACGAAACGATCCCAAATGCAACCAACCACTATGCAACGCACCTAAACAAGAGTTTAGGGTCCATTGGGGTGGATTCGATGAGTTCGTTGGAAAAATCCCGACGCGACTTCGTGGCACGATCTTTTGCATTAATTGCACTAGTTCACCCTGTTTTGCGTCGAGTTTCATGCAGCTACGAAACGATCCCAAATGCACCCAAACACTGTGCAATGCACCAAAACATGAGTCTAGGGTCCAATGGGGTGGATTGGGTGCGATCGTTGTGAAAAATCTCGATGTGACTTTGTGGCACGAACTTTTGCATTAATTGCACCAGTTGACCCCGTTTTGCACCGAGTTTCATGCAGCTACGAAATGATCCCAAATGCAGCCAAACACTATGCAACGCACTAAAACATGAGTCTAGGGTCCAATGGGGCGGACTGGGTGCACTCGTTGTGAAAAATCCCGAAGTGACTTCGTGGCACGAACTTTTGCATTAATTGCACAGTTGACCCAGTTTTGTACCGAGTTTCAGGCAGTTATGAAACGATCCCAAATGCAGCGAAACACTATGCAACGCACCAAAACTTGAGTTTAGGGTCCAATGGGGTGGATTTGGTGCGTTCGTTGAGAAAAATCCAGACGTGACTTCGTGGCACGAACTTTTATATTAATTGCACCAGTTCATAATGTTTTGCACCGAGTTTCATGCAGTTACGAAATGATCCCAAATGCTGCCAAACACTATGTAAAGCACCAAAACAAGAGTTTAGGGTCCAATGGTTTGGATTCGATGCGTTCGTTGTGAAAAATCCCGACGTGACTTCGTGGCACGAACTTTTGCATTAATTGCACCATTTCACCCTGTTTTGCGTCGAGTTTCATGCAGCTACGAAATGATCCCAAATGCACCCAAACACTGTGCAATGCACCAAAACATGAGTTTATGGTCCGATGGGGTGGATTGGGTGCGATCGTTGTGAAAAATCCCGATGTGACTTTGTGGCACGAACTTTTGCATTAATTGCATCCGTTGACCCTGTTTTGCACCGAGTTTCATGCAGCTACGAAATGTTCCCAAATGCATCCAAACACTAGGCATCGTACCAAAGCATGAGTCTAGGGTCCAATGGGGTGGATTGGTTGCGCTTGTTGCGAAAATTCCTGACGTGACTTCGTGGCACGAACTTTTGCATTAATTGCACCAGTTGACCCCGTTTTGCACCGAGTTTAATGCTGCAACGAAATGATCCCAAATGCAGCCAAACACTATGCAACGCACCAAAACATGTGTCTAGGGTCCAATGGGGCAGATTGGGTACCCTCGTTGCGAAAAATCCCGATGTGACTTCGTGGCACGAACTTTTGCATTAATTGCACCAGTTAACCCCATTTTGCACCGAGTTTCAGGCAGTTACGAAACGATCCCAAATGCAGCCAAACAATATGCAATGCACCAAAACATGAGTTTAGGGTCCAATGGAGTGGTTTCGGTGCATTCGTTTCGAAAAAATCCCGAAGTGACTTCGTGCCAACTTTTGCATTAATTGCACCAGTTGACCCCGTTTTGCAAAGAGTTTCATGCAGTTATGAAACGATCCCAAATGCAACCAAACACTATGCAACACACCTAAACAAGAGTTTAGGGTCCATTGGGGTGGATTCGATGCGTTCGTTGCGAAAAATCCCGACGTGACTTCGTGGCACGAACTTTTGGATTAATTGCACCATTTCACCCTGTTTTGCGTCGAGTTTCATGCAGCTACGAAACGATCCCAAATGCACCCAAACACTGTGCAACGCACCAAAACATGAGTCTAGGGTCCAATGGGGCGGATTGGGTGCACTCGTTGAGAAAAATCCCGATGTGACTTCGTGGCACGAACTTTTGCATTAATTGCACCAGTTGACCCAGTTTTGTACCGAGTTTAAGGCAGTTATGAAACGATCCCAAATGCAGCCAAACACTATGCAACGCACCAAAACATGAGTTTAGGGTCTAATGGGGTGGATTTGGTGCATTCGTTGAGAAAAAACCCGACGTGACTTCGTGGCACGAACTTTTGCATTAATTGCACCAGTTCACAATGTTTTGCACCGAGTTTCATGCAGTTATGAAACGATCCGAAATGCACCCAAGCACTATGCAACACACCAAAAAATGACTCTAGGGTCCAATGGGGCAGATTGGGTGCGCTCGTTGCGAAAAATCCTGATGTGACTTCGTGGCACGAACTTTTGCTTTAATTGCACCAGTTGACCCCGTTTTGTACCGAGTTTCAGGCAGTTATGAAACGATCCCAAATGCAGCGAAACACTATGCAACGCACCAAAACTTGAGTTTAGGGTCCAATGGGGTGGATTTGGTGCGTTCGTTGAGAAAAATCCCGACGTGACTTCGTGGCACGAACTTTTGTATTAATTGCACCAGTTCATAATGTTTTGCACCGAGTTTCATGCAGTTACGAAATTATCCCAAATGCACCCAAACACTATGCAATGCACCAAAACAAGAGTTTAGGGTCCATTGGGGTGGATTCGATGCGTTCGTTGCGAAAAATCCCGACGTGACTTCGTGGCACGAACTTTTGCATTAATTGCACCATTTCACCCTGTTTTGCGTCGAGTTTCATGCAGCTACGAAATGATCCCAAATGCACCCAAACACTGTGCAACGCACCAAAACATGAGTTTATGGTCCGATGGGCTGGATCGGGTGCATTCGTTGAGAAAAAACCCGACGTGACTTCGTGGCACGAACTTTTGCATTAATTGCACCAGTTCACAATGTTTTGCACCGAGTTTCATGCAGTTATGAAACGATCCGAAATGCACCCAAGCACTATGCAACACACCAAAAAATGACTCTAGGGTCCAATGGGGCAGATTGGGTGCGCTCGTTGCGAAAAATCCTGATGTGACTTCGTGGCATGAACTTTTGCTTTAATTGCACCAGTTGACCCCGTTTTGTACCGAGTTTCAGATAGTTATGAAACGATCCCAAATGCAGCCAAACACTATGCAATGCACCAAAACATTAGTTTAGGGTCCAATGGGGTGGATTTGGTGCGTTCGTTGAGAAAAATCCCGACGTGACTTCGTGGCACGAACTTTTGTATTAATTGCACCAGTTTGTAATGTTTTGCACCGAGTTTCATGCAGTTACGAAATTATCCCAAATGCACCCAAACACTATGCAATGCACCAAAACAAGAGTTTAGGGTCCATTGGGGTGGATTCGATGCGTTCGTTGCGAAAAATCCCGACGTGACTTCGTGGCACGAACTTTTGCATTAATTGCACCATTTCACCCTGTTTTGCGTCGAGTTTCATGCAGCTACAAAATGATCCCAAATGCACCCAAACACTGTGCAACGCACCAAAACATGAGTTTATGGTCCGATTGGGTGGATTGGGTGCATTCGTTGAGAAAAAACCCGACGTGACTTCGTGGCACGAACTTTTGCATTAATTGCACCAGTTCACAATGTTTTGCACCGAGTTTCATGCAGTTATGAAACGATCCGAAATGCACCCAAGCACTATGCAACACACCAAAAAATGACTCTAGGGTCCAATGGGGCAGATTGGGTGCGCTCGTTGCGAAAAATCCTGATGTGACTTCGTGGCACGAACTTTTGCTTTAATTGCACCAGTTGACCCCGTTTTGTACCGAGTTTCAGGCAGTTATGAAACGATCCCAAATGCAGCGAAACACTATGCAACGCACCAAAACTTGAGTTTAGGGTCCAATGGGGTGGATTTGGTGCGTTCGTTGAGAAAAATCCCGACGTGACTTCGTGGCACGAACTTTTGTATTAATTGCACCAGTTCATAATGTTTTGCACCGAGTTTCATGCAGTTACGAAATTATCCCAAATGCACCCAAACACTATGCAATGCACCAAAACAAGAGTTTAGGGTCCATTGGGGTGGATTCGATGCGTTCGTTGCGAAAAATCCCGACGTGACTTCGTGGCACGAACTTTTGCATTAATTGCACCATTTCACCCTGTTTTGCGTCGAGTTTCATGCAGCTACGAAATGATCCCAAATGCACCCAAACACTGTGCAACGCACCAAAACATGAGTTTATGGTCCGATGGGGTGGATTGGGTGCATTCGTTGAGAAAAAACCCGACGTGACTTCGTGGCACGAACTTTTGCATTAATTGCACCAGTTCACAATGTTTTGCACCGAGTTTCATGCAGTTATGAAACGATCCGAAATGCACCCAAGCACTATGCAACACACCAGAAAATGACTCTAGGGTCCAATGGGGCAGATTTGGTGCGCTCGTTGCGAAAAATCCTGATGTGACTTCGTGGCACGAACTTTTGCTTTAATTGCACCAGTTGACCCCGTTTTGTACCGAGTTTCAGGCAGTTATGAAACGATCCCAAATGCAGCGAAACACTATGCAACGCACCAAAACTTGAGTTTAGGGTCCAATGGGGTGGATTTGGTGCGTTCGTTGAGAAAAATCCCGACGTGACTTCGGGTCACGAACTTTTGCATTAATTGCACCATTTCACCCTGTTTTGCGTCGAGTTTCATGCAGCTACGAAATGATCCCAAATGCACCCAAACACTGTGCAACGCACCAAAACATGAGTTTATGGTCCGATGGGGTGGATTGGGTGCGATCGTTGTGAAAAATCCCGATGTGACTTTGTGGCACGAACTTTTGCATTAATTGCATCAGTTGACCCTGTTTTGCACCGAGTTTCATGCAGCTACGAAATGATCCCAAATGCATCCAAACACTAGGCATCGTACCAAAGCATGAGTCCAGGGTCCAATGGGGTGGATTGGTTGGGCTTGTTGCGAAAATTCCTGACGTGACTTCGTGGCACGAACTTTTGCATTAATTGCACCAGTTGACCCCGTTTTGCACCGAGTTTAATGCTGCAACGAAATGATCCCAAATGCAGCCAAACACTATGCAACGCACCAAAACATGTGTCTAGGGTCCAATGGGGCAGATTGGGTACGCTCGTTGCGAAAAATCCCGATGTGACTTCGTGGCACGAACTTTTGCATTAATTGCACCAGTTAACCCCATTTTGCACCGAGTTTCAGGCAGTTACGAAACGATCCCAAATGCAGCCAAACAATATGCAATGCACCAAAACATGAGTTTAGGGTCCAATGGAGTGGTTTCGGTGCATTCGTTTCGAAAAAATCCCGAAGTGACTTCGTGCCAACTTTTGCATTAATTGCACCAGTTGACCCCGTTTTGCAAAGAGTTTCATGCAGTTATGAAACGATCCCAAATGCAACCAAACACTATGCAACACACCTAAACCAGAGTTTAGGGTCTATTGGGGTCGATTCGATGCGTTCGTTGCGAAAAATCCCGACGTGACTTCGTGGCACGAACTTTTGGATTAATTGCACCATTTCACCCTGTTTTGCGTCGAGTTTCATGCAGCTACGAAACGATCCCAAATGCACCCAAACACTGTGCAACACACCAAAACATGAGTCTAGGGTCCATGGGGCGGATTGGGTGCACTCGTTGTGAAAAATCCTGATGTGACTTCGTGGCACGAACTTTTTCATTAATTGCACCAGTTGACCCAGTTTTGTACCGAGTTTAAGGCAGTTATGAAACGATCCCAAATGCAGCCAAACACTATGCAACGCACCAAAACATGAGTTTAGGGTCTAATGGGGTGGATTTGGTGCATTCGTTGAGAAAAAACCCGACGTGACTTCGTGGCACGAACTTTTGCATTAGTTGCACCAGTTCACAATGTTTTGCACCGAGTTTCATGCAGTTATGAAACGATCCGAAATGCACCCAAGCACTATGCAACACACCAAAAAATGACTCTAGGGTCCAATGGGGCAGATTGGGTGCGCTCGTTGCGAAAAATCCTGATGTGACTTCGTGGCACGAACTTTTGCTTTAATTGCACCAGTTGACCCCGTTTTGTACCGAGTTTCAGATAGTTATGAAACGATCCCAAATGCAGCCAAACACTATGCAATGCACCAAAACATTAGTTTAGGGTCCAATGGGGTGGATTTGGTGCATTCGTTGAGAAAAATCCTGACATGACTTCGTGGCACGAACTTTTGCATTAATTGCACCAGTTCACAATATTTTGCACCGAGTTTCATGCAGTTACGGATTATCCCAAATGCACCCAAACACTATGCAATGCACCAAAACAAGAGTTTAGGGTCCATTGGGGTGGATTCGATGCGTTCGTTGCGAAAAATCCTGACGTGACTTCGTGGCACGAACTTTTGCATTAATTGCACCAGTTCACCCTGTTTTGCGTCGAGTTTCATGCAGCTACGAAACGATCCCAAATGCACCAAAACACTGTGCAACGCACCAAAACATGAGTTTAGGGTCCAATGGGGTGGATTGGGTGTGATCGTTGTGAAAAATCCCGATGTGACTTTGTGGCAACAACTTTTGCATTAATTGCACCAGTTCACCCCATTTTGCACCGAGTTTCATGAAGCTACGAAACGATCCCAAATGCAGCCAAACACTATGCAACGCACCAAAACATGAGTTTAGGGTCCAATGGAGTGGATTCGGTGCGTTCGTTGCAAAAAATCCCGACGTGACTTCGTGGCACGAACTTTTGCATTAATTGCACCAGTTCACACTGTTTTGTACCTACTTTCATGCAGTTACGAAATGATCCCAAATGCAGCCAAACACTATGAAACGGACCAAAAGCATGAGTTTAAAGTGCAATAGGGTGGATTCGGTGCGTTCGTTGAGAAAAATCCATATGTGACTTCGTGGCATGAACTTTTTCATTAATTGCACCACTTCACAATGTTTTGGACCGAGTTTCATGCAGTTATGAAACGATCCGAAATGCACCCAAGCACTATGCAACACACCAAAAAATGACTCTAGGGTCCAATGGGGCAGATTGGGTGTGCTCGTTGCAAAAAATCCTGATGTGACTTCGTGGCACGAACTTTTGCTTTAATTGCACCAGTTGACCCTGTTTTGTACCGAGTTTCAGGCAGTTATGAAACGATCCCAAATGCAGCCAAACACTATGCAACGCACCAAAACATGAGTTTAGTGTCCAATGGGGCGGATTTGGTGCGTTCGTTGAGAAAAATCCCGACGTGACTTCGTGGCACGAACTTTTGCATTAATTGCACCAGTTCACCTAGTTTTGTACCGACTTTCAGGCAGTTATGAAACGATCCCAAATGCAGCCAAACACTAAGCAACGCACCAAAACATGAGTTTAGGGTCCAATGGGGTGGATTGGGTGCGATCGTTGTGAAAAATCCCGATGTGACTTTGTGGCACGAACTTTTGCATTAATTGCACCAGTTAACCCCGTTTTGCACCGAGTTTCATGCAGCTAAGAAATGATCCCAAATTCAGCCAAACACTATGCAACGCACCAAAACATGAGTCTAGGGTCCAATGGGGCGTATTGGGTGCACTCGTTATGAAAAATCCCGATGTGACTTCGTGGCACGAACTTTTGCATTAATTGCACCAGTTGACCCAGTTTTGTACCGAGTTTCAGGCAGTTATGAAACGATCCCAAAAGCAGCCAAACACTATGCAACGCACCAAAACATGAGTTTAGGGTCCAATGGGGTGGATTTGGTGCGTTCGTTGAGAAAAATCCCGACGTGACTTTGTGGCACGAACTTTTGCATTAATTGCACCAGTTCACAAATTTTTGCACCGAGTTTCATGCAGTTACGAAATGATCCCAAATGCACCAAAACAGTATGCAATGCACCAAAACAAGAGTTTAGGGTCCATTGGGGTGGATTCGATGCGTTCGTTGTAAATAATCCCGACGTGACTTCGTGGCACGAACTTTTGCATTAATTGCACCAGTTCACCCTGTTTTGCGTCGAGTTTCATGCAGCTACGAAACGATCCCAAATGCACCCAAACACTGTGCAACGCACCAAAACATGAGTTTAGGGTCCAATGGGGTGGATTGGGTGCAATCATTGTGAAAAATCCTAATGTGACTTTGTGGCACGAACTTTTGCATTAATTGCATCAGTTAACCTTGTTTTGCACCGAGTTTCATGTAGCTACGAAATGATCCCAAATGCATCCAAACACTATGCAACGTACCAAAGCGTGAGTCTAGGGTCCAATGGGGTGGATTCGGTGCGTTCGTTTCAAAAAATCCCGACGTGACTTCGTGGCACGAACTTTTGCATTAATTGCACCAGTTCACACTGTTTTGTACCTAGTTTCATGCAGTTACGAAATGATCCCAAATGCAGCCAAACACTATGAAACGGACCAAAAGCATGAGTTTAAAGTCCAATAGGGTGGATTCGGTGCGTTCGTTGAGAAAAATCCCGATGTGACTTCGTGGCATGAACTTTTTCATTAAATGCACCAGTTCACAATGTTTTGGACCGAGTTTCATGCAGTTATGAAACGTTCCGAAATGCACCCAAGCACTATGCAACACACCAAAAAATGACTCTAGGGTCCAATGGGGCAGATTGGGTGCACTCGTTGCGACAAATCCTGATGTGACTTCGTGGCACGAACTTTTGCTTTAATTGCACCAGTTGACCCCGTTTTGTACCGAGTTTCAGGCAGTTATGAAACGATCCCAAATGCAGCCAAACACTATGCAACGCACCAAAACATGAGTTTAGTGTCCAATGGGGTGGATTTGGTGCGTTCGTTGAGAAAAATCACGACGTGACTTCGTGGCACGAACTTTTGCATTAATTGCACCAGTTCACCTACTTTTGTACCGAGTTTCAGGCAGTTATGAAACGATCCCAAATGCAGCCAAACACTATGCAACGCACCAAAACATGAGTTTAGCGTCCAATGGGGTGGATTGGGTGCGATCGTTGTGAAAAATCCCGATGTGACTTTGTGGCACGAACTTTTGCATTAATTGCACTAGTTGACCCCGTTTTGCACCGAGTTTCATGCAGCTACGAAATGATCCCAAATTCAGCCAAACACTATGCAACGCACCAAAACATGAGTTTAGGGTCCAATGGGGTGGATTTGGTGCGTTCGTTTAGAAAAATCCCGACGTGACTTCGTGGCACGAACTTTTGCATTAATTGCACCAGTTGACCCCGTTTTGTACCGAGTTTCAGGCAGTTATGAAACGATCCAAAATGTAGCCAAACACTATGCAACGCACCCAAACATGAGTTTAGGGTCCAATGGGGTGGATTTGGTGCGTTCGTTGAGAAAAATCCAGACGTGACTTCGTGGCACAAATTTTTGCATTAATTGCACTAGTTCACCCTATTTTCGTCAAGTTTCCTGCAGTTACGAAACGATCCCAAATGCACCCAAACACTATGCAACGCACCAAAACGTGAGTTTAGGGTCCAATGGGGTGGATTGGGTGTGATCATTGCGAAAAATACCGATGTGACTTTGTGGTAAGAACTTTTGCATTAATTGCACCAGTTCACCCCGTTTTGCACCGAGTTTCATGAATCTACGAAATGATCCCAAATGCAGCCAAACACTATGCAACGCACCAAAACATGAGTTTAGGGTCCAATGGAGTGGACTCGGTGCGTTCGTTGCAAAAAATCCCAACATGACTTCGTGGCACGAACTTTTGCATTAATTGCACCAGCTCACACTGTTTTGTACCTAGTTTCATGCAGTTACGAAATGATCCCAAATGCAGCCAAATACTATGAAACAGACCAAAAGCATGAGTTTAAAGTCCAATAGGGTGGATTCGGTGCGTTCGTTGAGAAAAATCCCGATGTGACTTCGTGGCACGAACTTTTTCATTAATTGCACCAGTTCACAATGTTTTGGACCGAGTTTCATGCAGTTACGAAATGATCCGAAATGCACCCAAGCACTATGCAACACACCAAAAAATGAGGCAGATTGGGTGCGCTCGTTGCGAAAAATCCTGATGTGACTTCGTGGCACGAACTTTTGCTTTAATTGCACCAGTTGACCCCGTTTTGTACCAAGTTTCAGGCAGTTACGAAATAATCCCAAATGCAGCCAAACACTATGCATTGCACCAAAACATGAGTTTAGGGTCCAATGGGCTGGGTTCGGTGCATTCATTGCGAAACATCCCGACGTGACGTCGTGGCACGAACTTTTGCATTAATTGCGCCAGTTCACAATGTTTTGCACCGAGTTTCATGCAGTTACGAAACGATCCCAAATGCACCAAACACTATGCAACGCACCAAAACATGAGTTTAGGGTCCAATGGGGTGGATTTGGTGCGTTCATTCAGAAAAATCCCAACGTGACTTCATGGCACGAAATTTTGCATTAATTGCACTAGTTCACAATGTATTGCACCGAGTTTCATGCAGTTACGAAACGATCCCAAATGCACCCAAACACTATGCAATGCACCAAAACATGATTTTAGGATCCAATGGGGTGGATTTGGTGCGTTCGTTGAGAAAAATCCCGACCTGACTTCGTTGCACAAACTTTTGCATTAATTGCACCAGTTCACCGCATTTCGCACCAAGTTTCATGCAGTTACGAAATGATCCCAAATGCATCTAAACATTATGCAACGTACCAAAACATGAGTCTAGGGTCCAAACGGGTAGATTGGCTGCACTCGTGGCGAAAAATCCCGACGTGACTTCGTGGCACGAACTTTTGCATTAGTTGCACCAATTGACCCCGTTTTGCACCGAGTTTCAGGCATTTACGAAACGATCCCAAATGCAGCCAAACACTATGCAACGCACCAAAACATGAGTTTAGGGTCCAATGGAATGGATTCGGTGCATTCGTTGCTAACAATGACGACGTGACTTCGTGGCACGAACTTTTGCATTAATTGCACAAGTTCACCCTGTTTTGCACCGAGTTTCATGCAGTTACGAAACGATCCCAAATGCAGCCAAACACAATGCAACACACCAAAACATGAGTTTAGGGTCCAATGGAGTGGATTCGGTGCATTTGTTGCAAAAAATCCCGACGTGACTTCGTGGCATGAGATTTTGTATTAATTGCACCAGTTCACCCTGTTTTGCACCGAGTTTCATGCAATTACGAAACGATCCCAAATGCACCCAAACACTATGCAACACACCAAAACAAAAGTTTAGGGTCTAATGGGGTGGATTCGGTGCGTTCGTTGCGAAAAATCCCGACCTGACTTCGCGGCACGAACTTTTGCATTAATTGCACCAGTTCACACTATTTTGCACCAAGTTTCATGTGGTTACGAAACGATCCCAAATGCACCCAAACACTATGCAACACACCAAAATATGAGTTTAGGGTCCAATGGGGTGGATTGGGTGCGTTCGTTGTGAAAAATCCCGACCTGACTTCGTGGCACGAACTTTTGCATTAATTGCACCAGTTCACCATATTTTCGTCATGTTTCATGCAGTTACGAAACGATCCCAAATGCACCCAAACACTATGCAACGCACCAAAACATGAGTTTAGGGTCCAATGGGGTGGATTGGGTGCGATCATTGCGAACAATCCCGATGTGACTTTGTGGCACGAACTTTTGCATTAATTGCACCAGTTCACCCCGTATTGCTTCGAATTTCATGCAGCTACGAAACGATCCCAAATGCAGCCAAACACTGTGCAATGCACCAAAACATGAGTTTAGGGTCCAATTTAGTGGATTCGGTGCGTTCGTTGCAAAAAATCCCGACATGACTTCGTGGCATGAACTTGTGCATTAATTGCACCAGTTCACACTGTTTTGTACCTAAAACACTATGAAACGGACCAAAAACATGTGTTTAGGGTCCAATAGGGTGGATTCGGTGCGTTCGTTGCGAAAAATCCCGATGTGACTTTGTGGCACGAACTTTTTCATTAATTGCACCAGTTCACAATGTTTTGCACCGAGTTTCATGCAGTTACGAAACGATCCAAAATGCACCCAAACACTATGCAACACACCAAAAATGACTCTAGGGTGCAATGGGGCAGATTGGGTGCGCTCGTTGCGAAAAATCCTGATGTGACTTTGTGGCACGAACTTTTGCATTAATTGCACCAGTTGACCCCGTTTTGTACCGAGTTTTAGGCAATTACGAAATGATCCCAAATGCAGCCAAAAACTATGCAAAGCACCAAAACATGAGTTTAGGGTCCAATGGGGTGGATTTGGTGCGTTCGTTTACAAAAATCCCGACGTAACTTCGTGGCACGAACTTTTGCATTAATTGCACCAGTTGACCCCGTTTTGTACCAAGTTTCAGGCAGTTACGAAATAATCCCAAATGCAGCCAAACACTATGCAATGCACCAAAACATGAGTTTAGGGTCCAATGGGCTGGGTTCGGTGCGTTCATTGCGAAACATCCCGACGTGACGTCGTGGCCCGAACTTTTGCATTAATTGCGCCAGTTCACAATGTTTTGCACCGAGTTTCATGCAGTTACGAAACGATCCCAAATGCACCAAACACTATGCAACGCACCAAAACATGAGTTTAGGGTCCAATGGGGTGGATTTGGTGCGTTCATTCAGAAAAATCCCGACGTGACTTCATGGCACGAACTTTTGCATTAATTGCACTAGTTCACAATGTATTGCACCGAGTTTCATGCAGTTATGAAACGATCCCAAATGCACCCAAACACTATGCAATGCACCAAAACATGATTTTAGGATCCAATGGGGTGGATTTGGTGCGTTCGTCGAGAAAAATCCCGACCTGACTTCGTTGCACAAACTTTTGCATTAATTGCACCAGTTCACCGCATTTCGCACCAAGTTTCATGCAGTTACGAAACGATCCCAAATGCATCCAAACATTATGCAACGTACCAAAACATGAGTCTAGGGTCCAAACGGGCATATTGGCTGCACTCGTGGCGAAAAATCCAGACGTGACTTCGTGGCACGAACTTTTGCATTAATCGCACCAGTTGACCCCGTTTTGCACCGAGTTTCAGGCATTTACGAAACGATCCCAAATGCAGCCAAACACTATGCAACGCACCAAAACATGAGTTTAGGGTCCAATGGAGTGGATTCGGTGCGTTCGTTGCAAACAATCCCGACGTGACTTTGTGGCACAAACTTTTGCATTAATTGCACCAGTTCACCCCGTTTTGCTTCTAGTTTCATGCAGCTACGAAACGATCCCAAATGCAGCCAAACACTATGCAATGCACCAAAACATGAGTTTAGGGTCCAATTTAGTGGATTCGGTGCGTTCGTTGCAAAAAATCCCGACGTGACTTTGTGGCACGAACTTGTGCATTAATTGCACCAGTTCACACTGTTTTGTTCCTAAAACACTATGAAACCGACCAAAAACATGAGTTTAGGGTCCAATAGGGTGGATTCGGTGCGTTCGTTGCGAAAAATCCCGATGTGACTTTGTGGCACGAACTTTTTCATTAATTGCACCAGTTCACATTGTTTTGCACCGAGTTTCATGCAGTTACGAAACGATCCGAAATGCACCCAAACACTATGCAACAAACCAAAAATGACTCTAGGGTCGAATGGAGCAGATTGGGTGCGCTCGTAGCGAAAAATCCAGATGTGACTTTGTGGCACGAACTTTTGCATTAATTGCACCAGTTGACCCCGTTTTGTACCTAGTTTTAGGCAATTACGAAATGATCCCAAATGCAGCCAAGAACTATGCAAAGCACCAAAACATGAGTTTAGGGTCCAATGGGGTGGATTTGGTGCGTTCGTTTAGAAAAATCCCGACGTGACTTCGTGGCACGAACTTTTGCATTAATTGCACATGTTCACACTGTTTTGCACCGAGTTTCATGCAGTTACGAAACGATCCCAAATGCACCAAACACTATGCAACGCACCAAAACATGAGTTTAGGGTCCAATGGGGTGGATTTGGTGCGTTCATTCAGAAATATCCCGACGTGACTTCATGGCACGAACTTTTGCATTAATTGCACTAGTTCACAACGTATTGCACCGAGTTTCATGCAGTTACGAAACTATCCCAAATGCACCCAAACACTATGCAATGCACCAAAACATGATTTTAGGATCCAATGGGGTGGATTTGGTGCGTTCGTTGAGAAAAATCCCGACCAAACTTCGTTGCACAAACTTTTGCATTAATTGCACCAGTTCACCGCATTTCGCACCAAGTTTCATGCAGTTACGAAATGATCCCAAATGCATCCAAACATTATGCAACGTAGCAAAACATGAGTCTAGGGTCCAAACGGGCAGATTGGCTGCACTCGTGGCGAAAAATCCCGACGTGACTTCGTGGCACGAACTTTTGCATTAATTGCACCAGTTGACCGCGTTTTGCACCGAGTTTCAGGCATTTACGTAACGATCCCAAATGCAGCCAAACACTATGCAACGCACCAAAACATGAGTTTAGGGTCCAATGGGGTGGATTTGGTGCGTTCGTTTAGAAAAATCCCGACGTGACTTCGTGGCACGAACTTTTGCATTAATTGCACCAGTTGACCCCGTTTTGTACCAAGTTTCAGGCAGTTACGAAATAATCCCAAATGCAGCCAAACACTATGCATTGCACCAAAACATGAGTTTAGGGTCCAATGGGCTGGGTTCGGTGCGTTCATTGCGAAACATCCCGACGTGACGTCGTGGCACGAACTTTTGCATTAATTGCGCCAGTTCACAATGTTTTGCACCGAGTTTCATGCAGTTACGAAACGATCCCAAATGCACCAAACACTATGCAACGCACCAAAACATGAGTTTAGGGTCCAATGGGGTGGATTTGGTGCGTTCATTCAGAAAAATCCCGACGTGACTTCATGGCACGAAATTTTGCATTAATTGCACTAGTTCACAATGTATTGCACCGAGTTTCATGCAGTTACGAAACGATCCCAAATGCACCCAAACACTATGCAATGCACCAAAACATGATTTTAGGATCCAATGGGGTGGATTTGGTGCGTTCGTTGAGAAAAATCCCGACCTGACTTCGTTGCACAAACTTTTGCATTAATTGCACCAGTTCACCGCATTTCGCACCAAGTTTCATGCAGTTACGAAATGATTCCAAATGCATCTAAACATTATGCAACGTACCAAAACATGAGTCTAGGGTCCAAACGGGTAGATTGGCTGCACTCGTGGCGAAAAATCCCGACGTGACTTCGTGGCACGAACTTTTGCATTAATTGCACCAATTGACCCCGTTTTGCACCGAGTTTCAGGCATTTACGAAACGATCCCAAATGCAGCCAAACACTATGCAACGCACCAAAACATGAGTTTAGGGTCCAATGGAATGGATTCGGTGCGTTCGTTGCTAACAATCACGACGTGACTTCGTGGCACGAACTTTTGCATTAATTGTACAAGTTCACCCTGTTTTGCACCGAGTTTCATGCAGTTACGAAACGATCCCAAATGCAGCCAAACACAATGCAACACACCAAAACATGAGTTTAGGGTCCAATGTAGTGGATTCGGTGCATTTGTTGCAAAAAATCCCGACGTGACTTCGTGGCATGAGATTTTGTATTAATTGCACCAGTTCACCCTGTTTTGCACCGAGTTTCATGCAATTACGAAACGATCCCAAATGCACCCAAACACTATGCAACACACCAAAACAAAAGTTTAGGGTCTAATGGGGTGGATTCGGTGCGTTCGTTGCGAAAAATCCCGACCTGACTTCGTTGCACAAACTTTTGCATTAATTGCACAAGTTCACCGCATTTCGCACCAAGTTTCATGTAGTTACGAAACGATCTCAAATGCATCCAAACATTATGCAACGTACCAAAACATGAGTCTAGGGTCCAAACGGGCAGATTGGCTGCACTCGTGGCGAAAAATCCCGACATGACTTCATGGCACGAACTTTTGCATTAATTACACCAGTTGACCCAGTTTTGTACCGAGTTTCAGGCAGTTATGAAACGATCCCAAAAGCAGCCAAACACTATGCAACGCACCAAAACATGAGTTTAGGGTCCAATGGAGTGGATTCGGTGTGTTCGTTGCAAACAATCCCGACGTGACTTCGTGGCACGAACTTTTGCATTAATTGCACAAGTTCACCCTGTTTTGCACCGAGTTTCATGCAGTTACGAAACGATCCCAAATGCAGCCAAACACAATGCAACACACCAAAACATGAGTTTAGGGTCCAATGAAGTGGATTTGGTGCATTTGATGCAAAAAATCACGACGTGACTTCGGGGCAAGAGATTTTGCATTAATTGCACCAGTTCACCCTGTTTTGCACCGAGTTTCATGCAGTTACGAAACGATCCCAAATGCACCCAAACACTATGCAACGCACCAAAACAAAAGTTTTGGGTCTAATGGGTGGATTCGGTGCGTTCGTTGCGAAAAATCCCGACCTGACTTCGCGGCACGAACTTTTGCATTAATTGCACCAGTTCACACTATTTTGCACCAAGTTTCATGCGGTTACGAAACGATCCCAAATGCACCCAAACACTATGTAACACACCAAAATATGAGTTTAGGGTCCAATGGGGTGGATTGGGTGCGTTCGTTGTGAAAAATCCCGACCTGACTTCCTGGCACGAACTTTTGCATTAATTGCACCAGTTCACCATATTTTCGTCATGTTTCATGCAGTTACGAAACGATCCCAAATGCACCCAAACACTATGCAACGCACCAAAACATGAGTTTAGGGTCCAATGGGGTGGATTGGGTGCGATCATTGCGAACAATCCCGATGTGACTTTGTGGCACGAACTTTTGCATTAATTGCACCAGTTCACCCCGTTTTGCTTCGAGTTTCATGCAGCTACGAAACGATCCCAAATGCAGCCAAACACTATGCAATGCACCAAAACATGAGTTTAGGGTCCAATTTAGTGCATTCGGTGCGTTCGTTGCAAAAAATCCCGACGTGACTTCGTGGCACGAACTTGTGCATTAATTGCACCAGTTCACACTTTTTTGTACATAAAACACTATGAAACGGACCAAAAACATGTGTTTAGGGTCCAACAGGGTGGATTCTGTGCTTTCGTTGCGAAAAATCCCGATGTGACTTTGTGGCACGAACTTTTTCATTAATTGCACCAGTTCACAATGTTTTGCACCGAGTTTCATGCAGTTACGAAACGATCTGAAATGCACCCAAACACTATGCAACACACCAAAAATGACTCTAGGGTCCAATGGGGCAGATTGGGTGCGCTCGTTGCGAAAAATCCTGATGTGACTTTGTGGCACGAACTTTTGCATTAATTGCACCAGTTGACCCCGTTTTGTACCGAGTTTTAGGCAATTACGAAATGATCCCAAATGCAGCCAAACACTATGCAACGCACCAACACATGAGTTTAGGGTCCAATGTGGTGGATTTGGTGCGTTCGTTTAGAAAAATCCCGACGTGACTTCGTGGCACGAACTTTTACATTAATTGCACCAGTTGACCCCGTTTTGCTTCTAGTTTCATGCAGCTACGAAACGATCCCAAATGCAGCCAAACACTATGCAATGCACCAAAACATGAGTTTAGGGTCCAATTTAGTGCATTCGGTGCGTTCGTTGCAAAAAATCCCGACGTGACTTCGTGGCACGAACTTGTGCATTAATTGCACCAGTTCACACTTTTTTGTACCTAAAACACTATGAAACGGACCAAAAACATGTGTTTAGGGTCCAATAGGGTGGATTCTGTGCTTTCGTTGCGAAAAATCCCGATGTGACTTTGTGGCACGAACTTTTTCATTAATTGCACCAGTTCACAATGTTTTGCACCGAGTTTCATGCAGTTACGAAACGATCTGAAATGCACCCAAACACTATGCAACACACCAAAAATGACTCTAGGGTCCAATGGGGCAGATTGGGTGCGCTCGTTGCGAAAAATCCTGATGTGACTTTGTGGCACGAACTTTTGCATTAATTGCACCAGTTGACCCCGTTTTGTACCGAGTTTTAGGCAATTACGAAATGATCCCAAATGCAGCCAAACACTATGCAACGCACCAACACATGAGTTTAGGGTCCAATGTGGTGGATTTGGTGCGTTCGTTTAGAAAAATCCCGACGTGACTTCGTGGCACGAACTTTTACATTAATTGCACCAGTTGACCCCGTTTTGTACCAAGTTTCAGGCAGTTACGAAATAATCCCAAATGC
This sequence comes from Panicum virgatum, assembly GCF_016808335.1. Taxonomy (NCBI): domain Eukaryota; kingdom Viridiplantae; phylum Streptophyta; class Magnoliopsida; order Poales; family Poaceae; genus Panicum; species Panicum virgatum. The sequence goes on along the minus strand of NC_053152.1, from coordinate 26,434,329 downwards.
AGCCAAACACTATGCAATGCACCAAAACATGAGTTTAGGGTCCAATGGGCTGGATTCGGTGCGTTCATTGCGAAACATCCCGACGTGACGTCATGGCACGAACTTTTGCATTAATTGCGCCAGTTCACAATGTTTTGCACCGAGTTTCATGCAGTTACGAAACGATCCCAAATGCACCAAACACTATGCAACGCACCAAAACATGAGTTTAGGGTCCAATGGGGTGGATTTGGTGCGTTCATTCAAAAAAATCCCGACGTGACTTCGTGGCACGAACTTTTGCATTAATTGCACTAGTTCACAATGTATTGCACCGAGTTTCATGTAGTTACGAAACGATCCCAAATGCACCCAAACACTATGCAATGCACCAAAACATGATTTTAGGATCCAATGGGGTGGATTTGGTGCGTTCGTTGAGAAAAATCCCGACCTGACTTCGTTGCACAAACTTTTGCATTAATTGCACCAGTTCACCGCATTTCGCACCAAGTTTCATGCAGTTACGAAACGATCCCAAATGCATCCAAACATTATGCAACGTACCAAAACATGAGTCTAGGGTCCAAACGGGCAGATTGGCTGCACTCGTGGCGAAAAATCCCGACGTGACTTCGTGGCACGAACTTTTGCATTAATGCACCAGTTGACCCCATTTTGCACCGAGTTTCAGGCATTTACGAAACGATCCCAAATGCAGCCAAACACTATGCAACGCACCAAAACATGAGTTTAGGGTCCAATGGAGTGGATTCGGTGCGTTCGTTGCACACAATCCCGACGTGACTTCGTGGCATGAACTTTTGCATTAATTGCACAAGTTCACCCTGTTTTGCATCGAGTTTCATCAGTTACGAAACGATCCCAAATGCAGCCAAACACAATGCAACACACCAAAACATGAGTTTAGGGTCCAATGGAGTGGATTCGGTGCATTTGTTGCAAAAAATCCCGACGTGACTTCGTGGCATGAGATTTTGCATTAATTGCACCAGTTCACCCTATTTTGCACCGAGTTTCATGCAGTTACGAAACGATCCCAAATACACCCAAACACTATGCAAACCACCAAAACAAAAGTTTAGGGTCTAATGGGGTGGATTCGGTGCGTTCGTTGCGAAAAATCCCGACCTGACTTCTCGGCACGAACTTTTGCATTAATTGCACCAGTTCACACTATTTTGCACAAAGTTTCATGCGGTTACGAAATGATCCCAAATGCACCCAAACACTATGCAACGTACCAAAACATGAGTCTAGGGTCCAAACGGGCAGATTGGCTGCACTCGTGGCGAAAAATCCCGACGTGACTTCGTGGCACGAACTTTTGCATTAATTGCACCAATTGACCGCGTTTTGCACCGAGTTTCAGGCATTTACGAAACGATCCCAAATGCAGCCAAACACTATGCAACGCACCAAAACATGAGATTAGGGTCCAATGTAGTGGATTCGGTGCGTTCGTTGCAAACAATCCCGACGTGACTTCGTGGCACGAACTTTTGCATTAATTGCACAAGTTCACCCTGTTTTGCACCGAGTTTCATGCAGTTACGAAACGATCCCAAATGCATCCAAACACAATGCAACACACCAAAACATGAGTTTAGGGTCCAATGGAGTGGATTCGGTGCATGTGTTGCAAAAAATCCCGACGTGACTTCGTGGCATGAGATTTTGCATTAATTGCACCAGTTCACCCTATTTTGCACCGAGTTTCATGCAGTTACGAAACGATCCCAAATGCACCCAAACACTATGCAACGCACCAAAACAAAAGTTTAGGGTCTAATGGGGTGGATTCGGTGCGTTCGTTGCAAAAAATCCCGACCTGACTTCGTGGCATGAGATTTTGCATTAATTGCACCAGTTCACCCTGTTTTGCACCAAGTTTCATGCAGTTACGAAATGATCCCAAATGCAACCAAACACTATGCAACGCACCAAAACAAAAGTTTAGGGTCTAATGGGGTGGATTCGGTGCGTTCGTTGCGAAAAATCTCGACCTGACTTCGCGGCACGAACTTTTGCATTAATTGCACCAGTTCACACTATTTTGCACCAAGTTTCATGCAGTTACGAAACGATCCCAAATGCACCCAAACACTATGCAACACACCAAAATATGAGTTTAGGGTCCAATGGGGTGGATTGGGTGCGTTCGTTGTGAAAAATCCCAACCTGACTTCGTGGCACGAACTTTTGCATTAGTTGCACCAGTTCACCCTATTTTCGTCATGTTTCATGCAGTTACGAAACGATCCCAAATGCACCCAAACAGTATGCAACGCACCAAAACATGAGTTTAGGGTCCAATGGGGTGGATTGGGTGCGATCATTGTGAACAATCCCGATGTGACTTTGCGGCACGAACTTTTGCATTAATTGCACCAGTTCACCCCATTTTGCTTCGAGTTTCATGCAGCTATGAAACGATCCCAAATGCAGCCAAACACTATGCAATGCACCAAAACATGAGTTTAGGGTCCAATTTAGTGGATTCGGTGCGTTCGTTGCAAAAAAATCCCGACGTGACTTCGTGGCACGAACTTGTGCATTAATTGCACCCGTTCACACTGTTTTGTACCTAAAACACTATGAAACGGACCAAAAACATGAGTTTAGGGTCCAATAGGGTGGATTCGGTGCGTTCGTTGCGAAAAATCCCGATGTGACTTTGTGGCATGAACTTTTTCATTAATTGCACCAGTTCACAATGTTTTGCACCAAGTTTCATGCAGTTACGAAACGATCCGAAATGCACCCAAACACTATGCAACACACCAAAAAATGACTCTAGGGTCCAATGGGGCAGATTGGGTGCGCTCGTTGCGAAAAATCCTGATGTGACTTTGTGGCACGAACTTTTGCATTAATTGCACCAGTTGACCCCGTTTTGTACCGAGTTTTAGGCAATCACGAAATGATCCCAAATGCAGCCAAAAACTATGCAAAGCACCAAAACAAGGGTCCAATGGGGTGGATTTGGTGGGTTCGTTTAGAAAAATCTCGACGTGACTTCGTGGCACGAACTTTTGCATTAATTGCACCAGTTGACCCTATTTTGCGTCGAGTTTCATGCAGTTACGAAATGATCCCAAATGCACCCAAACATTATGCAACACACCAAAACATGAGTTTAGGGTCCAATGGGGTGGATTGGGTGCGATTATTGCGAACAATCCCGATGTGACTTTGTGGCACGAACTTTTGCATTAATTGCACCAGTTCACCCCATTTTGCTTCGAGTTTCATGCAGCTACGAAACGATCCCAAAGGCAGCCAAACACTATGCAATGCACCAAAACATGAGTTTAGGGTCCAATTTAGTGGATTCGGTGCGTTCGTTGCAAAAAATCCCGACGTGACTTCGTGGCACGAACTTTGCATTAATTGCACCAGTTCACACTGTTTTGTACCTAAAACACTATGAAACAGACCAAAAACATGAGTTTAGGGTCCAATAGGGTGGATTCGGTGCGTTCGTTGCGAAAAATCCCGATGTGACTTTGTGGCACGAACTTTTTCATTAATTGCACCAGTTCACAATGTTTTACACCGAGTTTCATGCAGTTACGAAACGATACGAAATGCACCCAAACACCACAACACACCAAAAAATGACTCTAGGGTCCAATGGGGCAGATTGGGTGCGCTCGTTGCGAAAAATCCTGATGTGACTTTGTGGCACGAACTTTTGCATTAATTGCACCAATTGACCCCGTTTTGTACCGAGTTTTAGGCAGTTACGAAATGATCCCAAATGCAGCCAAACACTATGCAAAGCACCAAAACATGAGTTTAGGGTCCAATGGGGTGGATTTGGTGCGTTCGTTTAGAAAAATCCCGACGTGACTTCGTGGCACGAACTTTTGCATTAATTGCACCAGTTGACCCCGTTTTGTACCAAGTTTCAGGCAGTTACGAAATAATCCCAAATGCAGCCAAACACTATGCAAAGCACCAAAACATGAGTTTAGGGTCCAATGGGCTGGGTTCGGTGCGTTCATTGCGAAACATCCCGACGTGACGTCGTGGCACGAACTTTTGCTTTAATTGCGCCAGTTCACAATGTTTTGCACTGAGTTTCATGCAGTTACGAAACGATCCCAAATGCACCAAACACTATGCAATGCACCAAAACATGAGTTTAGGGTCCAATGGGGTGGATTTGGAGCGTTCATTCAGAAAAATCCCGACGTGACTTCATGGCACGAACTTTTGCATTAATTGCACTAGTTCACAATGTATTGCACCGAGTTTCATGCAGTTACGAAACGATCCCAAATGCACCCAAATACTATGCAATGCACCAAAACATGATTTTAGGATCCAATGGGGTGGATTTGGTGCGTTCGTTGAGAAAAATCCCGACCTGACTTCGTTGCACAAACTTTTGCATTAATTGCACCAGTTCACCGCATTTCGCACCAAGTTTCATGCAGTTACGAAACGATCCCAAATGCATCCAAACATTATGCAACGTACCAAAACATGAGTCTAGGGTCCAAACGGGCAGATTGGCTGCACTCGTGGCGAAAAATCCCGACGTGACTTCGTGGCACGAACTTTTGCATTAATTGCACCAATTGACCGCGTTTTGCACCGAGTTTCAGGCATTTACGAAACGATCCCAAATGCAGCCAAACAGTATGCAACGCACCAAAACATGAGTTTAGGGTCCAATGGAGTGGATTCGGTGCGTTCGTTGCAAACAATCCGGACGTGACTTCGTGGCACGAACTTTTGCATTAATTGCACAAGTTCACCCTGTTTTGCACCGAGTTTCATGCAGTTACGAAACGATCCCAAATGCAGCCAAACACAATGCAACACACCAAAACATGAGTTTAGGGTCCAATGGAGTGGATTCGGTGCATGTGTTGCAAAAAATCCTGACGTGACTTCGTGGCATGAGATTTTGCATTAATTGCACCAGTTCACCCTGTTTTGCACCGAGTTTCATGCAGTTACGAAACGATCCCAAATGCACCCAAACACTATGCAACGCACCAAAACAAAAGTTTAGGGTCTAATGGGGTGGATTCGGTGCGTTCGTTGCGAAAAATCCCGACCTGACTTCGTGGCATGAGATTTTGCATTAATTGCACCAGTTCACCCTGTTTTGCACCAAGTTTCATGCAGTTACGAAATGATCCCAAATGCAACCAAACACTATGCAACGCACCAAAACAAAAGTTTAGGGTCTAATGGGGTGGATTCGGTGCGTTCGTTGCGAAAAATCTCGACCTGACTTCGCGGCACGAACTTTTGCATTAATTGCACCAGTTCACACTATTTTGCACCAAGTTTCATGCAGTTACGAAACGATCCCAAATGCACCCAAACACTATGCAATACACCAAAATATGAGTTTAGGGTCCAATGGGGTGGATTGGGTGCGTTCGTTGTGAAAAATCCCGACCTGACTTCGTGGCACGAACTTTTGCATTAGTTGCACCAGTTCACCCTATTTTCGTCATGTTTCATGCAGTTACGAAACGATCCCAAATGCACCCAACCACTATGCAACGCACCAAAACATGAGTTTAGGGTCCAATGGGGTGGATTGGGTGCGATCATTGCGAACAATCCCGATGTGACTTTGCGGCACGAACTTTTGCATTAATTGCACCAGTTCACCCCATTTTGCTTCGAGTTTCATGCAGCTACGAAACGATCCCAAATGCAGCCAAACACTATGCAATGCACCAAAACATGAGTTTAGGGTCCAATTTAGTGGATTCGGTGCGTTCGTTGCAAAAAAATCCCAACGTGACTTCGTGGCACGAACTTGTGCATTAATTGCACCCGTTCACACTGTTTTGTACCTAAAACACTATGAAACGGACCAAAAACATGAGTTTAGGGTCCAATAGGGTGGATTCGGTGCGTTCGTTGCGAAAAATCCCGATGTGACTTTGTGGCATGAACTTTTTCATTAATTGCACCAGTTCACAATGTTTTGCACCAAGTTTCATGCAGTTACGAAACGATCCGAAATGCACCCAAACACTATGCAACACACCAAAAAATGACTCTAGGGTCCAATGGGGCAGATTGGGTGCGTTCGTTGCGAAAAATCCTGATGTGACTTTGTGGCACGAACTTTTGCATTAATTGCACCAGTTGACCCCGTTTTGTACCGAGTTTTAGGCAGTTACGAAATGATCCCAAATGCAGCCAAACACTATGCAAAGCACCAAAACAAGGGTCCAATGGGGTGGATTTGGTGGGTTCGTTTAGAAAAATCTCGACGTGACTTCATGGCATGAACTTTTGCATTAATTGCACCAGTTGACCCTATTTTGCGTCGAGTTTCATGCAGTTACAAAATGATCCCAAATGCGCCCAAACACTATGCAATGCACCAAAACATGAGTTTAGGGTCCAATGGGGTCGATTGGGTGCGTTCTTTGCAAAAAATCTCGATGTGACTTCGTGGCACGAACTTTTGCATTAATTGCACCAATTCACACTGTTTTGCACCGAGTTTCATGTAGTTACGAAACGATCCCAAATGCATCCAAACACTATGCAGCGCATGAAAACATGGGTTTAGGGTCCAATGGGGTGGATTGTGATAGAACCCACTGGGGTTTGTTCTCGATCTTTCGATGAGAGTGGGAGGATAACTCGACTTGAGGAGGATCAATGTTGGGCTGCCCGACTAAAACACTACAAGGGCTGCGCTGCGTCTTAGCGACAGTTACATCGCCTCCAATTTGTGTTGTTCTTGCTGTAGCAAGAACAACCTTGAACCTGCAAGCAAATCGAAGAACTCGCAAGAACAAGTGAACAAGGACTGAAATCGCAAGGGAAATAACAATAACTTAGCCTGGATTGAACGAAAGTGGTGTTCCGAATACAAGGAGACGGGCGGCTGGATCAGCGCGCACGCTCCAGGAGAAGTAGCAAGTGCTAGTTCATGAAAACAAAACCCAAGTGTTTTCTGGTGGCTGCTACTGGTTTATATAGGGGGGATAGTAGCCAAGAGGGTGCTGAACACGAAACCCTAACTTAAAATGGGCCCCTAGTGGGCTGGATGAGATACAGAAGACTCAGCCCAAGTATGGACTTCCAAACATCATTTTAACGATAATTCTTAGTTCGGAACGAATCTGATGATGCGATTGGATCCTTCTGAAAGTTGACTTCATAAGCTTTCTGTGAAGTACTTTAACGCCCCAAACGGATTCTGGATGAAGTCGTGGGTGTTGTTACAATTTGGTGCTGTCCTGCTGTCTGAAACCAGTCACGCAAAGCCGCTCCCCTTCTTATCCTCTCCATCATTCCTAAGCAAAACAAGAGTACGAGCATTTCCATTGTATAAATATAATGGACATGAGGTTAAATGTGAACTTACTTGATGATTGAGTTGACGGGCACGAGCACGAGTAATGGGTCCTTGCAGCGGCGATGCCGGTGTGGATGTATCTTTGGTGTTGATATCCTCATCATCCTCCCCTTCTTGCATTTGAGTCATCCTCGACTCAAGCTCATCCTCGTCTCCCAAGTATGGTGTCAAATCTGCAATGTTAAATGGGGGACTGACCCCAAAATCTACAGGAAGATCAAGCTTATATGCATTCTCATTTACTTGTTGCAGCGCTATAAAAGGTCCATCAGCTCTAGGCATCAACTTAGATTTTCTCAATCTAGGAAACCTTTCCTTTCTCAAATGCAACCAAACCAATTCTCCCGGTTCAAAAGTCAATTGTCTCCTTCCTTTATCACCAGCAAACTTATACTTAGCATTCATGCGTTCAATGTTTTCTTTAGTTGTTGCATGTAGTTTTAACATCAACTCAGCACGTTGTGTCGCATCAAAGTTCAATTTTCCAGAAGTTAGCAAAGGCATTAAATCAATAGGAGCATGAGGAATTAGGCCATAAATAATCTGAAAAGGACACATCTTTGCAGTAGAGTGCAGCTAACGATTATAAGCAAACTCAATGTGAGGCAAACAATCTTCCCAAATTTTAATGTTCTTCTTTAAAACAGCCCTCAACATTGTTGACAAAGTTCGATTCACTACTTCAGTTTGACCATCAGTTTGGGGATGACAAGTGGTAGAAAAAAAAAAGCTTGGTTCCCAACTTAGCCCATAAAGTTCTCCAAAAGTGACTAAGAAATTTAGCATCCCGATCTGAAACAATGGTATTTGGCACACCATGCAAGCGCACAATTTCCCAAAAGAACAAATCAGCAATATTCGTGGCATCATCTATCTTATGACAAGGTATGAAGTGTGCCATCTTTGAAAATCTATCAACCACCACAAAAATGCTATCATGCCCTTTCCTAGTATGAGGCAAACCAACCACAAAATCCATAGATATATCCTCCCAAAGAACACTAGGAATAGGTAAAGGCATATCCAAACCGTTGCGGTTTTGTCGAGACTTAGCCTTTTGACATGTGGTGTAGTGAGCAACAAATCTCTCCACGTCTATTCTCATCTTTGGCCAAAAGAAATGATCAGCAAGGATGTCCTCCATCTTCTTTGCTCCAAAATGTCCCATCAATCCGCCTCCATGTGCTTCCTGTAGCAGCAACAAACGAACAGAGCTAGCTGGAATGCATAGCTTGTTAGCTCTAAACACAAAACCATCATTAACCACAAATTTATTCCATGCTCTACCCTCTTTACAATGCAGCAACACATCTTTAAAATCATCATCATGCACATATTTCTCCTTAATTGTTTCCAGACCAAAGATCCTGTAGTCTAACTGTGTTAACAAAATATGCCTCCTAGACAAAGCATCAATAATGACATTCTCTTTCTCTTTCTTGTGTTTGATGACATAGGGAAAAGACTCAATGAATTCAACCCACTTAGCATGCCTACAGTTTAGCTTTCCTTGACTACGGATATGCTTCAAAGATTCATGGTCAGAATGTATGACAAATTCCTTGGGCCAAAGATAATGTTGCGATGTTTCTAATGTTCGCACAAGAGCATACAATTCCTTATCATAAGTAGAATAATTCAGAGCAGGACCACTCAATTTCTCACTAAAATATGCAACAAGTTTTATTTCTTGTAACAAAACACCACCCAATCCAATCCCACTAGCATCACATTCCAGCTCAAAAGTCTTATTAAAATCTGGAAGTTGGATAGCATCACATTCCAGCTCAAAAATCTTATTAAAATCAGGAAGTTGGAGGAGAGGTGCATGTTTCAACTTATCTTTCAAAATGTTGAAGGAGTTCTCTTGCGCTTTGTCCCAAGAAAAGGAAACTCCCTTCTTTGTTAATTCATGCAACGGTGCAGCAATGGTGCTGAAATCCTGCACGAAGCGACGATAAAATCTAGCAAGTCCCAAAAAGCTTCTCACTTGGGTAACGGTCTTGGGGACAGGCCACCCCTGAATGGCCTCCACTTTGGCTTTCTCAACTTCAATTCCCTGTCTAGTGACAACAAAGCCAAGAAATGAGACTCGATCCGTGCAAAATGTGCACTTCTCAAGTTTACCAAAAAGACGTGCATCACGTAGAGCAGCAAAAACAGCACGCAAATGATCTAGATGTTCATCCATTGATTTGTTGTAGATCAATATATCATCAAAGTAGACAACAACAAATTTTCCAATGAAAGCACGCAAAACTTCGTTCATTGATCTCATGAAAGTGCTAGGTGCATTAGTTAACCCAAATGGCATGACTAACCACTCATACAGCCCGAACTTAGTTTTGAAAGAAGTTTTCCATTCATCTCCTAATTTCATGCGAATTTGGTGGTAACCACTGCGCAAATCAACTTTTGAAAACATAGCACCACTCAATTCATCAAGCATATCATCCAAGCGGGGAATAGGATGTTGATAGCAAATGGTGATGTTATTAATTGCTCTACAATCCACACACATATGCCATGATCCATCTTTCTTTGGCACTAAAAGAACCGGAACAGCACAAGGGCTAAGAGACTCATGTATGTAACCTTTGTCGAGCAATTCCTGCACTTGACGTTGAATCTCTTTGGTTTCTTTCGGGTTTGTCCTGTATGGCGCACAATTTGGCAATGAGGCACCAGGAATGAGGTCAATCTGGTGCTTGATCCCTCGAAGAGAGGGCAGCCCCGGTGGGACCTCACTTGGGAACACATCAGCATATTCCTGCAAAATGTTAGCAATAGCAGGAGGCAAAGAATGCTGCACATCCTGAAGGGAAATCAAAGCATCTTTGCAAACCAAAGCTTAGACAACTATTTTGGAGGCAGCCAATTCATGAATATCAGATTTAGTAGCTAGCATGCATTTTCCCTTCAAAGTTATCTCTCTTTTTGGATCAATAACAGATTTGGCATTGTTCTTATTTTCCACTTTAGCATGTTCTTCAGATTTGATTTTCTTGGCTCTAGCGACATCATCTTGCATAACAGCTTCAGGTGACATAGGATGCAACACAATCTTTTTATCGTGGTATAAGAAAGACTACTGATTTGATCTACCATGATGCATAGATCTCTATCAAATTGCCAAGGTCGTCCTAGCAGGATACTACAAGCTTGCATAGGCACTACATCACATTCAACAACATCTTTATAGGATCCAATGGCAAAATTGATTCGCACAAGCTTAATTACCTTTGCCTTACCACTGTTATTGAGCCATTGAATGGAATAAGGATGTGGATTAGGTTTGGTGGAGAGTGAAAGCTTTTCCACCATGTTGTTGCTGCCCAAGTTGTTGCAGCTACCGCCATCAATGATCATGCGACACGAATGCTCTTTAATGACACACTTTGTTTGGAACAAGGTGTGGCGCTGATTTTGTTCCGCTTTCTCCATTTGTGCGCTCAACACACGCTGCACAATGAGGCTCTCATAGTGGTCGGCTGCACCTGCATTAATATGTTCTTCTAGACACTCCTCACTACCTGCATGGTCCGTTTGCAAGAAGTGCAAGTGTATCTTCATCAAGTTCACTAGTAGAGAAGTACTCACCATCATTTTTTTACAATCAAAACACGTTTCCTTGGGCAGTCACGCATCACATGCCCAAACCCCTTGCACTGGTGACATTGAACGTCCCTTGTTCTAACCATTGATGCCACCGTTGAAGTAGTTGCAGCCGGTTTCAGGGTAGTCTTGCTTGCTGAATTTGCTGGGCTGTCACGAGGCTTCTCGCTAGGGAGGGGTTGCTAAACGGCTCGATGATGAATATGGTGCAGCAACACGTCTAGCCGGTGCAGCGGACGAGCGGGGCTGCACAAAAAAACTCTTCCCTACAGAAACATTAGTCTTGAGGCTAGCACGTCATCCTTGCACTTCCCTTTCAGCTTTGCAAGCAAGATGGAACAAACGGGTTATGTTAGTGTACTCTTTATAAGCAAGTATGTCCTGAATTTCCTGGTTTAACCCACCCAAAAATCTAGCCATAGAGGGTTCCATATCCTCCTCTAAATTGCAGTGTGGCATACCCATTTGCAGCTCTTGATAGTATTCTTCCACACTCTTAGTATCCTGTTTTAATTGCTGCAGCTGGTTTTATAGATCACGTGCATAGTTAGATGGAACTAATCTAGCCCTCATGACCCGTTTCAAAGCATCCCAAGTTTGTGGCATGTTATTAGGATTTTTCTTGCCATGTTCTATCCACCAAACGGAAGCAAAATCTGTGAACTCACTAGTTGCAGCCCTAACACATGCATTCTCAGGAAAAACATGACAAGTAAACTTTTGTCCAACAGCCATATCCCAAGTAAGATAAGCATCAGGGTCATATTTACCATCAAAATAGTGTATCTTAAATTTAATCTTACTGAAAGCATTGTCATTGTTATGTACCTCACGTGGACGTTGTCCACCATACCTCGACGGTTCTGGCGTAGAATTCGCTGACCTCAATCCTCAACTTCGGTGTCAGCAGCATAATCAGCACCTGAATTTTCTGCACTGTCCTCATCCTCTTGGTCGCGTCCTCTATGCTGATTATTCATCTTCGCGTGGAGCTCATCAAAGCACCTCAGAAGAGCAGTGCGACTCTTGTCCACCCGACCAACCGATGCCTCCAACCGTGCAAGCTTGGTGTTGTTGGCAATCTGCGCGGCCTCCATTTGCCCAATCTTCTCATTTATCACCTGCAAATCATTATCAATCCCATCGGTGTACTGCCTCACTTGTTGTCGAAAATGCTGCGTGATGCCCTTGGTACGAGGTGTAAGCGGTTCTCCATCATCCTCGTCTTCATTCCCCGAACCTGCCATGGTAAAAGCACAAGAGCAAACAGGAACAAGTGAAGTAGAACAAATTCCCTACAGCTAGAGGTGCTTAATTTGACGCCCTCTCTCTCAACCTATTACACAAGTTCTTACCAATTCTCAACTTGCTGAACAGGAGGGGTTGGCGGCCAGCAAGAACAACACAAATGGTTACACAAGCACAACCTTGTGATGTTGTAGATAATCTGTGGGGCTATAGGTGGCTGCAAAGAAAACAAATCAAGGTACAGCTAGAACCACATTAGTCAAAGCAAGTTGAATAATCATTCATTGATGGTCCTATGCTGGTCCTAGGGGTAAATCAAGGTAGAGACGTGAGCCTGAACACAAGCGTTGTCACACACCAAAGCAGCAATGAAATGCAAAGAACCAACAGTTTTTACCCCTTCTCTCTTGTTTTCTCTTTTTTTTTTGTTTTCTTCTTTCTTTCTTTCTTTTTTTTCAGGGGCTAGAACTCCCTTTTTTTCAGTATCACAACAACCTAAACAAAGGTATTACTTAACACAGCTCCTTCGAAATCAGATCAACATCTCGAGTTTGAGACAGCAGGTCGCGAATCTCAAGCGCTACTGCGAATCACTCAGAAGGAATTTGGGTGGAAGGTTAGATCTGTTGGAAAGAACACAAGATAAGCTTTCCAGATTGTATTTAAACACTTGAATCAGACATGCAGCAGAAGATATAGGACTGTTTTCTTCCAGTGCTCTGATCTGGGAAGATGGATTCGTGGTGGCAGAAACGACAGCGGAAAAATGAAAGGATTTGGTGGATTTCGTGGTGACTAAAGCGTGACCAGAACTCAAAACTCTAAAGATTAAACCACTAAGAATTAGCAACTAGCCCAAACAATGCAACTGAAAACTCAATAAGCAAAGAACTAAGCAGATCAGCAAGGCCCAAACTTGTTTTGGGGATTTCAGATCTAGCCTATTTTGTGGAGTTTTCTGGACTGTAGGTAAAGGGATGGGTAGAATCTCTCACCGAAGAACCTGGCTCTGATACCACATGATAGAACCCGCTGGGGTTTGTTCCCGATCTTTCGATGAGAGTGGGGGATAACTCGATTTGAGGAGGATCAACGTTGGGCTGCCCGACTACAACACCACAAGGGCTGTGCTGCGTCTTAGCGACAGTTACACCACCTCCGATTTGTGTTGTTCTTGCTGTACTAAGAACAATCTTGAACCTGAAAGCAAATCAAAAAACTCGCAAGAACAAGTGAACAAGGACTGAAATCGCAAGGGAAATAACAAGAACTCCGCCTAGATTGAACGAAAGTGGGGTTCCGAATACAAGAAGACGTGCGGCTGGATCAGCACGCGCGCTCCATGAGAAGTAGCAACTGTTAGTTGATGAAAACAAAACCCAAGTGTTTTCTGGTGGCTGCTACTAGTTTATATAGGGGGGAGAGCAGCCAAGAGGGTGCTGAACATGAAACCCTAAATTAAAATGGGCCCCTAGTGGGCTCGATAAGATACAAAAGACTCAGCCCAAGTATGGATGTCCGAACATCATTTTGACGATAATTCTTAGCTCCGAACGAATCTGATGATGCGTTTGGATCCACCTGAAAGTCGACTTCATAAGCTTTCCGTGAAGTACTTGAACGCCCCAAACAGATTCCGGATGAAGTCGTGGGTGCTGTTACATGTTGGTGTTGTCCTGCTGTCCGAAACCAGTCCACGCAAAGCCGCTCCCCTTCTTATCCTCTCCATCATTCCTAAGCAAAACAAGAGTACGTGCGTTTCCATTGTATAAATATAATGGACATGAGGTTAAAAGTGAACTTACTTGATGATTGAGTTGACGGGCACGAGCACGAGTAATGGGTCCAAGCGGCGGCGGTGCCGGTGTGGATGTATTGTTGGTGTTGATGTCCTCAACAGATTGGGGGCGTTCGTTGCGAAAAATCCCGACGTGACTTCGTGGCACGAACTTTTGCTTTAATTGCACCAGTTAACCCTATTTTGCATCGAAATTCATGCAGTTACAAAACAATCCCAATCGCACCCAAATACTACGAAACACACCAAAACATTAATTTAGGGTCCAATGGGGTGGATTGGGTGCGTTTGTTGCGAAAAATCCTGACGTGACTTCATGGCACGAACTTTTGCATTAATTACACTAGTTCACCCTGTTTTGCATCGATTTTCATGAAGTTACGAAACGATCCCAAACGCACCCAAACACTATGCAACGCACCAAAACATGAGTTTAGTGTCCAATGGGGTGGATTGGGTGCATTCATTGCGAAAAATCCCGACGTGATTTTGTAGCACGAACTTTTGCATTAATTGTACCAGTTCACCCTGTTTTGCATCCAGTTTCATGCAGTTGCGAAACGATCCCAAAAGCATCCAAACACTTTGCAACGCTCCAAAACATGAGTTTATGGTCCAATGGAGTGGATTGAGTGCGTTCATTGCGAAAATCCCGACGTGACTTCATGGCACGAAATTTTGCATTAATTGCACCAGTTCACACTATTTTGCATTGAGTTTCAAGCAGTTACGAAATGATCCCAAATGCATCCAAACACTATGCAACACACGAAAACAAGAGTTTAGGGTCCAATGGGGTGGATTGGGTTGCGAAAAATCCCGACGTGACTTCGTGGCTCAAACTTTTGCATTAGTTACACCAGTTCACCCTGTTTTGCATCGAAATTCATGCAGTTATGAAACGATCCCAATCGCACCCAAATACTATGAAACACACCAAAACATTAGTTTAGGGTCCAATTGGGTGGATTGGGTGTGTTCGTTGCGAAAAATCCCGACGTGACTTCATGGCACGAACTTTTGTATTAATTGCACCAGTTCACTCTGTTTTGCATCAATTTTCAGGGAGTTACGAAACGATCCCAAACGCACCCAAACACTATGCAACGCACCAAAACATTAGTTTAGGATGCAATGGGGTGGATTGGGTGCATTTGTTGCGTAAAATCCCGACGTGACTTTGTAGCACGAACTTTTTGCATTAATTGCACCAGTTCACCTTTTTTGCATCGAGTTTCATGCAGTTACGAAACGATCCCAAAAGCATCCAAACACTATGCAACACATCAAAACATGAGTTTAGGGTCTAATGGAGTGGATTGGGTGCGTTTCTTGCGAAAAATCCCGACGTGACTATACGGCACGAACTTTTTCATTAATTTCACCAGTTCACACAGTTTTGCACCGAGTTTCATACAGTTACGAAACGATCCCAAATGCACCCAAACACAATGCAATGCACCAAAACATGAGTTCAGGGTCCAGTGGGGTGGATTGGGTGCGTTCGTTAAATCTCGACGTGACTTCATGGCACGAACTTTTGCATTAATTGCACCAGTTCACCCTGTTTTGCATCGATTTTCATGTAGTTACAAAATGATCCCAAACACACCCAAACACTATGCAACGCACCAAAACATGAGTTTATAGTCGAATGGGGCGGATTGGGTGCGTTCATTGTGAAAAATCCCGATGTGACTTCGTGTTCACCCTGTTTTGCCTCGATTTTCATGCAGTTACGAAACGATCCCAAATGCACCCAAACACTATGCAACACACCAAAACATGAGTTTAGGGTCCAATGGAGTGCATTGGGTGCGTTCGTTGCAAAAAATCCAGACGTGACTTTGTGGCACAAACTTTTGCATTAATTGCGCCAGTTCACCCTATTTTGCGTCTAGTTTCATGCAGTTACAAAACGATCCCAAATGCACCAAACACTATGCAGTGCACCAAAACATGGGTTTAGGGTCCAATGGGGTGGATTGGGTGCATTCATTGCGAAAAATCCCGACGTGACTTCGTGGCACGAACTTTTGTATTAATTGCATCAGTTCACCCTGTTCTGCATCGAGTTTCATGCAGTTACGAAACGATCCTAAATGCACCCAAACACTATGCAACGCACCAAAACATAAGTTTAGGGTCCAATGGGGTGGATTCGGTGCGTTTGTTGCGAAAAATCCCGACCCGACTTCGCGGCACGAACTTTTGCATTAATGGCACCAGTTCACACTATTTTCCACCGAGTTTCATGCAGTTACGAAATGATCCCAAATGCACCCAAACACTATGCAACACACCAAAATATGACTTTAGGGTCCAATGGGGTGGATTGGGTGCGTTCGTTGTGAAAAATCCCGACCTGACTTCGTGGCACGAACTTTTGCATTAATTGCACCAGTTCACCCCATTTTCGTCAAGTTTCATGCAGTTACGAAACGATCCCAAATGCACCCAAACACTATGCAACGCACCAAATCATGTGTTTAGGGTCCAACGGAGTGGATTGGGTGCATTCGTTGTGAAAAATCGCAACGTGACTTTGTAGCACGAACTTTTGCATTAATCGCACCAGTTCACTTTTTTTTGCATCTGAGTTTCATGCAGTTATGAAACGAACACAAAAGCATCCAAACACTATGCAACGCACCAAAACATTAGTTTAGGGTCCAATGGAGTGGATTGGGTGCGTTCGTTGTGAAAAATCCCGACGTGACTACGTGGCATGAACTTTTGCATTAATTGCACCAGTTCACTGTTTTGCACCGAGTTTCATGCAATTGCGAAACGATTCCAAATGCACCCAAACACTATGCAACGCACAAAAACATGAGTTTAGTGTCGAATGGGGCAATCCGGGTGCGTTCTTTGAGAAAAAACCCAACGTGACTTCGTGGCACGAACTTTTGCCTTAATTGCACCAGTTCACACTGTTTTGCATTGAGTTTCAAGCACTTACGAAACTATCCCAAATGCATCCAGACACTATGCAACGCATGAAAACATGAGTTTAGGGTGCAATGGGGTGGATTGGGTTGCGAAAAATCCAGACGTGAATTCGTGGTATGAAATTTTGCATTAATTGCACCAGTTCACATTATTTTGCTCTGAGTTTCATGCAGTTATGAAAAGATCGCAAATGCACCCAAATACTATGCAATGCACCAAAACATGTGTTTAGGGTCCAATGGGGTGGATTGGGTGCGTTTGTTGCGAAAAATCCCGATGTGACTTCGTGGCACAAACTTTTGTATTAATAGCACCAGTTCACCCTGTTCTGCATCGAGTTTCATGCAGTTACGAAACGATCCTAAATGCACCCAAACACTATGCAAGGCACCAAAACATGTGTTTAGGGTCCAATGGAGTGGATTGGGTGCATTCGTTGTGAAAAATCCCAACGTGACTTTGTTGCACGAACTTTTGCATTAATTGCACCAGTTCACTTTTTTTTTGCATCGAGTTTCATGCAGTTATGAAACGATCCCAAAAGCATCCAAACACTATGCAACGCACCAAAACATTAGTTTAGGGTCCAATGGAGTGGATTGGGTGCGTTCGTTGCGAAAAATCCCGACGTGACTACGTGGCACGAACTTTTACATTAATTGCACCAGTTCACACTGTTTTGCACCGAGTTTCATGCAATTGCGAAACGATTCCAAATGCACCCAAACACTATGCAACGCACCAAAACATGAGTTTAGGGTCCAATGGGGCAATCCGGGTGCGTTCTTTGAGAAAAAAACCCGACGTGACTTCGTGGCACGAACTTTTGCCTTAATTGCACCAGTTCACACTGTTTTGCACTGAGTTTCAAGCACTTACGAAACGATCCCAAATGCATCCAAACACTATGTAACGCATGAAAACATGAGTTTACGGTCCAATGGGGTGGATTGGGTTGCAAAAAATCCCGACGTGAATTCGTGGCACGAATGTTTGCATTAATTGCACCAGTTCACCGTATTTTGCGTCGAGTTTCATGCAGTTACATAAAGATCCCAAATGCACCCAAACACTATGCAATGCACCAAAAAATGTGTTTAGGGTCCAATGGGGTGGATTGGGTGCAATCGTTGCAAAAAATCCCGGCGTGACTTCCGGTCACGAACTTTTGCATTAATTGCACCAATTGACCCCATTTTGCACCGAGTTTCAGGCAGCTACGAAACTATGCCAAATACAGCCAAACACTATGCAATGCACCAAAACATGACTTTAGGGTCCAGTGGAGGGGATTCTGTGTGTTGGTTGCAAAAAATCCCGACGTGACTTTGTGGCACGAACTTTTGCTTTAACTGCACCAGTTGACCCTATTTTGCACCGAGTTTCAGGCAGTTACGAAACGATCCCAAATGCAGCCAAACACTATACAACGCACCAAAACATGACTTTAGAGTCCAATGGAGTGGATTCGGTGCGTTGGTTGCAAAAAATCCTGACGTGACTTCGTGGCACGAACTTTTGCATTAATTGCATCAGTTCACACTGTTTTGCACCGAGTTTCATGCACTTACGAAATGATCCCAAACGCACCCAAACACTATGCAACGCACCAAAACATGAGTTTAGGTTCCAATTGGGTGGATTGGGTGCTATCGTTGCGAAAAATCCCGATGTGACTTTGTGGCACGAACTTTTGCATTAATTGCACCAGTTGATCCCGTGTTGCACCGAGTTTCATGCAGCTACGAAACAATCCCAAATGCATCTAAACACTATGCATTTGGGTACCAAAACATCAGTCCAGGGTCCAACTGGGCGGATTGGATGCGCTCGTTGCGAAAATTCCCGACGTGACTTCGTGGAATGAACTTTTGCATTAATTGCACCAGTTGAACCCGTTTTGCACCGAGTTTCAGGCAGTTATGAAACAATCCCAAATGCAGCCAAACACTATGCAACACACCAAAACATGAGTTTAGGGTCCAATGGAGTGGATTCGGTGCGTTTGTTTCGAAAAAATCCCGACGTGACTTCGTGCCCCGAACTTTTGCATAAATGCACTAGTTGACCCCGTTTTGCAAAGAGTTTCATGCAGTTACGAAATGATCCCAAATGCACCCAAATAATATGCAATACACAAAAACATGAGTTTAGGGTCCAATGGGGTGGGTTCGGTGCGTTATTTGCGAAAAATCCCGACGTGACTTCGTGGCACGAACTTTTGCATTAATTGCACCAGTTCACAATGTTTTGCACCGAGTTTCATGTAGTTACGAAACGATCCCAAATGCACCCAAACACTATGCAACACAGCAAAACATGATTTTAGGATCCAATAGGGTGGATTTGGTGCGTCCGTTGAGAAAAATCCCGACCTGACTTCGTTGCACAAACTTTTGCATTAATTGCACCAGTTCACCGCATTTTGCACCAAGTTTCATGTAGTTACGAAATGATCCCAAATGCATCCAAACACTATGCAACATACCAAAACATGAGTCTAGGGTCCAATGGGGCGGATTGGGTGTGCTCGTTGCGAAAAATCCCGACGTGACTTCGTGGCACGAACTTTTGCATTAATTGCACTAGTTCACACTATTTTGCGTCGAGTTTTATGCAGTTACGAAATGATTCCAAATGCACCCAAACACTATGCAACGCACCAAAAAATGTGTTTAGGGTCCAATGGTGTGGATTGGGTGCGATCGTTGCAAAAAATCCCGAGGTGACTTCGTGGCACGAACTTTTGCATTAATTGAACCAGTTTACCCTGTTTAGCACCGAGTTTCATGTAGCTACGAAATGATCCCAAATGCATCCAAACACTATGCAACATACTAAAACATGAGTCTAGGGTCCAATGGGGTGGATTGGGTGCGTTTGTTGCAAAAATTCCCTATGTGACTTGGTGGCATGACCTTTTGCATTAATTGCCCCAATTGACCCTATTTTGCACCGTGTTTCATGCAGCTACGAAACGATCCCAAATGCAGGCAAACCCTATGCAACGCACCAAAACATGAGTCTAGCGTCCAATGGGGCGGATTGGGAGTGCTTGTTGTGAAAAATCCTGACGTGACTTCGTGGCACGAACTTTTGCAATGATTGCACCAGTTGACCCCGTTTTGCACCGAGTTTCATGCAGTTACGAAACGATCCCAAATGCATCCCAACATTATGCAACGCAGCAAAACATGTGTTTAGGGTCCAAGGCGGTGGATTGGGTGCGTTCGTTAAAAAAAATCTCAACATGACTTCGTGGCACGAACTTTTGCATTAATTGCACCAGTTGACCCTGTTTTGTACCGAGTTTCAGGCAGTTACGAAATGATCCTAAATGCAACCAAACACTATGCAACGCACTAAAACATGAGTTTAGGGTCCAATGGAGTGGATTCCGTGTGTTCGTTGCGAAAATTCCCGATGTCACTTTGTGGCACGAACTTTTGCATTAATTGCACCAGCTCACACTGTTTTGCACCGAGTTTCATGCAGTTATGAAATGATCCCAAATGCACCCAAACACTATACAACACACCAAAACATGAGTTTAGGGTCCAATGAGGTGGATTCGGCACGTTCGTTGCAAAAAATCCCGACTTGACTTCGTGGCACAAACTTTTGCATTAATTGCACCGGTTGACCCCATTTTGCACCGAGTTTCACGCAGTTACAAAATGATCCCAAATGCAGCCAAACACTATGCAACGCACCAAAACATGAGTTTAGGGACCAATGGGGTGGATTGGGTGCGTTCGTTGCGAAAAATCCGGACGTGACTTCGTGGCACGAACTTTTGCATTAATTGCACCAGCTCACACTGTTTTGCACCGATTTTCATGCAATTCCGAAACGATCCCAAATGCACCAAAACACTAAGCAAAGAACCAAAACTTGAGTTTAGGGTCCAATAGGGCGCATTCGATGCGTTCTTTGCAAAAAAATCCCGACATGACTTTGTGGCACGAACGTTTGCATTAATTGCACCAGTTCACCGTATTTTGCGTCGAGTTTCATGCAGTTACATAAAGATCCCAAATGCACCCAAACACTATGCAATGCACCAAAAAAAGTGTTTAGGGTCCAATGGGGTGGATTGGGTGCGATCGTTGCAAAAAATCCCGATGTGACTTCGTGGCACGAACTTTTGCATTAATTGCCCTAGTTGACCCCGTTTTGCACCGAGTTTAAGGCAGTTACGAAACGATCCTAAATGCAGCCAAACACTATGCAACGCACCAAAACATGACTTTGGGGTCCAATGGAGGGGATTTGGTGCGTTGGTTGCAAAAAATCCAGGCGTGACTTCGGGTCATGAACTTTTGCATTAATTGCACCAATTGACCCCGTTTTGCACCGAGTTTCAGGCAGTTACGAAACGATCCCAAATGCAGCCAAACACTATGCAACGCACCAAAACATGACTTTAGGGTCCAATGGAGGGGATTCGGTGTGTTGGTTGCAAAAAATCCCGAAGTGACTTCGTGGCACGAACTTTTGCATTAACTGCACCAGTTGACCCTGTTTTGCACCGAGTTTCAGGCAGTTACGAAACGATTCCAAATGCAGCCAAACACTATGCAACACACCAAAACATGACTTTAGAGTCCAATGGAGTGGATTCGGTGCATTGGTTGCAAAAAATCCTGACGTGACTTCGTGGCACGAACTTTTGCATTAATTGCACCAGTTCACACTGTTTTGCACCGAGTTTCATGTAGTTACGAAATGATCCCAAACGCACCCAAACACTATGCAATGCACCAAAACATGAGTTTAGGTTCCAATGGGGTGGATTGGGTGCTATCATTGCGAAAAATCCCGATGTGTCTTTGTGGCACGAACTTTTGCATTAATTGCACCAGTTGATCCCGTTTTGCACCGAGTTTCATGCAGCTATGAAACGATCCCAAATGCATCCAAACACTATGCAACGTACCAAAATATCAGTCCAGGCTCCAACTGGGCGGATTGGATGCGCTCGTTCCGAAAATTCCCGACGTGACTTCGTGGAACGAACTTTTGCATTAATTGCACCAGTTGAACCCGTTTTGCATCGAGTTTCAGGCAGTTATTAAACAATCCCAAATGCAGCCAAACACTATGCAACGCACCAAAACATGAGTTTAGGGTCCAATGGAGTGGATTCGGTGCGTTTGTTTCGAAAAAATCCCGACGTGACTTCGTGCCACGAACTTTTGCATTAATGCACCAGTTGACCCCGTTTTGCAAAGAGTTTCATGGAGTTACGAAATGATCCCAAATGCACCCAAACAATATGCAATGCACAAAAACATGAGTTTAGGGTCCAATGGGGTGGGTTCGGTGCGTTCGTTGCGAAAAATCCCGACGTGACTTCGTGGCACGAACTTTTGCATTAATCGCACCAGTTCACAATGTTTTGCACCGAGTTTCATGTAGTTACGAAACGATCCCAAATGCACCCAAACACTATGCAGCACAGCAAAACATGATTTTAGGATCCAATGGGGTGGATTTGGTGCGTTCGTTGAGAAAAATCCCGACGTGACTTCGTGGCACGAACTTTTGCATTAATTGCACCAGTTCACAATGTTTTGCACCGAGTTTCATGTAGTTACGAAACGATCCCAAATGCACCCAAACACTATGCAACACAGCAAAACATGATTTTAGGATCCAATAGGGTGGATTTGGTGCGTCCGTTGAGAAAAATCCCGACCTGACTTCGTTGCACAAACTTTTGCATTAATTGCACCAGTTCACCGCATTTTGCACCAAGTTTCATGTAGTTACGAAATGATCCCAAATGCATCCAAACACTATGCAACATACCAAAACATGAGTCTAGGGTCCAATGGGACGGATTGGGTGCGCTCGTTGCGAAAAATCCCGACGTGACTTCGTGGCACGAACTTTTGCATTAATTGCACTAGTTGACCTCGTTTTGCATCGTGTTTCAGGTTGTTACGTAACGATCCCAAATGCAGCCAAACACTATGCAACACACTAAAACATAGGTTTAGGGTCCAATGGAGTGGATTCGGTGCGTTCGTTGCAAAAAATCCCGACGTGACTTCGTGGCACGAACTTTCGCATTAATTGCACCAGTTCACACTATTTTGCGTCGAGTTTCATGCAGTTACGAAATGATCCCAAATGCACCCAAACACTATGCAACGCACCAAAAAATGTGTTTAGGGTCCAATGGTGTGGATTGGGTGCGATCATTGTGAAAAATCCCGAGGTGACTTTGTGGCACGAACTTTTGCATTAATTGCACTATTTGACCCCGTTTTGCACCGAGTTTCATGCAGCTACGAAATGATCTCAAATGCAGCTAAACACTATGCAACACACCAAAACATGAGTCTAGGGTCCAATGGGGCGGATTGGGTGCGCTCGTTGCGAAGACTCCCGACGTGACTTTGTGGCACGAACTTTTGGATTAATTGCACCAGTTCACCCCATTTTGCACCGAGTTTCATGCAGCTACGAAATGATCTCAAATGAATCCAAACACTATGCAACGTACCAAAACAAGAGTCTAGGGTCCAATGGGGTTGATTGGGTGCGTTTGTTGCAAAAATTCCCTATGTGACTTGGTGGCATGAACTTTTGCATTAATTGCACCAATTGACCCTGTTTTGCACCGTGTTTCATGCATCTACGAAACAAACCCAAATGCAGGCAAACACTATGCAACGCACCAAAACATGAGTCTAGCGTCCAATGGGGCGGATTGGGAGTGCTTGTTGCGAAAAATCCTGACGTGACTTCGTGGCACGAACTTTTGC
Source organism: Panicum virgatum (assembly GCF_016808335.1). Lineage (NCBI taxonomy): Eukaryota > Viridiplantae > Streptophyta > Magnoliopsida > Poales > Poaceae > Panicum > Panicum virgatum. The sequence continues at coordinate 26,410,583 of NC_053152.1, read as the reverse complement.
ATTAATTGCACCAGTTGAACCCGTTTTGCACCGAGTTTCAGGCAGTTATGAAACAATCACAAATGCAGCCAAACACTATGCAACGCACCAAAACATGAGTTTAGGGTCCAATGGAGTGGATTCGGTGTGTTTGTTTCGAAAAAATCCCGACGTGACTTCGTGCCACGAACTTTTGCATTAATGCACCAGTTGACCCCGTTTTGCAAAGAGTTTCATGGAGTTACGAAATGGTCCCAAATGCACCCAAACAATATGCAATGCACAAAAACATGAGTTTAGGGTCCAATGGGGTGGGTTCGGTGCGTTCGTTGCGAAAAATCCCGACGTGACTTCGTGGCACGAACTTTTGCATTAATTGCACCAGTTCACAATGTTTTGCACCGAGTTTCATGTAGTTACGAAACGATCCCAAATGCACCCAAACACTATGCAGCACAGCAAAACATGATTTTAGGATCCAATGGGGTGGATTTGGTGCGTTCGTTGAGAAAAATCCCTACCTGACTTCGTTGCACAAACTTTTGCATTAATTGCACCAGTTCACCGCATTTTGCACCAAGTTTCATGCAGTTACGAAACGAACCCAAATGCATCCAAACACTATGCAACATACCAAAACATGAGTCTAGGGTCCAATGGGACGGATTGGGTGCGCTCGTTGCGAAAAATCCCGACGTGACTTCGTGGCACGAACTTTTGCATTAATTGCACCAGTTGACCCCATTTTGCATCGTGTTTCAGGTAGTTACGTAACGATCCCAAATGCAGCCAAACACTATGCAACACACTAAAACATAGGTTTGGGGTCCAATGGAGTGGATTCGGTGCGTTCGTTGCAAAAAATCCCGACGTGACTTCGTGGCACGAACTTTCGCATTAATTGCACCAGTTCACACTATTTTGCGTCGAGTTTCATGCAGTTACAAAATGATCCCAAATGCACCCAAACACTATGCAACGCACCAAAAAATGTGTTTAGGGTCCAATGGTGTGGATTGGGTGCGATCGTTGTGAAAAATCCCGAGGTGACTTTGTGGCACGAACTTTTGCATTAATTGCACTATTTGACCCCGTTTTGCACCGAGTTTCATGCAGCTACGAAATGATCTCAAATGCAGCTAAACACTATGCAACGCACCAAAACATGAGTCTAGGGTCCAATGGGGCGGATTGGGTGCGCTCATTGCGAAGACTCCCGATGTGACTTTGTGGCACGAACTTTTGGATTAATTGCACCAGTTCACCCCATTTTGCACCGAGTTTCATGCAGCTACGAAATGATCTCAAATGAATCCAAACACTATGCAATGTACCAAAACAAGAGTCTAGGGTCCAATGGGGTTGATTGGGTGCGTTTGTTTCAAAAATTCCCTATGTGACTTGGTGGCATGAACTTTTGCATTAATTGCACCAATTGACCCTGTTTTGCACCGTGTTTCATGCATCTACGAAACTATCCCAAATGCAGGCAAACACTATGCAACACAGCAAAACATGAGTCTAGCGTCCAATGGGGCGGATTGGGAGTGCTTGTTGCGAAAAATCCTGACGTGACTTCGTGGCACGAACTTTTGCAATAATTGCACCAGTTGACCCCGTTTTGCACCGAGTTTCATGCAGCTACAAAACGATCCCAAATGCAGCCAAACACTATGCAACATACCAAAACATGAGTCTAGGGTCCAACAGGGCGGATTGGCTGTGCTCGTTGCGAAAATTCCTTACGTGACTTCGTGGTAGGAACTTTTGCATTAATTGCACCAGTTCACCCCGCTTTGCACCGAGTTTCATGCAGCTACGAAACGATCCCAAATGCAGCCAAACACTATGCAATGCACCAAAACATGAGTCTAGGGTCCAATGGGGTGGATTGGGTGCACTAGTTGCAAAAAATCCTGACGTGACTTCGTGGCACGAACTTTTGCATTAATTGCACCAGTTCACACTGTTTTGCACCGAGTTTCATGCAGTTACGAAATGATCCCAAACGCTCCCAAACACTATGCAACGCACCAAAACAAGAGTTTAGGGTCCAATGTGATGGATTGGGTGAGATCGTTGTGAAAAATCCCGATGTGACTTTGTGGCACAAACTTTTGCATTAAATGCACCAGTTGATCCCGTTTTGCTCCGAGTTTCATGCAGCTACCAACCAATCCCAAATGCACCAAAACACTATGCAATGTACCAAAACATCAGTCTAGGGTCCAATTAGGCAGATTGGATGTGCTCGTTACGAAAATTCCCGACGTGACTTCGTGGCACGAACTTTTGCATTAATTGCACCAGTTGACCCCGTTTTGTACCGAGTTTCAGGCAGTTACGAAATGATCCCAAATGCAGCCAAACACTATGCAAAGCACCAAACATGAGTTTAGGGTCCAATGGGGTGGATTGTTGCGTTCGTTCAAAAAACTCCCGACGTGACTTCGTGGCAAGAACTTTTGCATTAGTTGCACCAGTTGACCCTGTTTTGTACCGAGTTTCAGGCAGTTACAAAACGATCCTAAATGCAGCCAAACACTATGCAACACACTAAAACATGAGTTTAGGGTCCAATGGAGTGGATTCCGTGCGTTCGTTGCGAAAATTCCCGATGTGACTTCGTGGCACGAACTTTTGCATTAATTGCACCAGCTCACACTGTTTTGCACCGAGTTTCATGCAGTTATGAAACGATCCCAAATGCACCCAAATACTATACAACGCAGCGAAACATGAGTTTAGGGACCAATGGGGTGGATTGGGTGCGTTCGTTGTGTAAAATCCCGACGTGACTTCATGGCACGAACTTTTGCATTAGTTGCACCAGCTCACACTATTTTGCACCAATTTTCATGCAATTCCGAAATGATCCCAAATGCACCAAAACACTATGCAAAGAACCCAAACTTGAGTTTAGGGTCCAATGGGGCGCATTCGATGCGTTCTTTGCAAAAAAATCCCGACATGACATCGTGGCACGAACATTTGCATTAATTGCACCAGTTCACCATATTTTGCGTTGAGTTTCGTGCAGTTACATAAAGATCCCAAATGCACCCAAACACTATGCAATGCACCAAAAAATGTGTTTACGGTCCATTGGGTGGATTGTGTGCGATCGTTGCGAAAAATCCCAACGTGACTTCATGGCACAAACTTTTGTATTAATTGCATCAGTTAACCCCGTTTTGCACCGAGTTTCATGCAGCTACGAAATGATCCCAAATGCATCCAAACACTATGCAACGTACCAAAACATGAATCTAGGGTCCAATGGGGTGGATTGGCTGCGCTCGTTGCGAAAATTCCTAACGTGACTTCGTGGCACGAACTTTTGCATTAATTGCACCAGTTGGCCCCGTTTTGCACCGAGTTTAATGCTGCAACGAAACGATCCCAAATGCAGCCAAACACTATGCAACGCACCAAAACATGTGTCTGGGGTCCAATGGGGCGGATTGGGTACGCTCGTTGCGAAAAATCCCGATGTGACTTCGTGGCACGAACTTTAGCATTAATTGCACCAGTTGACCCCGTTTTGCACCGAGTTTCAGGCAGTCACGAAACGATCCCAAATGCAGCCAAACAATATGCAATGCACCAAAACATGAGTTTAGGGTCCAATGGAGTGGTTTCGGTGCATTTGTTTCGAAAAAATCCCAATGTGACTTCGTGCCACGAACTTTTGCATTAATTGCACCAGTTGACCCCGTTTTGCAAAGAGTTTCATGCAGTTAGGAAACGATCCCAAATGCACCCAAACACTATGCAACGCACCAAAACAAGAGTTTAGGGTCCATTGGGGTGGATTCGATGCATTCGTTGCAAAAAATCCCGATGTGACTTTGTGGCACGAACTTTTGCATTAATTGCACCAGTTCACCCTGTTTTGCGTCGAGTTGCATGTAGCTACGAAACGATCCCAAATGCACCCAAACACTATGCAACGCACCAAAACATGAGTTTAGGGTCCAATGGGGTGGATTGGGTGCGATCGTTGTTAAAAATCCCGATGTGACTGATGAGGACACCACGAGTACGTTTACACCAGCAGCCCCTTCTCTAGGGCCTCCAGATGCACCTCCACCCCAGGCGCCACCTTCTGGGCCAATCACTCGGGCCCGTGCAAGAGAACTGAACATCGTCATGCTACTGAAGAATGAAGGCCCAGAAGAATAGAAGCTGGCCCAACAGAGGCCCTTGTGTGGGCGCCTAGGGCTGTGCCCTCCCCCTTTGCCCTGGACGCCAGGTGCGGCGCCCCCATCTCCTGGCCGCAATTCCCTAGGGGCTACGCCCCCTCTCCCTCTATTTAAAGAGAGGTTTCTTTTCAATTCAGACTTGAGTTTTGTTTTACATCTAGCTTTAGCTACTCTTGAACACGCGCAAATCAGCGTTGTCCTCGTGTATTCAGAACTCCACCTTCGAGAGATAATCAGATTGCTCGCATCCTTTTCTTGTTCGTTCTTCGATTGCGGACAGGAAACGATCTTCGTGATCAGGCTGATCTTGCATCAACAGGGTTGGTAACCACAGGGAGTTGGTTCAGCGATTGCATTGGCGCTTCGGGTTCGCTCGTCGTAGTCGGATCGTGAGGGTCATCTTCCGCCAAGTCGAATTTATCCCCACTCACCGAAAGATCGGGCACTCCGGCTCTATCAAGTGGTATCAGGTTTCCAGGTTGATCGGTGAGTTTATCTAGTGTTCTTCCCTTTCCTACAGTCCACAAAACCAAAAAAAAAAATTATTATCAGGTTAGATCCTTGTCCCAGCACCCTTTTGAGCCTTGCACTTTCTTTCAATAATTTGCATTGTTGAATTTGTGTGCTTACGCGTTCAATTGTTGCTGGTTACTTTGTGTTCTATCCTTGTTTTCTTTTCTTCTAACCCTAGCGCCGCCACCATCTCTCTGCCGCTCTCCATCCCCCACGCGCCGGCTTTTCTTCTGGATCGCGCCTGCCCCTGATCGCCCTCCCCTGCCTTGTGTGTTTGGCAAGTCAAAAAAAAAGGTTTGCCTAATCCTGATCGACTTCAATTGAGAAAGTTTTGGTTGCCTCGGCAGTCCTACCATACAAAGGGACGTCCGGATCTTCTTGTTACCGGAATACCCCTACCTTTCCTGAAAAGTGTGTGTGGTAACTTGCTCATTTGTATTCCTTTGCTCATATAATCAGTTTGTGAGTTTCTCCGGAAAAAAAACAGAAACAAAAAAAAATAGGGAAACAGAAAGGAGGTTACCTCATTTAGGCGCATCACGCAGGACGCCCAGGTGTGCGCACCTGCTGCTCCTTGTTCTTCCCTCTTGTGTTTTTCCTTTGCCCCATACCCTTGCTCAACTTTTGCACCTTATTTCCAGCAGCTTTGATTACGTGTTTGGCACTATAATTCAACCTTGCATTATTGTTTGATTGTGCTAACCCTTGAAGTGAGTGCAGCCTACCCAGAACTCCACATAGTTCTACGACGAGCAGACTTTGTTTCTCCTGGCAATCGCTCCTCCAATCTTTCGCCAGTTCTACCTGTTGGTTGCAGCTCACCCCTGTGTGCTTGGTAAGAACGGATAAGAATTTGATAACAGCACTACTGTGAGCGCCTTGTGAACCATTACACCCTTGTTGTCGTAGGCTTTGTTTTTGTGTTTGCACTAACTATGGCAGGAGATGAAGGCACGAAGGATGAAAAGCTGCAGGACATGCGGACACGAGTTGATGGACTGGCCGCGGACATGAAGACGATGCATGAACGGCTTGACTCGATGATCACGTCATCGACCGAGAGGTTTGATCAGCTCGACCTCGCTCAGATGGCCGCTAAGACCACGCTCGACACCATCGTGGCACGGCTCGACACATTGTCCACATCAATCATAGAGTCGCAGAAAGATTATGGCGGTGACACGGAACAGGAAGAGGGTACTCGCAGCGGTCGTGCCCGCCGTGTGGTACGTCATCAACATAATGACTCATTTGCTAAGATTAAATTTAAAATTCCGTCCTTTAATGGCAAATATGATCCTGCTGCATATCTTGATTGGGAACTAGAGGTCGACCAGAAATTTTCATGCCATGATATTCCTGTTAATTCTCAAGTTAAAGCTGCTATTAGTGAATTTACTGATTTTGCTTTAATTTGGTGGCGTGAATATAAACAAAAATATCCCACTCCCACCACTTGGACTCAATTAAAAGCTACCATGCGACACAGATTTGTCCCTTCATATTATGCACGAGATTTGCTTGAAAAAATGCAGTGCTTTCGACAAGGTCAACAGTCTGTTGAGGACTATTATCAGGAGTTACAAAAAGGTATGATTCGTTGTGGTTTGTTTGAGACAGATGACGCTGCTATGGCTCGTTTTCGTGGTGGTTTGAACCGCGAAATTCAGGACATACTTGATTATAAAGAATATTCTGATATGACCACATTGTTTGCATATGCTTGCAAAGCTGAACGTGAAGTGCAGAGACGCCATTCGGAGACATATCCTAACTCTTTTGCAGGAAGAAGCCCGGCAACCAGCTCAGCACCTGCTCTACCTGTGTCATCCATGACCAGCAGTACACCACGCGAGGGGTCAGCAAAACCTGCAGCACCTTCTCCCACAGGCGCTGTTCCTTCCACAGGACGTACACGGGATATTCAGTGCCATCGTTGCAAAGGATTTGGGCACATGATTCGGGACTGCCCAAACAAGCGTACCTTGCTTATCCGTGACAATGGTGAGTACTCTTCTGAAAGTGATTCCGAAGAAACTCGACATGCTATGCTTGCCACTGACCATGCAGCTAATGAGGAGGTACATGTCACCCCGGGCGATGCAGATAGGTATGAAAATCTTGTTGTGCAGCGTGTTCTTAGTACACAGGTCGCCCAGCCCGAGAAAAATCAGCGACACACTCTGTTCCATACAAAGGGCGTTGTGCAGGAGCGGTCGATTCGCATCATCATCGACAGCGGCAGCTGCAACAACTTGGCGAGTACCGTGCTGGTCGAGAAGTTGTCATTACCCACTCGTAAGCATCCGAATCCATATCACATTCAGTGGCTTAATGATGGTGGAAAATTAGAGTAACACGGTCGGTGCGTGTCCCTTTCTCCATGGGTGCTTATTCTGATTTTGTCGATTGTGATGTTATTCCCATGGAAGCATGCTCTTTGTTACTTGGTAGACCTTGGCAATACGATATTGATAGCTTGCATCATGGTCGTTCGAATCATTATTCTTTCATGTTTAAGGGTCAGAAAATAATTATACATCCAATGACACCTGAACAAATTGTTAAAGAAGATCTTGCTCAGGCTGCTAGGAATGCTAAACAACTTGAACCATCAGCATCGCCCTCTAATTCTGAAATCAAGTTGAATGCTCCTGTTTTACTTGCTACACGTGCTGATTTTGATGATCTCCGCGATGCTCATTTGCCCTGCTATGCACTTGTATGTTCTAGTGTGCTCGTTTCACTTGATGATGCACCGTCTTTGGATATTCCCCCTGTGGTTGCTAACCTTTTGCAGGAGTACGCTGATGTCTTTCCCAAGGATTTGCCACCGGGTCTTCCACCACTCCGTGGTATTGAGCACCAGATTGATCTCATTCCAGGCGCACAGCTTCCAAACCGCGCACCGTACCGTACAAATCCGGATGAGACGAAGGAGATCCAGCGCCAGGTACAAGCGTTGCTCGACAAGGGTTACATCTGTGAGTCTTTTAGCCCTTGCTCAGTTCCTGTGTTACTTGTTCCAAAGAAAGATGGATCATGGCGTATGTGTGTAGACTGTCAAGCTATTAATAACATCACCATTCGTTATCGATATCCTATACCACGCCTTGATGATATGCTAGATGAGCTTAGTGGTGCCATTATTTTCACTAAGATTGATTTGCGTAGTGGTTACCACCAGATTAGAATGAAACTGGGTGATGAATGGAAAACGGCTTTTAAAACAAAATTTGGGTTATATGAATGGTTGGTTATGCCGTTTGGATTGACTAATGCTCCCAATACCTTTATGCGCTTAATGAATGAAGTTCTAAGGCCTTTCATAGGATTGTTCATTGTTGTCTATTTTGATGATATCCTGATTTACAGCAAGTCTATGCAAGAACATTTAGAACATCTGCGTGCTATTTTTGATGCGTTGCGTGCTGCTCACTTGTTTGGCAACATAGAAAAATGCATCTTTTGCACACAACGTGTCTCGTTTCTTGGCTATGTTGTTACTCCACAGGGCATTGAGGTGGACAGCAGCAAAATTGATGCCATTCGGGAATGGCCTACACTGACGACGGTCACACAGATTCGGAGTTTTCTTGGACTTGCAGGATTCTACCGTCGGTTTGTCCGTGATTTCAGCTCCATTGCAGCCCCTTTGCACGAGCTTACAAAGAAAGGTGCGCCATTTGCTTGGGGCGACTCGCAGGAGGTAGCGTTCAACACTTTGAAAGATAAGTTAACACATGCTCCCCTCTTGCAATTGCCTGATTTTAATAAAGTGTTTGAGCTTCAATGTGATGCTAGCGGTATTGGGCTAGGTGCTGTTTTGTTACAAGAAGGAAAACTGGTTGCTTATTTTAGTGAGAAATTAAACGGTGCTAGTCTGAGATATTCTACTTATGATAAGGAGCTTTATGCCTTAGTTCGCACTTTGCAAACATGGCAGCACTATCTTTGGCATCGCGAGTTTATAATCCATTCTGATCATGAGGCTTTGAAACATATTCGTACCCAAACAAATCTGAACCGTCGTCATGCAAACTGGGTAGAATTCATTGAGTCCTTTCCTTACATCATTAAACACAAGAAACGGGAAGGAAAATGTCATTGCCGATGCTTTGTCTCGTAGATATACCATGCTCTCACAGCTAGATTTTAAAATCTTTGTCTTGCAAACTGTGAAAGATCAATATGTCAACGATGCTGATTTTAAAGATATCTTAGCTCATTGTATGAATGGCAAACCATGGGCAAATTTCACATGCAGGATGGGTTCCTGTTTCGCGCTAACAAGCTGTGTGTTCCAGCAAGCTCGGTTCGTCTTTTGTTGATACAGGAAGCACACGGAGGCGGTCTCATGGGACACTTTGGCGTCTACAAGACGCATGAGGTGCTGGCCGCCCACTTCTTTTGGCCCCGGATGCGCCGTGATGTCGAGCGCCTTGTTGCCCGCTGCACTACTTGTCAGAAAGCTAAGTCACGATTGAATAACCATGGTTTGTATATGCCTTTGCCTGTCCCTACTTCCCCTTGGCTTGATATTTCTATGGACTTTGTTTTGGGATTGCCTAGAACTAAGAAGGGGAGGGATAGCATTTTCGTGGTTGTTGATAGATTCTCCAAAATGGCTCATTTTATACCATGTCATAAGACTGATGATGCTAGCAGTGTTGCTGAAATGTTCTTTCGAGAGATTATTCGTTTGCATGGTATTCCGAATACAATAGTCTCTGATCGTGATGCTAAGTTTCTCAGTCATTTTTGGAGATCACTTTGGAATAAATTGGGAACTAAATTGCTGTTTAGCACAACTTGTCACCCTCAGACTGATGGACAAACTGAGGGGTTAATAGAACTTTGTCAACCATGCTTAGGGCTGTTTTAGACAAAAATTTGAAACGTTGGGAAGATTGTTTGCCTCATATTGAATTTGCGTACAATCGTGCAACACATTCTTCTACAAAGATGTGCCCTTTTCAGATTGTTTATGGTTACATTCCTCGGGCGCCTATTGATTTGTTTTCGCTTGATGCTGAGGGCGCCCCACATATAGATGTTGTTGCACATGTTGAACACATGCTTAACCTCCATGAACAAACACAACAAAACATTGCTGCTACTAATGCTAAGTATCAGGTTGCTGGTAGTAAAGGAAGAAAACATGTTACTTTTGAACCAGGTGATATGGTTTGGTTGCATTTGCGAAAGGATCGTTTTCCTACTTTGCGTCGTTCTAAATTGATGCCTCGTGCTGCTGGTCCTTTTAAGGTGCTAACCAAGATTAATGATAATGCTTATGTTCTTGACCTGCCTGCGGAGTTTGGTGTTTCCACTAGTTTTAATGTTGCAGATTTGAAACCATATGCGGGCGAGGATGAGGAGTTGCCGTCGAGGACGACTTCAGTTCAAGAAGGGGAGGATGATGAGGACACCACGAGTACGTTTACACCAGCAGCACCTTCTCTAGCACCTCCAGATGCACCTCCACCCCAGGCGCCACCTTCTGGGCCAATCATTCGGGCCCGTGCAAGAGAACTGAACTTCGTCATGCTACTAAAGAATGAAGGCCCAGAAGAATCGAAGCTAGCCCAACAGAGGCCCTTGTGTGGGCGCCTAGGGCTGCGCCCTCCCCCTTTGCCCTGGACGCCAGGGGCGGCGCCCCCATCTCCTGGCCGCAATTACCTAGGGGCTGCGCCCCCTCTCCCTCTATTTAAAGAGAGGTTTCTTTTCAATTCAGACTTGAGTTTTGTTTTACATCAAGCTTTAGCTACTCTTGAACACGCGCAAATCAGCGCTGTCCTCGTGTATTCAGAACTCCACCTTCGAGAGATAATCAGATTGCTCGCATCCTTTTCTTGTTCGTTCTTCGATTACGGACAGGAAACGATCTTCGTGATCAGGCTGATCTTGCATCAACAAGGTCGGTAACCACAGGGAGTTGGTTCAGCGATTGCATTGGCACTTTGGGTTCGCTCGTCGTAGTCGGATCGTGAGGGTCATCTTACGCCAAGTCGAATTTATCCCCACTCACCGAAAGATCGGGCACTCCGGCTCTATCAGTGACTTTGTGGCACGAACTTTTGCATTAATTGCACCAGTTGACCCTGTTTTGCACCGAGTTTGATGCATCCACGAAATGATCCCAAATGCACCCAAACACTATGCAACGCACCAAAACAAGAGTTTAGGGTCCATTGGGGTGGATTCGATGCGTTCGTTGCGAGAAATCCCGACGTGACTTCGTGGCACGAACTTTTGCATTAATTGCACCAGTTCACCCTGTTTTGCGTCGAGTTTCATGCAGCTACGAAACGATCCCAAATGCACCCAAACACTGTGCAACGCACCAAAACATGAGTTTAGGGTCCAATGGGGTGGATTGGGTGGGATCGTTGTGAAAAATCCCGATGTGACTTTGTGGCACGAACTTTTGCATTAATTGCACCAGTTGACCCTGTTTTGCACCGAGTTTGATGCATCCACGAAATGATCCCAAATGCAGCCAAACACTATGCAACGCACCAAAACATGAGTCTAGGGTCCAATGCGGCGGATTGGGTGCACTCGTTGTAAAAAATCCCGATGTGACTTCGTAGCACGAACTTTTGCATTAATTGCACCAGTTGACCCTGTTTTGTACCGAGTTTCAGGCAGTTATGAAACGATCCCAAATGCAGCCAAACACTATGCAACGCACCAAAACATGAGTTTAGGGACCAATGGTGTGGATTTGATGCGTTCGTTGAGAAAAATCCCGACGTGGCTTCGTGGCACGAACTTTTGCATTAATTGCACCAGTTCACAATGTTTTGCACCGAGTTTCAAGCAGTTACGAAATGATCCCAAATGCACCCAAACACTATGCAATGCACCAAAACAAGAGTTTAGGGTCCATTGTGGTGGATTTGATGCGTTCGTTGCGAAAAATCCCGACGTGACTTCGTGGCACGAACTTTTGCATTAATTGCACCAGTTCACCCTGTTTTGTGTCGAGTTTCATGCAGCTACGAAACAATCCCAAATGCACCCAAACACTGTGCAACGCACCAAAACATGAGTTTAGGGTCCAATGGGGTGGATTGGGTGCGATCGTTGTGAAAAATCCCGATGTGACTTTGTGGCACGAACTTTTGCATTAATTGCATCAGTTGACCCTGTTTTGCACCGAGTTTCATGCAGCTACGAAAGGATCCCAAATGCATCCAAACACTATGCAACATATCAAAGCATGAGTCTAGGGTCCAATGGGGTGGATTGGTTGCGCTCGTTGCGAAAATTCCTGACGCGACTTCGTGGCACGAACTTTTGCATTAATTGCACCAGTTCACCCTATTTTCGTCAAGTTTCCTGCAGTTACGAAACGATCCCAAATGCACCCAAACACTATGCAACGCACCAAAACGTGAGTTTAGGGTCCCATGGGGTGGATTGGGTGCGATCATTGCGAAAAATCCCGATGTGACTTTGTGGCACGAACTTTTGCATTAATTGCACCAGTTGACCCTGTTTTGCACCGAGTTTGATGCGTCCACGAAATGATCCCAAATGCAGCCAAACACTATGCAACGCACCAAAACATGAGTCTAGGGTCCAATGGGGCGGATTGGGTGCACTCGTTGTGAAAAATCCCGATGTGACTTCGTGGCACGAACTTTTGCATTAATTGCACCAGTTGTCCCCGTTTTGTACCGAGTTTTAGGCAGTTATGAAACGATCCCAAATGCAGCCAAACACTATGCAACGCACCAAAACATGAGTTTAGGGTCCAATGGTGTGGATTTGGTGCGTTCGTTGAGAAAAATCCCGACGTGACTTCGTGGCATGAACTTTTGCATTAATTGCACCAGTTCACAATGTTTTGCACCGAGTTTCAAGCAGTTACGAAATGATCCCAAATGCACCCAAACACTATGCAATGCACCAAAACAAGAGTTTAGGGTCCATTGGGGTGGATTTGATGCGTTCGTTGCGAAAAATCCCGACGTGACTTCGTGGCACGAACTTTTGCATTAATTGCACCAGTTCACCCTGTTTTGTGTCGAGTTTCATGCAGCTACGAAACAATCCCAAATGCACCCAAACACTGTGCAACGCACCAAAACATGAGTTTAGGGTCCAATGGGGTGGATTGGGTGCGATCGTTGTGAAAAATCCCGATGTGACTTTGTGGCAAGAACTTTTGCATTAATTGCACCAGTTCACCCCGTTTTGCACCGTGTTTCATGAAGCTACGAAACGATCCCAAATGCAGCCAAACACTATGCAACACTCCAAAACATGAGTTTAGGGTCCAATGGAGTGGATTCGGTGCGTTCGTTGCAAAAAATCCCGACGTGACTTCGTGGCACGAACTTTTGCATTAATTGCACCAGTTCACACTGTTTTGTACCTAGTTTCATGCAATTACGAAATGATCCCAAATGCAGCCAAACACTATGAAACGGACCAAAAGCATGAGTTTAAAGTCCAATAGGGTGGATTCGGTGCGTTCGTTGAGAAAAATCCCGATGTGACTTCGTGGCACGAACTTTTTCATTAATTGCACCAGTTCACAATGTTTTGGACCGAGTTTCATGCAGTTACGAAACGATCCGAATTGCACCCAAGCACTATGCAACACACCAAAAAATGACTCTAGGGTCCAATGGGGCAGATTGGGTGCGCTCGTTGAGAAAAATCCTGATGTGACTTCGTGGCACGAACTTTTGCTTTAATTGCACCAGTTGACCCCGTTTTGTACTGAGTTTCAGGCAGTTACGAAACGATCCCAAATGCACCAAACACTATGCAACGCACCAAAACATGATTTTAGGATCCAATGGGGTGGATTTGGTGCGTTTGTTGAGAAAAATCCCGACCTGACTTCGTTGCACAAACTTTTGCATTAATTGCACCAGTTCACCATGTTTCGCACCAAGTTTCATGCAGTTACGAAACGATCCCAAATGCATCCAAACATTATGCAACGTACCAAAACATGAGTCTAGGGTCCAATGGGGCAGATTGGCTGCACTCGTTCCGAAAAATCCCGACGTGACTTCATGGCAAACTTTTGCATTAATTACACCAGTTGACCCCGTTTTGCACCAAGTTTCAGACAGTTACGAAACGATCCCAAATGCAGCCAAACACTATGCAACGCACCAAAACATGAGTTTAGGGTCCAATGGAGTGGATTCGGTGCGTTCGTTGCAAACAATCCCGACGTGACTTCGTGGCACGAACTTTTGCATTAACTGCACAAGTTCACCCTGTTTTGCACCGAGTTTCATGCAGCTACAAAACGATCCCAAATGCAGCCAAACACAATGCAACACACCAAAACATGAGTTTAGGGTCCAATGGAGTGGATTTTGTGCATTTGTTGCAAAAAATCCCGACGTGACTTCGTGGCATGAGCTTTTGCATTAATTGCACCAGTTCACCCTGTTTTGCACCGAGTTTCATGCAGTTACGAAATGATCCCAAATGCACCCAAACACTATGCAACGCACCAAAACATAAGTTTAGGGTCCAATGGGGTGGATTCGGTGCGTTTGTTGCGAAAAATCCTGACCTGACTTCGCGGCACGAAGTTTTGCATTAATGGCACCAGTTCACACTATTTTCCACCGAGTTTCATGCAGTTACGAAACGATCCCAAATGCACCCAAACACTATGCAACACACCAAAATATGACTTTAGGGTTCAATGGGGTGGATTGGGTGCGTTCGTTGTGAAAAATCCCGACCTGACTTCGTGGCACGAACTTTTGCATTAATTGCACCAGTTCACCCCATTTTCGTCAAGTTTCATGCAGTTACGAAACGATCCCAAATGCACCCAAACACTATGCATCGCACCAAAACATGAGTTTAGGGTCCAATGGGGTGGATTGGGTGCGATCATTGCGAACAATCCCGATGTGACTTTGTGGCACGAACTTTTGCATTAATTGTACCAGTTCGCCCCATTTTGCTCCGAGTTTCATGCAGCTACGAAACCATCCAAATGCAGCCAAACACTATGCAATGCACCAAAACATGAGTTTAGGGTCCAATTTAGTGGATTCGGTGCGTTCGTTGCAAAAAAAAATCCCGACGTGACTTCGTGGCACAAACTTGTGCATTAATTGCACCAATTCACACTGTTTTGTACCTAAAACAGTATGAAACGGACCAAAAACATGAGTTTAGGGTCCAATAGGGTGGATTCGGTGCGTTCGTTGCGAAAAATCCCGATGTGACTTCGTGGCACGAACTTTTGCATTAATTGCACCAGTTCACACTATTTTGCACCGAGTTTCATGTAGTTACGAAACGATCCCAAATGCATCCAAACACTATGCAGCGCACGAAAACATGAGTTTAGGGTCCAATGGGGTGGATTGTGATAGAACCCACTGGGGTTTGTTCTCGATCTTTCGATGAGAGTGGGAGGATAACTCAACTTGAGGAGGATCAATGTTGGGCTGCCCGACTACAACACCACAAGCGATGTGCTACGTCTTAGCGACAGTTACACCGCCTCCGATTTGTGTTGTTCTTGCTGTAGCAAGAACAACCTTGAACCTGCAAGCAAATCGATGAACTCGCAAGAACAAGTGATCAAGGACTGAAATCGCAAGGGAAATAACAATAACATAGCCTGGATTGAACGAAAGTGGTGTTCCGAATACAAGGAGACGGGCGGCTGGATCAGCGCGCGCGCTCTAGGAGAAGTAGCAAGTGCTAGTTCATGAAAACAAAACCCAAGTGTTTTCTGGTGGCTGCTACTGGTTTATATAGGGGGGATGGCAGCCAAGAGGGTGCTGAACACGAAACCCTAACTTAAAATGGGCCCCTAGTGGGCTGGATGAGATACAAAAGACTCAGCCCAAGTATGGACTTCCGAACATCATTTTGACGATAATTCTTAGTTCGGAATGAATCTGATGATGCGGTTGGATCCTTCTGAAAGTCGACTTCATAAGCTTTCTGTGAAGTACTTTAACGCCCAAAATGAATTCTGGATGAAGTCGTGGGTGCTGTTACAATTTGGTGCTGTCCTGCTGTCTGAAACCAGTCACGCAAAGCCGCTCCCCTTCTTATCCTCTCCATCATACCTAAGCAAAACAAGAGTACGTGCGTTTCCATTGTATAAAAATAATGGACACGAGGTTAAATGTGAACTTACTTGATGATTGAGTTGATGGGCACGAGCACGAGTAATGGGTCCATGCGGCGGCGGTGCCGGTGTGGATGTATCTTTGGTGTTGATATCCTCATCATCCTCCCCTTCTTGCATTTGAGTCATCCTCGACTCAAGCTCATCCTCGTCTCCCAAGTATGGTGTCAAATCTGCAATGTTAAATGGGGGACTGACCCCAAATCTACAGGAAGATCAAGCTTATATGCATTCTCATTTACTTGTTGTAGCGCTTTAAAAGGTCCATCAGCTCTAGGCATCAACTTAGACTTTCTCAATTCAGGAAACTTTTCCTTTCTCAAATGCAACCAAACCAATTCTCCCGGTTCAAAAGTCAATTGTCTCCTTCCTTTATCACCAGCAAACTTATAATTAGCGTTCATGCATTCATTGTCTTCTTTAATTGTTGCATGTAGTTTTAACATCAACTCAGCATGTTGTGTCGCATCAAAGTTCAATTTTTCAGAAGTTAGCAAAGGCATTAAATCAATAGGAGCATGAGGAATTAGGCCATAAATAATCTGAAAAGGACACATCTTTGCAGTAGAGTGCAGCGAACGATTATAAGCAAACTCAATGTGAGGCAAACAATCTTCCCAAATTTTAATGTTCTTCTATAAAACAGCCCTTAACATTGTTGACAAAGTTCGATTCACTACTTCAGTTTGACCATCAGTTTGGGGATGACAAGTGGTAGAAAATAAAATCTTGGTTCCCAACTTAGCCCATAAAGTTCTCCAAAAGTGACTAAGAAATTTAGCATCTCGATCTGAAACAATGGTATCTGGCACACCATGCAAGCGCACAATTTCCCGAAAGAACAAATCAGCAATATTCGTGGCATCATCTATCTTTTGACAAGGTATGAAGTGTGCCATCTTTGAAAATCTATCAACCACCACAAAAATGCTATCATGCCCTTTCCTAGTATGAGGCAAACCAACAACAAAATTCATAGATATATCCTCCCAAAGAACACTAGGAACAGGTAAAGGCATATACAAACCGTTGCGGTTTAGTCAAGACTTAGCCTTTTGACATGTGGTGCAGCGAGCAACAAATCTCTCCACGTCTCTTCTCATCTTTGGCCAAAAGAAATGATCAGCAAGGATGTCCTCCATCTTCTTTGCTCCAAAATGTCCCATCAATCCGCCTCCATGTGCTTCCTGTAGCAGCAACAAATGAACAGAGCTAGCTATAATGCATAGCTTGTTAGCTCTAAACACAAAACCATCATTAACCACAAATTTATTCAATGCTCTACCCTCTTTACAATGCAGCAACACATCTTTAAAATCATCATCATGCACATATTTCTCCTTAATTGTTTCCAGACCAAAGATCATGTAGTCTAACTGTGTTAACAAAATATGCCTCCTAGACAAAGCATCAGCAATGACATTCTCTTTCCCTTTCTTGTGTTTGATGACATAGGGAAAAGACTCAATGAATTCAACCCACTTAGCATGCCTACGGTTCAGCTTTCCTTGACTACGGATATGCTTCAAAGATTCATGGTCAGAATGTATGACAAATTCCTTGGGCCAAAGATAATGTTGCGATGTTTCTAATGTTCGCACAAGAGCATACAATTCCTTATCATAAGTAGAATAATTCAGAGCAGGACCACTCAATTTCTCACTAAAATATGCAACAAGTTTTATTTCTTGTAACAAAACACCACCCAATCCAATCCCACTAGCATCACATTCCAGCTCAAAAGTCTTATTAAAATCAGGAAGTTGGAGGAGAGGTGCATGTTTCAACTTATCTTTCAAAATGTTGAAGGAGTTCTCTTGCGCTTTGTCCCAAGAAAAGGAAACTCCCTTCTTTGTTAATTCATGCAACAGTGCAGTAATGGTGCTGAAATCCTGCACGAAGCGACGATAAAATCCAGCAAGTCCCAAAAAAGCTTCTCACTTGGGTAATGGTCTTGGGGACAGGCCACCCCTGAATGGCCTCCACTTTGGCTTGCTCAACTTCAATTCCCTATGGAGTGACAACAAAGCCAAGAAATGAGACTCGATCCGTGCAAAATGTGCACTTCTCAAGATTACCAAAAAGACGTGCATCACGTAGAGCAGCAAAAACAGCACGCAAATGATCTAGATGTTCATCCATTGATTTGTTGTAGATCAATATATCATCAAAGTAGACAATAACAAATTTTCCAATGAAAGCACGTAAAACTTCGTTCATTGATCTCATGAAAGTGCTAGGTGCATTAGTTAACCCAAATGGCATGACTAACCACTCATACAGCCCGAATTTAGTTTTGAAAGAGGTTTTCCATTCATCTCCTAATTTCATGCGAATTTGGTGGTAACCACTGCGCAAATCAACTTTTGAAAACATAGCACCACTCAATTCATCAAGCATATCATCCAAGCGGGGAATAGGATGTTGATAGCGAATGGTGATGTTATTAATTGCTCTACAATCCACACACATATGCCATGATCCATCTTTCTTTGGCTCTAAAAGAACCAGAACAGCACAAGGGCTAAGAGACTCACGTATGTAACCTTTGTCGAGCAATTCCTGCACTTGACGTTGAATCTCTTTGGTTTCTTCCGGGTTTGTCCTGTATGGCGCACAATTTGGCAATGAGGCACCAGGAATGAGGTCAATTTGGTGCTTGATCCCTTGAAGAGGGGGCAGCCCCGGTGGTACCTCACTTGGGAACACATCAGCATATTCCTGCAAAATGTTAGCAATAGCAGGAGGCAAAGAATGCTGCACATCCTGAAGGGAAATCAAAGCATCTTTGCAAACCAAAGCTTAGACAACTGTTTTGGAGGCAGCCAATTCATGAATATCAGATTTAGTAGCTAGCATGCATTTTCCCTTCAAAGTTATCTCTCTTTTTGGATCAAAAACAGATTTGGCATTGTTCTTATTTTCCACTTTAGCATGTTCTTCAGATTTGATTTTCTTGGCTCTAGCGACATCATCTTGCATAATAGCTTCAGGTGACATAGGATGCAACACAATCTTTTTATCATGGTATAAGAAAGACTACTGATTTGATCTACCATGATGCATAGAATCTCTATCAAATTGCCAAGGTCATCCTAGCAGGATACTACAAGCTTGCATAGGCACTACATCACATTCAACAACATCTTTATAGGATCCAATGGCAAAATTGAATCGCACAAGCTTAATTACCTTTGCCTTACCACTGTTATTGAGCCATTGAATGGAATAAGGATGTGGATGCGGTTTGGTGGAGAGCGAAAGCTTTTCCACCATGTTGCTGCTGGCCAAGTTGTTGCAGCTACCGCCATCAATGATCATGCGACACGAACGCTCTTTAATGACACACTTTGTTTGGAACAAGGTGTGGTGCTGATTTTGTTCCGCTTTCTCCATTTGTGCGCTCAACACACGCTGCACAATGAGGCTCTCATAGTGGTCGACTGCACCTGCATTAATATGTTCTTCTGGACACTCCTCACTACCTGCATGGTCAGTTTGCAAGAAGTGCGTGCAAGTGTATCTTCATCAAGTTCACTAGCAGAGGAGTACTCACCATCATTTTTTACAATCAAAACACGTTTCCTTGGGCAGTCATGCATCACATGCCCAAACCCCTTGCACTGGTGACATTGAACGCCCCTTGTTCTACCCGTTGATGCCACCGTTGAAGTAGTTGCAGCCGGTTTCAGGGTAGTCTTGCTTGCTGAATTTGCTGGGCTGTCACGAGGCTTGTCGCTAGGGAGGGGGGTTGCTAAACGGCTCGATGATGAATATGGTGCATCAACACGTCCAGTCGGTGCAGCGGACGAGCGGGGCTGCACAGGAAAACTCTTCCCTGCAGAAACTTTAGTCTTGAGGCTAGCACGTCATCCTTGCACTTCCCTTTCAGCTTTGCAAGCAAGATGGAACAAACGGGTTATGTTAGTGTACTTTTTATAAGCAAGTATGTCCTGAATTTCCTGGTTTAACCCACCCAAAAATCTAGCCATAGAGGGTTCCACATCCTCCTCTAAATTGCAGCGTAGTATACCCATTTGCAGCTCTTGATAGTATTCTTCCACACTCTTAGTACCCTGTTTTAATTGCTGTAGTTGGTTTTATAGATCACGTGCATAGTAAGATGGAACTAATCTAGCCCTCATGACCCGTTTCAAAGCATCCCAAGTTTGTGGCATGTTATTAGGATTTTTCTTGCCATGTTCTATCCACCAAACGGAAGCAAAATCTGTGAACTCACTAGTTGCAGCCCTAACACATGCATTCTCAGGAAAAACATGACAAGTAAACTTTTGTTCAACAGCCATCTCCCAAGTAAGATAAGCATCAGGGTCATATTTACCATCAAAAGAGGGTATCTTAAATTTAATCTTACTGAAAGCATTGTCATTGTTATGTACCTCACGTGGACGTTGTTCACCCATACCTCGACGGTTCTAGCGTAGACTTCGCTGACCTCGATCCTCAACTTCGGTGTTAGCAGCATAATCAGCACCTGAATTTTCTGCACTATCCTCATCCTCTTGGTCGCGTCCTCTATGCTGATTATTCATCTTTGCGTGGAGCTCATCAAAGCGCCTCAGAAGAGCAGTGCGACTCTTGTCCACGCGACCAACCGATGCCTCCAACCATGCAAGCTTGGTGTTGTTGGCAATCTACGCGGCCTCCATTTCCCCAATCTTCTCATTTATCACATGCAAATCATTATCAATCCCATCGGTGTACTGCCTCACTTGTTGTCGAAAATGCTGCGTGATGCCCTTGGTACGAGGTGTAAGCGGTTCTCCATCATCCTCATCTTCATTCCCCGAACCTGCCATGGTAAAAGCACAAGAGCAAACAGGAACAAGTGAAGTAGAACAAATTCCCTACAGCTAGAGGTGATTAATTTGAGGCCCTCTCTCTCAACCTATTACACAAGTTCTTACCAATTCTCAACTTGCTGAACATGAGGGGTTGGCGGCCAGCAAGAACAACACAAATGGTTACACAAGCACAACCTTGTGATGTTGTAGATAATCTGTGGGGCTATAGGCGGCTGCAAAGAAAACAAATCAAGGTACAGCTAGAACCACATTAGTCAAAGCAAGTTGAATAATCATTCATTGATGGTCCTATGCTAGTCCTAGGGGTAAATCAAGCTAGAGACGTGAGCCTGAACACAAGCGTTGTCACACACCAAAGCAGCAATGAAATGCAAAGAACCAACAGTTTTTACCCCTTCTCTCTTGTTTTCTCTTTTTTGTGTTTTCTTCTTTCTTTCTTTTTTTTCAGGGGCTAGAACTCCCTTTTTTTCAGTATCACAACAACCCAAACAAAGGTATTACTTAACACAGCTCCTTCGAAATCAGATCAACATCTCGAGTTTTAGACAGCAGGTCGCGAATCTCAAGCGCTACTACGAATCACTCAGAAGGAATTTGGGAGGAAGGTTAGATCTGTTGGAAAGAACACAAGATAAGCTTTCCAGATTGTATTTAAACACTTGAATTGGACATGCAACAGAAGATATAGGACTGTTTTCTTCTAGTGCTCAGATCTGGGAAGATGGATTCATGGTGGCAGAAATGACAGCGGAAAAATGAAAGGATTTGGTGGATTTCGTGGTGACTAAATCGTGACCAGAACTCAAAACTCTAAAGATTAAACCACTAAGAACTAGCAACTAGCCCAAACAATGCAACTGAAAACTCAACAAGCAAAGAACTAAGCAGATCAGCAAGGCCCAAACTTGTTTTGGGGATTTCGGATCTAGCCTATTTTGTGGAGTTTTCTGGACTGTAGGTAAAGGGATGGGTAGAATCTCTCACCGAAGAACCTGGCTCTGATACCACATGATAGAACCTGATAGAGCCGGAGTGCCCGATCTTTCGGTGAGTGGGGATAAATTCGACTTGGCGGAAGATGACCCTCACGATCCGACTACGACGAGCGAACCCGAAGCGCCAATGCAATCGCTGAACCAACTCCCTGTGGTTACCGACCTTGTTGATGCAAGATTAGCCTGATCACGAAGATCGTTTCCTGTCCGCAATCGAAGAACGAACAAGAAAAGGATGCGAGCAATCTGATTATCTCTCGAAGGTGGAGTTCTGAATACACGAGGACAGCGCTGATTTGCGCGTGTTCAAGAGTAGCTAAAGCTAGATGTAAAACAAAACTCAAGTCTGAATTGAAAAGAAACCTCTCTTTAAATAGAGGGAGAGGGGGCGCAGCCCCTAGGGAAGGGCGGCCAAGAGATGGGGGCGCCGCCCCTGGCGTCCAGGGCAAAGGGGGAGGGCGCAGCCCTAGGCGCCCACACAAGGGCCTCTGTTGGGCCAACTTCTATTCTTCTGGGCCTTCATTCTTCAGTAGCATGACGAAGTTCAGTTCTCTTGCACGGGCCCGAGTGATTGGCCCAGAAGGTGGCGCCTGGGGTGGAGGTGCATCTGGAGGCGCTAGAGAAGGTGCTGCTGGTGTAGACGTACTCGTGGTGTCCTCATCATCCTCCCCTTCTTGAACTGAAGTCGTCCTCGACGGCAACTCCTCATCTTCACCCGCATATGGTTTCAAATCTGCAACATTAAAACTAGTGGAAACACCAAACTCCGCAGGCAGGTCAAGAACATAAGCATTATCATTAATCTTGGTTAGCACCTTAAAAGAACCAGCAGCACGTGGCATCAATTTAGAACGACGCAAAGTAGGAAAACGATCTTTTCGAAAATGCAACCAAACCATATCACCTGGTTCAAAAGTAACATGTTTTCTTCCTTTACTACCAGCAACCTGATACTTAGCATTAGTAGCAGCAATGTTTTGTTGTGTTTGTTCATGGAGGTTAAGCATGTGTTCAACATGTGCAACAGCATCTATATGTGGGGCACCCTCAGCATCAAGCGAAAACAAATCAATAGGCGCCCGAGGAATGTAACCATAAACAATCTGAAAAGGGCACATCTTTGTAGAAGAATGTGTTGCACGATTGTACGCAAATTCAATATGAGGCAAACAATCTTCCCAACGTTTCAAATTTTTGTCTAAAACAGCCCTAAGCATGGTTGACAAAGTTCTATTAACCACCTCAGTTTGTCCATCAGTCTGAGGGTGACAAGTTGTGCTAAACAGCAATTTAGTTCCCAATTTATTCCAAAGTGATCTCCAAAAATGACTGAGAAACTTAGCATCACGATCAGAGACTATTGTATTCGGAATACCATGCAAACGAATAATCTCTCGAAAGAACAATTCAGCAACACTGCTAGCATCATCAGTCTTATGACATGGTATAAAATGAGCCATTTTGGAGAATCTATCAACAACCACGAAAATGCTATCCCTCCCCTTCTTAGTTCTAGGCAATCCCAAAACAAAGTCCATAGAAATATCAAGCCAAGGAGAAGTAGGGACAGGCAAAGGCATATACAAACCATGGTTATTCAGTCGTGACTTAGCTTTCTGACAAGTAGTGCAGCGGGCAACAAGGCGCTCGACATCACGGGTCACGGCGCATCCGGGGCCAAAAGAAGTGGGCGGCCAGCACCTCATGCGTCTTGTAGACGCCAAAGTGTCCCATGAGACCGCCTCCGTGTGCTTCCTGTAACAACAAAAGACGAACCGAGCTTGCTGGAACACACAGCTTGTTAGCGCGAAACAGGAACCCATCCTGCATGTGAAATTTACCCCATGGTTTGCCATTCATACAATGAGCTAAGATATCTTTAAAATCAGCATCGTTGACATATTGATCTTTCACAGTTTGCAAGCCAAAGATTTTAAAATCTAGTTGTGAGAGCATGGTATATCTACGAGACAAAGCATCGGCAATGACATTTTCCTTCCCGTTCTTGTGTTTAATGATGTAAGGAAAGGACTCAATGAATTCTACCCAGTTTGCATGACGACGGTTCAGATTTGTTTGGGTACGAATATGTTTCAAAGCCTCATGATCAGAATGGATTATAAACTCGCGATGCCAAAGATAGTGCTGCCATGTTTGCAAACTGCGAACTAAAGCATAAAGCTCCTTATCATAAGTAGAATATCTCAGGCTAGCACCGCTTAATTTCTCACTAAAATAAGCAACCGGTTTTCCTTCTTGTAACAAAACAGCACCTAGCCCAATACCACTAGCATCACATTCAAGCTCAAACACTTTATTAAAATCAGGCAATCGTAAGAGGGGAGCATGTGTTAACTTATCTTTCAAAGTGTTGAACGCTACCTCCTGCGAGTCGCCCCAAGCAAATGGCGCACCTTTCTTTGTAAGCTCGTGCAAAGGGGCTGCAATGGAGCTGAAATCACGGACAAACCGACGGTAGAATCCTGCAAGTCCAAGAAAGCTCCGAATCTGTGTGACAGTCGTCGGTGTAGGCCATTCCCGAATGGCATCGATCTTGCTGCTGTCCACCTCAATGCCCTGTGGAGTAACAACATAGCCAAGAAACGAGACACGTTGTGTGCAAAATATGCATTTTTCTATGTTGCCAAACAAGTGAGCAGCACGCAACGCATCAAAAACAGCACGCAGATGTTCTAAATGTTCTTGCATAGACTTGCTGTAAATCAGGATATCATCAAAATAAACAACAACGAACAATCCTATGAAAGGCCTTAGAACTTCATTCATTAAGCGCATAAAGGTACTGGGAGCATTAGTCAATCCAAACGGCATAACCAACCATTCATATAACCCAAATTTCGTTTTAAAAGCCGTTTTCCATTCATCACCCAGTTTCATTCTAATCTGGTGGTAACCACTACGCAAATCAATCTTAGTGAAAATAATGGCACCACTAAGCTCATCTAGCATATCATCAAGGCGTGGTATAGGATATCGATAACGAATGGTGATGTTATTAATAGCACGACAGTCTACACACATACGCCATGATCCATCTTTCTTTGGAGCAAGTAACACAGGAACTGAGCAAGGGCTAAGAGACTCACGGATGTAACCCTTGTCGAGCAACGCCTGTACCTGGCGCTGGATCTCCTTCGTCTCATCCGGATTTGTATGGTACGGTGCGCGGTTCGGAAGCTGTGCGCCTGGAATGAGATCGATCTGGTGCTCAATACCACGGAGTGGTGGAAGACCCGGTGGCAAGTCCTTGGGAAAGACATCAGCGTACTCCTGCAAAAGGTTAGCACAATCAAACAATAATGCAAGGTTGAATTATAGTGCCAAACACGTAATCAAAGCTGCTGGAAACAAAGTGCAAAAGTTGAGCAAGGGTATGGGGCAAAGGAAAAACACAAGAGGGGAGAACAAGGAGCAGCAGGTGCGCACACCTGGGCGTCCTGCGTGATGCGCCCAAAAGAGGTAACCTCCTTTCTGTTTCCCTGTTTTTTTTCGTTTCTATTTTTTTTCAGAGAAACTCACAAACTGATTATATGAGCAAAGGAATACAAATGAGCAAGCTACCACACACACTTTTCAGGAAAGGTAAGGGTATTCCGGTAACAAGAAGATCCGGACGTCCCTTTGTATGGTAGGACTGCCGAGGCAACCAAAACTTTCTCAATTGAAGTCGATCAGGATTAGGCAAACCTTTTTTTTGTTTTAAACTTGCTAAAAGAAATACACAACCGGTGGACAGGGAGGTGTGATCCGAAACAAAAAAAGAAAGGGTGGGGGGCGTCGGCGCGTGAGAGGCGCGACCAGAAATCACGCACGCGGTTGTGTTTCTCTCTTTCCTTTTTTTTTTGACTTGCCAAACACACAAGGCAGGGGAGGGCGATCAGGGGCAGAGAGATGGTGGCGGCGCTAGGGTTAGACGAAAAGAAAACAAGGATAGAACACAAAGTAACCAGCAACAATTGAACGCGTAAGCACACAAATTCAACAATGCAAATTATTGAAAGAAAGTGCAAGGCTCAAAAGGGTGCTGGGACAAGGGTCTAACCTGATAAAAAAATTTTGGTTTTGTGGACTGTAGGAAAGGGAAGAACACTAGATAAACTCACCGATCAACCTGGAAACCTGATACCACTTGATAGAGCCGGAGTGCCCGATCTTTCGGTGAGTGGGGATAAATTCAACTTGGCGGAAGATGACCCTCACGATCCGACTACGACGAGAGAACCCGAAGCGCCAATGCAATCGCTGAACCAACTCCCTGTGGTTACCGGCCTTGTTGATGCAAGATCAGCCTGATCACGAAGATCGTTTCCTGTCCGCAATCGAAGAACGAACAAGAAAAGGATGCGAGCAATCTGATTATCTCTCGAAGGTGGAGTTCTGAATACACGAGGACAGCGCTGATTTGCGCGTGTTCAAGAGTAGCTAAAGCTAGATGTAAAACAAAACTCAAGTCTGAATTAAAAAGAAACCTCTCTTTAAATAGAGGGAGAGGGGGCGCAGCCCCTAGGGAAGGGCGGCCAGGAGATGGGGGCGTCGCCCCTGGCGTCCAGGGCAAAGGGGGAGGGCGCAGCCCTAGGCGCCCACACAAGGGCCTCTGTTGGGCCAGCTTCTATTCTTCTGGGCCTTCATTCTTCAGTAGCATGACGAAGTTCAGTTCTCTTGCACGGGCCCGAGTGATTGGCCTAGAAGGTGGCGCCTGGGGTGGAGGTGCATCTGGAGGCGCTAGAGAAGGGTTGCTGGTGTAGACGTACTCGTGGTGTCCTCATCAGAACCCGCTGGGGTTTGTTCCCGATCTTTCGATGAGAGTGGGGGATAACTCGATTTGAGAAGGATCAACGTTGGGCTGCCCGACTACAACACCACAAGGGCTGTGCTGCGTCTTAGCGACAGTTACACCACCTCCGATTTGTGTTGTTCTTGCTGTACCAAGAACAACCTTGAACCTGAAAGCAAATAAAAAAACTCGCAAGAACAAGTGAACAAGGACTGAAATCACAAGGGAAATAACAAGAACTCAGCCTGGATTGAACGAAAGTGGGGTTCCGAATACAAGAAGACGTGCGGCTGGATCAGCACGCGCGCTCCAGGAGAAGTAGCAACTGTTAGTTCATGAAAACAAAACCCAAGTGTTTTCTGGTGGCTGCTACTAGTTTATATAGGGGGGAGAGCAGCCAAGAGGGTGCTGAACACAAAACCCTAACTTAAAATGGGCCCCTAGTGGGCTAGATAGGATACAAAAGACTCAGCCCAAGTATGGACGTCCGAACATCATTTTGACGATAATTCTTAGATCCGAACGAATCTAATGATGCGGTTGGATCCATCTGAAAGTCAACTTCATAAGCTTTCCGTGAAGTACTTGAACGCCCCAAACAGATTCCGGATGAAGTCGTGGGCGCTGTTATATGTTGGTGCTGTCCTGCTGTCCGAAACCAGTCCACGCAAAGCCGCTCCCCTTCTTATCCTCTCCATCAGTCCTAAGCAAAACAAGAGTACGTGCGTTTCCATTGTATAAATATAATGGACATGAGGTTAAAAGTGAACTTACTTGATGATTGAGTTGACGGGCACGAGCACGAGTAATGGGTCCAAGCGGCGGCGGTGCCGATGTGGATGTATTGTTGGTGTTGATGTCCTCAACAGATTGGGTGCGTTCGTTGCGAAAAATCCCGACGTGACTTCGTGGCACGAACTTTTGCTTTAATTGCACCAGTTAACCCTATTTTGCATCGAAATTCATGCAGTTAAAAAACGATCCCAATCGCACCCAAATACTACGAAACACACCAAAACATTAATTTAGGGTCCAATGGGGTGGATTGGGTGCGTTTGTTGCGAAAAATCCTGACGTGACTTCATGGCACGAACTTTTGCATTAATTACACTAGTTCACCCTGTTTTGCATCGATTTTCATGAAGTTACGAAACGATCCCAAACACACCCAAACACTATGCAACGCACCAAAACATGAGTTTAGTGTCCCATGGGGTGGATTCGGTGCATTCATTGCGAAAAATCCCGACGTGATTTTGTAGCACGAACTTTTGCATTAATTGCACCAGTTCACCCTATTTTGCATCGAGTTTCATGCAGTTACGAAATGATCCCAAAAGCATCCAAACACTATGCAACGCTCCAAAACATGAGTTTACGGTCCAATGGAGTGGATTGGGTGCGTTCATTGCCAAAATCCTGACGTGACTTCGTGGCACGAAATTTTGCATTAATTGCACCAATTCACACTGTTTTGCATTGAGTTTCAAGCAGTTACGAAACGATCCCAAATGCATCCAAACACTATGCAACGCACGAAAATAAGAGTTTCGGGTCCAATGGGGTGGATTGGGTTGCGAAAAATCCCGACATGACTTCGCGGCACGAACTTTTGCATTAGTTACACCAGTTCACCCTGTTTTGCATCGAAATTCATGCAGTTATGAAACGATCCCAATCGCACCCAAATACTACGAAACACACCAAAACATTAGTTTAGGGTCCAATGGGGTGGATTGGGTGTGTTCGTTGCGAAAAATCCCGACGTGACTTCATGCTACGAACTTTTGCATTAATTGCACCAGTTCAATCTGTTTTGCATCGATTTTCAGGGTGTTACGAAACGATCCCAAACGAACCCAAACACTATGCAACACACCAAAACATTAGTTTAGGGTCCAATGGGGTGGATTGGGTGCGTTCGTTGCGTAAAATCCCGACGTGACTTTGTAGCACGAACTTTTTGCATTAATTGCACCAGTTCACATTTTTTGCATCGAGTTTCATGCAGTTACGAAATGATCCCAAAAGCATACAAACACTATGCAACACATCAAAACATGAGTTTAGGGTCTAATGGAGTGGATTGGGTGCGTTTGTTGCGAAAAATCCCGACGTGACTATGCGGCACGAACTTTTGCATTAATTGCACCAGTTCACACTGTTTTGCACCGAGTTTCATACAGTTACGAAACGATCCCAAATGCACCCAAACACAATGCAACGCACCAAAACATGAGTTTAGGGTCCAGTGGGGTGGATTGGGTGTGTTCGTTAAATCCCGACGTGACTATGCGGCACGAACTTTTGCATTAATTGCACCAGTTCACCCTGTTTTGCATCGATTTTCATGTAGTTACGAAATGATCCCAAACACACCCAAACACTATGGAACGCACCAAAACATGAGTTTATGTTCCAATGGGGCGGATTGGGTGCGTTCATTGCGAAAAATCCCGACGTGACTTCGTGTTTACATTAATTGCACCTGTTCACCCTGTTTTGCCTCGATTTTCATGCAGTTACGAAACGATCCCAAATGCACCCAAACACTATGCAAGACACCAAAACATGAGTTTATGGTCCAATGGAGTGCATTGGGTGCGTTCGTTGCAAAAAATCCCGACGTGACCTCGTGGCACAAACTTTTGCATTAATAGCAACAGTTCACCTTGTTTTGCCTCGAGTTTCATGCTGTTACAAAACGATCCCAAATGCAGCCAAACACTATGCAATGCACCAAAACATGACTTTAAGGTCCAATGGAGTGGATTGGGTGCGTTCGTTGCAAAAAATCCAGACGTGACTTCGTGGCACGAACTTTTGCATTAATTGCGCCAGTTCACCCTATTTTGCGTCTAGTTTCATGCAGTTACAAAACGATCCCAAATGCACCAAACACTATGCAGTGCAACAAAACAAGAGTTTAGGGTCCAATGGGTGGATTGGGTGCATTCGTTGTGAAAAATCGCAATGTGACTTTGTAGCACGAACTTTTGCATTAATTGCACCAGTTCACTTTTTTTTTGCATCGAGTTTCATGCAGTTATGAAACGATCCCAAAAGCATCCAAACACTATGCAACGCACCAAAACATTAGTTTAGGGTCCAATGGAGTGGATTGGGTGCGTTCGTTGCGAAAAATCCCGACGTGACTACGTGGCACGAACTTTTGCTTTAATTGCACCAGTTCACACTGTTTTGCACCGTGTTTCATGCAATTGCGAAACGATTCCAAATGCACCCAAACACTATGCAACGCACCAAAACATGAGTTTAGGGTCCAATGGGGCAATCCGGGTGCATTCTTTGAGAAAAAAACCCGACGTGACTTCGTGGCACGAACTTTTGCCTTAATTGCACCAGTTCACACTATTTTGCACTGAGTTTCAAGCACTTACGAAACGATCGCAAATGCATCCAAACACTATGTAACGCATGAAAACATGAGTTTAGGGTCCAATGGGGTGGATTGGGTTGCGAAAAATCCCGATGTGAATTCGTGGTACGAACTTTTGCATTAATTGCACCCGTTCACACTATTTTGCACTATGTTTCATGCAGTTACGAAAAGATCGCAAATGAATCCAAACACTATGCAACGCACCAAAACATGAGTCTAGGGTCCAATGGGGCGGATTGGGTGCGCTAGTTGCAAAAAATCCCGATGTGACTTCGTGGCACGAACTTTTGCATTAATTGCCCCAGTTGACCCCGTTTTGCACCGAGTTTAAGGCAGTTACGAAACGATCCTAAATGCAGCCAAACACTATGCAACGCACCAAAACATGACTTTGGGGTCCAATGGAGGGGATTCGGTGCGTTGGTTGCAAAAAATCCTGACGTGACTTCGGGTCACGAACTTTTGCATTAATTGCACCAATTGACCCCGTTTTGCACTGAGTTTCAGGCAGTTACGAAACGATCCCAAATGCAGCCAAACACTATGCAACGCACCAAAACATGACTTTAGAGTCCAATGGAGGGGATTCGGTGTGTTGGTTGCAAAAAATCCCGACGTGACTTCGTTGCACGAACTTTTGCATTAATTGCACCAGTTGACCCTGTTTTGCACCGAGTTTCAGGCAGTTACGAAAAGATCCCAAATGCAGCCAAACACTATGCAATGCACCAAAACATGACTTTAGGGTCCAATGGAGTGGATTCGGTGCGTTGGTTGCAAAAAATCCTGATGTGACTTCGTGGCATGAACTTTTGCATTAATTGCACCAGTTCACACTGTTTTGCACCGAGTTTCATGAAGTTACGAAATGATCCCAAACACACCCAAACAGTATGCAACACACCAAAACATGAGTTTAGGTTCCAATGGGGTGGATTGGGTGCTATCATTGCGAAAAATCCCGATGTGACTTTGTGGCACGAACTTTTGCATTAATTGCACTAGTTGATCCCGTGTTGCACCGAGTTTCATGAAGCTACGAAACGATCCCAAATGCATCCAAACACTATGCAACGTTCCAAAACATCAGTCCAGGGTCCGACTGGGTGGATTGGATGCGCTCGTTGCGAAAATTCCCGACGTGACTTCGTGGAACGAACTTTTGCATTAATTGCACCGTTGAACCCGTTTTGCACCGAGTTTCAGGCAGTTATGAAACAATCCCAAATGCAGCCAAACACTATGCAACGCACCAAAACATGAGTTTATGGTCCAATGGAGTGGATTCGGTGCGTTTGTTTCGAAAAAAATCCCGACGTGACTTCGTGCCACGAACTTTTGCATTAATGCACCAGTTGACCCCGTTTTGCAAAGAGTTTCATGCAGTTACGAAATGATCCCAAATGCACCCAAACAATATGCAATGCACAAAAACATGAGTTTAGGGTTCAATGGGGTGGGTTCGATGCGTTCGTTGCGATAAATCCCGACGTGACTCCGTGGCACGAACTTTTGCATTAATTGCACCAGTTCACAATGTTATGCACCGAGTTTCATGTAGTGACGAAACGATCCTAAATGCACCCAAACACTATGCAACATGCCAAAACATGATTTTAGGATCCAATGGGGTGGATTTGGTGCGTTCGTTGAGAAAAATACCGACCTGACTTTGTTGCACAAACTTTTGCATTAATTGCACCAGTTCACCGCATTTTCCACCAAGTTTCATGCAGTTACGAAACGATCCCAAATGCATCCAAACACTATGCAACATACCAAAACATGAGTCTAGGGTCCAATGGGGCGGATTGGGTGCGCTCGTTGCGAAAAATCCCGACGTGACTTCATGGCACGAACTTTTGCATTAATTGCACCAGTTGACCCCGTTTTCCATCGTGTTTCAGGTAGTTACGAAACGATCCCAAATGCAGCCAAACACTATGCAACGCACCAAAACATGAGTTTAGGGTCCGAAGGAGTGGATTCGGTGTGTTCGTTCCAAAAAATCCCGACGTGACTTCGTGGCACGAACTTTTGCATTAATTGCACCAATTCACACTATTTTGCGTCGAGTTTCATGCAGTTACGAAACGATCCCAAATGCACCCAAACACTATGGAACGCACCGAAAAATGTGTTTAGGGTCCAATGGTGTGGATTCGGTTCGATCGTTGCGAAAAATCCCGAGGTGACTTCGTGGCACGAACTTTTGCATTAATTACATCAGTTGACCCTATTTAGCACCGAGTTTCATGTAGCTACGAAATGATCCCAAATGCATCCAAACACTATGCAACACCCCAAAACATGAGTCTTGGGTCCAATGGGGTGGATTGGCTGTGCTCGTTGGAAAAATTCCTGATGTGACTTTGAGGCACGAACTTTTGCATTAATTGCACTAGTTGACCCCGTTTTGCACCGAGTTTCATCCAGCTACGAAATGATCCCAAATGCAGCTAAACACTATGCAACGCACCAAAACTTGAGTCTAGGGTCCAATGGGGCGGATTGGGTGCGCTCGTTGCGAAGACTCCCGACATGACTTTGTGGCACGAACTTTTGGATTAATTGCACCAGTTCAACCTGTTTTGCACCGAGTTTCACACAGCTACGAAACGATCCCAAATGAATCCAAACACTATGCAACGTACCAAAACATGAGTCTAGGGTCCAATGGGGTGGATTGGGTGCGTTTGTTGCAAAAATTCCCTATGTGACTTGGTGGCATGAACTTTTGCATTAATTGCACCAATTGACCCTGTTTTGCACCGTGTTTCATGCAGCTACGAAATGATCCCAAATGTAGGCAAACACTATGCAACGCAGCAAAACATTAGTCTAGCGTCCAATGGGGCAGATTGGGAGTGCTTGTTGCGAAAAATCCTGACTTGACTTCGTGGCACAAACTTTTGCAATAATTGCACCAGTTGACCCCGTTTTGCACCGAGTTTTATGCAGCTACGAAACGATCCCAAATGCAGCCAAACACTATGCAACATACCAAAACTTGAGTCTAGGGTCCAATGGGGCGGATTGGCTGTGCTCGTTGCGAAAATTCCTGACGTGACTTCGTGGCAGGAACTTTTGTATTAATTGCACCAGTTCACCCCGCTTTGCACCGAGTTACATGCAGCTACGAAACGATCCCAAATGCAGCCAAACACTAGGCAACGCACCAAAACATGAGTCTAGGGTCCAATGGGGCGGATTGGGTGCGCTAGTTTAAAAAATTCCCGATGTGATTTCGTGGAACGAACTTTTGCATTAATTGCACCAGTTAACCCTGTTTTGCACCGAGTTTAAGGCAGTTACGAAACGATCCTAAATGAAGCCAAACTCTATGAAACGCACCAAAACATGACTTTGGGGTCCAATGGAGGGGATTCGGTGCGTTGGTTGCAAAAAATCCCGACGTGACTTCGAGTCACGAACTTTTGCATTAATTGCACCAATTGACCACGTTTTGCACCGAGTTTCAGGCAGTTACGAAACGATCCCAAATGCAGCCAAACACTATGCAACGCACAAAAACATGACTTTAGGGTACAATGGAGGGGATTCGGTGTGTTGGTTACAAAAAATCCCGACGTGACTTCGTGGCACGAACTTTTGCATTAATTGCACCAGTTGACCCTGTTTTGCACCGAGTTTCAGGCAGTTACGAAACGATCCCAAATGCAGCCAAACACTTTGCAAGGCACCAAAACATGACTTTAGGGTCCAATGGAGTGGATTCGGTGTGTTGGTTGCAAAAAATCCTGACATGACTTCGTGGCACGAACTTTTGCATTAATTGCACCAGTTCACACTGTTTTGTACCGAGTTTCATGCAGTTATGAAATGATCCCAAATGCTCCCAAACACTATGCAACGCACCAAAACATGAGTTTAGGGTCCAATGTGATGGATTGGGTGCGATGGTTGCGAAAATTCCTGACGTGACTTCGTGGCACGGACTTTTGCATTAATTGCACCAGTTGGCCCCGTTTTGCACTGAGTTTAATGCTGCAACGAAACGATACCAAATGCAGCCAAACACTATGCAACGCACCAAAACATGTGCCTAGGGTCCAATGGGGCGGATTGGGTACGCTCGTTGCGAAAAAAATCCCCACGTGACTTCGTGCCACGAACTTTTTCATTAATTGCACCAATTCATAATGTTTTGCACCGAGTTTCATGCAGTTACGAATCGATCCCAAATGCACCCAAACATTATGCAACGCACCAAAACTTGATTTTAGGATCCAATGGGGTGGATTTGGTGCGTTCGTTGAGATAAATCCCGACCTGACTTTGTTGCATAAACTTTTGCATTGATTGTGCCAGTTCACCGCATTTTGCACCAAGTTTCATGCAGTTACGAAACGATCCCAAATGCATCCAAACACTATGCAACATACCAAAACGTGAGTCTAGGGTCCAATGGGGTGGATTCGGTGCATTCATTGCGAAAATTCCTTATGTGACTTCGTGGCACGAACTTTTTCATTAATTGCACCAGTTCACAATGTTTTGCACCGAGTTTCAAGCAGTTATGAAACGATCCGTAATTCACCCAAACACTATGCAACACACACAAAACACGCCCATTGCGAAAAATCCTGATGTGATTTTGTGGCACGAACTTTTAAATTAATTGCACCAGTTGACCCCGTTTTGTACCGAGTTTCAGGCAGTTACGAAATGATCCCAAATGCAGCCAAACACCATGCAAAGCACCAAAACATGAGTTTAGGGTCCAAAGGGGTGGATTGTTGCGTTCGTTCAGAAAAATCCCGACGTGACTTCGTGGCAAGAACTTTTGCATTAATTGCACCAGTTGACCCTGTTTTGCACCGTGTTTCAGGCAGTTACAAAACGATCCTAAATGCAGCCAAACACTGTGCAGCGCACTAAAACATGAGTTTAGCGTCCAATGGAGTGGATTCCGTGTGTTCATTACGAAAATTCCCGATGTGACTTCGTGGCACGAACTTTTGCATTAATTGCACCAGCTCACACTATTTTGCACCAAGTTTCATGCAGTTATGAAACGATCCCAAATGCACCCAAACACTATACAACGCACCAAAACATGGGTCCAATGAGGTGGATTCGGCACGTTTGTTGCGAAAAATCCCGACTTGACTTCGTGGCACGAACTTTTGCATTAATTGCACCAGTTGACCCCGTTTTGCACCGAGTTTCAGGCAGTTACAAAACGATCCCAAATGCAGCCAAACACTATGCAACACACCAAAACATGAGTTTAGGGACCAATGGGGTGGATTGGGTGCGTTCGTTGCGAAAAATCCTGACGTGACTTCATGGCACGAACTGTTGCATTAATTGCACCAGCTCACACTGTTTTGCACCGATTTTCATGCAATTATGAAACAATCCCAAATGCACCAAAACACTATGCAAAGAACCAAAACTTGAGTTTAGGGTCCAATGGGGCGCATTCGGTGCGTTCTTTGCAAAAAAAATCCCGACCTGACTTTGTGGCACGAACTTTTGCACTATTAGCACCAGTTCACCCCGTTTTGCACCGAGTTTCATGCAGTTACGAAATGATCCCAAATGCATCCGAACACTATGCAATGCACCAAAAATTGTGTTTAGGGTCCAATGGGGTGGATTGGGTGCGATCGTTGCGAAAAATCCCGATGTGACTTCGTGGCACAAACTTTTGCATTAATTGCATCAGTTGACCCCGTTTTGCACCGAGTTTCATGGAGCTACGAAATGATCCCAAATGCATCCAAACACTATGCAACGTACCAAAACATGAGTCTAGGGTCCAATGGAGGGGATTCGGTGTGTTGGTTGCAAAAAATCCTGACGTGACTTCGTGGCACGAACTTTTGCATTAATTGCACCAGTTCACACTGTTTTGCACCGAGTTTCATGCAATTACGAAATGATCCCAAACGCTCCCAAACACTATGCAACGCACCAAAACATGAGTTTAGGGTCCAATGTGATGGATTGGGTGCGATCGTTGCGAAAATTCCCGACGTGACTTCGTTGCACGAACTTTTGCATTAATTGCACCAGTTGAACCCGTTTTGCA
Source organism: Panicum virgatum (assembly GCF_016808335.1). Classification (NCBI taxonomy): domain Eukaryota; kingdom Viridiplantae; phylum Streptophyta; class Magnoliopsida; order Poales; family Poaceae; genus Panicum; species Panicum virgatum. Next base: position 26,374,660 of record NC_053152.1, on the reverse strand, counting down.
CCGAGTTTCAGGCAGTTATGAAACAATCCCAAATGCAGCCAAACACTATGCAATGCACCAAAACATGAGTTTAGGGTCCAATGAAGTGGATTCGGTGCGTTCGTTTCGAAAAAATCCCGACATGACTTCGTGCCACGAACTTTTTCATTAATTGCACCAGTTCATAATGTTTTGCATCGAGTTTCATGCAGTTAGGAAACGATCCCAAATGCACCCAAACATTATGCAACACACCAAAACTTTATTTTAGGATCCAATGGGGTGGATTTGGTGCGTTCGTTGAGATAAATCCCGACCTGACTTTGTTGCATAAACTTTTGCATTGATTGCGCCAGTTCACCGCATTTTGCACCAAGTTTCATGCAGTTACGAAACGATCCCAAATGCATCCAAACCCTATGCAACATACCAAAACATGAGTCTAGGGTCCAATGGGGTGGATTCGGTTCGTTCATTGCGACAATTCCCTACGTGACTTCGTGGCACAAACTTTTTCATTAATTGCACCAGTTCACAATGTTTTGCACCGACTTTCAAGCAGTTACGAAACGATCCATAATGCACCCAAACACTATGCAACACACCAAAAAATGACTCTACGGTCCAAAGGGGCAGATTGGGTGCGCTCGTTGCGAAAAATCCTGATGTGATTTTGTGGCACGAACTTTTAAATTAATTGCACCAGTTGACCCCGTTTTGTACCGAGTTTCAGGCAGTTACGAAATGATCCCAAATGCAGCCAAACACCATGCAAAGCACCAAAACATGAGTTTAGGGTCCAAAGGGGTGGATTGTTGCGTTCGTTCAGAAAAATCCCGAAGTGACTTCGTGGCAAGAACTTTTGCATTAATTGCACCAGTTGACCCAGTTTTGCACCGTGTTTCAGGCAGTTACGAAACGATCCTAAATGCAGCCAAACACTATGCAGCGCACTAAAACATGAGTTTAGCGTCCAATGGAGTGGATTCCGTGTGTTCGTTGTGAAAATTCCCGATGTGACTTCGTGGCACGAACTTTTGCATTAATTGCACCAGCTCACACTATTTTGCATCGAGTTTCATGCAGTTATGAAACGATTCCAAATGCACCCAAACACTATACATCGCACCAAAACATGAGTTTAGGGTCCAATGAGGTGGATTCGGCACGTTTGTTGCGAAAAATCCCGACTTCACATCGTGGCACGAACTTTTGCATTAATTGCACCAGTTGACCCCGTTTTGCACCGAGTTTCAGGCAGTTACAAAACGATCCCAAATGCAGCCAAACACTATGCAACACACCAAAACATGAGTTTAGGGACCAATGGGGTGGATTGGGTGCGTTCGTTGCGAAAAATCCCGACGTGACTTCATGGCACGAACTTTTGCATTAATTGCACCAGCTCACACTGTTTTGCACCGATTTTCATGCAATTATGAAACAATCCCAAATGCACCAAAACACTATGCAAAGAACCAAAACTTGAGTTTAGGGTCCAATGGGGCGCATTCGGTGCGTTCTTTGCAAAAAAATCCCGACCTGACTTTGTGGCACGAACTTTTGCACTATTAGCACCAGTTCACCCCGTTTTGCACCGAGTTTCATGCAGTTACGAAATGATCCCAAATGCATCCAAACACTATGCAATGCACCAAAAATTGTGTTCAGGGTCCAATGGGGTGGATTGGGTGCGATCGTTGCGAAAAATCCCGATGTGACTTCGTGGCACAAACTTTTGCATTAATTGCATCAGTTGACCCCGTTTTGCACCGAGTTTCATGGAGCTAAGAAATGATCCCAAATGCATCCAAACACTATGCAACGTACCAAAACATGAGTCTAGCGTGCAATGGAGGGGATTCGGTGTGTTGGTTGCAAAAAATCCTGACGTGACTTCGTGGCACGAACTTTTGCATTAATTGCACCAGTTCACACTGTTTTGCACCGAGTTTCATGCAGTTACGAAATGATCCCAAACGCTCCCAAACACTATGCAACGCACCAAAACATGAGTTTAGGGTCCAATGTCATGGATTGGGTGCGATCGTTGCGAAAATTCCCGACGTGACTTCGTTGCACGAACTTTTGCATTAATTGCACCAGTTGAACCCGTTTTGCACCGAGTTTCAGGCAGTTATGAAACAATCCCAAATGCAGCCAAACACTATGCAGCGCACTAAAACATGAGTTTAGGGACCAATGAAGTGGATTCGGTGCGTTCGTTTCGAAAAAATCCCGACGTGACTTCGTGCCACGAACTTTTTCATTAATTGCACCCGTTCATAATGTTTTGCATCGAGTTTCATGCAGTTACGAAACGATCCCAAATGCACCCAAACATTATGCAACGCACCAAAACTTGATTTTAGGATCCAATGGGGTGGATTTGGTGCGTTCGTTGAGATAAATCCCGACCTGACTTTGTTGCATAAACTTTTGCATTGATTGCGCCAGTTCACCGCATTTTGCACCAAGTTTCATGCAGTTACGAAACGATCCCAAATGCATCCAAACCCTATGCAACATACCAATACATGAGTCTAGGGTCCAATGGGGTGGATTCGGTGCGTTCATTGCGACAATTCCCTACGTGACTTCGTGGCACAAACTTTTTCATTAATTGCACTAGTTCACAATGTTTTGCACCGACTTTCAAGCAGTTACGAAACGATCCATAATGCACCCAAACACTATGCAACACACCAAAAAATGACTCTAGGGTCCAATGGGGCAGATTGGGTGCGCTCGTTGCGAAAAATCCTGATGTGATTTTGTGGCACGAACTTTTAAATTAATTGCACCAGTTGACCCCGTTTTGTACCGAGTTTCAGGCAGTTACGAAATGATCCCAAATACAGCCAAACACCATGCAAAGCACCAAAACATGAGTTTAGGGTCCAAAGGGGTGGATTGTTGCGTTCGTTCAGAAAAATCCCGACGTGACTTCTTGGCAAGAACTTTTGCATTAATTGCACCAGTTGACCCTGTTTTGCACCGTGTTTTAGGCAGTTACGAAACGATCCTAAATGCAGCCAAACACTAGGCAGCGCACTAAAACATGAGTTTAGCGTCCAATGGAGTGGATTCCGTGTGTTCGTTGCGAAAATTCCCGATGTGACTTCATGGCACGAACTTTTGCATTAATTGCACCAGCTCACACTATTTTGCACCGAGTTTCATGCAGTTATGAAACGATCCCAAATGCACCCAAACACTATACAACGCACCAAAACATGAGTTTAGGGTCCAATGAGGTGGATTCGGCACGTTTGTTGCGAAAAATCCCGACTTCACTTCGTGGCACGAACTTTTGCATTAATTGCACCAGTTGACCCCGTTTTGCACCGAGTTTCAGGCAGTTACAAAACGATCCCAAATGCAGCCAAACACTATGCAACACACCAAAACATGAGTTTAGGGACCAATGGGGTGGATTGGGTGCGTTCATTGCGAAAAATCCCGACGTGACTTCATGGCACGAACTTTTGCATTAATTGCACCAGCTCACACTGTTTTGCACCGATTTTCATGCAATTATGAAACAATCCCAAATGCACCAAAACACTATGCAAAGAACCAAAACTTGAGTTTAGGGTCCAATGGGGCGCATTCGGTGCGTTCTTTGCAAAAAAATCCCGACCTGACTTTGTGGCACGAACTTTTGCACTATTAGCACCAGTTCACCCCGTTTTGCACCGAGTTTCATGCAGTTACGAAATGATCCCAAATGCATCCAAACACTATGCAATGCACCAAAAATTGTGTTCAGGGTCCAATGGGGTGGATTGTGTGCGATCGTTGCGAAAAATCCCGATGTGACTTCGTGGCACAAACTTTTGCATTAATTGCATCAGTTGACCCCGTTTTGCACCGAGTTTCCTGGAGCTACGAAATGATCCCAAATGCATCCAAACACTATGCAACGTACCAAAACATGAGTCTAGGGTCCAATGGAGGGGATTCGGTGTGTTGGTTGCAAAAAATCCTGACGTGACTTCGTGGCACGAACTTTTGCATTAATTGCACCAGTTCACACTGTTTTGCACCGAGTTTCATGCAATTACGAAATGATCCCAAACGCTCCCAAACACTATGCAACGCACCAAAACATGAGTTTAGGGTCCAATGTGATGGATTGGGTGCGATCGTTGCGAAAATTCCCGACGTGACTTCGTTGCACGAACTTTTGCATTAATTGCACCAGTTGAACCCGTTTTGCACCGAGTTTCAGGCAGTTATGAAACAATCCCAAATGCAGCCAAACACTATGCAATGCACCAAAACATGAGTTTAGGGTCCAATGAAGTGGATTCGGTGCGTTCGTTTCGAAAAAATCATGACATGACTTCGTGCCACGAACTTTTTCATTAATTGCACCAGTTCATAATGTTTTGCATCGAGTTTCATGCAGTTACGAAACGATCCCAAATGCACCCAAACATTATGCAACGCACCAAAACTTGATTTTAGGATCCAATGGGGTGGATTTGGTGCGTTCGTTGAGATAAATCCCGACCTGACTTTGTTGCATAAACTTTTGCATTGATTGCGCCAGTTCACCGCATTTTGCACCAAGTTTCATGCAGTTACCAAACGATCCCAAATGCATCCAAACCCTATGCAACATACCAAAACATGAGTCTAGGGTCCAATGGGGTCGATTCGGTGCGTTCATTGCGACAATTCCCTACGTGACTTCGTGGCACAAACTTTTTCATTAATTGCACCAGTTCACAATGTTTTGCACCGAGTTTCAAGCAGTTACGAAACGATCCATAATGCACCCAAACACTATGCAACACACCAAAAAATGACTCTAGGGTCCAATGGGGCAGATTGGGTGCGCTCGTTGCAAAAAATCCTGATGTGATTTTGTGGCACAAACTTTTAAATTAATTGCACCAGTTGACCCCGTTTTGTACCGAGTTTCAGGCAGTTACGAAATGATCCCAAATGTAGCCAAACACCATGCAAAGCACCAAAACATGAGTTTAGGGTCCAAAGGGGTGGATTGTTGCGTTCGTTCAGAAAAATCCCGACGTGACTTCGTGGCAAGAACTTTTGCATTAATTGCACCAGTTGACCCTGTTTTGCACCGTGTTTCAGGCAGTTACGAAACGATCCTAAATGCAGCCAAACACTATGCAGCGCACTAAAACATGAGTTTAGGGGCCAATGGAGTGGATTCGGTGCGTTCGTTTCGAAAAAATCCCGACGTGACTTCGTGCCACGAACTTTTTCATTAATTGCACCAGTTCATAATGTTTTGCACCGAGTTTCATGCAGTTATGAAACGATCCCAAATGCACCCAAACATTATGCAACACACCAAAACTTGATTTTAGGATCCAATGGGGTGGATTTGGTGCGTTCGTTGAGATAAATCCCGACCTGACTTTGTTGCATAAACTTTTGCATTGATTGCGCCAGTTCACCGCATTTTGCACCAAGTTTCATGCAGTTACGAAACGATCCCAAATGCATCCAAACACTATGCAACAAACCAAAACGTGAGTCTAGGGTCCAATGGGGTGGATTCGGTGCGTTCATTGCGAAAATTCCCTATGTGACTTCGTGGCACGAAATTTTTCATTAATTGCACCAGTTCACAATGTTTTGCACCGAGTTTCAAGCAGTTATGAAACGATCCGTAATTCACCCAAACACTAAGCAACACACACAAAACGCGCTCATTGCGAAAAATCCTGATGTGATTTTGTGGCACGAACTTTTAAATTAATTGCACCAGTTGACCCCGTTTTGTACCGAGTTTCAGGCAGTTACGAAATGATCCCAAATGCAGCCAAACACCATGCAAAGCACCAAAACATGAGTTTAGGGTCCAAAGGGGTGGATTGTTGCGTTCGTTCAGAAAAATCCCGACGTGACTTCATGGCAAGAACTTTTGCATTAATTGCACCAGTTGACCCTGTTTTGCACCGTGTTTCAGGCAGTTACGAAACGATCCTAAATGCAGCCAAACACTATGCAGCGCACTAAAACATGAGTTTAGCGTCCAATGGAGTGGATTCCGTGTGTTCGTTGCGAAAATTCCCGATGTGACTTCGTGGCACGAACTTTTGCATTAATTGCACCAGCTCACACTATTTTGCACCGAGTTTCATGCAGTTATGAAACGATCCCAAATGCACCCAAACACTATACAACGCACCAAAACATGAGTTTAGGGTCCAATGAGGTGGATTCGGCACGTTTGTTGCGAAAAATCCCGACTTGACTTCGTGGCACGAACTTTTGCATTAATTGCACCAGTTGACCCCGTTTTGCACCGAGTTTCAGGCAGTTACAAAACGATCCCAAATGCAGCCAAACACTATGCAACACACCAAAACATGAGTTTAGGGACCAATGGGGTGGATTGGGTGCGTTCGTTGCGAAAAATCCCGACGTGACTTCATGGCACGAACTTTTGCATTAATTGCACCAGCTCACACTGTTTTGCACCGATTTTCATGCAATTATGAAACAATCCCAAATGCACCAAAACACTATGCAAAGAACCAAAACTTGAGTTTAGGGTCCAATGGGGCGCATTCGGTGCGTTCTTTGCAAAAAAAATCCCGACCTGACTTTGTGGCACGAACTTTTGCACTATTAGCACCAGTTCACCCCGTTTTGCACCGAGTTTCATGCAGTTACGAAATGATCCCAAATGCATCCAAACACTATGCAATGCACCAAAAATTGTGTTCAGGGTCCAATGGGGTGGATTGGGTGCGATCGTTGCGAAAAATCCCGATGTGACTTCGTGGCACAAACTTTTGCATTAATTGCATCAGTTGACCCCGTTTTGCACCGAGTTTCATGGAGCTACGAAATGATCCCAAATGCATCCAAACACTATGCAACGTACCAAAACATGAGTCTAGGGTCCAATGGAGGGGATTCGGTGTGTTGGTTGCAAAAAATCCTGACGTGACTTCGTGGCACGAACTTTTGCATTAATTGCACCAGTTCACACTGTTTTGCACCGAGTTTCATGCAATTACGAAATGATCCCAAACGCTCCCAAACACTATGCAACGCACCAAAACATGAGTTTAGGGTCCAATGTGATGGATTGGGTGCGATCGTTGCGAAAATTCCCGACGTGACTTCGTTGCACGAACTTTTGCATTAATTGCACCAGTTGAACCCGTTTTGCACCGAGTTTCAGGCAGTTATGAAACAATCCCAAATGCAGCCAAACACTATGCAATGCACCAAAACATGAGTTTAGGGTCCAATGAAGTGGATTCGGTGCGTTCGTTTCGAAAAAATCATGACATGACTTCGTGCCACGAACTTTTTCATTAATTGCACCAGTTCATAATGTTTTGCATCGAGTTTCATGCAGTTACGAAACGATCCCAAATGCACCCAAACATTATGCAACGCACCAAAACTTGATTTTAGGATCCAATGGGGTGGATTTGGTGCGTTCGTTGAGATAAATCCCGACCTGACTTTGTTGCATAAACTTTTGCATTGATTGCGCCAGTTCACCGCATTTTGCACCAAGTTTCATGCAGTTACCAAACGATCCCAAATGCATCCAAACCCTATGCAACATACCAAAACATGAGTCTAGGGTCCAATGGGGTGGATTCGGTGCGTTCATTGCGACAATTCCCTACGTGACTTCGTGGCACAAACTTTTTCATTAATTGCACCAGTTCACAATGTTTTGCACCGAGTTTCAAGCAGTTACGAAACGATCCATAATGCACCCAAACACTATGCAACACACCAAAAAATGACTCTAGGGTCCAATGGGGCAGATTGGGTGCGCTCGTTGCAAAAAATCCTGATGTGATTTTGTGGCACAAACTTTTAAATTAATTGCACCAGTTGACCCCGTTTTGTACCGAGTTTCAGGCAGTTACGAAATGATCCCAAATGTAGCCAAACACCATGCAAAGCACCAAAACATGAGTTTAGGGTCCAAAGGGGTGGATTGTTGCGTTCGTTCAGAAAAATCCCGACGTGACTTCGTGGCAAGAACTTTTGCATTAATTGCACCAGTTGACCCTGTTTTGCACCGTGTTTCAGGCAGTTACGAAACGATCCTAAATGCAGCCAAACACTATGCAGCGCACTAAAACATGAGTTTAGGGGCCAATGGAGTGGATTCGGTGCGTTCGTTTCGAAAAAATCCCGACGTGACTTCGTGCCACGAACTTTTTCATTAATTGCACCAGTTCATAATGTTTTGCACCGAGTTTCATGCAGTTATGAAACGATCCCAAATGCACCCAAACATTATGCAACACACCAAAACTTGATTTTAGGATCCAATGGGGTGGATTTGGTGCGTTCGTTGAGATAAATCCCGACCTGACTTTGTTGCATAAACTTTTGCATTGATTGCGCCAGTTCACCGCATTTTGCACCAAGTTTCATGCAGTTACGAAACGATCCCAAATGCATCCAAACACTATGCAACAAACCAAAACGTGAGTCTAGGGTCCAATGGGGTGGATTCGGTGCGTTCATTGCGAAAATTCCCTATGTGACTTCGTGGCACGAAATTTTTCATTAATTGCACCAGTTCACAATGTTTTGCACCGAGTTTCAAGCAGTTATGAAACGATCCGTAATTCACCCAAACACTAAGCAACACACACAAAACGCGCTCATTGCGAAAAATCCTGATGTGATTTTGTGGCACGAACTTTTAAATTAATTGCACCAGTTGACCCCGTTTTGTACCGAGTTTCAGGCAGTTACGAAATGATCCCAAATGCAGCCAAACACCATGCAAAGCACCAAAACATGAGTTTAGGGTCCAAAGGGGTGGATTGTTGCGTTCGTTCAGAAAAATCCCGACGTGACTTCATGGCAAGAACTTTTGCATTAATTGCACCAGTTGACCCTGTTTTGCACCGTGTTTCAGGCAGTTACGAAACGATCCTAAATGCAGCCAAACACTATGCAGCGCACTAAAACATGAGTTTAGCGTCCAATGGAGTGGATTCCGTGTGTTCGTTGCGAAAATTCCCGATGTGACTTCGTGGCACGAACTTTTGCATTAATTGCACCAGCTCACACTATTTTGCACCGAGTTTCATGCAGTTATGAAACGATCCCAAATGCACCCAAACACTATACAACGCACCAAAACATGAGTTTAGGGTCCAATGAGGTGGATTCGGCACGTTTGTTGCGAAAAATCCCGACTTGACTTCGTGGCACGAACTTTTGCATTAATTGCACCAGTTGACCCCGTTTTGCACCGAGTTTCAGGCAGTTACAAAACGATCCCAAATGCAGCCAAACACTATGCAACACACCAAAACATGAGTTTAGGGACCAATGGGGTGGATTGGGTGCGTTCGTTGCGAAAAATCCCGACGTGACTTCATGGCACGAACTTTTGCATTAATTGCACCAGCTCACACTGTTTTGCACCGATTTTCATGCAATTATGAAACAATCCCAAATGCACCAAAACACTATGCAAAGAACCAAAACTTGAGTTTAGGGTCCAATGGGGCGCATTCGGTGCGTTCTTTGCAAAAAAATCCCGACCTGACTTTGTGGCACGAACTTTTGCACTATTAGCACCAGTTCACCCCGTTTTGCAACGAGTTTCATGCAGTTACGAAATGATCCCAAATGCATCCAAACACTATGCAATGCACCAAAAATTGTGTTCAGGGTCCAATGGGGTGGATTGGGTGCGATCGTTGCGAAAAATCCCGATGTGACTTCGTGGCACAAACTTTTGCATTAATTGCATCAGTTGACCCCGTTTTGCACCGAGTTTCATGGAGCTACGAAATGATCCCAAATGCATCCAAACACTATGCAACGTACCAAAACATGAGTCTAGGGTCCAATGGAGGGGATTCGGTGTGTTGGTTGCAAAAAATCCTGACGTGACTTCGTGGCACGAACTTTTGCATTAATTGCACCAGTTCACACTGTTTTGCACCGAGTTTCATGCAATTACGAAATGATCCCAAACGCTCCCAAACACTATGCAACGCACCAAAACATGAGTTTAGGGTCCAATGTGATGGATTGGGTGCGATCGTTGCGAAAATTCCCGACGTGACTTCGTTGCACGAACTTTTGCATTAATTGCACCAGTTGAACCCGTTTTGCACCGAGTTTCAGGCAGTTATGAAACAATCCCAAATGCAGCCAAACACTATGCAATGCACCAAAACATGAGTTTAGGGTCCAATGAAGTGGATTCGGTGCGTTCGTTTCGAAAAAATCATGACATGACTTCGTGCCACGAACTTTTTCATTAATTGCACCAGTTCATAATGTTTTGCATCGAGTTTCATGCAGTTACGAAACGATCCCAAATGCACCCAAACATTATGCAACGCACCAAAACTTGATTTTAGGATCCAATGGGGTGGATTTGGTGCGTTCGTTGAGATAAATCCCGACCTGACTTTGTTGCATAAACTTTTGCATTGATTGCGCCAGTTCACCGCATTTTGCACCAAGTTTCATGCAGTTACCAAACGATCCCAAATGCATCCAAACCCTATGCAACATACCAAAACATGAGTCTAGGGTCCAATGGGGTGGATTCGGTGCGTTCATTGCGACAATTCCCTACGTGACTTCGTGGCACAAACTTTTTCATTAATTGCACCAGTTCACAATGTTTTGCACCGAGTTTCAAGCAGTTACGAAACGATCCATAATGCACCCAAACACTATGCAACACACCAAAAAATGACTCTAGGGTCCAATGGGGCAGATTGGGTGCGCTCGTTGCAAAAAATCCTGATGTGATTTTGTGGCACAAACTTTTAAATTAATTGCACCAGTTGACCCCGTTTTGTACCGAGTTTCAGGCAGTTACGAAATGATCCCAAATGTAGCCAAACACCATGCAAAGCACCAAAACATGAGTTTAGGGTCCAAAGGGGTGGATTGTTGCGTTCGTTCAGAAAAATCCCGACGTGACTTCGTGGCAAGAACTTTTGCATTAATTGCACCAGTTGACCCTGTTTTGCACCGTGTTTCAGGCAGTTACGAAACGATCCTAAATGCAGCCAAACACTATGCAGCGCACTAAAACATGAGTTTAGCATCCAATGGAGTGGATTCCGTGTGTTCGTTGCGAAAATTCCCGATGTGACTTCGTGGTACGAACTTTTGCATTAATTGCACCAGCTCACACTATTTTGCACCGAGTTTCAAGCAGTTATGAAACGATCCCAAATGCACCCAAACACTATACAACGCACCAAAACATGAGTTTAGGGTCCAATGAGGTGGATTCGGCACGTTTGTTGCGAAAAATCCCGACTTGACTTCGTGGCACGAACTTTTGCATTAATTGCACCAGTTGACCCCGTTTTGCACCGAGTTTCAGGCAGTTACAAAACGATCCCAAATGCAGCCAAACACTATGCAACACACCAAAACATGAGTTTAGGGACCAATGGGGTGGATTGGGTGCGTTCGTTGCGAAAAATCCCGACGTGACTTCATGGCACGAACTTTTGCATTAATTGCACCAGCTCACACTGTTTTGCACCGATTTTCATGCAATTATGAAACAATCCCAAATGCACCAAAACACTATGCAAAGAACCAAAACTTGAGTTTAGGGTCCAATGGGGCGCATTCGGTGCGTTCTTTGCAAAAAAATCCCGACCTGACTTTGTGGCACGAACTTTTGCACTAATTGCACCAGTTCACCCCGTTTTGCACCGAGTTTCATGCAGTTACGAAATGATCCCAAATGCATCCAAACACTATGCAATGCACCAAAAAATTTGTTTAGGGTCCAATGGGGTGGATTGGGTGCGATCGTAGCGAAAAATCCCGATGTGACTTCGTGGCACAAACTTTTGCATTAATTGCATCAGTTGACCCCGTTTTGCACCGAGTTTCATGGAGCTACGAAATGATCCCAAATGCATCCAAACACTATGCAACGTACCAAAACATGAGTCTAGGGTCCAATGGAGGGGATTCGGTGTGTTGGTTGCAAAAAATCCTGACGTGACTTCGTGGCACGAACTTTTGCATTAATTGCACCAGTTCACACTGTTTTGCACCGAGTTTCATGCAGTTACGAAATGATCCCAAACGCTCCCAAACACTATGCAACGCACCAAAACATGAGTTTAGGGTCCAATGTCATGGATTGGGTGCGATCGTTGCGAAAATTCCCGACGTGACTTCGTTGCACGAACTTTTGCATTAATTGCACCAGTTGAACCCGTTTTGCACCGAGTTTCAGGCAGTTATGAAACAATCCCAAATGCAGCCAAACACTATGCAACGCACCAAAACATGAGTTTAGGGTCCAATGAAGTGGATTCGGTGCGTTCGTTTCGAAAAAATCCCGACGTGACTTCGTGCCACGAACTTTTTCATTAATTGCACCCGTTCATAATGTTTTGCATCGAGTTTCATGCAGTTACGAAACGATCCCAAATGCACCCAAACATTATGCAACGCACCAAAACTTGATTTTAGGATCCAATGGGGTGGATTTGGTGCGTTCGTTGAGATAAATCCCGACCTAACTTTGTTGCATAAACTTTTGCATTGATTGCGCCAGTTCACCGCATTTTGCACCAAGTTTCATGCAGTTACGAAACGATCCCAAATGCATCCAAACCCTATGCAACATACCAATACATGAGTCTAGGGTCCAATGGGGTGGATTCGGTGCGTTCATTGCGACAATTCCCTACGTGACTTCGTGGCACAAACTTTTTCATTAATTGCACCAGTTCACAATGTTTTGCACCGACTTTCAAGCGGTTACGAAACGATCCATAATGCACCCAAACACTATGCAACACACCAAAAAATGACTCTAGGGTCCAATGGGGCAGATTGGGTGCGCTCGTTGTGAAAAATCCTGATGTGATTTTGTGGCACGAACTTTTAAATTAATTGCACCAGTTGACCCCGTTTTGTACCGAGTTTCAGGCAGTTACGAAATGATCCCAAATACAGGCAAACACCATGCAAAGCACCAAAACATGAGTTTAGGGTCCAAAGGGGTGGATTGTTGCGTTCGTTCAGAAAAATCCCGACGTGACTTCGTGGCAAGAACTTTTGCATTAATTGCACCAGTTGACCCTATTTTGCACCGTGTTTCAGGCAGTTACGAAACGATCCTAAATGCAGCCAAACACTATGCAGCGCACTAAAACATGAGTTTAGCGTCCAATGGAGTGGATTCCGTGTGTTCGTTGCGAAAATTCCCGATGTGACTTCATGACACGAACTTTTGCATTAATTGCACCAGCTCACACTATTTTGCACCGAGTTTCATGCAGTTATGAAACGATCCCAAATGCACCCAAACACTATACAACGCACCAAAACATGAGTTTAGGGTCCAATGAGGTGGATTCGGCACGTTTGTTGCGAAAAATCCCGACTTCACTTCGTGGCACGAACTTTTGCATTAATTGCACCAGTTGACCCCGTTTTGCACCGAGTTTCAGGCAGTTACAAAACGATCCCAAATGCAGCCAAACACTATATAACACACCAAAACATGAGTTTAGGGACCAATGGGGTGGATTGGGTGCGTTCGTTGCGAAAAATCCCGACGTGACTTCATGGCACGAACTTTTGCATTAATTGCACCAGCTCACACTGTTTTGCACCGATTTTCATGCAATTATGAAACAATCCCAAATGCACCAAAACACTATGCAAAGAACCAAAACTTGAGTTTAGGGTCCAATGGGGCGCATTCGGTGCGTTCTTTGCAAAAAAATCCCGACCTGACTTTGTGGCACGAACTTTTGCACTATTAGCACCAGTTCACCCCGTTTTGCACCGAGTTTCATGCAGTTACAAAATGATCCCAAATGCATCCAAACACTATGCAATGCACCAAAAATTGTGTTCAGGGTCCAATGGGGTGGATTGGGTGCGATCGTTGCGAAAAATCCCGATGTGACTTCGTGGCACAAACTTTTGCATTAATTGCATCAGTTGACCCCGTTTTGCACCGAGTTTCATGGAGCTACGAAATGATACCAAATGCATCCAAACACTATGCAACGTACCAAAACATGAGTCTAGGGTCCAATGGAGGGGATTCGGTGTGTTGGTTGCAAAAAATCCTGACGTGGCTTCGTGGCACGAACTTTTGCATTAATTGCACCAGTTCACACTGTTTTGCACCGAGTTTCATGCAATTACGAAATGATCCCAAACGCTCCCAAACACTATGCAACGCACCAAAACATGAGTTTAGGGTCCAATGTGATGGATTGGGTGCGATCGTTGCGAAAATTCCCGACGTGACTTCGTTGCACGAACTTTTGCATTAATTGCACCAGTTGAACCCGTTTTGCACCGAGTTTCAGGCAGTTATGAAACAATCCCAAATGCAGCCAAACACTATGCAATGCACCAAAACATGAGTTTAGGGTCCAATGAAGTGGATTCGGTGCGTTCGTTTCGAAAAAATCCCGACGTGACTTCGTGCCACGAACTTTTTCATTAATTGCACCAGTTCATAATGTTTTGCACCGAGTTTCATGCATTTATGAAACGATCCCAAATGCACCCAAACATTATGCAACACACTAAAACTTGATTTTAGGATTCAATGGGGTGGATTTGGTGCGTTCGTTGAGATAAATCCCGACCTGACTTTGTTGCATAAACTTTTGCATTGATTGCGCCAGTTCACCGCATTTTGCACCAAGTTTCATGCAGTTACGAAACGATCCCAAATGCATCTAAACACTATGCAACATACCAAAACGTGAGTCTAGGGTCCAATGGGGTGGATTCGGTGCGTTCATTGCGAAAATTCCCTATGTGACTTCGTGGCACGAAATTTTTCATTAATTGCACCAGTTCACAATGTTTTGCACCGAGTTTCAAGCAGTTATGAAACGATCCGTAATTCACCCAAACACTATGCAACACACACAAAACGCGCTCATTGCGAAAAATCCTGATGTGATTTTGTGGCACGAACTTTTAAATTAATTGCACCAGTTGACCCCGTTTTGTACCGAGTTTCAGGCAGTTACGAAATGATCCCAAATGCAGCCAAACACCATGCAAAGCACCAAAACATGAGTTTAGGGTCCAAAGGGGTGGATTGTTGCGTTCGTTCAGAAAAATCCCGACGTGACTTCGTGGCAAGAACTTTTGCATTAATTGCACCAGTTGACCCTGTTTTGCACCGTGTTTCAGGCAGTTACGAAACGATCCTAAATGCAGCCAAACACTATGCAGCGCACTAAAACATGAGTTTAGCGTCCAATGGAGTGGATTCCGTGTGTTCGTTGCGAAAATTCCCGATGTGACTTCGTGGCACGAACTTTTGCATTAATTGCACCAGCTCACACTATTTTGCACCGAGTTTCATGCAGTTATGAAACGATCCCAAATGCACCCAAACACTATACAACGCACCAAAACATGAGTTTAGGGTCCAATGAGGTGGATTCGGCACGTTTGTTGCGAAAAATCCCGACTTGACTTCGTGGCACGAACTTTTGCATTAATTGCACCAGTTGCCCCGTTTTGCACCGAGTTTCAGGCAGTTACAAAACGATCCCAAATGCAGCCAAACACTATGCAACACACCAAAACATGAGTTTAGGGACCAATGGGGTGGATTGGGTGCGTTCGTTGCGAAAAATCCCGACGTGACTTCATGGCACGAACTTTTGCATTAATTGCACCAGCTCACACTGTTTTGCACCGATTTTCATGCAATTATGAAACAATCCCAAATGCACCAAAACACTATGCAAAGAACCAAAACTTGAGTTTAGGGTCCAATGGGGCGCATTCGGTGCGTTCTTTGCAAAAAAATCCCGACCTGACTTTGTGGCACGAACTTTTGCACTAATTGCACCAGTTCACCCCGTTTTGCACCGAGTTTCATGCAGTTACGAAATGATCCCAAATGCATCCAAACACTATGCAATGCACCAAAAAATTTGTTTAGGGTCCAATGGGGTGGATTGGGTGCGATCGTTGCGAAAAATCCCGATGTGACTTCGTGGCACAAACTTTTGCATTAATTGCATCAGTTGACCCCGTTTTGCACCGAGTTTCATGGAGCTACGAAATGATCCCAAATGCATCCAAACACTATGCAACGTACCAAAACATGAGTCTAGGGTCCAATGGAGGGGATTCGGTGTGTTGGTTGCAAAAAATCCTGACGTGACTTCGTGGCACGAACTTTTGCATTAATTGCACCAGTTCACACTGTTTTGCACCGAGTTTCATGCAGTTACGAAATGATCCCAAACGCTCCCAAACACTATGCAACGCACCAAAACATGAGTTTAGGGTCCAATGTCATGGATTGGGTGCGATCGTTGCGAAAATTCCCGACGTGACTTCGTTGCACGAACTTTTGCATTAATTGCACCAGTTGAACCCGTTTTGCACCGAGTTTCAGGCAGTTATGAAACAATCCCAAATGCAGCCAAACACTATGCAACGCACCAAAACATGAGTTTAGGGTCCAATGAAGTGGATTCGGTGCGTTCGTTTCGAAAAAATCCCGACGTGACTTCATGCCACGAACTTTTTCATTAATTGCACCCGTTCATAATGTTTTGCATCGAGTTTCATGCAGTTACGAAACGATCCCAAATGCACCCAAACATTATGCAACGCACCAAAACTTGATTTTAGGATCCAATGGGGTGGATTTGGTGCGTTCGTTGAGATAAATCCCGACCTGACTTTGTTGCATAAACTTTTGCATTGATTGCGCCAGTTCACCGCATTTTGCACCAAGTTTCATGCAGTTACGAAACGATCCCAAATGCATCCAAACCCTATGCAACATACCAAAACATGAGTCTAGGGTCCAATGGGGTGGATTCGGTGCGTTCATTGCGACAATTCCCTACGTGACTTCGTGGCACAAACTTTTTCATTAATTGCACCAGTTCACAATGTTTTGCACCGACTTTCAAGCAGTTACGAAACGATCCATAATGCACCCAAACACTATGCAACACACCAAAAAATGACTCTAGGGTCCAATGGGGCAGATTGGGTGCGCTCGCTGCGAAAAATCCTGATGTGATTTTGTGGCACGAACTTTTAAATTAATTGCACCAGTTGACCCCGTTTTGTACCGAGTTTCAGGCAGTTACGAAATGATCCCAAATACAGGCAAACACCATGCAAAGCACCAAAACATGAGTTTAGGGTCCAAAGGGGTGGATTGTTGCGTTCGTTCAGAAAAATCCCGACGTGACTTCGTGGCAAGAACTTTTGCATTAATTGCACCAGTTGACCCTGTTTTGCACCGTGTTTCAGGCAGTTACGAAACGATCCTAAATGCAGCCAAACACTATGCAGCGCACTAAAACATGAGTTTAGCGTCCAATGGAGTGGATTCCGTGTGTTCGTTGCGAAAATTCCCGATGTGACTTCATGGCACGAACTTTTGCATTAATTGCACCAGCTCACACTATTTTGCACCGAGTTTCATGCAGTTATGAAACGATCCCAAATGCACCCAAACACTATACAACGCACCAAAACATGAGTTTAGGGTCCAATGAGGTGGATTCGGCATGTTTGTTGCGAAAAATCCCGACTTCACTTCGTGGCACGAACTTTTGCATTAATTGCACCAGTTGACCCCGTTTTGCACCGAGTTTCAGGCAGTTACAAAACGATCCCAAATGCAGCCAAACACTATGCAACACACCAAAACATGAGTTTAGGAACCAATGGGGTGGATTGGGTGCGTTCGTTGCGAAAAATCCCGACGTGACTTCATGGCACGAACTTTTGCATTAATTGCACCAGCTCACACTGTTTTGCACCGATTTTCATGCAATTATGAAACAATCCCAAATGCACCAAAACACTATGCAAAGAACCAAAACTTGAGTTTAGGGTCCAATGGGGCGCATTCGGTGCGTTCTTTGCAAAAAAATCCCGACCTGACTTTGTGGCACGAACTTTTGCACTATTAGCACCAGTTCACCCCGTTTTGCACCGAGTTTCATGCAGTTACGAAATGATCCCAAATGCATCCAAACACTATGCAATGCACCAAAAATTGTGTTCAGGGTCCAATGGGGTGGATTGGGTGCGATCGTTGCGAAAAATCCCGATGTGACTTCGTGGCACAAACTTTTGCATTAATTGCATCAGTTGACCCCGTTTTGCACCGAGTTTCATGGAGCTACGAAATGATCCCAAATGCATCCAAACACTATGCAACGTACCAAAACATGAGTCTAGGGTCCAATGGAGGGGATTCGGTGTGTTGGTTGCAAAAAATCCTGACGTGACTTCGTGGCACGAACTTTTGCATTAATTGCACCAGTTCACACTGTTTTGCACCGAGTTTCATGCAATTACGAAATGATCCCAAACGCTCCCAAACACTATGCAACGCACCAAAACATGAGTTTAGGGTCCAATGTGATGGATTGGGTGCGATCGTTGCGAAAATTCCCGACGTGACTTCGTTGCACGAACTTTTGCATTAATTGCACCAGTTGAACCCGTTTTGCACCGAGTTTCAGGCAGTTATGAAACAATCCCAAATGCAGCCAAACACTATGCAATGCACCAAAACATGAGTTTAGGGTCCAATGAAGTGGATTCGGTGCGTTCGTTTCGAAAAAATCCCGACATGACTTCGTGCCACGAACTTTTCCATTAATTGCACCAGTTCATAATGTTTTTCATCGAGTTTCATGCAGTTACGAAACGATCCCAAATGCACCCAAACATTATGCAACGCACCAAAACTTGATTTTAGGATCCAATGGGGTGGATTTGGTGCGTTCGTTGAGATAAATCCCTACCTGACTTTGTTGCATAAACTTTTGCATTGATTGCGCCAGTTCACCGCATTTTGCACCAAGTTTCATGCAGTTACCAAACGATCCCAAATGCATCCAAACCCTATGCAACATACCAAAAAATGAGTCTAGGGTCCAATGGGGTGGATTCGGTGCGTTCATTGCGACAATTCCCTACGTGACTTCGTGGCACAAACTTTTTCATTAATTGCACCAGTTCACAATGTTTTGCACCGAGTTTCAAGCAGTTACGAAACGATCCATAATGCACCCAAACACTATGCAACACACCAAAAAATGACTCTAGGGTCCAATGGGGCAGATTGGGTGCGCTCGTTGCAAAAAATCCTGATGTGATTTTGTGGCACAAATTTTTAAATTAATTGCACCAGTTGACCCCGTTTTGTACCGAGTTTCAGGCAGTTACGAAATGATCCCAAATGTAGCCAAACACCATGCAAAGCACCAAAACATGAGTTTAGGGTCCAAAGGGGTGGATTGTTGCGTTCGTTCAGAAAAATCCCGACGTGACTTCGTGGCAAGAACTTTTGCATTAATTGCACCAGTTGACCCTGTTTTGCACCGTGTTTCAGGCAGTTACGAAACGATCCTAAATGCAGCCAAACACTATGCAGCGCACTAAAACATGAATTTAGCGTCCAATGGAGTGGATTCCGTGTGTTCGTTGCGAAAATTCCCGATGTGACTTCGTGGTACGAACTTTTGCATTAATTGCACCAGCTCACACTATTTTGCACCGAGTTTCATGCAGTTATGAAACGATCCCAAATGCACCCAAACACTATACAACGCACCAAAACATGAGTTTAGGGTCCAATGAGGTGGATTCGGCATGTTTGTTGCGAAAAATCCCGACTTCACTTCGTGGCACGAACTTTTGCATTAATTGCACCAGTTGACCCTGTTTTGCACCGAGTTTCAGGCAGTTACAAAACGATCCCAAATGCAGCCAAACACTATGCAACACACCAAAACATGAGTTTAGGAACCAATGGGGTGGATTGGGTGCGTTCGTTGCGAAAAATCCCGACGTGACTTCATGGCACGAACTTTTGCATTAATTGCACCAGCTCACACTGTTTTGCACCGATTTTCATGCAATTATGAAACAATCCCAAATGCACCAAAACACTATGCAAAGAACCAAAACTTGAGTTTAGGGTCCAATGGGGCGCATTCGGTGCGTTCTTTGCAAAAAAATCCCGACCTGACTTTGTGGCACGAACTTTTGCACTATTAGCACCAGTTCACCCCGTTTTGCACCGAGTTTCATGCAGTTACGAAATGATCCCAAATGCATCCAAACACTATGCAATGCACCAAAAATTGTGTTCAGGGTCCAATGGGGTGGATTGGGTGCGATCGTTGCGAAAAATCCCGATGTGACTTCGTGGCACAAACTTTTGCATTAATTGCATCAGTTGACCCCGTTTTGCACCGAGTTTCATGGAGCTACGAAATGATCCCAAATGCATCCAAACACTATGCAACGTACCAAAACATGAGTCTAGGGTCCAATGGAGGGGATTCGGTGTGTTGGTTGCAAAAAATCCTGACGTGACTTCGTGGCACGAACTTTTGCATTAATTGCACCAGTTCACACTGTTTTGCACCGAGTTTCATGCAATTACGAAATGATCCCAAACGCTCCCAAACACTATGCAACGCACCAAAACATGAGTTTAGGGTCCAATGTGATGGATTGGGTGCGATCGTTGCGAAAATTCCCGACGTGACTTCGTTGCACGAACTTTTGCATTAATTGCACCAGTTGAACCCATTTTGCACCGAGTTTCAGGCAGTTATGAAACAATCCCAAATGCAGCCAAACACTATGCAATGCACCAAAACATGAGTTTAGGGTCCAATGAAGTGGATTCGGTGCGTTCGTTTCGAAAAAATCCCGACATGACTTCGTGCCACGAACTTTTCCATTAATTGCACCAGTTCATAATGTTTTTCATCGAGTTTCATGCAGTTACGAAACGATCCCAAATGCACCCAAACATTATGCAACGCACCAAAACTTGATTTTAGGATCCAATGGGGTGGATTTGGTGCGTTCGTTGAGATAAATCCCTACCTGACTTTGTTGCATAAACTTTTGCATTGATTGCGCCAGTTCACCGCATTTTGCACCAAGTTTCATGCAGTTACCAAACGATCCCAAATGCATCCAAACCCTATGCAATATACCAAAACATGAGTCTAGGGTCCAATGGGGTGGATTCGGTGCGTTCATTGCGACAATTCCCTACGTGACTTCGTGGCACAAACTTTTTCATTAATTGCACCAGTTCACAATGTTTTGCACCGAGTTTCAAGCAGTTACGAAACGATCCATAATGCACCCAAACACTATGCAACACACCAAAAAATGACTCTAGGGTCCAATGGGGCAGATTGGGTGCGCTCGTTGCAAAAAATCCTGATGTGATTTTGTGGCACAAACTTTTAAATTAATTGCACCAGTTGACCCCGTTTTGTACCGAGTTTCAGGCAGTTACGAAATGATCCCAAATGTAGCCAAACACCATGCAAAGCACCAAAACATGAGTTTAGGGTCCAAAGGGGTGGATTGTTGCGTTCGTTCAGAAAAATCCCGACGTGACTTCGTGGCAAGAACTTTTGCATTAATTGCACCAGTTGACCCTGTTTTGCACCGTGTTTCAGGCAGTTACGAAACGATCCTAAATGCAGCCAAACACTATGCAGCGCACTAAAACATGAATTTAGCGTCCAATGGAGTGGATTCCGTGTGTTCGTTGCGAAAATTCCCGATGTGACTTCGTGGTACGAACTTTTGCATTAATTGCACCAGCTCACACTATTTTGCACCGAGTTTCATGCAGTTATGAAACGATCCCAAATGCACCCAAACACTATACAACGCACCAAAACATGAGTTTAGGGTCCAATGAGGTGGATTCGGCATGTTTGTTGCGAAAAATCCCGACTTGACTTCGTGGCACGAACTTTTGCATTAATTGCACCAGTTGACCCCGTTTTGCACCGAGTTTCAGGCAGTTACAAAACGATCCCAAATGCAGCCAAACACTATGCAACACACCAAAACATGAGTTTAGGGACCAATGGGGTGGATTGGGTGCGTTCGTTGCGAAAAATCCCGACGTGACTTCATGGCACGAACTTTTGCATTAATTGCACCAGCTCACACTGTTTTGCACCGATTTTCATGCAATTATGAAACAATCCCAAATGCACCAAAACACTATGCAAAGAACCAAAACTTGAGTTTAGGGTCCAATGGGGCGCATTCGGTGCGTTCTTTGCAAAAAAATCCCGACCTGACTTTGTGGCACGAACTTTTGCACTAATTGCACCAGTTCACCCCGTTTTGCACTGAGTTTCATGCAGTTACGAAATGATCCCAAATGCATCCAAACACTATGCAATGCACCAAAAAATTTGTTTAGGGTCCAATGGGGTGGATTGGGTGCGATCGTTGCGAAAAATCCCGATGTGACTTCGTGGCACAAACTTTTGCATTAATTGCATCAGTTGACCCCATTTTGCACCGAGTTTCATGGAGCTACGAAATGATCCCAAATGCATCCAAACACTATGCAACGTACCAAAACATGAGTCTAGGGTCCAATGGAGGGGATTCGGTGTGTTGGTTGCAAAAAATCCTGACGTGACTTCATGACACGAACTTTTGCATTAATTGCACCAGTTCACACTGTTTTGCACCGAGTTTCATGCAGTTACGAAATGATCCCAAACGCTCCCAAACACTATGCAACGCACCAAAACATGAGTTTAGGGTCCAATGTGATGGATTGGGTGCGATCGTTGCGAAAATTCCCGACGTGACTTCGTGGCATGAACTTTTGCATTAATTGCACCAGTTGAACCCGTTTTGCACCGAGTTTCAGGTAGTTATGAAACAATCCCAAATGCAGCCAAACACTATGCAACGCACCAAAACATGAGTTTAGGGACCAATGGAGTGGATTCGGTGCGTTCGTTTCGAAAAAATCCCGACGTGACTTCGTGCCACGAACTTTTTCATTAATTGCACCAGTTCATAATGTTTTGCACCGAGTTTCATGCAGTTATGAAACGATCCCAAATGCACCCAAACATTATGCAACACACCAAAACTTGATTTTAGGATCCAATGGGGTGGATTTGGTGCGTTCGTTGAGATAAATCCCGACCTGACTTTGTTGCATAAACTTTTGCATTGATTGCGCCAGTTCACCGCATTTTGCACCAAGTTTCATGCAGTTACGAAACGATCCCAAATGCATCCAAACACTATGCAACATACCAAAACGTGAGTCTAGGGTCCAATGGGGTGGATTCGGTGCGTTCATTGCGAAAATTCCCTATGTGACTTCGTGGTACGAAATTTTTCATTAATTGCACCAGTTCACAATGTTTTGCACCGAGTTTCAAGCAGTTATGAAACGATCCGTAATTCACCCAAACACTAAGCAACACACACAAAACGCGCTCATTGCGAAAAATCCTGATGTGATTTTGTGGCACGAACTTTTAAATTAATTGCACCAGTTGACCCCGTTTTGTACCGAGTTTCAGGCAGTTACGAAATGATCCCAAATGCAGCCAAACACCATGCAAAGCACCAAAACATGAGTTTAGGGTCCAAAGGGGTGGATTGTTGCGTTCGTTCAGAAAAATCCCGACGTGACTTCGTGGCAAGAACTTTTGCATTAATTGCACCAGTTGACCCTGTTTTGCACCGTGTTTCAGGCAGTTACGAAACGATCCTAAATGCAGCCAAACACTATGCAGCGCACTAAAACATGAGTTTAGCGTCCAATGGAGTGGATTCCGTGTGTTCGTTGCGAAAATTCCCGATGTGACTTCGTGGCACGAACTTTTGCATTAATTGCACCAGCTCACACTATTTTGCACCGAGTTTCATGCAGTTATGAAACGATCCCAAATGCACCCAAACACTATACAACGCACCAAAACATGAGTTTAGGGTCCAATGAGGTGGATTCGGCACGTTTGTTGCGAAAAATCCCGACTTCACTTCGTGGCACGAACTTTTGCATTAATTGCACCAGTTGACCCCGTTTTGCACCGAGTTTCAGGCAGTTACAAAACGATCCCAAATGCAGCCAAACACTATGCAACACACCAAAACATGAGTTTAGGGACCAATGGGGTGGATTGGGTGCGTTCGTTGCGAAAAATCCCGACGTGACTTCATGGCACGAACTTTTGCATTAATTGCACCAGCTTACACTGTTTTGCACCGATTTTCATGCAATTATGAAACAATCCCAAAATGCACCAAAACACTATGCAAAGAACCAAAACTTGAGTTTAGGGTCCAATGGGGCGCATTCGGTGCGTTCTTTGGAAAAAAATCCCGACCTGACTTTGTGGCACGAACTTTTGCACTAATTGCACCAGTTCACCCCGTTTTGCACCGAGTTTCATGCAGTTACGAAATGATCCCAAATGCATCCAAACACTATGCAATGCACCAAAAAATTTGTTTAGGGTCCAATGGGGTGGATTGGGTGCGATCGTTGCGAAAAATCCCGATGTGACTTCGTGGCACAAACTTCTGCATTAATTGCATCAGTTGACCCCGTTTTGCACCGAGTTTCATGGAGCTACGAAATGATCCCAAATGCATCCAAACACTATGCAACGTACCAAAACATGAGTCTAGGGTCCAATGGAGGGGATTCGGTGTGTTGGTTGCAAAAAATCCTGACGTGACTTCATGACACGAACTTTTGCATTAATTGCACCAGTTCACACTGTTTTGCACCGAGTTTCATGCAGTTACGAAATGATCCCAAACGGTCCCAAACACTATGCAACGCACCAAAACATGAGTTTAGGGTCCAATGTGATGGATTGGGTGCGATCGTTGCGAAAATTCCCGACGTGACTTCGTGGCATGAACTTTTGCATTAATTGCACCAGTTGAACCCGTTTTGCACCGAGTTTCAGGTAGTTATGAAACAATCCCAAATGCAGCCAAACACTATGCAACGCACCAAAACATGAGTTTAGGGACCAATGGAGTGGATTCGGTGCGTTCGTTTCGAAAAAATCCCGACGTGACTTCGTGCCATGAACTTTTTCATTAATTGCACCAGTTCATAATGTTTTGCACCGAGTTTCATGCAGTTATGAAACGATCCCAAATGCACCCAAACATTATGCAACGCACCAAAACTTGATTTTAGGATCCAATGGGGTGGATTTGGTGCGTTCGTTGAGATAAATCCCGACCTGACTTTGTTGCATAAACTTTTGCATTGATTGCGCCAGTTCACCGCATTTTGCACCAAGTTTCATGCAGTTACGAAACGATCCCAAATGCATCCAAACACTATGCAACATACCAAAACGTGAGTCTAGGGTCCAATGGGGTGGATTCGGTGCGTTCATTGCGAAAATTCCCTATGTGACTTCGTGGCACGAACTTTTTCATTAATTGCACCAGTTCACAATGTTTTGCACCGAGTTTCAAGCAGTTATGAAACGATCCGTAATTCACCCAAACACTAAGCAACACACACAAAACGCGCTCATTGCGAAAAATCCAGATGTTATTTCGTGGCACGAACTTTTAAATTAATTGCACCAGTTGACCCCGTTTTGTACCGAGTTTCAGGCAGTTACGAAATGATCCCAAATGCAGCCAAACACCATGCAAAGTACCAAAACATGAGTTTAGGGTCCAAAGGGGTGGATTGTTGCGTTCGTTCAGAAAAATCCCGACGTGACTTCGTGGCAAGAACTTTTGCATTAATTGCACCAGTTGACCCTGTTTTGCACCGTGTTTCAGGCAGTTACGAAACGATCCTAAATGCAGCCAAACACTATGCAGCGCACTAAAACATGAGTTTAGCGTCCAATGGAGTGGATTCCGTGTGTTCGTTGCGAAAATTCCCGATGTGACTTCGTGGCACGAACTTTTGCATTAATTGCACCAGCTCACACTATTTTGCACCGAGTTTCATGCAGTTATGAAACGATCCCAAATGCACCCAAACACTATACAACGCACCAAAACATGAGTTTAGGGTCCAATGAGGTGGATTCGGCACGTTTGTTGCGAAAAATCCCGACTTGACTTCGTGGCACGAACTTTTGCATTAATTGCACCAGTTGACCCCGTTTTGCACCGAGTTTCAGGCAGTTACAAAACGATCCCAAATGCAGCCAAACACTATGCAACACACCAAAACATGAGTTTAGGGACCAATGGGGTGGATTGGGTGCGTTCGTTGCGAAAAATCCCGACGTGACTTCATGGCACGAACTTTTGCATTAATTGCACCAGCTTACACTGTTTTGCACCGATTTTCATGCAATTATGAAACAATCCCAAAATGCACCAAAACACTATGCAAAGAACCAAAACTTGAGTTTAGGGTCCAATGGGGCGCATTCGGTGCGTTCTTTGGAAAAAAATCCCGACCTGACTTTGTGGCACGAACTTTTGCACTAATTGCACCAGTTCACCCCGTTTTGCACCGAGTTTCATGCAGTTACGAAATGATCCCAAATGCATCCAAACACTATGCAATGCACCAAAAAATTTGTTTAGGGTCCAATGGGGTGGATTGGGTGCGATCGTTGCGAAAAATCCCGATGTGACTTCGTGGCACAAACTTCTGCATTAATTGCATCAGTTGACCCCGTTTTGCACCGAGTTTCATGGAGCTACGAAATGATCCCAAATGCATCCAAACACTATGCAACGTACCAAAACATGAGTCTAGGGTCCAATGGAGGGGATTTGGTGTGTTGGTTGCAAAAAATCCTGACGTGACTTCATGACACGAACTTTTGCATTAATTGCACCAGTTCACACTGTTTTGCACCGAGTTTCATGCAGTTACGAAATGATCCCAAACGGTCCCAAACACTATGCAACGCACCAAAACATGAGTTTAGGGTCCAATGTGATGGATTGGGTGCGATCGTTGCGAAAATTCCCGACGTGACTTCGTGGCATGAACTTTTGCATTAATTGCACCAGTTGAACCCGTTTTGCACCGAGTTTAAGGTAGTTATGAAACAATCCCAAATGCAGCCAAACACTATGCAACGCACCAAAACATGAGTTTAGGGACCAATGGAGTGGATTCGGTGCGTTCGTTTCGAAAAAATCCCGACGTGACTTCGTGCCATGAACTTTTTCATTAATTGCACCAGTTCATAATGTTTTGCACCGAGTTTCATGCAGTTATGAAACGATCCCAAATGCACCCAAACATTATGCAACGCACCAAAACTTGATTTTAGGATCCAATGGGGTGGATTTGGTGCGTTCGTTGAGATAAATCCCGACCTGACTTTGTTGCATAAACTTTTGCATTGATTGCGCCAGTTCACCGCATTTTGCACCAAGTTTCATGCAGTTACGAAACGATCCCAAATGCATCCAAACACTATGCAACATACCAAAACGTGAGTCTAGGGTCCAATGGGGTGGATTCGGTGCGTTCATTGCGAAAATTCCCTATGTGACTTCGTGGCACGAACTTTTTCATTAATTGCACCAGTTCACAATGTTTTGCACCGAGTTTCAAGCAGTTATGAAACGATCCGTAATTCACCCAAACACTAAGCAACACACACAAAACGCGCTCATTGCGAAAAATCCTGATGTGATTTCGTGGCACGAACTTTTAAATTAATTGCACCAGTTGACCCCGTTTTGTACCGAGTTTCAGGCAGTTACGAAATGATCCCAAATGCAGCCAAACACCATGCAAAGCACCAAAACATGAGTTTAGGGTCCAAAGGGGTGGATTGTTGCGTTCGTTCAGAAAAATCCCGACGTGACTTCGTGGCAAGAACTTTTGCATTAATTGCACCAGTTGACCCTGTTTTGCACCGTGTTTCAGGCAGTTACGAAACGATCCTAAATGCAGCCAAACACTATGCAGCGCACTAAAACATGAGTTTAGCGTCCAATGGAGTGGATTCCGTGTGTTCGTTGCGAAAATTCCCGATGTGACTTTGTGGCACGAACTTTTGCATTAATTGCACCAGCTCACACTATTTTGCACCGAGTTTCATGCAGTTATGAAACGATCCCAAATGCACCCAAACACTATACAACGCACCAAAACATGAGTTTAGGGTCCAATGAGGTGGATTCGGCACGTTTGTTGCGAAAAATCCCGACTTGACTTCGTGGCACGAACTTTTGCATTAATTGCACCAGTTGACCCCGTTTTGCACCGAGATTCAGGCAGTTACAAAACGATCCCAAATGCAGCCAAACACTATGCAACACACCAAAACATGAGTTTAGGGACCAATGGGGTGGATTGGGTGCGTTCGTTGCGAAAAATCCCGACGTGACTTCATGGCACGAACTTTTGCATTAATTGCACCAGCTCACACTGTTTTGCACCGATTTTCATGCAATTATGAAACAATCCCAAATGCACCAAAACACTATGCAAAGAACCAAAACTTGAGTTTAGGGTCCAATGGGGCGCATTCGGTGCGTTCTTTGGAAAAAAATCCCGACCTGACTTTGTGGCACGAACTTTTGCACTAATTGCACCAGTTCACCCCGTTTTGCACCGAGTTTCATGCAGTTACGAAATGATCCCAAATGCATCCAAACACTATGCAATGCACCAAAAAATTTGTTTAGGGTCCAATGGGGTGGATTGGGTGCGATCGTTGCGAAAAATCCCGATGTGACTTCGTGGCACAAACTTTTGCATTAATTGCATCAGTTGACCCCGTTTTGCACCGAGTTTCATGGAGCTACGAAATGATCCCAAATGCATCCAAACACTATGCAACGTACCAAAACATGAGTCTAGGGTCCAATGGAGGGGATTCGGTGTGTTGGTTGCAAAAAATCCTGACGTGACTTCATGACACGAACTTTTGCATTAATTGCACCAGTTCACACTGTTTTGCACCGAGTTTCATGCAGTTACGAAATGATCCCAAACGGTCCCAAACACTATGCAACGCACCAAAACATGAGTTTAGGGTCCAATGTGATGGATTGGGTGCGATCGTTGCGAAAATTCCCGACGTGACTTCGTGGCATGAACTTTTGCATTAATTGCACCAGTTGAACCCGTTTTGCACCGAGTTTCAGGTAGTTATGAAACAATCCCAAATGCAGCCAAACACTATGCAACGCACCAAAACATGAGTTTAGGGACCAATGGAGTGGATTCGGTGCGTTCGTTTCGAAAAAATCCCGACGTGACTTCGTGCCATGAACTTTTTCATTAATTGCACCAGTTCATAATGTTTTGCACCGAGTTTCATGCAGTTATGAAACGATCCCAAATGCACCCAAACATTATGCAACGCACCAAAACTTGATTTTAGGATCCAATGGGGTGGATTTGGTGCGTTCGTTGAGATAAATCCCGACCTGACTTTGTTGCATAAACTTTTGCATTGATTGCGCCAGTTCACCGCATTTTGCACCAAGTTTCATGCAGTTACGAAACGATCCCAAATGCATCCAAACACTATGCAACATACCAAAACGTGAGTCTAGGGTCCAATGGGGTGGATTCGGTGCGTTCATTGCGAAAATTCCCTATGTGACTTCGTGGCACGAACTTTTTCATTAATTGCACCAGTTCACAATGTTTTGCACCGAGTTTCAAGCAGTTATGAAACGATCCGTAATTCACCCAAACACTAAGCAACACACACAAAACGCGCTCATTGCGAAAAATCCTGATGTGATTTCGTGGCACGAACTTTTAAATTAATTGCACCAGTTGACCCCGTTTTGTACCGAGTTTCAGGCAGTTACGAAATGATCCCAAATGCAGCCAAACACCATGCAAAGCACCAAAACATGAGTTTAGGGTCCAAAGGGGTGGATTGTTGCGTTCGTTCAGAAAAATCCCGACGTGACTTTGTGGCAAGAACTTTTGCATTAATTGCACCAGTTGACCCTGTTTTGCACCGTGTTTCAGGCAGTTACGAAACGATCCTAAATGCAGCCAAACACTATGCAGCGCACTAAAACATGAGTTTAGCGTCCAATGGAGTGGATTCCGTGTGTTCGTTGCGAAAATTCCCGATGTGACTTCGTGGCACGAACTTTTGCATTAATTGCACCAGCTCACACTATTTTGCACCGAGTTTCATGCAGTTATGAAACGATCCCAAATGCACCCAAACACTATACAACGCACCAAAACATGAGTTTAGGGTCCAATGAGATGGATTCGGCACGTTTGTTGCGAAAAATCCCGACTTGACTTCGTGGCACGAACTTTTGCATTAATTGCACCAGTTGACCCCGTTTTGCACCGAGTTTCAGGCAGTTACAAAACGATCCCAAATGCAGCCAAACACTATGCAACACACCAAAACATGAGTTTAGGGACCAATGGGGTGGATTGGGTGCGTTCGTTGCTAAAAATCCCGACGTGACTTCATGGCACGAACTTTTGCATTAATTGCACCAGCTCACACTGTTTTGCACCGATTTTCATGCAATTATGAAACAATCCCAAATGCACCAAAACACTATGCAAAGAACCAAAACTTGAGTTTAGGGTCCAATGGGGCGCATTCGGTGCGTTCTTTGCAAAAAAATCCCGACCTGACTTTGTGGCACGAACTTTTGCACTAATTGCACCAGTTCACCCCGTTTTGCACCGAGTTTCATGCAGTTACGAAATGATCCCAAATGCATCCAAACACTATGCAATGCACCAAAAAATTTGTTTAGGATCCAATGGGGTGGATTGGGTGCGATCGTTGCGAAAAATCCCGATGTGACTTCGTGGCACAAACTTTTGCATTAATTGCATCAGTTGACCCCATTTTGCACCGAGTTTCATGGAGCTACGAAATGATCCCAAATGCATCCAAACACTATGCAACGTACCAAAACATGAGTCTAGGGTCCAATGGAGGGGATTCGGTGTGTTGGTTGCAAAAAATCCTGACGTGACTTCATGACATGAACTTTTGCATTAATTGCACCAGTTCACGCTGTTTTGCACCGAGTTTCATGCAGTTACGAAATGATCCCAAACGCTCCCAAACACTATGCAACGCACCAAAACATGAGTTTAGGGTCCAATGTGATGGATTGGGTGCGATCGTTGCGAAAATTCCCGACGTGACTTCGTGGCATGAACTTTTGCATTAATTGCACCAGTTGAACCCGTTTTGCACCGAGTTTCAGGTAGTTATGAAACAATCCCAAATGCAGCCAAACACTATGCAACGCACCAAAACATGAGTTTAGGGACCAATGGAGTGGATTCGGTGCGTTCGTTTCGAAAAAATCCCGACGTGACTTCGTGCCACGAACTTTTTCATTAATTGCACCAGTTCATAATGTTTTGCACCGAGTTTCATGCAGTTATGAAACGATCCCAAATGCACCCAAACATTATGCAACGCACCAAAACTTGATTTTAGGATCCAATGGGGTGGATTTGGTGCGTTCGTTGAGATAAATCCCGACCTGACTTTGTTGCATAAACTTTTGCATTGATTGCGCCAGTTCACCGCATTTTGCACCAAGTTTCATGCAGTTACGAAACGATCCCAAATGCATCCAAACACTATGCAACATACCAAAACGTGAGTCTAGGGTCCAATGGGGTGGATTCGGTGCGTTCATTGCGAAAATTCCCTATGTGACTTCGTGGCACGAACTTTTTCATTAATTGCACCAGTTCACAATGTTTTGCACCGAGTTTCAAGCAGTTATGAAACGATCCGTAATTCACCCAAACACTAAGCAACACACACAAAACGCGCTCATTGCGAAAAATCCTGATGTGATTTTGTGGCACGAACTTTTAAATTAATTGCACCAGTTGACCCCGTTTTGTACCGAGTTTCAGGCAGTTACGAAATGATCCCAAATGCAGCCAAACACCATGCAAAGCACCAAAACATGAGTTTAGGGTCCAAAGGGGTGGATTGTTGCGTTCGTTCAGAAAAATCCTGACGTGACTTCGTGGCAAGAACTTTTGCATTAATTGCACCAGTTGACCCTGTTTTGCACCGTGTTTCAGGCAGTTACGAAACGATCCTAAATGCAGCCAAACACTATGCAGTGCACTAAAACATGAGTTTAGCGTCCAATGGAGTGGATTCCGTGTGTTCGTTGCGAAAATTCCCGATGTGACTTCGTGGCACGAACTTTTGCATTAATTGCACCAGTTGAACCCGTTTTGCACCGAGTTTCAGGCAGTTATGAAACAATCCCAAATGCAGCCAAACACTATGCAACGCACCAAAACATGAGTTTAGGGTCCAATGAAGTGGATTCGGTGCGTTCGTTTCGAAAAAATCCCGACGTGACTTCGTGCCACGAACTTTTTCATTAATTGCACCTGTTCATAATGTTTTGCATCGAGTTTCATGCAGTTACGAAACGATCCCAAATGCACCCAAACATTATGCAACGCACCAAAACTTGATTTTAGGATCCAATGGGGTGGATTTGGTGCGTTCGTTGAGATAAATCCCGACCTGACTTTGTTGCATAAACTTTTGCATTGATTGCGCCAGTTCACCGCATTTTGCACCAAGTTTCATGCAGTTACGAAACGATCCCAAATGCATCCAAACCCTATGCAACATACCAATACATGAGTCTAGGGTCCAATGGGGTGGATTCGGTGCGTTCATTGCAAAAATTCCCTACGTGACTTCGTGGCACAAACTTTTTCATTAATTGCACCAGTTCACAATGTTTTGCACCGAGTTTCAAGCAGTTACGAAACGATCCATAATGCACCCAAACACTGTGCAACACACCAAAAAATGACTCTAGGGTCCAATGGGGCAGATTGGGTGCGCTCGTTGCGAAAAATCCTGATGTGATTTTGTGGCACGAACTTTTAAATTAATTGCACCAGTTGACCCCGTTTTGTACCGAGTTTCAGGCAGTTACAAAATGATCCCAAATGCAGCCAAACACCATGCAAAGCACCAAAACATGAGTTTAGGGTCCAAAGGGGTGGATTGTTGCGTTCGTTCAGAAAAATCCCGACGTGACTTCGTGGCAAGAACTTTTGCATTAATTGCACCAGTTGACCCAGTTTTGCACCGTGTTTCAGGCAGTTACGAAACGATCCTAAATGCAGCCAAACACTATGCAGCGCACTAAAACATGAATTTAGCGTCCAATGGAGTGGATTCCGTGTGTTCGTTGCGAAAATTCCCGATGTGACTTCGTGGCACGAACTTTTGCATTAATTGCACCAGCTCACACTATTTTGCACCGAGTTTCATGCAGTTATGAAACGATCCCAAATGCACCCAAACACTATACAACGCACCAAAACATGGGTCCAATGAGGTGGATTCGGCACGTTTGTTGCGAAAAATCCCGACTTGACTTCGTGGCACGAACTTTTGCATTAATTGCATCAGTTGACCCCGTTTTGCACCGAGTTTCAGGCAGTTACAAAACGATCCCAAATGCAGCCAAACACTATGCAACACACCAAAACATGAGTTTAGGGACCAATGGGGTGGATTGGGTGCGTTCGTTGCGAAAAATCCTGATGTGACTTCATGGCACGAACTTTTGCATTAATTGCACCAGCTCACACTGTTTTGCACCGATTTTCATGCAATTATGAAACAATCCCAAATGCACCAAAACACTATGCAAAGAACCAAAACTTGAGTTTAGGGTTCAATGGGGCGCAATCGGTGCGTTCTTTGCAAAAAAATCCCGACCTGACTTTGTGGCACGAACTTTTGCACTAATTGCACCAGTTCACCCCGTTTTGCACCGAGTTTCATGCAGTTACGAAATGATCCCAAATGCATCCAAACACTATGCAATGCACCAAAAAATGTGTTTAGGGTCCAATGGGGTGGATTGGGTGCGATCGTTGCGAAAAATCCCGATGTGACTTCGTGGCACAAACTTTTGCATTAATTGCATCAGTTGACCCCGTTTTGCACCGAGTTTCATGGAGCTACAAAATGATCCCAAATGCATCCAAACACTATGCAACGTACCAAAACATGAGTCTAGGGTCCAATGGAGGGGATTCGGTGTGTTGGTTGCAAAAAATCTTGACGTGACTTCGTGGCACGAACTTTTGCATTAATTGCACCAGTTCACACTGTTTTGCACCGAGTTTCATGCAGTTACGAAATGATCCCAAACGCTCCCAAACACTACGCAACGCACCAAAACATGAGTTTAGGGTCCAATGTGATGGATTGGGTGCGATCGTTGCGAAAATTCCCGACGTGACTTCGTGGCATGAACTTTTGCATTAATTGCACCAGTTGAACCCGTTTTGCACCGAGTTTCAGGTAGTTATGAAACAATCCCAAATGCAGCCAAACACTATGCAACGCACCAAAACATGAGTTTAGGGACCAATGGAGTGGATTCGGTGCGTTCGTTTCGAAAAAATCCCGACGTGACTTCGTGCCACGAACTTTTTCATTAATTGCACCAGTTCATAATGTTTTGCACCGAGTTTCATGCAGTTATGAAACGATCCCAAATGCACCCAAACATTATGCAACGCACCAAAACTTGATTTTAGGATCCAATGGGGTGGATTTGGTGCGTTCGTTGAGATAAATCCCGACCTGACTTTGTTGCATAAACTTTTGCATTGATTGCGCCAGTTCACCGCATTTTGCACCAAGTTTCATGCAGTTACGAAACGATCCCAAATGCATCCAAACACTATGCAACATACCAAAACGTGAGTCTAGGGTCCAATGGGGTGGATTCGGTGCGTTCATTGCGAAAATTCCCTATGTGACTTCGTGGCACGAACTTTTTCATTAATTGCACCAGTTCACAATGTTTTGCACCGAGTTTCAAGCAGTTATGAAACGATCCATAATTCACCCAAACACTATGCAACACACACGAAACGCGCTCATTGCGAAAAATCCAGATGTGATTTTGTGGCACGAACTTTTAAATTAATTGCACCAGTTGACCCCGTTTTGTACCAAGTTTCAGGCAGTTACGAAATGATCCCAAATGCAGCCAAACACCATGCAAAGCACCAAAACATGAGTTTAGGGTCCAAAGGGGTGGATTGTTGCGTTCGTTCAGAAAAATCCCGACGTGACTTCGTGGCAAGAACTTTTGCATTAATTGCACCAACCCTGTTTTGCACCGTGTTTCAGGCAGTTACGAAACGATCCTAAATGCAGCCAAACAGTATGCAGCGCACTAAAACATGAGTTTAGCGTCCAATGGAGTGGATTCCGTGTGTTCGTTGCGAAAATTCCCGATGTGACTTCGTGGCACGAACTTTTGCATTAATTGCACCAGCTCACACTATTTTGCACCAAGTTTCATGCAGTTATGAAACGATCCCAAATGCACCCAAACACTATACAACGCACCAAAACATGGGTCCAATGAGGTGGATTCGGCACGTTTGTTGCGAAAAATCCCGACTTGACTTCGTGGCACGAACTTTTGCATTAATTGCATCAGTTGACCCCGTTTTGCACCGAGTTTCAGGCAGTTACAAAACGATCCCAAATGCAGCCAAACACTATGCAACACACCAAAACATGAGTTTAGGGACCAATGGGGTGGATTGGGTGCGTTCGTTGCGAAAAATCCCGACGTGACTTCATGGCACGAACTTTTGCATTAATTGCACCAGCTCACACTGTTTTGCACCGATTTTCATGCAATTATGAAACAATCCCAAATGCACCAAAACACTATGCAAAGAACCAAAACTTGAGTTTAGGGTCCAATGGGGCGCAATCGGTGCGTTCTTTGCAAAAAAATCCCGACCTGACTTTGTGGCACGAACTTTTGCACTAATTGCACCAGTTCACCCCGTTTTGCACCGAGTTTCATGCAGTTACGAAATGATCCCAAATGCATCCAAACACTATGCAATGCACCAAAAAATGTGTTTAGGGTCCAATGGGGTGGATTGGGTGCGATCGTTGCGAAAAATCCCGATGTGACTTCGTGGCACAAACTTTTGCATTAATTGCATCAGTTGACCCCGTTTTGCACCGAGTTTCATGGAGCTACGAAATGATCCCAAATGCATCCAAACACTATGCAACGTACCAAAACATGAGTCTAGGGTCCAATGGAGGGGATTCGGTGTGTTGGTTGCAAAAAATCCTGACGTGACTTCGTGGCACGAACTTTTGCATTAATTGCACCAGTTCACACTGTTTTGCACCGAGTTTCATGCAGTTACGAAATGATCCCAAACGCTCCCAAACACTATGCAACGCACCAAAACATGAGTTTAGGGTCCAATGTGATGGATTGGGTGCGATCGTTGCGAAAATTCCCGACGTGACTTCGTGGCACGAGCTTTTGCATTAATTGCACCAGTTGAACCCGTTTTGCACCGAGTTTCAGGCAGTTATGAAACAATCCCAAATGCAGCCAAACACTATGCAACGCACCAAAACATGAGTTTAGGGTCCAATGAAGTGGATTCGGTGCGTTCGTTTCGAAAAAATCCCGACGTGACTTCGTGCCACGAACTTTTTCATTAATTGCACTAGTTCATAATGTTTTGCATCGAGTTTCATGCAGTTACGAAACGATCCTAAATGCACCCAAACATTATGCAACGCACCAAAACTTGATTTAAGGATTCAATGGGGTGGATTTGGTGCGTTCGTTGAGATAAATCCCGACCTGACTTTGTTGCATAAACTTTTGCATTGATGCAGTTCACCGCAATTTGCACCAAGTTTCATGCAGTTACGAAACGATCCCAAATGCATCCAAACCCTATGCAACATACCAAAACATGAGTCTAGGGTCCAATGGGGTGGATTCGGTGCGTTCATTGCAAAAATTCCCTACGTGACTTCGTGGCACAAACTTTTTCATTAATTGCACCAGTTCACAATGTTTTGCACCGAGTTTCAAGCAGTTACAAAACGATCCATAATCCACCCAAACACTATGCAACACACCAAAAAATGACTCTATGGTCCAATGGGGCAGATTGGGTGCGCTCGTTGCGAAAAATCCTGATGTGATTTTGTGGCACGAACTTTTAAATTAATTGCACCAGTTGACCCCGTTTTGTACCGAGTTTCAGGCAGTTACGAAATGATCCCAAATGCATCCAAACACCATGCAAAGCACCAAAACATGAGTTTAGGGTCCAAAGGGGTGGATTGTTGCGTTCGTTCAGAAAAATCCCGACGTGACTTCGTGGCAAGAACTTTTGCATTAATTGCACCAGTTGACTCTGTTTTGCACCGTGTTTCAGGCAGTTACGAAACGATCCTAAATGCAGCCAAACACTATGCAGCGCACTAAAACATGAGTTTAGCGTCCAATGGAGTGGATTCCGTGTGTTCGTTGCGAAAATTCCCGATGTGACTTCGTGGCACGAACTTTTGCATCAATTGCACCAGCTCACACTATTTTGCACCGAGTTTCATGCAGTTATGAAACGATCCCAAATGCACCCAAACACTATACAACGCACCAAAACTTGAGTTTAGGGTCCAATGAGGTGGATTCGGCACGTTTGTTGCGAAAAATCCCGACTTGACTTCGTGGCACGAACATTTGCATTAATTGTACCAGTTGACCCCGTTTTGCACCGAGTTTCAGGCAGTTACAAAACGATCCCAAATGCAGCCAAACACTATGCAACACACCAAAACATGAGTTTAGGGACCAATGGGGTGGATTGGGTGCGTTCGTTGCGAAAAATCCCGACGTGACTTCATGGCATGAACTTTTGCATTAATTGCACCAGCTCACACTATTTTGCACCGATTTTCATGCAATTATGAAACAATCCCAAATGCACCAAAACACTATGCAAAGAACCAAAAATGAGTTTAGGGTCCAATGGGGCGCATTCGGTGCGTTCTTTGCAAAAAAAATCCCGACCTGACTTTGTGGCACGAACTTTTGCACTAATTGCACCAGTTCACCCCGTTTTGCACCGAGTTTCATGCAGTTACAAAATGATCCCAAATGCATCCAAACACTATGCAATGCACCAAAAAATTTGTTTAGGGTCCAATGGGGTGGATTGGGTGCGATCGTTGCAAAAAATCCCGATGTGACTTCGTGGCACAAAATTTTGCATTAATTGCATCAGTTGACCCCGTTTTGCACCGAGTTTCATGGAGCTACGAAATGATCCCAAATGCATCCAAACACTATGCAACGTACCAAAACATGAGTCTAGGGTCCAATGGAGGGGATTCGGTGTGTTGGTTGCAAAAAATCCTGACGTGACTTCATGGCACGAACTTTTGCATTAATTGCACCAGTTCACACGGTTTTGCACCGAGTTTCATGCAGTTACGAAATGATCCCAAATGCTCCCAAACACTATGCAACGCACCAAAACATGAGTTTAGGGTCCAATGTGATGGATTGGGTGCGATCGTTGCGAAAATTCCCGACGTGACTTCGTGGCATGAACTTTTGCATTAATTGCACCAGTTGAACCCGTTTTGCACCGAGTTTCAGGTAGTTATGAAACAATCCCAAATGCAGCCAAACACTATGCAACGCACCAAAACATGAGTTTTGGGTCCAATTGAGTGGATTCGGTGCGTTCGTTTCGAAAAAATCCCGACGTGACTTCGTGCCACGAACTTTTTCATTAATTGCACCAGTTCATAATGTTTTGCACCGAGTTTCATGCAGTTATGAAACGATCCCAAATGCACCCAAACGTTATGCAACGCACCAAAACTTGATTTTAGGATCCAATGGGGTGGATTTGGTGCGTTCGTTGAGATAAATCCCGACCTGACTTTGTTGCATAAACTTTTGCATTGATTGCGCCAGTTCACCGCATTTTGCACCAAGTTTCATGCAATTACGAAACAATCCCAAATGCATCCAAACACTATGCAACATACCAAAACGTGAGTCTAGGGTCCAATGGGGTGGATTCGGTGCGTTCATTGCGAAAATTCCCTATGTGACTTCGTGGCACGAACTTTTTCATTAATTACACCAGTTCACAATGTTTTGCAACGAGTTTCAAGCAGTTATGAAACGATCCGTAATTCACCCAAACACTATGCAACACACACAAAACGCGCTCATTGCGGAAAATCCTGATGTGATTTTGTGGCACGAACTTTTAAATTAATTGCACCAGTTGACCCCATTTTGTACCGAGTTTCAGGCAGTTACGAAATGATCCCAAATGCAGCCAAACACCATGCAAAGCACCAAAACATGAGTTTAGGGTCCAAAGGGGTGGATTGTTGCGTTCGTTCAGAAAAATCCCGACGTGACTTCGTGGCAAGAACTTTTGCATTAATTGCACCAGTTGACCCTGTTTTGCACCGTGTTTCAGGCAGTTACGAAACGATCCTAAATGCAGCCAAACACTATGCAGCGCACTAAAACAAGAGTTTAGCGTCCAATGGAAGGGATTCCGTGTGTTTGTTGCGAAAATTCCCGATGTGACTTCGTGGCACGAACTTTTGCATTAATTGCACCAGCTCACACTATTTTGCACCGAGTTTCATGCAGTTACGAAACGATCCCAAATGCACCCAAACACTATACAACGCACCAAAACATGAGTTTAGGGTCCAATGAGGTGGATTCGGCACGTTTGTTGCGAAAAATCCTGACTTGACTTCGTGGCACGAACTTTTGCATTAATTGCATCAGTTGACCCCGTTTTGCACCGAGTTTCAGGCAGTTACAAAACGATCCCAAATGCAGCCAAACACTATGCAACACACCAAAACATGAGTTTAGGGACCAATGGGGTGGATT
This sequence comes from Panicum virgatum, assembly GCF_016808335.1. Taxonomy (NCBI): domain Eukaryota; kingdom Viridiplantae; phylum Streptophyta; class Magnoliopsida; order Poales; family Poaceae; genus Panicum; species Panicum virgatum. The sequence continues at coordinate 26,335,156 of NC_053152.1, read as the reverse complement.
GGGTGCGTTCGTTGCGAAAAATCCCGACGTGACTTCATGGCACGAACTTTTGCATTAAATGCACCAGCTCACACTGTTTTGCACCGATTTTCATGCAATTATGAAACAATCCCAAATGCAGCAAAACACTATGCAAAGAACCAAAACTTGAGTTTAGGGTCCAATGGGGCGCATTCGGTGCGTTCTTTGCAAAAAAATCCCGACGTGACTTCGTGGCACGAACTTTTGGATTAATTGCACCAGTTCACCCCGTTTTGCACCGAGTTTCATGCAGCTACGAAATGATCCCAAATGCATCCAAACACTATGCAACGTACCAAAACATGAGTCTAGGGTCCAATGGGGCGGATTGGCTGCGCTCGTTGTGAAAATTCCTGACGTGACTTCGTGGCACGAACTTTTGCATTAATTGCACCAGTTGACCCCGTTTTGCACCGAGTTTAATGCTGCAACGAAACGATCCCAAATGTAGCCAAGCACTATGCAACGCACCAAAACATGTGTCTAGGGTCCAATGGGGCGGATAGGGTACGCTCGTTGCGAAAAATCCCGATGTGACTTCGTGGCACGAACTTTTGCATTAATTGCACCAGTTGACCCCGTTTTGCACCGAGTTTCAGGCTGTTATGAAACGATCCCAAATGCAGCCAAACAATATGCAATGCACCAAAACCTGAGTTTAGGGTCCAATGGAGTGGTTTCGGTGCATTCGTTTCGAAAAAATCCCAATGTCACTTCGTGCCACGAACTTTTGCATTAATTGCACCAGTTGATCCCGTTTTGCAAAGAGTTTCATGCAGTTACGAAACGATCCCAAATGCAACCAAACACTATGCAACGCACCTAAACAAGACTTTAGGGTCCATTCGGGTGGATTCGATGCGTTCATTACGAAAAATCCCGACGTGACTTCGTGGCACGAACTTTTGCATTAATTGCACCAGTTCACCCTATTTTGCGTCGAGTTTCATGCAGCTATGAAACGATCCCAAATGCACCCAAACACTGTGCAATGCACCAAACCATGAGTTTAGGGTCCAATGGGGTGGATTGGGTGCGATCGTTGTGAAAAATCCAGATGTTACTTTGTGGCATGAACTTTTGCATTAATTGCACCAGTTGACCCCGATTTGCACTGAGTTTCATGCAGCTACGAAATGATCCCAAATGCAGCCAAACACTATGCAACGCACCAAAACATGAGTCTAGGGTCCAATGGGGCGGATTGGGTGCACTCGTTTCAAAAATCCCGATGTGACTTCGTGGCAAGAACTTTGCATTAATTGCACCAGTTGACCCCGTTTTGTACCGAGTTTCAGGCAGTTATGAAACGTTCCCAAATGCAGCCAAACACTATGCAACGCACCAAAACATGAGTTTAGGGTCCAATGGGGTGGATTTGGTGCGTTCGTTGAGAAAAATCCCGACGTGACTTCGTGCCACGAACTTTTGTATTAATTGCACCAGTTCACAATGTTTTGCACCGAGTTTCATGCAGTTACGAAATGATCCCAAATGCACCCAAACACTATGCAATGCACCAAAACAAGAGTTTAGGGTCCATTGGGGTGGATTCGATGCGTTCGTTGCGAAAAATCCCGACGTGACTTCTTGGCACGAACTTTTGCATTAATTACACTAGTTCACCCTGTTTTCGCGTCGAGTTTCATGCAGCTACGAAACGATCCCAAATGCACCCAAACACTGTGCAACGCACCAAAACATGAGTATAGGGTCCAATGGGGTGGATTGGGTGCGATCGTTGTGAAAAATCCCGATGTGACTTCGTGGCACGATTTTTTGCATTAATTGCACCAGTTGACCACGTTTTGCACCGAGTTTCAGGCAGTTACAAAACGATCCCAAATGCAGCCAAACACTATGCAACACACCAAAACATGAGTTTAGGGACCAATGGGGTGGATTGGGTGCGTTCGTTGCGAAAAATCCCGACGTGACTTCATGGCACGAACTTTTGCATTAATTGCACCAGCTCACACTGTTTTGCACCGATTTTCATGCAATTATGAAACAATCCCAAATGCACCAAAACACTATGCAAAGAACCAAAACTTGAGTTTAGGGTCCAATGGGGCGCATTCGGTGCGTTCTTTGCAAAAAAATCCCGACCTGACTTTGTGGCACGAACTTTTGCACTAATTGCACCAGTTCACCCCGTTTTGCACCGAGTTTCATGCAGTTACGAAATGATCCCAAATGCATCCAAACACTATGCAATGCAACAAAAAATTTGTTTAGGGTCCAATGGGGTGGATTGGGTGCGATCGTTGCGAAAAATCCCGATGTGACTTCGTGGCACAAACTTTTGCATTAATTGCATCAGTTGACCCCGTTTTGCACCGAGTTTCATGGAGCTACGAAATGATCCCAAATGCATCCAAACACTATGCAACGTACCAAAACATGAGTCTAGGGTCCAATGGAGGGGATTCGGTGTGTTGGTTGCAAAAAATCCTGACGTGACTTCATGACATGAACTTTTGCATTAATTGCACCAGTTCACACTGTTTTGCACCGAGTTTCATGCAGTTACGAAATGATCCCAAACGCTCCCAAACACTATGCAACGCACCAAAACATGAGTTTAGGGTCCAATGTGATGGATTGGGTGCGATCGTTGCGAAAATTCCCGACGTGACTTCGTGGCATGAACTTTTGCATTAATTGCACCAGTTGAACCCGTTTTGCACCGAGTTTCAGGTAGTTATGAAACAATCCCAAATGCAGCCAAACACTATGCAACGCACCAAAACATCAGTTTAGGGACCAATGGAGTGGATTCGGTGCGTTCGTTTCGAAAAAATCCCGACGTGACTTCGTGCCACGAACTTTTTCATTAATTGCACCAGTTCATAATGTTTTGCACCGAGTTTCACGCAGTTATGAAACGATCCCAAATGCACCCAAACATTATGCAACGCACCAAAACTTGATTTTAGGATCCAATGGGGTGGATTTGGTGCGTTCGTTGAGATAAATCCCGACCTGACTTTGTTGCATAAACTTTTGCATTGATTGCGCCAGTTCACCGCATTTTGCACCAAGTTTCATGCAGTTACGAAACGATCCCAAATGCATCCAAACACTATGCAACATACCAAAACGTGAGTCTAGGGTCCAATGGGGTGGATTCGGTGCGTTCATTGCGAAAATTCCCTATGTGACTTTGTTTTGTACCGAGTTTCAGGCAGTTATGAAATGTTCCCAAATGCAGCCAAACACTATGCAACGCACCAAAACATGAGTTTAGGGTCCAATGGGGTGGATTTGGTGCGTTCGTTGAGAAAAATCCCGACGTGACTTCGTGCCACGAACATTTGTATTAATTGCACCAGTTCACAATGTTTTGCACCGAGTTTCATGCAGTTACGAAATGATCCCAAATGCACCCAAACACTATGCAATGCACCAAAACAAGAGTTTAGGGTCCATTGGGGTGGATTGGGTGCGATCGTTGTGAAAAATCCCGATGTGACTTTGTGGCACGAACTTTTGCATTAATTGCATCAGTTGACCCTGTTTTGCACTGAGTTTCATGCAGCTACAAAATGATCCCAAATGCATCCAAACACTATGCAACGTACCAAAGCATGAGTCTAGGGTCCAATGGGGTGGATTGGTTGCGCTCGTTGCGAAAATTTCTGACATGACTTCGTGGCACGAACTTTTGCATTAATTGCACCAGTTCACCCTATTTTTGTCAAGTTTCCTGCAGTTACGAAACGATCCCAAATGCACCCAAACACTATGCAACGCACCAAAACGTGCGTTTAGGGTCCAAGGGGGTGGGTTGGGTGCGATCATTGCGAAAAATCCCGATGTGACTTTTGGCAAGAACTTTTGCATTAATTGCACCAGTTCACCCCATTTTGCACCGAGTTTCATGAAGCTACGAAACAATCCCAAATGCAGCCAAACACTATGCAATGCACCAAAACATGAGTTTAGGGTCCTATGGAGTGGATTCGGTGCGTTCGTTGCAAAAAATCCTGACATGACTTCGTGGCACGAACTTTTGCATTAATTGCACCAGTTCACACTGTTTTGTACCTAGTTCCATGCAGTTACGAAATGATCCCAAATGCAGCCAAACACTATGAAACGGACCAAAAGCATGAGTTTAAAGTCCAATAGGGTGGATTCGGTGTGTTCGTTGCGAAAAATCCCGATGTGACTTCGTGGCACGAACTTTTTCATTAATTGCTCCAGTTCACAATGTTTTGGACCGAGTTTCATGCAGTTATGAAACGATCCGAAATGTACCCAAGCACTATGCAACACACCAAAAAATGACTCTAGGGTCCAATGGGGCAGATTGGGTGCGCTCGTTGCGAAAAATCCTTATGTGACTTCGTGGCACGAACTTTTGCATTAATTGCACCAGTTGACCCCGTTTTGTACCGAGTTTCAGGCAGTTATGAAACGATCCCAAATGCAGCCAAACACTATGCAACGCACCAAAACATGAGTTTAGGGTCCAATGGGGTGGATTTGGTGCGTTCGTTGAGAAAAATCCCGACGTGACTCTGTGCCACGAACTTTTGTATTAATTGCCCCAGTTCACAATGTTTTGCACCGAGTTTCATGCAGTTACGAAATGATCCCAAATGCACCCAAACACTATGCAATGCACCAAAACAAGAGTTTAGGGTCCATTGGGGTGGATTCGATGCGTTCGTTGCGAAAAATCCCGACGTGACTTCTTGGCACGAACTTTTGCATTAATTGCACTAGTTCACCCTGTTTTGCGTCGAGATTAATGCAGATACGATACGATCCCAAATGCACCCAAACACTGTGCAATGCACCAAAACATGAGTTTAGGGTCCGATGGGGTGGATTGGGTGCGATCGTTGTGGAAAATCCCGATGTGACTTTGTGGCACGAACTTTTGCATTAATTGCATCAATTGACCATGTTTTGCACTGAGTTTCATGCAGCTACAAAATGATCCCAAATGCATCCAAACACTATGCAACGTACCAAAGCATGAGTTTAAAGTCCAATAGGGTGGATTCGGTGCGTTCGTTGCGAAAATTTCTGACGTGACTTCGTGGCACGAACTTTTGCATTAATTGCACCAGTTCACACTGTTTTGTACCTAGTTTCATGCAGTTACGAAATGATCCCAAATGCAGCCAAACACTATGAAACGGACCAAAAGCATGAGTTTAAAGTCCAATAGGGTGGATTCGGTGCGTTAGTTGCGAAAAATCCCGATGTGACTTCGTGGCACGAACTTTTTCATTAATTGCTCCAGTTCACAATGTTTTGGACCGAGTTTCATGCAGTTATGAAACGATCCGAAATGCACCCAAGCACTATGCAACACACCAAAAAATGACACTAGGGCCCAATGGGGCAGATTGGGTGCGCTCGTTGCAAAAAATCCCGACATGACTTCGTGGCACGAACTTTTGCATTAATTGCACCAGTTGACCCCGTTTTGTACCTAGTTTAATGCAGTTACAAAATGATCCCAAATGCAGCCAAACACTATGAAACGGACCAAAAGCATGAGTTTAAAGTCCAATAGGGTGGATTCGGTGCGTTCGTTGCGAAAAATCCCGATATGACTTCGTGGCACGAACTTTTTCATTAATTGCACCAGTTCACAATGTTTTGGACCGAGTTTCATGCGGTTACGAAACGATCCGAAATGCACCCAAGCACTATGCAACACACCAAAAAATGACTCTAGGGTCCAATGGGGCAGATTGGGTGCGCTCTTTGCGAAAAATCCTTATGTGACTTCATGGCACGAACTTTTGCATTAATTGCACCAGTTGACCCCGTTTTGTATCGAGTTTCAAGCAGTTACGAAATGATCCCAAATGCACCAAACACTATGCAACGCACCAAAACATGAGTTTAGGGTCCAATGGGGTGGATTTGGTGCGTTCGTTCAGAAAAATCCCGACGTGACTTCATGGCACGAACTTTTGCATTAATTGCACCAGTTCACACTATTTTGCACCGAGTTTCATTCAGTTACGAAACGATCCCAAATACACCCAAACACTATGCAACGCACCAAAACATGATTTTAGGATCCAATGGAGTGGATTTGGTGCGTTCGTTCAGAAAAATCCCGACCTGACTTCGTTGCACAAACTTTTGCATTAATTGCACCAGTTCACCGCGTTTTGCACCAAGTTTCATGCAGTTACGAAACGATCCCAAATGCATCCAAACATTATGCAACATACCAAAACCTGAGTCTAGGGTCTAATCGGGCGGATTGGCTGGACTCGTTGCGAAAATTCCTGACATGACTTCGTGGCAGGAACTTTTGCATTAATTGCACCAGTCCACCCCGTTTTGCACCGAGTTTCATGCAGCTACGAAACAATCCCAAATGCAGCCAAACACTATGCAACGCACCAAAACATAAGTCTAGGGTGAAATGTGGCGGATTGGGTGCGCTCATTGCGAAAAATCCCGACGTGACTTCGTGGCACGAACTTTTGCATTAATTGCACCAGTTGACCTCATTTTGCACCGAGTTTCAGGCAGTTACGAAACGATCCCAAATGCAGCCAACACTATGCAACGCACCAAAACATGAATTTAGGGTCCAATGGAGTGGATTCGGTGCATTCGTTGCAAACAATCCCGACGTGACTTCGTGGCACGAACTTTTGCATTAATTGCATAAGTTGACCCTGTTTTGCACCGAGTTTCATGCAGTTACGAAACGATCCCAAATGCAGCCAAACACAATGCAACACACCAAAACATGAGTTTAGGGTCCCATGGAGTGGATTCAGTACATTTGTTGCAAAAAATCCCGACGTGACTTCGTGGCATGAGCTTTTGCATTAATTGCACCAGTTCACCCTGTTTTGCACCGAGTTTCATGCAGTTACGAAACGATCCCAAATGCACCCAAACACAATGCAACGCACCAAAACATGAGTTTAGGGTCCAATGGGGTGGATTCGGTGCGTTCGTTGCGAATAATCCAGACCTGAATTCGCGGCACGAACTTTTGTATTAATTGCACCAGTTCACACTATTTTGCACCGAGTTTCATGCAGTTATGAAACGATACCAAATGCACCAAAACACTATGCAACGCACCAAAATATGAGTTTAGAGTCCAATGGGGTGGATTGGGTGCGTTTGTTCAGAAAAATCCCGACGTGACTTCATGGCACGAACTTTTGCATTAATTGCACCAGTTCACACTATTTTGCACCGAGTTTCATTTAGTTACGAAACGATCCCAAATACACCCAAACACTATGCAACGCACCAAAACATGATTTTAGGATCCAATGGGGTGGATTTGGCGCGTTCGTTTAGAAAAATCCCGACCTGACTTCGTTGCACAAACTTTTGCATTAATTGCACCAGTTCACCGCGTTTTGCACCAAGTATCATGCAGTTACGAAACAATCCCAAATGCAGCCAAACACTATGCAACGCACCAAAACATAAGTCTAGGGTCCAATGGGGCAGATTGGGTGCGCTCATTGCGAAAAATCCCGACGTGACTTCGTGGCACTAACTTTTGCATTAATTGCACCAGTTGACCCCGTTTTGCACCGAGTTTCAGGCAGTTACGAAACGATCCCAAATGCAGCCAAACACTATGCAACGCACCAAAACATGAATTTAGGGTCCAATGGAGTGGATTCGGTGCGTTCATTGCAAACAATCCCGACGTGACTTCGTGGCACGAACTTTTGCATTAATTGCACAAGTTGACCCTATTTTGCATCGAGTTTCATGCAGTTACGAAATGATCCCAAATGCAGCAAAACACAATGCAACACACCAAAACATGAGTTTACGGTCCAATTGAGTGGATTCAGTGCATTTGTTGCAAAAAATCCCGACGTGACTTCGTGGCATGAGTTTTTGCATTAATTGCACCAATTCACCCTGTTTTGCACCGAGTTTTATGCAGTTACGAAATGATCCCAAATGCACCCAAACACTATGCAACGCACCAAAACATGAGTTTAGGGTCCAATGGGGTGGATTCGGTGCGTTCGTTGTGAAAAATCCCGACCTGACTTCGCGGCACGAACTTTTGCATTAATTGCACTAGTTCACACTATTTTGCACCGAGTTTCATGCAGTTACGAAACGATCCCAAATGCACCCAAATAGCAACGCACCAAAATATGAGTTTAGGGTCCAATGGGGTGGATTAGGTGCGTTCGTTGTATAAAATTCCGACCTGACTTCGTGGCACGAACTTTTGCATTAATTGCACCAGTTCACCCTATTTTTGTCAAGTTTCATGCAGTTACGAAACGATCCCAAATGCACCCAAACACTATGCAACGCACCAAAACATGAGTTTAGGGTCCAATGGGGTTGATTGGGTGCGATCATTGCGAACAATCCCGATGTGACTTTGTGGCACGAACTTTTGCATTAATTGCACCAGTTCACCCCGTTTTGCTCCGAGTTTCATGCAGCTACGAAACGATCCCAAATGCAGCCAAACACTATGCAATGCACCAAAACATGAGTTTAGGGTCCAATTTAGTGGATTCGGAGCGTTCGTTGCATAAAATCCCAATGTGACTTCGTGGCACGAACTTGTGCATTAATTGCACCAGTCCACACTGTTTTGTACCTAAAACCCTATGAAACGGACCAAAAACATGAGTTTAGGGTCCAATAGGGTGGATTCGGTGAGTTCGTTACGAAAAATCCCGATGTGACTTCATGGCACGAACTTTTTCATTAATTGCACCAGTTCACAATGTTTTGCACTAAGTTTAATGTAGTTACGAAACGATCCGAAATGCACCCAAACACTATGCAGCACACCAAAAAATGACTCTAGGGTCTAATGGGGCAGATTGGGTGCGCTCGTTGCGAAAAATCCTGATGTGACTTGGTGGCACAAACTTTTGCATTAATTGCACCAGTTGACCACGTTTTGTACCGAGTTTCAGGCAATTACGAAATGATCCCAAATGCAGCCAAACACAATGCAAAGCACCAAAACATGAGTTTAGGGTCCAATGGGGTGGATTTGGTGTGTTCGTTTAGAAAAATCCCGACGTGACTTCGTGGCACGAACTTTTGCATTAATTGCACCAGTTGAGCCCGTTTTGTACCAAGTTTCAGACTGTTACGAAATAATCCAAATGCAGCCAAACACTATGCAACACACCAAAACATGAGTTTAGGGTCCAATGGGGTAGGTTCGGTGTGTTCATTGCGAAAAATCCCGTTGTGACGTCGTGGCACGAACTTTTGCATTAATTGTGCCAGTTCACAATGTTTTGCACCGAGTTTCATGCAGTTACGAAACGATCCCAAATGCACCCAAACACTATGCAACGCACCAAAACATGATTTTAGGATCCAATGGGGTTGATTTGGTGCGTTCGTTGAGAAAAATCCCGACCTGACTTCGTTGCACAAACTTTTGCATTAATTGTACCAGTTCACCGCGTTTTATACCAAGTATCATGAAGTTACGAAATGATCCCAAATGCATCCAAACATTATGCAATGTACCAAAACATGAGTCTAGGGTCCAATCGGGAGGATTGGCTGCACTCGTTGCGAAAATTCCTGACATGACTTCGTGGCAGGAACTTTTGCTTTAGTTGCATCAGTTCACCCCGTTTTGCACCGAGTTTCATGCAGCTACGAAACGATCCCAAATGCAGCCAAACACTATGCAACGCACCAAAACATAAGTCTATGGTCCAATGGGGCGGATTGGGAGCGCTCATTGCAATAAAAATCCCGATGTGACTTCGTGGCACGAACTTTTGCATTAATTGCACCAGTTGACCCCGTTTTGCATCGAGTTTCAGGCAGTTACGAAACGATCCCAAATGCAGCCAAACACTATGCAATGCACCAAAACATGAGTTTAGGGTCCAATGGAGTGGATTCGGTGCGTTCGTTGCAAAAAATCCCGACGTGACTTCGTGGCACGACTTTTTGCATTAATTGCACAAGTTCACCCTTTTTTGCACCGAGTTTCATGCAGTTACGAAATGATCCCAAATGCACCCAAACACTATGAAACGGACCAAAAACATGAATTTTGGGTCCAATAGGGTGGACTCGGTGCATTCGTTGCGAAAAATCCTGATGTGACTTCGTGGCACGAACTTTTTCATTAATTGCACCAGTTCACAATGTTTTGCACCGAGTTTCATGCAGTTACGAAATGATCCGAAATGCACCCAAACACTATGCAACACACCAAAAAATGACTCTTGGGTCCAATGGGGCAGATTGGGTGCGCTCGTTGAGAAAAATCCTGATGTGACTTCGTGTCACGAACTTTTGCATTAATTGCACTAGTTGACCCCGTTTTGCACCGAGTTTCATGCAGTTACGAAATGATGACAAATGCACCCAAACACTATGCAACGCACCAAAACATGAGTTTAAGTTCCAATGGGGTGGATTGGGTGCGTTCATTGCGAAAAATCCCGACGTGACTTCGTGGCACGAACTTTTGCATTAATTGCATGATTTCACATTGTTTTGCACCGAGTTTTATGCAGTTACGAAACAATCCCAAATGCAGCCAAACACTATGCAACACACCAAAACTTGAGTTTAGGGTCCAATGGGGTGGATTGGGTGCGTTCGTTTCAAAAAATCCCGAGGTGACTTCGTGGCACGAACTTTTGCATTAATTGCACCAGTTCACCCTATTTTTCGTCGAGCTTCATGCAGTTACGAAATGATTCCAAATGCACCCAAACACTATGCAACACACCAAAACATGAGTTTAGGGTCCAATGGGGTGGATTGGGTGCATTTGTAGTGAAAAATCCCAACATGACTTCGTGGCACGAACTTTTGTATTAAATAGCACCAGTTCACCCTGTTCTACATCGAGTTTCATGCAGTTACGAAATCATCCTAAATGCACCCAAACACTATACAATGCACCAAAACACATGTTTAGGGTCCAATGGAGTGGATTGGGTGCGTTCGTTGCGAAAATCCTGATGTGACTTCGTGGCATGAACTTTTGCATTAATTGCACCAGTTCACCCTATTTTGCGTCGAGTTTCATGCAGTTACGAAATGATCCCAAATGCACCCAAACACTATGCAATGCACCAAAACATGAGTTTAGGGTCCAATGGGGTGGATTGGGTGCGTTCTTTGCAAAAAATCCCGATGTGACTTCGTGGCACGAACTTTTGCATTAATTGCACCAGTTCACACTGTTTTGCACCGAGTTTCATGTAGTTACGAAACGATCCCAAATGCATCCAAACACTATGCAGCGCACGAAAACATAAGTTTAGGGTCCAATGGGGTGGATTGTGATAGAACCCACTGGGATTTATTCCTGATCTTTCGATGAGAGTGGGAGGATAACTCGACTTGAGGAGGATCAATGTTGGGCTGCCCGACTACAACACCACAAGGGCTGCGCTGCGTCTTAGCGACAGTTACACCGCCTCTGATTTGTGTTGTTCTTGCTGTAGCAAGAACAACCTTGAACCTGCAAGCAAATCGAAGAACTCGCAAGAACAAGTGAACAAGGACTGAAATCGCAAGGGAAATAACAATAACTTAGCCTGGATTGAACGAAAGTGGTGTTCCGAATACAAGGAGACGGGCGGCTGGATCAGCGCGCGCGCTCGAGGAGAAGTAGCAAGTGCTAGTTCATGAAAACAAAACCCAAGTGTTTTCTCGTGGCTGCTACTGGTTTATATAGGAGGGATAGCAGCCAAGAGGGTGTTGAACACGAAACCCTAATTTAAAATAGGCCCCTAGTGGGCTGGATGAGATACAAAAGACTCAGCCCAAGTATGGACTTTCGAACATTATTTTGACGATAATTCTTAGTTCGGAACGAATCTAATGATGCGGTTGGATCCTTCTAAAAGTCGACTTCATAAGCTTTCTGTGAAGTACTTTAACGCTCCAAACGGATTCTGGATGAAGTTGTGGGTGCTGTTACAATTTGGTGTTGTCCTGCTGTCCGAAACCAGTCACGCAAAGCCGCTCCCCTTCTTATCCTCTCGATCATTCCTAAGCAAAACAAGAGTACGTGCGTTTCCATTGTATAAATATAATGAACACGAGGTTAAATGTGAACTTACTTGATGATTGAGTTGACGGGCACGAGCACGAGTAATGGGTCCATGCGGCGGCGGTGCCGGTGTGGATGTATCTTTGGTGTTGATATCCTCATCATCCTCCCCTTCTTGCATTTGAGTCATCCTCGACTCAAGCTCATCCTCGTCTCCCAAGTATGGTGTCAAATCTGCAATGTTAAATGTGGGACTGACCCCAAAATTTACAGGAAGATCAAGCTTATATGCATTCTCATTTACTTGTTGCAGCGCTTTAAAAGGTCCATTAGCTCTAGGCATCAACTTAGATTTTCTCAATTCAGGAAACCTTTCCTTTCTCAAAAGCAACCAAACCAATTCTCCCGGTTCAAAAGTCAATTGTCTCCTTCCTTTATCACCAGCAAACTTATACTTAGCATTCATGCATTCAATGTTTTCTTTAGTTGTTGCATGTAGTTTTAACATCAACTCAGCACGTTGTGTCGCATCAAAGTTCAATTTTTCAGAAGTTGGCAAGGGCATTAAATCAATAGGAGCATGAGGAATTAAGCCATAAATAATCTGAAAAGGACACATCTTTGCAGTAGAGTGCAGCGAACGATTATAAGCAAACTCAATGTGAGGCAAACAATCTTCCCAAATTTTAATGTTCTTCTTTAAAACAGCCCTCAACATTGTTGACAAAGTTCAATTCACTACTTCAGTTTGACCATCAGTTTGGGGATGTCAAGTGGTAGAAAATAAAAAGCTTGGTTCCCAACTTAGCCCATAAAGTTCTCCAAAAGTGACTAAGAAATTTAGCATCCCGATCTGAAACAATGGTATTTGGCACACCATGCAAGCGCACAATTTCCCGAAAGAACAAATCAGCAATATTCGTGGCATCATCTATTTTATGACAAGGTATGAAGTGTGCCATCTTTGAAAATCTATCAACCACCACAAAAATGCTATCATGCCTTTTCCTAGTATGAGGCAAACCAACGACAAAATCCATAGATATATCCTCCCAAAGAACACTAGGAACAGGTAAAGGCATATACAAACCGTTGCGGTTTAGTCGAGACTTAGCCTTTTGACATGTGGTGCAGCGAGCAACAAATCTCTCCACATCTCTTCTCATCTTTGGCCAAAAGAAATGATCAGCAAGGATGTCCTCCATCTTCTTAGCTCCAAAATGTCCCATCAATCCGCCTCCATGTGCTTCCTGTAGCAGCAACAAACGAACAGAGCTAGCTGGAATGCATAGCTTGTTAGCTCTAAACACAAAACCATCATTAACCACAAATTTATTCCATGCTCTACTGTAACACCCTAATTTAAATTCCAGCATTTAATAATAAATTTAATTGGCTTTATTTAAATTTCTAAGGTTTATTGTGTTTAGTATGGCATATAATCCAATTTTGTTCCTCAAGTAATTAAAATTTTGCTAGGTTTATTTTTCGTTGTTGCATTCATGCTGGAGCATCTTTCCCTTGTGTTTGTTTGGTTAGATTTTGAATTCAAAATTTATTTGAATTCATTAGACTTGAGTTGAGTTAGAATAGAAGTAGAAATAGAAAAGGGGGGAGAAAAACCCTGAAACCAAAAACCCAAAACCAAACCCAGTCCGGCCCGCACTCCTCTCCCCTTCCTTTGCGGCCCGCCTCCCCTTCTTTTCCTGCGCTCAGCCCAGCGAGCCGCACGCCATGCTCCACCCTGCATCAGCCCAACACCCCGCGTCACCCGACCCGTGCCCTCAGCCCGCGCGAGAGCTGCCTCCGGCTAACAAGGCGGCCCCACCTGCCAGCGCCCTCTCCTCCTTTCCTTTTCTTCCTCCTCGCGTCGGGACTCCTCTGCTCTGCTCCGCTCCGCCCGCACCCTCGCTGCCCCGTGGTCCCGCTCCACCCCGCGCTCGTGCTTGGACCCCCTGGCCAGCCCCCGAGCACCCCTCTCCTTCTAGAAGCATCCTCACCCGAGCCCGAAATCACGCGGAGCAACGGCTCGATCCGTTTTCCCCGCGCGGAGACTTCCTCGCGCGATCCTCGCTGGCTTCCAAATCAGTAGCCCGCATGCCCAAAATCCCTGGCTCCTCCCTTTAAACGCCATCCCCGACCTCCTGCACCCCATTCCCATCTCCACCGCCACCCCTGAACCCTAGCAAGCCCGCTTGCCTTGCTCCGCCGCCGGTGAGCTCCCTAGTTTTGAGCAATTGCTCGCCGCCGTCGACTCTCTGGCCATCCTGATCCTCGTGGCTCCCTCGCAGGTACTCCACGAATCGATCCGTGGAGCCTGGACGCCCAGAGGACCCCTTCATCGACCGGACCCCGCGCCGAGTGCCGAGTGCCGCCGCCGGGCCCCGACGTCGACACATCGCCACCGCCACACTGCTCGAATCCGCGCTTTGGTGAGCACCTCTCGAACCCCTTTTTCCTTCTGCAACCGTTAACTAGGCATGTAGGCCACTCTTGTGGCACAAGCATCCCACGCCGGCGACCTAGTGCCGCCACGCCATGACAAGCCCCCTCTGCGCTGCACGTTAGGCCCCGCAGAGCGTGCCATAGGGCGTGCCGCGCTTTGCGCATACTCCCTGACCCCGTTGCACACACATCCCAGAACAGCCTCAGCCTAAACGCGCGCACTCCGGCGAAACTCGTCGTGCAGCTCCGCCCTCGCCGTCGCATCCAACTTCCAAAGCCTCCCCGAGCCCAGATTGTCACCCAGGTCGATTACCCATCCCGCTCTTGTGCTCCACGGCCAAATCGCACCCCAAATAGACCCCTGTAGCACCCGAACCATCAACGCCGGTGAGCTCGCCACCGCGGGGCCCTGTTCTGGCGAGTTCCGCCGCCGCCCGCGCGCCCAAAGCCCCAGGGCCGTCCGATTTGTTTCGGACGCACGCGATTAGATCTGACTCCCAACGAATCTGAGCCTTTTGATCAAGATCCAACGGCCCAGAACCCTAGATACCGGTTCGGGCTGGTGTTTTTGTTAAAGAGCCCCCCGGTTTCTTAGGATTCAACCCGCAGTCCGCGCCCGTTCAAAACTATTTCCAAAATGGCCCTGTTTTATTCACTTAAGCCCCTGAGCTTTCCCAATTTAGTACCCGCGGTCCAGGCCTGTCTTTTTCAGGAGTTAAACCCCAGAACTAACCTTTAATTATGTTTTAGACCCTCAGTTTTTGCAGAAAACCCCCTGGAACCTAGTTTTTCTCGCAGATAAGCCCCTAGAACTTGTTTTAGTCCTAGATTTTGCGTTTTAGCTCCGATTTAGGCGTTCTTTATGCCCACGCGATCGTTGTAACGCGTAGAATAGTACCAGTACCCAGAGCAGCCATCTTTCGACCAGTTTGAGCAGCAGCAGGAACAGTACGAGGAAGGCAAGTGTAACATGAACAACCTATCACTTTTAAATACATTTTCATACTGCATTTTAATACTATATGCCTATAAGGATTTCCTAGCCACTTTATATCCTTTTTGTATCCTTTGGGTTGCATTTTGGTTAGTTGTGCTAGGTGCCGCGCTATAACACATAAAGGTCCTTTTTAATTAATTTGATTAATGGTATATGCAACTTAATTCTGAGAGTGGCCCTCTGTGTGGCTTGAGTGGCTCACGTCTCGTTAAAATTGGTTTTGTTAGAAACATGGAGGCCAGCACGGTGCTTACTGCTGGGTTGGCCACTCTCCATAAGGACCGGTTCATAGAGCGACAACCTGGGACAACAGCGCTACCACAAGACTGGAATGGGACGGTCTTGGCTTACTAATTAGGTCATTTTGGTTCGGGAGTAACTTACCAATGGGGCAAGAGGGGAGTCGAGCTTCAATGGTCCCTACGCTACGAGGCTGGTCTGTGTTGTCTTGTACCCCCTCGAGGTGGGCACCATTGTTGCATTGACTGAATCCTTAGCGGTTACACCTTACCAACGTGATCCTTTGTAACGGCCTTGTAGTGGGTTTGCTAGTCATCTCACCTAAGGAAGTGTGATGAACAACTAGTGTAGCTCACGACTTGTGGGTAAAGATGTGCAACCTCTGCAGAGTGTAAAACTGGTATACTAGCCGTGCTCACGGTTATGAGCGGCCCAGATCCTCCTTTTGATTAGTGGGGTTATCTTCCTTTGACGAGGCAGGTTTCCCCGGGTGGCTTGGTTTGGTATGGTTCTCAGTAGTATCATGATTAATTTTGATTAATTACTATGTAACTGGGTTTATGGTAATTCACCAACTTGTAGTAATTAGCTTTAATAAAATTTTGCCAAGACTTAAAAGCTAATGCAGTTGAGTCAGCCAACCTTATAGCCTCATAGTTTGTGTTATACTTGTTGAGCACAAGTTGTGTACTCACTCTTGCCTCTTCTCTACTTTTTCCTCTTGGATACCCTACCGCTGCTCAGTTCCTGCCGACGCGAGGGAGTTCGCTCAGCGCTACTAGGACTATGAGGACTTCTAGGCATTTGTCTCCCAGTCGACGTCCCTGTGGCGCCCTACTCAGCTTCGGAGAGTTTTTATCATTTATGTATTACGCTTCCGCATACTCTGTATAAGACATTTTGTCATTATTGTAATAAATAACATTTGTACTCGCTTTATTACATCTTTTTACGTGATATGTGCTGTGATATATTGTTCATTCTATTGTATATACGTGCGACTTGATCCTGGCATGTATATGATTGCTTGGTTTATGTCCTTTTATAAACCGAGTGTCACAGAGTGGTATCAGAGTCGTATCGACTGTAGGACGAAGCCTAGATAGAACTGGTCGAGTTTTAAAGTCTTCTTCTCTCTCAGCCTTGTCTGCTGAAACTATTTTACTATTATACCCCTTGAATTCTTTGCCTTTTACTCGTCTTGCCTTGATTTCTCTCTCTATAGAGTTAGTTTTCGTAGATTCTGGCCTGGAGTAAGTCGTCTGACCACCATAAGTATCAGCTAGGTAACCCTTTTATAATAATACAATAGCACGTTCTGCGACGCGTTGTGTTAGTCGAGTCGTATGTTAAACTCGGCAAAGTTGTGAAATTGTATGCTTGTTATTATGCTACATGTTTGATTTGGATTTTTGGATGATTGCATAGTTTAGTAGTTAAATTTGTTTAATGAAAATCAGTCTTAAGTTAAAGTAAATTAATTAATAAAATGAGTTAGATCGTTGGGGGTAAAACCGTCCACTCTATCATGTCTACTTTATCATGTCTAAGTCTTTATTGCAGAAAAATATCGTTTCCATCTGAATTTATTTCTGTAATATCCTTACTCATGAAATCTTTTGTCCAAAATCAGATGGTGAACACCAGGCATGGTTCTGACCAGTAGGGGCAGAACAACCAGGGGCAGAACAACCAGAGTACTGGGATCCCGATGCCTCCGCCTCTGACCCCGGAGCAGTACTTCCAGCTCTAGATGCAGATGATGGCCACCCTGAACAACACCGTTCAGGCACTTCAGCAGGCTCACACTCAGCCTCCGCCTCCTCCACCACCGCAGCCCCGCGACAGGCATGCCGAGTTCCTGAGGGGTCACCCACCGACGTTCTCTCACATGTCCGACCCTCTTCAGGCTGACGACTGGCTCCGTGAAGTGGAGCGCCAGCTGGACATCACCCAGTGCGATGATCGAGAGCGAGTCTTGTACGCAGCAGGACAGCTGCGAGGGGCAGCTTTGGACTAGTGGGAGTCCCACCCAGTTCAGGACTGCGAGGCTCTCACCTGGCTCCAGTTCCGGGAGCGGTTTCCAGCCACAACGTCCCCGCGGGCGTTATGAAGATGGAGCAGAAGGAGTTCCTTGCACTGAAGCAGGTAATCTCAGATATAATCATTCAGCATTTCCTTTTGAGCTAATACCCCCTTGTTCTATCTTTCTAAGTCATGAATTAATCCTTCGATATATATATCTTTACAATGCAGCAACACATCTTTAAAATCATCATCATGCACATATTTCTCCTTAATTGTTTCCAGACCAAAGATCCTGTAGTCTAACTGTGTTAACAAAATATGCCTCCTAGACAAAGCATTAGAAATGACATTCTCTTTCCCTTTCTTGTGTTTGATGACATAGGGAAAAAACTCAATGAATTCAACCCACTTAGCATGCCTACGGTTCAGCTTTCCTTGACTACGGATATGCTTCAAAGATTCATGGTCAGAATGTATGACAAATTCCTTGGGCCAAAGAAAATGTTGCGATGTTTCTAATGTTCGCACAAGAGCATACAATTCCTTATCATAAGTAGAATAATTCAGAGCAGGACCACTCAATTTCTCACTAAAATATGCAACAAGTTTTATTTCTTGTAACAAAACACCACCCAATCCAATCCCACTAGCATCACATTCCAGCTCAAAAGTCTTATTAAAATCTGGAAGTTGGATAGCATCACATTCCAGCTCAAAAGTCTTATTAAAATCAAGAAGTTGGAGGAGAGGTGCATGTTTCAACTTATCTTTCAAAATGTTGAAGGAGTTCTCTTGCGCTTCGTCCCAAGAAAAGGAAACTCCCTTCTTTGTTAATTCATGCAACGGTGCAGCAATGGCGCTGAAATCCTGCACGAAGCGACGATAAAATCCAGCAAGTCCCAAAAAGCTTCTCACTTGGGTAACGGTCTTGGGGACAAGCCACCCCTGAATGGCCTCCACTTTGGCTTGCTCAACTTCAATTCCCTGTGGAGTGACAACAAAGCCAAGAAACGAGACTCGATCCGTGCAAAATGTGCACTTCTCAAGATTACCAAAAAGACGTGCATCACATAGAGCAGCAAAAATAGCACACAAATGATCTAGATGTTCATCCATTGATTTGTTGTAGATCAATATATCATCAAAGTAGACAACAACAAATTTTCCAATGAAAGCACGTAAAACTTCGTTCATTGATCTCATGAAAGTGCTAGGTGCATTAGTTAACCCAAATGGCATGACTAACCACTCATACAGCCCGAACTTAGTTTTGAAAGAAGTTTTCCATTCATCTCCTAATTTCATGCGAATTTGGTGGTAACCACTGCGCAAATCAACTTTTGAAAACACAGCACCACTCAATTCATCAAGCATATCATCCAAGCAGGGAATAGGATGTCGATAGCGAATGGTGATGTTATTAATTGCTCTACAATCCACACACATATGCCATGGTCCATCTTTCTTTGGCACTAAAAGAACCGGAACAGCACAAGGGCTAAGAGACTCACGTAAATAACCTTTGTCGAGCAATTCCTGCACTTGACGTTGAATCTCTTTGGTTTCTTCCGGGTTTGTCCTGTATGGCGCACAGTTTGGCAATGAGGCACCAGGAATGAGGTCAATCTAGTGCTCGATCCCTCGAAGAGGGGGCACCCAGGTGGTACCTCACTTGGGAACACATCAGCATATTCCTGCAAAATGTTAGCAATAGCAGGAGGCAAAGAATGCTGCACATCCTGAAGGGAAATCAAAGCATCTTTGCAAACCAAAGCTTAGACAACTGTTTTGGAGGCAGCCAATTCATGAATATCAGATTTAGTAGCTAGCATGCATTTTCCCTTCAAAGTTATCTCTCTTTTTGGATCAAAAACAGATTTGGCATTGTTCTTATTTTCCACTTTAGCATGTTCTTCAGATTTGATTTTCTTGGCTCTAGCGACATCATCTTGCATAATAGCTTTAAGTGACATAGGATGCAACACAATCTTTTTATCATGGTATAAGAAAGACTACTAATTTGATCTACCATGATGCATAGAATCTCTATCAAATTGCCAAGGTCGTCCTAGCAGGATACTACAAGCTTGCATAGGCACTACATCACATTCAACAACATCTTTATAGGATCCAATGGCAAAATTGATTCGCACAAGCTTAATTACCTTTGCCTTACCACTATTATTGAGCCATTGAATGGAATATGGATGTGGATGCGGTTTGGTGGAGAGCGAAAGCTTTTCCACCATGTTGCTGCTGGCCAAGTGGTTGCAGCTACCGCCATCAATGATCATGCGACACGAACGCTCTTTAATGACACACTTTGTTTGGAACAAGGTGTGGCGCTGATTTTGTTCCGCTTTCTCCATTTGTGCGCTCAACACATGCTACACAATGAGGCTCTCATAGTGGTCGGCTGCACCTGCATTAATATGTTCTTCTGGACACTCCTCACTACCTGCATGGTCAGTTTGCAAGAAGTGCAAGTGTATCTTCATCAAGTTCACTAGCAGAGGAGTACTCACCATCATTTTTTTACAATCAAAACACATTTGCTTGGGCAGTCACGCATCACATGCCCAAACCCCTTGCACTGGTGACATTGAACGTCCCTTGTTCTACCCGTTGATGCCACCGTTGAAGTAGTTGCAGCCAGTTTCAAGGTAGTCTTGCTTGCTGAATTTGCTGGGCTATCACGAGGCTTCTCGCTAGGGAGGGGGGTTGCTAAACGGCTCGATGATGAATATGGTGCAGCAACACGTCCAGTCGGTGCAGCGGACGAGCGGGGCTGCACAGAAAAACTCTTCCCTGCAGAAACATTAGTCTTGAGGCTAGCACGTCATCCTTGCACTTCCCTTTCAGCTTTGCAAGCAAGATGAAACAAACGGGTTATGTTAGTGTACTCTTTATAAGCAAGTATGTCCTGAATTTCCTGGTTTAACCCACCCAAAAATCTAGCCATAGAGGGTTTCACATCCTCCTCTAAATTGCAGCGTAGCATACCCATTTGCAGCTCTTGATAGTATTCTTCCACACTCTTAGTACCCTGTTTTAATTGTTGCAGCTAGTTTTATAGATCACGTGCATAGTAAGATGGAACTAATCTAGCCCTCATGACCCGTTTCAAAGCATCCCAAGTTTGTGGCATGTTATTAGGATTTTTCTTGCCATGTTCTATCCACCAAACGGAAGCAAAATCTGTGAACTCACTAGTTGCAGCCCTAACACATGCATTCTCAGGAAAAACATGACAAGTAAACTTTTGTTCAACAGCCATCTCCCAAGTAAGATAAGCATCAGGGTCATATTTACCATCAAAAGACGGTATCTTAAATTTAATCTTACTGAAAGCATTGTCATTGTTATGTACCTCACGTGGACGTTGTCCACCCATACCTCGACGGTTCTGGCGTAGACTTCGCTGACCTCGATCCTCAACTTCGGTGTCAGCAGCATAATCAGCACCTGAATTTTCTGCTCTGTCCTCATCCTCTTGGTCGCGTCCTCTATGCTGATTATTCGTCTTCGCGTGGAGCTCATCAAAGCGCCTCAGAAGAGCAGTGCGACTCTTGTCCACACGACCAACCGATGCCTCCAACCGTGCAAGCTTGGTGTTGTTGGCAATCTGCGCGGCCTCCATTTGCCCAATCTTCTCATTTATCACCTGCAAATCATTATCAATCCCATCGGTGTACTGCCTCACTTGTTGTCGAAAATGCTGTGTGATGCCCTTGGTACGAGGTGTAAGCGGTTCTCAATCATCCTCGTCTTCATTCCCCGAACCTACCATGGTAAAAGCACAAGAGCAAACAGGAACAAGTGAAGTAGAACAAATTCCCTACAGCTAGAGGTGCTTAATTTGAGGCCCTCTCTCTCAACCTATTACACAAGTTCTTACCAATTCTCAACTTGCTGAACAGGAGGGGTCGGCGGCCAGCAAGAACAACACAAATGGTTACACAAGCACAACCTTGTGATGTTGTAGATAATCTGTGGGGCTATAGGCGGCTGCAAAGAAAAAAAATCAAGGTACAGCTAGAACCACATTAGTCAAAGCAAGTTGAATAATCATTCATTGATGGTCCTATGCTGGTCCTAGGGGTAAATCAAGCTAGAGACGTGAGCCTGAACACAAGCGTTGTCACACACCAAAGCAGCAATGAAATGCAAAGAACCAACAGTTTTTACCCCTTCTCTCTTGTTTTCTCTTTTTTTTTGTTTTCTTCTTTCTTTCTTTCTTTTTTTTCAGGGGCTAGAACTCCCTTTTTTTCAGTATCACAACAACCCAAACAAAGGTATTACTTAACACAGCTCCTTCGAAATCAGATCAACATCTCGAGTTTCAGATAGCAGGTCGTGAATCTCAAGCGCTACTGCAAATCACTCAGAAGGAATTTGGGAGGAAGGTTAGATCTGTTGGAAAGAACACAAGATAAGCTTTCCAGATTGTATTTAAACACTTGAATCGGACATGCAACAGAAGATATAGGACTATTTTCTTCCAGTGCTCAGATCTGGGAAGATGGATTCGTGGTGGCAGAAACGACAGCGGAAAAATGAAAGGATTTGGTGGATTTCGTGGTGACTAAAGCGTGACCAGAACTCAAAACTCTAAAGATTAAACCACTAAGAACTAGCAACTAGCCCAAACAATGCAACTGAAAACTCAACAAGCAAAGAACTAAGCAGATCAGCAAGGCCCAAACTTGTTTTGGGGATTTCAGATCTAGCCTATTTTGTGGAGTTTTCTGGACTGTAGGTAAAGGGATGGGTAGAATCTCTCACCGAAGAACCTGGCTCTGATACCACATGATAGAACCTGCTGGGGTTTGTTCCCGATCTTTCGATGAGAGTGGGGGATAACTCGATTTGAGGAGGACCAACGTTGGGCTGCCCGACTACAACACCACAAGGGCTGTGCTGCGTCTTAGCGACAGTTACACCACCTCCGATTTGTGTTGTTCTTGTTGTACCAAGAACAACCTTGAACCTGAAAGAAAATCAAAAAACTCGCAAGAACAAGTGAACAAGGACTGAAATCGCAAGGGAAATAACAAGAACTCAGCTTGGATTGAACGAAAGTGGGGTTCCGAATACAAGAAGACATGCGGCTGGATCAGCACGCGCACTCCAGGAGAAGTAGCAACTGTTAGTTCATGAAAACAAAACCCAAGTGTTTTCTGGTGGCTGCTACTAGTTTATATAGGGGGGAGAGCAGCCAAGAGGGTGCTGAACATGAAACCCTAACTTAAAATGGGCCCCTAGTGGGCTAGATAAGATACAAAAGACACAGCCCAAGTATGGACGTCCGAACATCATTTTGACGATAATTCTTAGCTCCGAACGAATCTGATGATGCGGTTGGATCCATCTGAAAGTCGACTTCATAAGCTTTCCGTGAAGTACTTGAATGCCCCAAACAGATTCTGGATGAAGTCGTGGGCGCTATTACATGTTGGTGCTGTCCTGCTGTCCGAAACCAGTCCACGCAATGCCGCTCCCCTTCTTATCCTCTCCATCATTCCTAAGCAAAACAAGAGTACGTGCATTTCCATTGTATAAATATAATGGACATGAGGTTAAAATTGAACTTAATTGATGATTGAGTTGACGGGCATGAGCACGAGTAATGGGTCCAAGCGGCGGCGGTGCCGGTGTGGATGTATTGTTGGTGTTGATGTCCTCAACAGATTGGGTGCGTTCGTTGCGAAAAATCCCGACGTGACTTCGTGGCACGAACTTTTGCTTTAATTGCACCAGTTAACCCTATTTTGCATCGAAATTCATGCTGTTACAAAACGAACCCAATCTCACCCAAATACTACGAAACACACAAAAACATTAATTTAGGGTCCAATGGAGTGGATTGGGTGCGTTTGTTGCGAAAAATCCTAATGTGACTTCATGGCACGAACTTTTGCATTAATTACACTAGTTCACCCTGTTTTGCATCGATTTTCATGAAGTTACGAAATGATCCCAAATGCACCCAAACACTATGCAATGCACCAAAACTTGAGTTTAGTGTCCAATGGGGTGGATTGGGTGCATTCATTGCGAAAAATCCCGACGTGACTTTGTAGCACGAACTTTTGCATTAATTGCACCAGTTCACCCTGTTTTGCATCGAGTTTCATGCAGTTACGAAACGATCCCAAAAGCATCCAAACATTATGCAACGCTCCAAAACATGAGTTTATGGTCCAATGGAGTGGATTGGGTGCGTTCACTGCGAAAATCCCGACGTGACTTCGCGGCACGAAATTTTGCATTAATTGCACCAATTCACACTGTTTTGCATCGAGTTTCAAGCAGTTACGAAATGATCCCAAATGCATCCAAACACTATGCAATGCACGAAAACAAGAGTTTAGGGTCCAATGGGGTGGATTGGGTTGCGAAAAATCCCGACGTGACTTCGTGGTACGAACTTTTGCATTAGTTACACCAGTTCACCCTGTTTTGCATCGAAATTCATGCAGTCACAAAACGATCCCAATCGCACCCAAATACAACGAAACACACCAAAACATTAGTTTAGGGTCCAATGGGGTGGATTGGGGGTGTTCGTTGCGAAAAAATCCCAACGTGACTTCATGGCACGAACTTTTGCATTAATTGCAACAGTTCACTCTGTTTTGCATCGATTTTCAGGGAGTTACGAAACGATCCCAAACGCACCCAAACACTATGCAACACACCAAAACATTAGTTTAGGGACCAATGGGGTGGATTGGGTGCGTTCGTTGCGTAAAATCCCGACGTGACTTTGTAGCACGAACTTTTTGCATTAATTGCACCAGTTCACCTTTTTTGTATCGAGTTTCATGTAGTTACGAAACGATCCCAAAAGCATTCAAACACTATGCAACACATCAAAACATTAGTTTAGGGTCAAATGGAGTGGATTGGATGCGTTTTTTGCGAAAAATCTCGACGTGACTATGCGGCACAAACTTTTGCATTAATTGCACTAGTTCACACTGTTTTGCACCGAGTTTCATACAGTTACGAAACGATCCCAAATGCACCCAAACACAATGCAACGCACCAAAACATGAGTTTAGGGTCCCGTGGGGTGGATTGGGTGCGTTCGTTAAATCCTGATGTGACTTCGTGGCACGAACTTTGGCATTAATTGCACCAGTTCACCCTATTTTGCATCGATTTTCATGTAGTTAGGAAATGATCCCAAACACAACCAAACACTATGCAACGCACCAAAACATGAGTTTATGGTCCAATGGGGCGGATTGGGTGCGTTCATTGCGAAAAATCCCGAAGTGACTTCGTGTTTGCATTAATTGCACCTGTTCACCCTGTTTTGTCTCGATTTTCATGCAGTTACGAAACGATTCCAAATGCACCCAAACACTATGCAACACACCAAAACATGAGTTTAGGGTCCAATGGAGTGCATTGGGTGTGTTCGTTGCAAAAAATCCCGACGTGACTTCGAGGCACAAACTTTTGCATTAATAGCAACAATTCACCCTGTTTTGCATCGAGTTTCATGCTGTTACAAAACAATCCCAGATGCAGCCAAACACTATGCAACACACCAAAACATGACTTTAGGGTCCAATGGACTGGATTGGGTGCGTTCGTTGCAAAAAATCCCGACGTGACTTCGTGGCACGAACTTTGGTATTAGTTGCATCAGTTCACCCTGTTCTGCATCGAGTTGCATGCAGTTACGAAACGATCCTAAATGTACCCAAACACTATACAACGCACCAAAACATGTGTTTAGGGTCCAATGGAGTGGATTGGGTGCATTCGTTGTGAAAAATCCCAACGTGACTTTGTCGCACGAACTTTTGCATTAATTGCACCAGTTCACTTTTTTTGCATCGAGTTTCTTGCAGTTATGAAATGATCCCAAAAGCATCCAAACACTACGCAACGCACTAAAACATTAGTTTAGGGTCCAATGGAGTGGATTGGGTGCGTTCGTTGCGAAAAATCCCGACGTGACTACGTGGCACGAACTTTTGCATTAATTGCACCAGTTCACACTATTTTGCACCGAGTTTCATGCAATTGCGAAACGATTCCAAATGCACCCAAACACTATGCAACGCACCAAAACATGAGTTTAGGGTCCAATGGGGCAATCCGGGTGCGTTCTTTGACAAAAAAACCCGACGTGACTTTGTGGGACGAACTTTTGCCTTAATTGCACCAGTTCACACTGTTTTGCACTGAGTTTCAAGCACTTACAAAACTATCCCGAATGCATCCAAACACTATGCAAGGCATGAAAGCATGAGTTTAGGGTCCAATGGGGTGGATTGGGTTGCGAAAAATCCCGACGTGAACTCGTGGAACGAACTTTTGCATTAATTGCACCAGTTCACACTATTTTGCACTGAGTTTCATGTAGTTACGAAAAGATCGCAAATGCACCCAAACACTATGCAACGCACCAAAACATGTGTTTAGGGTCCAATGGGGTGGATTGGGTGCGTTCGTTGCGAAAAATCCCGATGTGACTTCGTGGCACGAACTTTTGTATTAATTGCACCAGTTCACCCTGTTCTGCATCGAGTTTCATGCAGTTACGAAACGATCCTAAATGCACCCGAACACTATGCAACGCACCAAAACATGTGTTTAGGTTCAAATGGAGTGGATTGGGTGCATTCATTGCGAAAAATCCTGATGTGACTTCGTGGAATGAACTTTTGCATTAATTGCACCAGTTCACACTGTTTTGCACTTTACTTCAAAAAAAACACTATTTTGCACAGAGTTTCATGCAGTTATGAAATGATCCCAAATGCAGCCAAACACTATGCAACGCACCAAAACATGAGTTTAGGGTCCAATGGGGTGGATTGGGTGCGTTCGTTGCCAAAAATCCCGACGTGACTTCGTGGCACGAAGTTTTATATTAATTGCACCAGTTCACACCGTTTTGCACCGAATTTCAAGCAGATATGAAACAATCCGAAATGGATCCAAACACTATGCAACGCACCAAAACATGAGTCTAGGGTCCAGTGGGGTGGTTGGGTGCATTCTTTGCCAAAAATCCCGACGTGACTTCGTGGCACGAACTTTTGCATTAATTGCACCAGTTCACCCTGTTTTGCATCGATTTTCATGTAGTTACGAAATGATCCCAAACACAACCAAACACTATGCAACGCACCAAAACATGAGTTTATGGTCCAATGGGGCGGATTGGGTGCGTTCATTGCGAAAAATCCCGAAGTGACTTCGTGTTTGCATTAATTGCACCGGTTCACCCTGTTTTGCCTCGATTTTCATGTAGTTACGAAACGTTTCCAAATGCACCCAAACACTATGCAACACACCAAAACATGAGTTTAGGGTCCAATGGAGTGCATTGGGTGCGTTCGTTGCAAAAAATCCCGACGTGACTTCGAGGCACAAACTTTTGCATTAATAGCAACAGTTCACCCTGTTTTGCATCGAGTTTCATGCTGTTACAAAACAATCCCAGATGCAGCCAAACACTATGCAACGCACCAAAACATGACTTTAGGGTCCAATGGACTGGATTGGGTGCGTTCGTTGCAAAAAATCCCGACGTGACTTCGTGGCACGAACTTTGGTATTAGTTGCATCAGTTCACCCTGTTCTGCATCGAGTTTCATGCAGTTACGAAACGATCCTAAATGTACCCAAACACTATACAACGCACCAAAACATGTGTTTAGGGTCCAATGGAGTGGATTGGGTGCATTCGTTGTGAAAAATCCCAACGTGACTTTGTCGCACGAACTTTTGCATTAATTGCACCAGTTCACTTTTTTTGCATCGAGTTTCTTGCAGTTATGAAATGATCCCAAAAGCATCCAAACACTATGCAACGCACTAAAACATTAGTTTAGGGTCCAATGGAGTGGATTGGGTGCGTTCGTTGCGAAAAATCCCGACGTGACTACGTGGCACGAACTTTTGCATTAATTGCACCAGTTCACACTGTTTTGCACCGAGTTTCATGCAATTGCGAAACGATTCCAAATGCACCCAAACACTATGCAATGCACCAAAACATGAGTTTAGGGTCCAATGGGGCAATCCGGGTGCGTTCTTTGACAAAAAAACCCGACGTGACTTTGTGGGACGAACTTTTGCCTTAATTGCACCAGTTCACACTGTTTTGCACTGAGTTTCAAGCACTAACAAAACTATCCCAAATGCATCCAAACACTATGCAACGCATGAAAGCATGAGTTTAGGGTCCAATGGGGTGGATTGGGTTGCGAAAAATCCCGACGTGAACTCGTGGAACGAAATTTTGCATTAATTGCACCAGTTCACACTATTTTGCACTGAGTTTCATGTAGTTACGAAAAGATCGCAAATGCACCCAAACACTATGCAACGCACCAAAACATGTGTTTAGGGTCCAATGGGGTGGATTGGGTGCGTTCGTTGCGAAAAATCCCGATGTGACTTCGTGGCACGAACTTTTGTATTAATTGCACCAGTTCACCCTGTTCTGCATCGAGTTTCATGCAGTTACGAAACGATCCTAAATGCACCCGAACACTATGCAACGCACCAAAACATGTGTTTAGGGTCAAATGGAGTGGATTGGGTGCATTCATTGCGAAAAATCCTGATGTGACTTCGTGGAACGAACTTTTGCATTAATTGCACCAGTTCACACTCTTTTGCACTTTACTTCAAAAAAAACACTATTTTGCACAGAGTTTCATGCAGTTATGAAATGATCCCAAATGCAGCCAAACACTATGCAACGCACCAAAACATGAGTTTAGGGTCCAATGGGGTGGATTGGGTGCGTTCGTTGCCAAAAATCCCGACGTGACTTCGTGGCACGAACTTTTATATTAAATGCACCAGTTCACACCGTTTTGCACCGAGTTTCAGGCAGTTATGAAACAATCCGAAATGGATCCAAACACTATGCAACGCACCAAAACATGAGTCTAGGGTCCAGTGGGGTGGTTGGGTGCATTCTTTGCCAAAAATCCCGACGTGACTTCGTGGCACGAACTTTTGCATTAATTGCACCAGTTCACCCTGTTTTGCATCGATTTTCATGTAGTTACGAAATGATCCCAAACACAACCAAACACTATGCAACGCACCAAAACATGAGTTTATGGTCCAATGGGGCGGATTGGGTGCGTTCATTGCGAAAAATCCCGAAGTGACTTCGTGTTTGCATTAATTGCACCGGTTCACCCTGTTTTGCCTCGATTTTCATGTAGTTACGAAACGTTTCCAAATGCACCCAAACACTATGCAACACACCAAAACATGAGTTTAGGGTCCAATGGAGTGCATTGGGTGCGTTCGTTGCAAAAAATCCCGACGTGACTTCGAGGCACAAACTTTTGCATTAATAGCAACAGTTCACCCTGTTTTGCATCGAGTTTCATGCTGTTACAAAACAATCCCAGATGCAGCCAAACACTATGCAACGCACCAAAACATGACTTTAGGGTCCAATGGACTGGATTGGGTGCGTTCGTTGCAAAAAATCCCGACGTGACTTCGTGGCACGAACTTTGGTATTAGTTGCATCAGTTCACCCTGTTCTGCATCGAGTTTCATGCAGTTACGAAACGATCCTAAATGTACCCAAACACTATACAACGCACCAAAACATGTGTTTAGGGTCCAATGGAGTGGATTGGGTGCATTCGTTGTGAAAAATCCCAACGTGACTTTGTCGCACGAACTTTTGCATTAATTGCACCAGTTCACTTTTTTTGCATCGAGTTTCTTGCAGTTATGAAATGATCCCAAAAGCATCCAAACACTATGCAACGCACTAAAACATTAGTTTAGGGTCCAATGGAGTGGATTGGGTGCGTTCGTTGCGAAAAATCCCGACGTGACTACGTGGCACGAACTTTTGCATTAATTGCACCAGTTCACACTGTTTTGCACCGAGTTTCATGCAATTGCGAAACGATTCCAAATGCACCCAAACACTATGCAACGCACCAAAACATGAGTTTAGGGTCCAATGGGGCAATCCGGGTGCGTTCTTTGACAAAAAAACCCGACGTGACTTTGTGGGACGAACTTTTGCCTTAATTGCACCAGTTCACACTGTTTTGCACTGAGTTTCAAGCACTTACATAACTATCCCAAATGCATCCAAACACTATGCAACGCATGAAAGCATGAGTTTAGGGTCCAATGGGGTGGATTGGGTTGCGAAAAATCCCGACGTGAACTCGTGGAACGAAATTTTGCATTAATTGCACCAGTTCACACTATTTTGCACTGAGTTTCATGTAGTTACGAAAAGATCGCAAATGCACCCAAACACTATGCAACGCACCAAAACATGTGTTTAGGGTCCAATGGGGTGGATTGGGTGCGTTCGTTGCGAAAAATCCCGATGTGACTTCGTGGCACGAACTTTTGTATTAATTGCACCAGTTCACCCTGTTCTGCATCGAGTTTCATGCAGTTACGAAACGATCCTAAATGCACCCGAACACTATGCAACGCACCAAAACATGTGTTTAGGGTCAAATGGAGTGGATTGGGTGCATTCATTGCGAAAAATCCTGATGTGACTTCGTGGAACGAACTTTTGCATTAATTGCACCAGTTCACACTCTTTTGCACTTTACTTCAAAAAAAACACTATTTTGCACAGAGTTTCATGCAGTTATGAAATGATCCCAAATGCAGCCAAACACTATGCAACGCACCAAAACATGAGTTTAGGGTCCAATGGGGTGGATTGGGTGCGTTCGTTGCCAAAAATCCCGACGTGACTTCGTGGCACGAACTTTTATATTAAATGCACCAGTTCACACCGTTTTGCACCGAGTTTCAGGCAGTTATGAAACAATCCGAAATGGATCCAAACACTATGCAACGCACCAAAACATGAGTCTAGGGTCCAGTGGGGTGGTTGGGTGCATTCTTTGCCAAAAATCCCGACGTGACTTCGTGGCACGAACTTTTGCATTAATTGCACCAGTTCACCCTGTTTTGCATCGATTTTCATGTAGTTACGAAATGATCCCAAACACAACCAAACACTATGCAACGCACCAAAACATGAGTTTATGGTCCAATGGGGCGGATTGGGTGCGTTCATTGCGAAAAATCCCGAAGTGACTTCGTGTTTGCATTAATTGCACCTGTTCACCCTGTTTTGCCTCGATTTTCATGTAGTTACGAAACGATTCCAAATGCACCCAAACACTATGCAACACACCAAAACATGAGTTTAGGGTCCAATGGAGTGCATTGGGTGCGTTCGTTGCAAAAAATCCCGACGTGACTTCGAGGCACAAACTTTTGCATTAATAGCAACAGTTCACCCTGTTTTGCATCGAGTTTCATGCTGTTACAAAACGATTCCAAATGCAGCCAAACACTATGCAATGCACCAAAACATGACTTTAGGGTCCAATGGAGTGGATTGGGTGCGTTCGTTGCAAAAAATCCCGATGTGACTTCGTGGCACGAACTTTGGTATTAGTTGCATCAGTTCACCCTGTTCTGCATCGAGTTTCATGCAGTTACGAAACGATCCTAAATGTACCCAAACACTATGCAACGCACCAAAACATGTGTTTAGGGTCCGATGGAGTGGATTGGGTGCATTCGTTGTGAAAAATCCCAACGTGACTTTGTCGCACGAACTTTTGCATTAATTGCACCAGTTCACTTTTTTTGCATCGAGTTTCTTGCAGTTATGAAATGATCCCAAAAGCATCCAAACACTATGCAACGCACTAAAACATTAGTTTAGGGTCCAATGGAGTGGATTGGGTGCGTTCGTTGCGAAAAATCCCGACGTGACTACGTGGCAGGAACTTTTACATTAATTGCACCAGTTCACACTGTTTTGCACCGAGTTTCATGCAATTGCGAAACGATTCCAAATGCACCCAAACACTATGCAACGCACCAAAACATGAGTTTAGGGTCCAATGGGGCAATCCGGGTGCGTTCTTTGAGAAAAAAACCCGACGTGACTTTGTGGGACGAACTTTTGCCTTAATTGCACCAGTTCACACTGTTTTGCACTGAGTTTCAAGCACTTACAAAACTATCCCAAATGCATCCAAACACTATGCAACGCATGAAAACATGAGTTTAGGGTCCAATGGGGTGGATTGGGTTGCGAAAAATCCCGACGTGAACTCGTGGTACGAACTTTTGCATTAATTGCACCAGTTCACACTATTTTGCACTGAGTTTCATGTAGTTACGAAAAGATCGCAAATGCACCCAAACACTATGCAACGCACTAAAACATGTGTTTAGGGTCCAATGGGGTGGATTGGGTGCGTTCGTTGCGAAAAATCCCGATGTGACTTCATGGCACGAACTTTTGTATTAATTGCACCAGTTCACCCTGTTCTGCATCGAGTTTCATGCAGTTACGTAACGATCCTAAATGCACCCAAACACTATGCAACGCACCAAAACATGTGTTTAGGGTCAAATGGAGTGGATTGGGTGCATTCATTGCGAAAAATCCTGATGTGACTTCGTGGAACGAACTTTTGCATTAATTGCACCAGTTCACACTCATTTGCACTGTACTTCAAAAAAACACTATTTTGCACAGAGTTTCATGCAGTTATGAAATGATCCCAAATGCAGCCAAACACTATGCAACGCACCAAAACATGAGTTTAGGGTCCAATGGGGTGGATTGGGTGCGTTCGTTGCCAAAAATCCCGACGTGACTTCGTGGCACGAACTTTTATATTAATTGCACCAGTTCACACCGTTTTGCACCGAGTTTCAGGCAGTTATGAAACAATCCGAAATGGATCCAAACACTATGCAACGCACCAAAACATGAGTCTAGGGTCCAGTGGGGTGGTTGGGTGCATTCTTTGCCAAAAATCCCGACGTGACTTCGTGGCACGAACTTTTGCATTAATTGCACCAGTTCACCCTGTTTTGCATCGATTTTCATGTAGTTACGAAATGATCCCAAACACAACCAAACACTATGCAACGCACCAAAACATGAGTTTATGGTCCAATGGGGCGGATTGGGTGCGTTCATTGCGAAAAATCCCGATGTGACTTCGTGTTTGCATTAATTGCACCTGTTCACCCTGTTTTGCCTCGATTTTCATGTAGTTACGAAACGATTCCAAATGCACCCAAACACTATGCAACACACCAAAACATGAGTTTAGGGTCCAATGGAGTGCATTGGGTGCGTTCGTTGCAAAAAATCCCGACGTGACTTCGAGGCACAAACTTTTGCATTAATAGCAACAGTTCACCCTGTTTTGCATCGAGTTTCATGCTGTTACAAAACGATCCCAAATGCAGCCAAACACTATGCAACGCACCAAAACATGACTTTAGGGTCCAATGGAGTGGATTGGGTGCGTTCGTTGCAAAAAATCCCGACGTGACTTCGTGGCACGAACTTTGGTATTAGTTGCATCAGTTCACCCTGTTCTACATCGAGTTTCATGCAGTTACGAAACGATCCTAAATGTACCCAAACACTATGCAACGCACCAAAACATGTGTTTAGGGTCCAATGGAGTGGATTGGGTGCATTCGTTGTGAAAAATCCCAACGTGACTTTGTCGCACGAACTTTTGCATTAATTGCACCCGTTCACTTTTTTTTGCATCGAGTTTCTTGCAGTTATGAAATGATCCCAAAAGCATCCAAACACTATGCAACACACTAAAACATTAGTTTAGGGTCCAATGGAGTGGATTGGGTGCGTTCGTTGCGAAAAATCCCGACGTGACTACGTGGCACGAACTTTTGCATTAATTGCACCAGTTCACACTGTTTTGCACCGAGTTTCATGCAATTGCGAAACGATTCCAAATGCACCCAAACACTATGCAACGCATCAAAACATGAGTTTAGGGTCCAATGGGGCAATCCGGGTGCGTTCTTTGAGAAAAAAACCCGACGTGACTTTGTGGGACGAACTTTTGCCTTAATTGCACCAGTTCACACTGTTTTGCACTGAGTTTCAAGCACTTACAAAACTATCCCAAATGCATCCAAACACTATGCAACGCATGAAAACATGAGTTTAGGGTCCAATGGGGTGGATTGGGTTGCGAAAAATCCCGACGTGAACTCGTGGTACGAACTTTTGCATTAATTGCACCAGTTCACACTATTTTGCACTGAGTTTCATGTAGTTACGAAAAGATCGCAAATGCACCCAAACACTATGCAACGCACTAAAACATGTGTTTAGGGTCCAATGGGGTGGATTGGGTGCGTTCGTTGCGAAAAAATCCCGATGTGACTTCATGGCACGAACTTTTGTATTAATTGCACCAGTTCACCCTGTTCTGCATCGAGTTTCATGCAGTTACGTAACGATCCTAAATGCACCCAAACACTATGCAACGCACCAAAACATGTGTTTAGGGTCAAATGGAGTGGATTGGGTGCATTCATTGCGAAAAATCCTGAATGTGACTTCGTGGAACGAACTTTTGCATTAATTGCACCAGTTCACACTCATTTGCACTGTACTTCAAAAAAACACTATTTTGCACAGAGTTTCATGCAGTTATGAAATGATCCCAAATGCAGCCAAACACTATGCAACGCACCAAAACATGAGTTTAGGGTCCAATGGGGTGGATTGGGTGCGTTCGTTGCCAAAAATCCCGACGTGACTTCGTGGCACGAACTTTTATATTAATTGCACCAGTTCACACCAGTTTTGCACCGAGTTTCAGGCAGTTATGAAACAATCCGAAATGGATCCAAACACTATGCAACGCACCAAAACATGAGTCTAGGGTCCAGTGGGGTGGTTGGGTGCATTCTTTGCCAAAAATCCCGACGTGACTTCGTGGCACGAACTTTTGCATTAATTGCACCAGTTCACCCTGTTTTGCATCGATTTTCATGTAGTTACGAAATGATCCCAAACACAACCAAACACTATGCAACGCACCAAAACATGAGTTTATGGTCCAATGGGGCGGATTGGGTGCGTTCATTGCGAAAAATCCCGATGTGACTTCGTGTTTGCATTAATTGCACCTGTTCACCCTGTTTTGCCTCGATTTTCATGTAGTTACGAAACGATTCCAAATGCACCCAAACACTATGCAACACACCAAAACATGAGTTTAGGGTCCAATGGAGTGCATTGGGTGCGTTCGTTGCAAAAAATCCCGACGTGACTTCGAGGCACAAACTTTTGCATTAATAGCAACAGTTCACCCTGTTTTGCATCGAGTTTCATGCTGTTACAAAACGATCCCAAATGCAGCCAAACACTATGCAACGCACCAAAACATGACTTTAGGGTCCAATGGAGTGGATTGGGTGCGTTCGTTGCAAAAAATCCCGACGTGACTTCGTGGCACGAACTTTGGTATTAGTTGCATCAGTTCACCCTGTTCTACATCGAGTTTCATGCAGTTACGAAACGATCCTAAATGTACCCAAACACTATGCAACGCACCAAAACATGTGTTTAGGGTCCAATGGAGTGGATTGGGTGCATTCGTTGTGAAAAATCCCAACGTGACTTTGTCGCACGAACTTTTGCATTAATTGCACCCGTTCACTTTTTTTTGCATCGAGTTTCTTGCAGTTATGAAATGATCCCAAAAGCATCCAAACACTATGCAACACACTAAAACATTAGTTTAGGGTCCAATGGAGTGGATTGGGTGCGTTCGTTGCGAAAAATCCCGACGTGACTACGTGGCACGAACTTTTGCATTAATTGCACCAGTTCACACTGTTTTGCACCGAGTTTCATGCAATTGCGAAACGATTCCAAATGCACCCAAACACTATGCAACGCATCAAAACATGAGTTTAGGGTCCAATGGGGCAATCCGGGTGCGTTCTTTGAGAAAAAAACCCGACGTGACTTTGTGGGACGAACTTTTGCCTTAATTGCACCAGTTCACACTGTTTTGCACTGAGTTTCAAGCACTTACTAAACTATCCCAAATGCATCTAAACACTATGCAACGCATGAAAACATGAATTTAGGGTCCAATGGGGTGGATTGGGTTGCGAAAAATCCCGACGTGAACTCGTGGTACGAACTTTTGCATTAATTGCACTAGTTCACACTATTTTGCACTGAGTTTCATGTAGTTACGAAAAGATCGCAAATGCACCCAAACACTATGCAACGCACCAAAACATGTGTTTAGGGTCCAATGGGGTGGATTGGGTGCGTTCGTTGCGAAAAATCCCGATGTGACTTCGTGGCACGAACTTTTGTATTAATTGCACCAGTTCACCCTGTTCTGCATCGAGTTTCATGCAGTTACGAAACGATCCTAAATGCACCCAAACACTATGCAACGCACCAAATCATGTGTTTAGGGTCAAATGGAGTAGATTGGGTGCATTCATTGCGAAAAATCCAAATGTGACTTCGCGGAACGAACTTTTGCATTAATTGCACCAGTTCACACTGTTTGGCACTTTACTTCAAAAAAAACACTGTTTTGCACTGAGTTTCATGCAGTTATGAAATGATCCCAAATGCAGCCAAACACTATGCAATGCACCAAAACATGAGTTTAGGGTCCAATGGGTGTATTTGGTGCGTTCGTTG